>NC_087345.1:83594187-84219187 GCF_030014295.1 Loxodonta africana
AAATTTGAATAATGGTCTTATTAATTGGCTTTCCCTGTAGGCATATGGATATTAGCCTATCACTGCCAGCATTGTACTTCAGGGTAGACCTTGAATTCTTTTTCACAATGAATGCAACACTATTTCTCTTCAACTTGTCATTCCAGGCATAGCAGACAATGATTGTTTCAAAATGGTCAATACCAGTCTATTTCAGCTCACTAATGCCTAGGATATTGATGTTTATGCGTTCACTTTCATTTTTGATGACTTCCAACTTTCTTAGATTCATACTTCGCAAATTCCAGATTCTAATTATTAACGGATGTTTGCAGCTCTTTCTCCTTATTTTGAGTCATGGCACATGAGCAAATGAAGGTACCAAAAGCTTTACCCATCCATGTCATTAAGGTCAACTCTACTTTGAGGAGGCATGTCTTCCTCAGTTTTATTTTGAGTGCCTTTCAACCTGAAGGCCTCATCTTCCAGCACCGTACCAGTAAATGTTCTGCTGCTATTCATATTTTGAAGAATGGGAAATCCAGAACACTTAATTGTGCTCATGCTGAACCTGTACCTAGGCTAAGAGGCAGTTGTTAGAACAACACAAGGAGACACTGACTGGTCTAAAATCAGAAAAGATATATGTCAGTTTTATATTCTTTCATCATACTTTTTCAATCTTTATGCTGAGCAAATAATCCAAGAAGCCAGACTATATGAAGAACGTGGCATCAGGATTCGAGGAAGACCCTTTATCAATCTGTGATGTACAGATGATGTTGTTGTTGTTGTTAGGTGCCGTTGAGTCAGTTCCAAGTCATAGCAACCCTATGCACAACAGAACAGAACACTGCCCGGTCTTGAGCCATCCTTACAATCGTTATGCTTGAGCTCATTGTTGCAGCCACTGTGTCAATCCACCTCATTGAGGGTCTTCCTCTTTTCCACTGACCCTGTACTCTGCCAAGCATGATGTCCTTCTCCAGGGACTGATCCCTCCTGACAACCTGTCCAAAGTATGTAAGATGCAGTCTCGCCATTCTTGCCTTTAAGGAGCTTTCTGGCTGCACTTTTTTCAAGACAGATCTGTTTGTTCTTTTGGCAGCCCATGGTATATTCAATATTCTTTGCCAACACCACAATTCAAAGGTGTCAACTTTTCTTCGATCTTCCTTATTCATTGTCCAGCTTTTACATGCATAGGATGCGATTGAAAATACCATGGCTTTGGGTCAGGCACACCTTAGTCTTCAGGGTGACATCTTTGCTCCTCAACACTTTGAAGAGGTCCTTGGCAGCAGATTTACTCAATGCAATGCGTCTTTTGATTTCTTGACTGCTGCTTCCATGGCTGTTGGTTGTGGATCCAAGTAAAATGAAAGCCTTGACAACTTCAATCTTTTTTCTGTTTATCATGATGCTGCTCATTGGTCTAGTTGTGAGGATTTTTGTTTCTTTATGTTGAGGTGCAATCCATACTGAAGGCTGTGAGCTTTGATCTTCATTAGTACGTGTTTCAAGTCCTCTTCACTTTCAGCAAGTAAGGTTGTGTCATCTGCATAACGCGGTTGTTAATGAGTCTTCCTCCAATCCTGATGCCCTGTTCTTCTTCATACAGTCCGGCTTCTCATATTATTTGGTCAGTATAGAGATTAAATAGGTATGGTGAAAGAATACAACCCTGACGCACACCTTTCCTGACTTTAAACCAATCAGTCTCCCCTTGTTCTATCCAAACAACTGCCTCTTCATTTATGTAAAGGTTGCTCACGAGCAGGATTAAGTGTTCTGGAATTCCCATTCTTCGCAAAGTTCTCCGTAATTTGCTATGACCCACACAGTCGAATGCCTTTGCATAAAAAAAAAAAAAAAAATTAGTCAATAAAAAACAGGTAAACATCCTTCTGGTATTCTTTGCTTTCAGCCAGGACCCATCTGATATCAGTAACGATATCCCTGGTTCCACGTCCTCTTCTGAAACTGGCCTGAATTTCTGCCAGTTCCCTGTTGATATACTGCTGCAGCCATTTTTGAATAATCTTTAGCAAAATTTTGCTTGGGTGTGATATTAATGATGTTGTTCTACAATTTCCACATTTGGTTGGATCACCTTTGTTGGGACTAGGCGTAAGTATGGATCTCTTCCAGTCAGTTGGCCGGGAAGTTGTCTTCCATATTTCTTGGCATAGACGAGTGAGCACCTCCAGCGCTGCATCTGTTTGTTGAAACATCTCTAATGATATTCCATCAATTCCTGGAGCCTTGTTTTTCACCAGTGCCTTACTTCAGTGCCGTCGGTTTCTAATCATATGCCACCTCTTGAAATGGTTGAACATTGACCTTACAACCTTATTTACTGAAAGTGAAGAGGACTTGAGCAATTACTGCTCAAAGACTACAGCCTTCAGTATGGATTACGCCTCAACATGAAGAAAACACAAATCCTTACAACGGAACCAATAAGGAACAGCACGATAAATGGAGAAAATATTGAACGGGTCAAAGATTTCGTTTTACTTGATTCGTAATCAATGCACATAGAAGCAGCAGTCAAGAAATCAAATGTTGTAATGCATTGGGCAAATCTGCTGCAAAAGACCTCTCTGAAGTGCTAAAAAGCAAAGATGTCCCTTTTAGGAGTATGTTGAGCCTGACCCAAGTTATGGCATTTTTGATGACCTTATATGCATTTGAAAGCTGGCCAATGAGTAAGGAAAAGAAAAGAAGAATTGATGCCTTTGAATTATGGTGTTAGGGGAGAATATTGACTATACCATGGAGTACCAGAAGAATGAAGAAACCTGTCTTAGAAGGAGTACAGGCAGCGTGCTCCTTTTAAGCTAGGATGACAAGACTTCATCTCATGTGCTTTGGGTGTGTTATCAGGAGGGGCAGTCCCTAGAGAAGGACATCATGCTTGTTAAAATAGAGGGTCAGCAAAAAAGAGGAAGACCCTCAATGAGATAGATTGACACAGTGGCTGCACCAACTGCCTGAACCATAGCAAGGAGTATGAGGATGGCACAGGACCAGGCAGCGTTTCATTCTCTTGTTCGTGGGGTTGCTACGAGTCGAAATGGACTCAGTGACATGCAAGAACAACAAGTCTTCCAGTTCCTTAGCTATTTCATTAGCCCTGTCCAATTGGTTAAGAAAAGATTTGAAAGAGTTCTACAACTCTGGTAATTTTATTTTTTTATTTCTAACATTATACTTTATTTTTTTTTATCATCTGCATTTTACCGCTGAAGTTTCCATTCTTCTCATGGGTTTTGTCTGTATTTTCCACCAGTTCCTTGAACATGTTAAACATAGTTATTTTAAAGCTTCTGTTTGAGAGTTCCAAAATTTGACTCATCATCAATTGTGACTTTGATAATTACTTTAGTTCTTGCCGTTTGTTCTCTTTCGCTATCCTTCTTTCTCTCTCACATCCTCCATCTCTTTTTTTTTTTTCTTTTTAGATTGTTAGATGTTGTGCTTAGAAGATTCGCTACTGAGGTACATAGCATTTAACTGTGGAAATCCACATGCTCTTATTTTATCAGGCAGTTAGTGTAGAGGGCTGAGTCAGGTTAGTGAGGAGTTGAGCATGGTTTTTGTTTTCTTGTTGCTATTATCTCCAGTGAACCACAGGCTTGAATTTTTTTTTTTTTTTTAGTAATGGGGTGCTGTTGCCATTTTCCTAGGTGTGGGCTAGTGTGCAAGAGAATTTCCTTCAGTGTTATGCTCTTGGTTCTATTTTCAGGTATCCTTGCACACCTGTGACACAGAGAGTTTGTCTCTCTAAAGCTCTTGCACTCTCCTCCAGCAATTTGATGTTAAGCATACTCAACTTGTGATGGGGGCAGGGATTTCTCTGAGGTCCTGGTTTAATCTTGGTCAGACCTCTGTGCCTGGAAGTAGGACTTGCTCAGCATCTTTACCTTTCCTTCTCATGGCATCCAAAGTCTGCCTTGAATTTGTGGCTGGTATGAGTTTCCTGCCGTTTCTCCACTGATGACAGTTGGTAGAGCATAAGAAGTAAATTGTTAAACAGCTGCCCAAGATTGTTAACAAGTACACCAAATTTGGAAAAACTCATGTATAGGAAAATTTTCCACTGACTTTTATGTGTATGGCTCTTAAACCTACAGGATGGTAACGTGGTTTATTTTTCCTCCATAAGCCCATGATCTCCCATATATTTTCCTATATACCCCAAAGGGCCATAAAATAATACTTGTTTTTTAAATTACCTTTTTAAAATTTGTGTTTGTTATGTTGTTGCTGTTATTTCTAACTCCAGGTCTTTGCACATTTCATTATAACACTTTATCTTCTCAAGGTGCCCTTTGAAATCTTCTGTTTAGCTCTTTTATTTCATCGTTTCTTTTGTTTGCTTTAGCTACTCTACATTCAAGAGCAAGTTGCAGAGTCTCTTCTGGCATCTCTTTTGGTGTTTTCTTTCTTCCCTGTCTTTTCAATGACTTTTGCTTTCCTCATGTATTATGCCCTTGATGTGATTCCATAGCTTGTCTGTTCTTTGGTCATTAGTGTTCAACACGTCAAATTTATTATTGAGATTACTCAGGTAGGATACACTCAAGGTTGTATTTTGGCTGTCGTGGTCCTGTTTTAATAGTCTTTAGCTTCAACTTGATCTTGCGTATGAGCAATTGATGGTCTATTCCGCAGTCGGCCCCTGGCCACTTTCTGACTCCATCATCTTTTTCCACAGATGTAGCCAATTTGATCCCTGTGCATTCTATCTGGTGGGGTCCACATGTATAGTCGCCTTTTATGTTGTTGAAAAAGTTAATTGCAGTGAAGAAGTTGTTGGTCTTGCAGAATTCTATCATGTGATCTCCACCTTCAGTTGTATCATCAAGGCCGTATTTTCTAGCTACTGATTCTTCTTCTTTGTTTCCAATTGCCAGTAATTGTCGGTGCATCTTGATTCTATAGTTGATCAATTTGAGACTGTAGATATTTGTAAAAATCTTCAATTTCTTCATCATAGTTATTAGCGGTTGGTGCATAAATTTGAATAATGGTCTTATTAACTGGTCATCCTTATAGGTGTATGAATATTATACATTCAGTGACTGAGCTGTACTTTAGGATAGTCCTTGAAACCTTCCTTTGACATTGAACGTGACGCTATTCCTCTTCAATTTGTCATTCCAGGCATAGCAGACCAGGCATAGCAGACCCTATGATTGTCTGATTCAAAACGGTCAATGCCAGTCCATTTCAGCTCACTAATGCTTAGGATATTGATGTTTATGTGTTCTTTTCATTTTTGATGGCTTCCAACTTTTCTAGATTCATAATTCGTACATTTTACTTTGCAGGTATTAAAGGATGCTTGCAGCTGTTTCTTCTCCTTTTATTCATGTCACATCAGCAAATGAAGGTCCTGAAAGCTTGACTCAATCTATGTCATTAAAGTCGACTCTAATTTGAGGAGGCATCTCTTCTGCAGTTGCATTTCCAGTGCCTTCCGGCACTATATCGGACAATTCCCCACTGTTATTCACGAGGTTTTCCTTGGCCAATCTTTTCAGAAGTAGTCTGACAGGGCCTTCTTCCTAGTCTGTCTTAGTCTGGATGTTCCACTGAAGCTGTCCACCACGGCTGACCCAGCTGGTTTTTGAAATACTGGTGGTATAGCTTCTAGCATCATAGCAACACACAAGCCACAACAGTAGGACAAACTGACAGATGATTGGTGACTGTTTCATTTAATAGCACTTAAAAATTTGAACCACATCCCAGCGTATGAGTATTTTCCATCTATTTCATATCATTCTTTTCTCTCATCTGTTTATTGATTGAAGTGTTTAAAGATTTCAAAAATGTTTTTATTTTTACCTACCTACTAACTCCAAACCTACTTTGTTCCCTAAAGTTAACTGATGAATTCTTATGCGGATACCATAGCTCTTGTTATTTTCATTTTGTAACCGTATCTCATTATCAGATATTAAAAGTTCATCAGATCAAGATCAAAACTTCAGTATTATGTCTATTCAATACTTCTTACTAGGCCAGGTTTTGTGGCTTAGAGTCGTGTTGTGGGGAAGAAGGACATGTCTGTCCATCTGCTGTTGTTTCCTCTTTCATTCTTCTCAATTTCTTTTCCATCATAACTCATGTAATACATGATCAGTTCCTGCCTCATCAAAAACCTCTGACAGAGTCCTTGCCCTTGTACATTACTAACTTGGGTAAGTTCCTTTCAAGCAGTCTCTCACTTTAGTCTATAGTTTTAGGGCTTAAGTTTCTGCTGACCAGGAAACATTCAGCTAGTTAGTAATACTTCATTTTCCCCTTTTGAGAATATCCCCAGTTTCTCCAAATGATTCTATTGACACACCTTCTATCATATGACTTTTATTGGAGACAAGCACCCTCTTTCTATTTCATAATGGGAGATAGAGGCAAATGTTGCTGTCCTCCAAAATAAACAGAAAATTTACTACTCAGGAGAATTGCCTGTTTGATAATATTGCATTTACATAAACACTGTAGGGGGTAAGGCCTGAAGGACTCATATTTCCAAGATATTACAATCCCCAGATATGTGTCTTTGGAATTTACTTATATGTTGTGGATAAAACATGATGGTATTTATTAGTTCTTGTGTATAGTCTTGTCATCTTAACCAATTTCTCACACTTCAGCAACAGCTTCATTTCGTACGCTCCATCATTAATCCATAGCTGTATTTATAAGTCATTAATTCACAGTTCAGAGAAAACAAGGAATTGGTCATGTGAAGTGTTAGGGTTGTGAATTCAGGAGGTTTTCAATACTATACAAACCTGAGAGTTTTTTTTTATGTTTTTAATCTCTGAATAATATTTCAAAAGAAAAAGAAAGTAGAAATAGAATTGAGTGCTGCCTGTTTGTGTCTAGAATTAATAATCCATACATCAAAAAATGTCACAGAGTTGTGCTCTGTATCCCAAAAGAAATCTAACTACACTTCAGCATATGACAAAATCGAGGGAAAATAACATGGTCAGTGTATGTACGTGTTTGTCTGTGTACATTGCACATGCAGACAAGCTATGCCTCAAACTTCTAGGCAGTCATTAGACTGCTAGGAATGAGGCACATACACCCACTGGCATCAAATATTCTGTGGGTGCTACATTCATCTGTGATCGAGTAAGACGTATGAAAGAGTTTCACAGTGTTGGTGAAGTGAACTCCATTATTATTATTTATAGAAAACAGATTTTCAAAGAGGAAACTCTTATCCTTCCTCAAATTATCCACGTCCATTCTTACATAGCTGGACAGGCACATGGTTGTTCAGGTCAGACGCAGTGTGCATATCAGCACAGTTTCTACTCTACTTCTGGGCCTTACGGGTCCTCGCTGCCAGGTGGAAAAACCCTGCACCTGAACCTCTGCTGCTGGGCCCCCTGCTGCTGGGTCCCACCATGCTATCCCGGGCCTGTGGGGCTATCTTGCTGCCGTGCTATCACAGACACTGCTGCCCAGGAGTGGGTGCATGCCACCACTATACAGGACACACTTAGGCCCCTCTTGCCCTGCACAAGTAAGTGTTAGAAATTTTTGGTTCCACCAGCAAGCCTCTTGCCTGAAGGCACTCAATTCTCTCTCCATGTGTGAGGAAGGCTCACAGCTGCTGTCTCTCACTGTCTTCAGCATTTCCTCTTTCTTCTGCGTCTAGGAGGTTCTCATAGCAGGGACCCTGGCTCCTTGGTCCAAACTACATGCTCTGCTCCAGACTTCTTGATGGTAGTGAGGTTTCCCTGAATCTGTATGGGATTCACCCATTTTAGCCTAGCTGAATGGCAAAAGCAATCCTCTTGGTAGGGAACAGTCACCTCATTTGCACAGTTCTGCAAGTGTTTTACACACCTCATTTGCATTATCCCAGTCAATTATTTTGTGGAAGTTACAAGACCATGGCTGGAAAGGCCATATAAAAGCAATCCACTCTACTGTACTCAGGTAATGAAAAAAACATTCTTCCATTCACCAGTGGTTAGAAACCAGTTGCCCTCAAGTTGACTCTGACACATGGTGACCACATGTGTGTCAGAGTAGAACTGTGCTCCTTAGGGTTTCAGTGCGTACATTTTTGGAAGTTGATTGCCAAGCCTTTCTTCCAAGGTACATATAGGTGGCCCTGAACTCCCAACTCTTCAGTTAGCAGCCACCACCCAAAAGTCTTATACATTAAACAGGATTTTTGATCACTATTCATCTCAGGACTTCAATAGATCTATTTATTCCATAACGTGAGAGAATTTTTGACCATAACAAATAACATTGCAAAAATAGCTACGGTAGTTGCTAAAGGGTCATGTTTTTCCTCTACGATTCTTTATTTAAAAACACTGTACTAATCACGACATATATACTTGTTCATAGTCCTGAAACAATGCCAGTTTGTTTGGAATTGGTATGTTGGTACATTTCAGCCTTACCAATCATCCCCAAAAGGAAGGCCCAGTGTTCTCCTTCAAAAATCTGTGAAAAAACCCTAATGGATCCCAAGAGTCAGATCTCTTTGTGTATGGGGTCTCTATTAGTCAGGGTCTGACTTGACGGCAGCTACCAACAAGAACAGCATCATCAATCACTCCAACCTATGGGAAACTACACACATATTTACCATTTATGCGGTCTTCGTCCTTTTGTGTAATTCCAGTTTTTCACGTGGTGTAATTTGTCTTCCCCATGCAGAGCTTCCTTAACATGTCTTTTACTACAGGTTTGCTAGCCATCCATGTTCTCTGCCTTTTGTTTTTTCCTTTTCTTTTTTTTTGGTCTGAAAATATCTTAAGTTTATTTTTGTATTTGAGAGATATTTCCCCTGGCTATGAAATTCTACGTTGTACAACTGCAGCATTTAAAAAATGTTAATGTGTTATCTTCTGATGGCATACTTTTAGGCAATACAGGTAATAAAATAACTGTTTATAGAAATATTACCGAAAAATCCCACAGAGGTATGGGAGAGTAGGTGAAGTATTGGTGAAGATAAGAGCGCAATTTTAGAATAAATTACATGCATGTTTGTAAGGTCATGGGAGTGGCCTAATAGACAGGTGTAAGGTGCAGAAGAGATGGGGAAATAAATGGGTGCATTGCCTTTGTGATTGGATGTCAGGTCTATTGTGTGGGGTGGGGGTGAGGGAATGGTCTTAGATCCAAAAGCAAACCAAACCAGTTGCCATCCATTTGATAGGAGCACAGATTGTTCATCTAGTGTATCAAAGAATTACTTTGGCCTACTCAGTTATGTCCACAGAAATATATTTGAATACGTGGGAATAAAGACAAAAGGAAAAAAAGGCAGAATAAAAACAAACAAAAAAAATACCCAAGTACATACAGAGAGTCAGGGAGGAGTGGATTTTACTTCCCCTCTGAGTTATCCCGCTGCCTGGAAGCTACCAAAAAGGCCAGTTTGAGCAGTTGGCCTGAAGCAGATTGGGTAGTAGGTAATAGGGAAAAACATACCTTTAGATGGAGAAGTAGTGTTACAGTTATTATTTCTTGAAATTGGCTCCTCTGCCTCCCTAAACACTCTTACTCTATATATCCTCCATTCATATTTCTTGCCACCTGGCAGGTTGGCTCAGTTATTGGGGAAAACAATTTCAGATATTTTCTCATTACCTAAAAAGCTTGAAAAATACATTATCTAAAAAGCCTTGGGAAAAAATCTGTTGTTATATAATGCCTGTCACTGTTTTTTTGTTGGAAATCCTACCTCATTTATTGCAAATTTATATATCAGTTTCCCTCTGTAGCAACAGGAAGGAAAGTAAATGTGCATAGATGTCAACTTGATTGGAAGGGGTGGTGGTGGGTTTTGTGGAAGTTCTCTTTGAAGTGTTTTACCTTAAAGAATGGACAATAGGGGGAAGGATCTTCCAGGCAAAGAGATGGTTTCATGTGGGTTAAAAAAAAGATATGAGGGGTTATTAGAGTAGGTTAGTGTGATGAAATTTTTAGGTCAGATTACAGAAGTCCTGGAATGCTATTTTAAGGAACTTTGACTTTAATCTCTCCTCAATAGGCAGCCACTGAAGAAGTCTATAAGGAAAAACAAACAAACAAAAACCCTTAAAGGAATTTTTAGGTCGTCATGCAAGGATATGAGTAGTGAATTTAAGAAATGAGTCCGTAGGAAGGGAGAGAGACCAATTTTGAGAAAGGACCAAAAGTTACAAAACTAGTTCTCCATCTGGAGAGCTGTTTTTCCTGTAACCTAGTCAACCTGTTCCAAACTGCCAAGCCTTGCCTCTCTGATATCTTCTAGGCAACGAAATTTCTCAGAGTAATGACAGAATTACATATTTCTGTCAATGGTAGTGTATTTTCATTTGTCCACACTCAGGGTTCATTTATTTTTCTTACTAATCTGTTATTGTATGTTATCAATTATTTATATCTTGTATATCTTTTTCAGATGAACATTTTTCTCCGAAGTAAGGATTTATGTGTTTCCTTGACTCACTTCTTTCTCAAGAATGTTCTGTGCTTGCTTTCATGTCTCTATAAATCTCTCCCAGGTGTAAATGGAATTCCACCTGTCCCCTCATAGGACATGGTAAACTAGCAAGCAGTATGGTATTCTGGTTATGTGCATGGATTCTGGATCCAGATTACCTGGGTTCGACACTTATCTTTCCCCTCTATTAGGTGTCTGACCTTGCTTCTGTGCCTCAGTTTCCTTGTTTGTAATATGGGGATAATTGTTATAGCATATCAGTATAATTATTAATAATGACATATTGACATTGATAATAATATACAATGCATAGGATTTTTAATTGTTTCTATTATCGTATTCTATTATTGTCTTGCATGTTGGAACAGTGTCTGGCACATAATAAACAACATAAAAGCTATCATTATTTCCCTCGGCCACATGGACCTTTTTTCTGTATTGAAAACACTCATGATCTGTGTCATGTGTGTGGCCCTTTAATCTCTGTTGCCTTGTGAAATTTCTTGTATTGTTAACTTTCCATGGTGTACATCATGTATATTAAGTTGTTATTATGAGGCAGATTTACATCTTTGAATTTTCTATACTACTATGCATAATATTAGCCATACTTTGAAGAGTTGTTTATGAAATGATACACAAAAAGTAATTTGAATGTCAGAGAGTTTCTAGGGCTTCTTCTATTTTCAGGAAAATGATGCTGATTACTCAGTGCGTGATACATTCTCTTTTTTGCAGGGTTTTAAATATCCAAATAATAAAGATTATGTCTCTCTGCAGAGCAACCACTTCAGGGCCTATTGTGCAGACAAACAGTACGTTCCCTGGGGTATTTGATTCTGAAGGGATAATGTTGCTTTTGTTGCCATCTTCAGGGACAGAAGTTAAATAGATTTTTGAGAAAAGCAGTCATAGAGAGACTGGTGAGGATGGGGCAATGGTAGCATCTAACACAGGACATCTGCAGGCTGAGTCAATCAGGAGACGTGGAACATAGGGTTGAATGGAATCATTGTATTCAGTGGATTGCAAAAGTGATCTCCAAGCTTCCATTCAAATCAATCATTCAAGCCCTGAATTTAGTCAGAGTGATAAAATCATTGTCATTGAATTTGAAGATTTGTATTCATTTTGATTTCCCAAGGTCCATAATCAAAGAATGTTTTAAGGCCCAAGGGAAAGGGATGAAGCAAGGAGGTCCTGCTTGCATTCTCAGTATCCATTTTTTCTCTTCTGAGAGTGAAACATACCCTCCATGACATCAGGAATTTTGTCCCATCTGTTCAGTGCTATATTCCAGTGCTAAAACCACACTGGCACATAGTAATCACTCAGCAAATAGTTCTTGAATGAACAAATGAAAGAACGTGACAGGTCTAGTATGGAAGCAGAAGAAATATTTTTCCTCCTTCCCTTAACTATATATTTTCTCTTCTCACTTCTTCTCTCACCATGTACCTTACGGATCTTCATGGCCACACTGTCATTTCCTTAATCATTCAGATAACAATCGCAAGTGAGCAGTGAGGTCTATGACAGCAAACTGGATTATATCTCATTATAAAGGAGGTAGGTGACTTCACAGGAATTGCTGGAGAAAATGTTCTGGGGTACAATGAGGATATAATTTATAAATATTAAAAGCATGCACAGTTTTATGTTGTTGATCTTTTGGAGACTTCTTACAAAAAGAGTGCAGGTCACACAGTGAAATCTGATTGCACAATGACAGCTAGTGTAGAGATGATGATAGGCATCCCTTCTTCAAGAAGGAATTCTTTAATATTGTCTACATCTAAGGTATTTTCCCCTCCTTGAGAAATTTCTCCACCCTACACATACAATTAAATGACAGAATTCTTACTATATTCTGATGAACCTGTGGAGGGTGAAAAGCCACGATCAATTCCAGTACAACCTGAGGTAATTTTTAGGAACCAAAGATGCATCCAGGAGTGACCTCATTTATTTTTGTGCTACTTCTTACTGCTGCTGAAACTTGAAAGACCTGTAAAACGCCGCCCCCTGGTGTTCCCTCTTAGTGAGGTGAGTGGATGAAGGAGAGGTGAGAAGCTCATTATCCAGAATGGAATCTGAATGGTTATCTTTCATGAAGCTCCTGCATGTGCAGTATTGGTTCTATCCAACTGCACTCAGGCCCAGCAAGGTCAATGGGGCAGGCTTATCTCTTTGAAAGTCCAGAAGGTATTCAACCTTGTCTACCATCATCCAAAGCTTTTACAAATTGGACACAGCTAGATATTGCAAAGAATGAGGTTTATGTATATACAGTGTGTTTGCTATAGAGTCACAACTCAGGCAAAATAATTAATTAACCCAACGGCTAAGTGAATATACACATAGTATAGATGCATATTTGATTAATTATCAAAAAGGAAATTAACACATTCAGTGAAGTGTTATTGGTTTTTAGATGAGAAAATGAGAAACTTTGTGGATAACAAAGCCCTTTTGCCTCCAAAGTTTTGAAGTGTATGGTACATATGCACATTCTCTGGACATGACTTATTATGAATTTTCAAAAGCATTATGAAGTTATAAAGTATATCTGAGCAATGAGATGATATTCATTAAATATAAATGACATTTGTATATGTATATAGAAGTATAAACAATATTTTTGGAAAGTTAGAAAACGGACAGAGGTTTTTATTATCTTATGGAAAGAATTAATAGTCACTTTTTTTTAGGTCCAAGTTGAGCCCTGGTGGTGCAGTGGTTAAGGGTTTGGCTGCTAACCAAAAGGTCGGCAGTTCAAATCCACCAGCAGCTCCTTGGAAACCCCATGGGGTACTTCTACACTGTCCTGTAGGATCATTATGAGACAGAACCGACTCGATGACAATGGGTAGGTCCAAGTTACTCGTATTGTTCTCCCTCCTTATCTTTTCTTCTCCTTCATCTTTAGGTTCATTCAGTATTTTCACACTATGCTTGGATTTGATTTCCAGAAGTCCGCCTATGCTAACCAACCAAACGCCCATTTACGTGTTCTTCTCAAATTAGAAAAAATATCTATTGCTTTTATTAATCTTCTTGACTCTGAACATTTTCATTAACACAAGGTATAATGGAATTCTGGATAGTTGAAGAAATTATTCAATGAAGGTCTAGATATCTTGCCTCCAAATTCAGGGCTTTTTCTCCTTGAGACTTGTAAACACTGTCAGTGTCAGTACAAGACATCTAACACTTCAAAGTGGTTCCTACTCTTCTCTACTTACATTATGTGTCAGGAAGAACTAGATCCAAATAATTTTCACGTAAGCCAGTAGAAATTTTTTTGTGAATAAATTCGTTGAAAAGAAAGATGAAAGCTCTCTGCACAATCTTTATGATTGTCCCATTAACTCCTTTTATTTAATCCTCCAAATGGACCAGAAAATAATCCAGAAATATCCTGAAAATTTTAAAATGAAAGAAGAGCTCTGGAGTACAAAATTTTGTCCTGTATCACATTTTAAGTTTCAGTAGAGATTTTTTAATTACTCTTGAAAAATTGGAAGTTAGACATTGAAGTGTTCTCAAATGGAAAATGTTTATTGGGTTTTAGAATCCACAGAACTAGATTTTATTTATTTGATTTCCATTTTACAAAATAGAGTACCTTGAAAACCTAGTCTTAGATAAATGCATTAATGGTAAAACCATAGGGAATAGACATGAAAGAGAACTGAGTACCTCGATTTTTTTTTTTTTCTACTTATGAGAGAAAAATGTTCACGGGGATAGGTAGTTTGACAAATCTACAGGATAGAAAGAAACTTTATATTTGGCAAATTCTTGTAAAATGTTCATGGGTTATTCAGATTTAAACAAAACAGCCTCAAAACATCAACAATCTCTTACTTCTTTATGAGAAATGCAATCCTTTTTACGGTGTCTTTGAAGGCTTCCTTTACCTGCTTGTTTCGTAGTGTATAAATGAAAGGGTTAAGCATGGGGACAACTGAGGTTAAGAGCAGCCCCACCACCTTATTAAGGGCTACTCCTTCGTTTCTTGAAGGTTTAATGTAGGCGAAGATGGAACTGCCATAGCTCATGGAAACCACAATCATGTGAGAAGAACAGGTGGAAAAGGCCTTTTTCCTTTGTTGGGCAGAAGGGAATTTTAGAATGGTGCTGATGATGTATGTGTAGGAGAGAAGCACACCCAGTAGGGTAGAAATCAGTGTTAGCACGGCAAAAGCCAAAACAACCTTTTCTATAAGCTCTGTGTCGGAACAGGTGATCTGTAGGATAGGATATGCGTCACAACCAAAACTATCAATGAGATTAGAGTCACAGAATTCCAGCCGGAGACCCATGCCAAGAGGGGGCACAATAATCAACAGGCCAGCACCCCAACAGCAGAGAAGGAGTGTAGTGCAGAACTTGTTGTTCATGATGGTTGTGTAATGTAGGGGCTTACAGATGGCCACGTAGCGATCATAGGACATGGCAGCAAAGAGAAAAAACTCAGTTGCTCCCAAGAAGACACCAAAAAACAATTGTGAGACACAAGCATTATAGGTACAAGTTTTATCTCCAGTTGTCAGGCTGTACAGGAATCTGGGAATACAGACGGAGGTGAATGAGACTTCTAAGAAAGAGAAATTTCGGAGAAAAAAATACATGGGAGTTTGAAGACGGGAATCCAAAAGTGTGAGAGTGATAATTGCCATGTTCCCAGCCACACACAAAAAGTAGGTGAGAAATAAAAATACCGAAAGCACAATTTGTAATTTTGGGTCCTCCGTCATCCCCAGCAGGATGAATGTTGTTATCACTGTGTGATTTGTCATGACCTCCTGTGTCAAGTCAAAATGATTGGACTTGAAGACACAAGTGACATGATGCCAGCATGGAGCGTGAATGAAAGATGCAATCAGTATTAACGTAATGCATTTGGCATTTGGATTGTGGAATTTTACTGGAAATAATTAAATATGAATCAAAGGCTTATAATTGCCTTATTAGAAATGATATTTATACAGATGTCAAATGAAAACAGACAGCAGGAATCATGTATCTCATTTCATACGGTGTTTCTCATTATCATTGCGTAGGGACATAGGTCTGCTCAATGTTATAGATTATTCCATTATTTTGTACATTTTTTCTTCTGCCTCCTTTTCTTTGCTTTTCCCCACCGTCTTTTCAGCTCCACTTTTGTAAAACAGAAGAATTCGTCAAGGAGTATTTTATTCTGGTCTCTGACTGTATTTTGAAATAAAATAAATGCAAAGGGCTGGATAACATCTTTGTATTTAAAATGTTAAAATTTTAAAAGTTAAAATACAAAGGCATGTTTGTTGTGTATTTTCTGCTTTTAAGTACATGAAAACACTTTTAAACCAGTAAAAGTGTTTTTTAGGTAGAGGGTTTCCTGAAGAGTTACAAGAAACCTTTTCCTGGGACCTGAGAATAAACCTGAGGAACCCTGTCCTCCCAGAAGGAATGGTCTGTGATACTTGCTCTCCCTGCCAGTGAGATCGATTTCCCGTGCTCTTCTGAGCAGCACTCAGTCTTCGGAATGTGTCTCTGAATATCTTAGTGACCTCTCCTTTCAACAATTGCTGCTGCTCCGCTCTTCAAATCACCTCTCTCCACTAATTTCCCACCAGCCCTCTTACCCTGCTGCTTATATTCTCTGAGTTCTTGAGAAATGTTACTTGCCCAAGCATCGTTCAGTAACAAACTGGTCAAATGGACTAATTTTTATTAACAGGTTTTGTAAAACTCACATTTTTCTTGAAGTTTACCATTTTCATCTCCTCCCAGGAGTTTCACGCTTCCCTGCACACTACTATTTCATGTTTTCTCAGGAATCCCATTAGTTGTGGGATAGGATGGCTCAGAGTGATCTCTTCCCTTTCAAATAAATCTTGCCTTTGGTGAGATTCAAGTTGCAGGTAGGTGCTTCAAGTATCCATCCTGCAAAAGAAGAGCTGGTAAATGCATTGTCTCTCGGGTTACAGTTACTTAAAAATATATATTGGTTCTTGGCTCTTAAGATGTCTTTGTGTTTTATTTGTGGAATTGATTATAAATTGAGCAATTTTAGGCCTAACTCAGGGTTTTATAGGGAAACCCTAAGTACCCAGTATTACCCAATATATGTGCTCCCAATTGAGAATTAAAAATGTATTAAGTTGTTTTGTCTTTTCTCTTCCTCAAGTAAATAATAAAAATTGACTTCTTCAGATAAATATTTAATATCAGAGTCTGAAGAACTAACCATGAATAAGTGTGTCTCCAAAGGAGCTTTCTGTCTTTTGATGGGAGATAATATTCCATTTTAGTGCGTGCTTAGGGATATAGTAAGATGAGATAACGGTGAAAATGCAACTTTGGTTTTAGGGCAATAACTACTCCATGCCTTTTCCTTGGCAATCCCTCTTAGTGGTGATTTGTATTTTACTGTCTTCTCTCAGTTGTTGTAGGCTATTATGTGGGAGCCCTGGTGGCACAGTGGATAAAGCACTTGGCTGCTAACCAAAAGTTCATCGGTTCAAATCTACCAGCCCCTCCATGGAAGAATGATTTGGCAGTCAGCTTGTGTAAATATTTCCAGCCTTGGAAACCCTATGGAGCAGGTCTACTCTGTCCTACGGGGTGGATATGAGTTGGATTTGACACAATGGCAGTGTGTTTTTTGTGGGGGGGGATGGATTTAGAGTTCGTAATGTCAGCTCTCACTATAAGCTGAGTAGCAAGTTGTTTTGTTCAGGGTTCATAGACATGTTTATGACCAGGAAACCCATGTCAGATCATGGTAGAAATGGTTTACTGGAAAGGTGGTATCTTCCCAGTACTAGGAAGCTGCACAGTGAAGATTTTCATAGGCATGACTGAGTGATAGGTCAGGTTCATTTCACACACCGAATTCTCTTTCCTTTCTTCTTTCCCTCCTGTCATATTACCAATGCCAATTACTGTTGAGTCAATTCTGACACACTGTGACTGCATTTGTGTCTAATCTGAATTGTGCTCCATAGAGCTTTCAATGGTTGAGTTTTTGGAGGTAGATTGTTAGGCTTTTCTTCTGAGGAAACTCTGGGAAGACTCAAACTGCCAGCCTTTTGTTTAGCAGCTGACTCTGTTAACAGTTGTACCTTATATCCTTATACTGGCTATTGAAGTTCTTACTTCAACCTTCCCTCTGCTATAAAGTTCTTAGGCTTTAATGTTACTGCCTGTTACCAGTTTTAAAACTCCTATCCTCTTCTTTGGGAAACCCTGGTAGTATAGTGGTTAAGTGCTACAGCTGGTAACCAAAAGGTCAGCAGTTCAAATCCACCAGGTGCTCCTTGGAAACTCTATGGGGCAGTCCTACTCTGTCCTATAAGGTCACTAAAAGTCGGAATCAACTCAACGGCAATACATTTCATTTGGTTTTATTCTCTAATTTTGAGGGAAATGACTTGTGAAATAAATGACATGAGCATTTGAATATCCTTTAATTTAATGTGTTAAACAACTAATATAATCTTTTTTTAATTCCTGAAGTTTTTCAGTCCACTTTACTTCTTAAAAACAAGCTAAGCTTGTAGTGGCAGAGCATTTGGTTCTAAGGCTGCTTTGTCCACCTACATCCATATCATGGTCTCCTTTGGTTTAATTAGCAGAGGTTGCTGTGAGAGTAGAAAGTTACTTTTTTTTTTTTTAATTTGCATCAAAATTTGAAACAACAATTTCATTAAATAAACAATACATTTTACCACCTTCCCATAGGTAGTGTTTTTCATTAACATCGATAGGTAGCCCCTGAAGGCTTAACTTATGTAAGGCTGCCTCCTGTCACTTTCCCTTTGGGAGCTGTAAGGGTGACTGAGATTCAGTTTTTCTCTTGTATTGATTCCCTATTTAATGAGTTCCTTTTTTTTTTTTTTTATTTACTTCAGACACCTTGATCTCACGTGTGTCTGGAACAAGCCTCATTCAGTCTTCATTGGAAGCAGGTGTCTTAAGGTCCAGAACATTTGAAATTCAAGAAATGAATGCCACCTCCCTCCCTTCCCAAAGTGGCCAAACAAACCCCTTGGCATTGACTCGGTTGCGATTCATAGCAATTCTATGGGACAGAGTAGAGCTGCCCCATAGGGTTTCCTAGGAGAGGCTGGTGAATTCAAACTGCTGACCTATTGGTTAGCTACCCAAAGTGGCAGAAGGTATTAAAATAACAGGTCGATAATAAGGCCAGATTCTCTGTAAGGTAATTTGTATTTTTTGATTTCTATGACACTAGAAGATATTTTTAATGGAGCCCTTGTGGTGCAATG
Organism: Loxodonta africana; assembly: GCF_030014295.1. Lineage (NCBI taxonomy): Eukaryota > Metazoa > Chordata > Mammalia > Proboscidea > Elephantidae > Loxodonta > Loxodonta africana. The sequence goes on from NC_087345.1 coordinate 83,612,944, forward strand.
GTTAAGAACTTGGATGTTAACTGAAATGGTGATGATTGGAACACAGCCAGCAGCATTATGGGAAAAACCCTGGTTATCGGCATCCATAAAGATTACTGCCCAGGAAACCTCATTAGGCAGCTGTGTTCCATCACATGGTATTGCTATGAGTTAAAAATCAGATCGCAGACACATAACCAAAACAACAGCAGAGGATATTATTGGGATGAAGTGTCTTTGCCTCTGTCTTTCATATTTTGCCTCTTAAATATTAAAAGTCTCCTCAACTGATATTTATGGGTGGCCCTTTCAAAGGATAAAGTGATGATGGCAGGAAAATTCTAATATCAGGTTTATTCAGAAGAACAACAATTTGAAAATAACTGTTGACTCCTGTTTTGCAGTATCAATTACGATTAACTAAATAACACATTTCTTACCCTCCCTGTTTAGAGAATGTGGAAAAGTCTGTCACAACAATTGCAGACTTACTTTTCTGAGAGTGCTTCATCAGGGGTCCTTGATGGAACCAAAATTTGAAGAGCATGATGCTGGCGAGGAGCTTTGTTTTTCTTCAGTCCCCAACTCACATTTCACCTCTCTTCAGTGCTGCCTTGACCTCTTTCAAAACAAGTGCACACATGTACACACACACACACATACACTCTCTCTCTCTCAAGTAAGTCTTACATCAGACAGTGTTCACCTACATTTCATTGCTCCTAATACATTGTGACCAGTTTCAGCCTCCTCTTCCCTTGCCACATCTCAAATGGCACCTGATTTCCTGATTTCCCAGTAGTCTGTTAGCTCAAAAGCAACAAAAGAGTGGTGCAGAGGAAAAGGAACTTTTCTCCCTGGGTTTGGCAGAGAGGTGCATCTGATCTCCTGGGGCAGGGAGACAGGTTTACCTGTATAGTCTATGGTAGCAACATTTATATGTTTAGTTTGCTACCAGTTCATAGGGAGCATCTGCGTTGAACAACAAAATAGTCCTTGGTGACCCAGTTGAAAATGTTACTAATGAATCAACAGTGGAATCAACAATGCAACAGCATAGGTGGCAGTGGGAACCGTGTCCTCACAGACATTGCAGGTGGTCTGATGCCACGTGAATTCCATTTCGTCTTCTTTGTTGTATCTTTCTATTTCCCCTAGAATTAGATGCTGTGCTTGGCACTTAACACATTTTATCTATCTTTGACATAAATCTCATATAGTGTGAAAAATAATCATCCGAATTTTACAGAGGAGGAAAGTGGGAAGCAGAGAATTGGCCAGTCAGAGGTCACATGGTGGGGTTGTAGGTTTTGAACACAAATTTATTTGAATACAAAAATCCTGCTTCTTCCCTCACACTAAACTTGTTCCTTTCCCCAATATTTAAGAGAACTATCAGCATTTAAATTCTAGACTTGATGTTCTCCTAATGACTTGGTCTGTGTTTCCATCCTTTCCCTTTCTAGTTATCTTTTTTCAGGTATGCTATGAACTACTCTTGGAAATATGAATCAATGGAAAGTTTTGGATCACAAGAACTGATTTCAGGACATGTTTGTCATTTTGATAAAGCTTATTACTGCCCTGTTAACATGAATAAAATTATGTTTTTATTGTCTATGCTGCCATTTCTGGACAGTCTCCTTTCTCCTGCTCATATGTGGTGAAGTGCAAGATTGCCTTCAATTATTTCTTCTTTGTATTGTCCTCTATAGCTTTTGGTATCAAGGTGAAACAAATTTTATAATATTAGCTGAGAAGTGTGTAAATTATTTTACTTTTTTTATTTTGAAGAATCCATGTAAGATTAATATTTTTCCACTGTTAATCTTTTGGTAAAATCTATTGTTACAACCCTCTTCACTGTGTGTTTCATTTGAAGGAAGGCCGTATTATTGTGTTTTAATAAACATTTTCTTGATATATATCATATTTAGTTAGAAAACACATGATCATAAATGTACTATATCATGAATACAGCATCTTAGTTATCTAGTGCTGGTATAACAGAAATACCACAAGTGGCTAGCTTTAACAAACAGAAATTCATTCTCACACCATGTAGGCTAAAAGTCTGAATTCAGGATGCCACCTCCAGGGGAAGTCTTTCTCTGTATGTCCGCTCTGGGATAATCCCCTTGTCATCAATCTTCCCCTGTTCTAGGACCTCTCAGAGCAGAAACCCTGGGTCCGAAGAATGTACTCTGCTCCTGGCTCTTCTTCCTTGGTGTTAATGAGGTCCCCCTCTTCTCTTCTATATCTCAAAAGAGATTGACTCAAAATACAACATAATCCTGTAGATTGTGTCCTGCCTCATTAACATAATTGCCTCTAATCCTTCCTCATTAAGATAACAGACAGCTAACTTCCCAAAAATTAACACAATCTTAGGCATAGAGGCTAGGATTTAGAACCCATAGGATAATTACATCATCACAAAATGGATGACAACCACTCAATACTGGGAACCGTTGCCTAGCCAAGTTGACACATATTTTGGGGAGACAAGTTCCAATCTTTAACATCCCCCAAAATTCATGTCCTTCCCACATGTAAAACACATTCACTCCATCATATATCCCAAAAGGCTTAAATGAAAATTCCGTCATGGGAGGAAAATTCCTCTTCATCTCTGAAACCTGGAGTACAAGTTATTTGCTTCCAAGTTACAATAGTGGAACAGGCACAAGGTAGACATCTCCAGTACAAAGGGAAGAAATTGACAGTAAAGTAGGTATAACAGGCACCAAGCAAGCCAGCAGAACACAGTATGTTAGCTCTCAAATCTTGAAAAGTATCCTCTGTTATCCAAGACTGTTAAACAAAGGTCCTGCCCTCCAGATTCTGGGTGCTGGTCACACGCTGTAGATTCTGGGTGGAGGTCCCTTAGCCCTGGGCTTCAGTTCTTCCTTCCAGGTCCACCGGGATGGCACCTCTGCTCTCTTGTCTTGGAAGAAGTATAACCAGAATGCTCATTAGAAGGGAGGATGGCAAGACTTCTTTTCACATACTTTGGACATTATCAGGAGGGACCAGTCCCTGGAGAAGGACATCATGCTTGGTAGTATAGAGGGTCAGTGAAAAAGAGGAAGACTCTCAATGAGATAGGTTGACACTGTGGCTACAACAATGGGCCCAACCACAACAACAATTGTAAGTTTGGTGCAAGATTGGGCAGTGTTTCGTTCTGTTGCACGTAGGGTCTCTCTGAGTCAGACCGACTCAAAGACACCTAACAACAACAGCGCGATGTTTGCTCAGTTTTCAGCTTTCCTTTCATACCTGGGTCACAGAGAAGTTGTCGCTCTAAAGGTCTTGTACGCTCCTCTAGCAATAGACTGCTGTTTATTGTTCATCATGCTTAGCTTGTGGTGGGCACAGGGAGTGTCTCTAAGGCCCTGGTCCGGCTTTAATCTTAGTCAACTCTCTGTGCCTGGGCCTTGGGAATAAGGTTTTCTCAGGATCTTTGCCCTTCCCCACCCCCCTATGGAATCCAAACTCTGCCATGAATCTGTGGTTGGCGTTTGGTGGGAGTTTCCTTTTCTTTCCCAAGTGGTAACAGGTGGTAGAGCATAACAAGCACACTAAAGTTGCTAAAACTCATGTCTTGGCAAACCTTCCACTGACCGTTATAAATAGGGTTCTTAAATTTATATGTTGTAACATGGTTTATTTTCTTCAAGTTGTCTCCTCCGATTATCTCCTCCATATCTTCCTATATACCTCAAAGTCTCATAAAAAAGTTTGTCATTTAGACTAACTTTTTAAATTTGTGTTTCTTATAGTGGCATTGAACTGTTTGAACCACATCCCAATGTGAGAATACATTCTCTCCCATGTATTTTATATGCTTCTTTTTCTTACATGATTATCGATTGAATTTTTTTGTGTTTTTTAAAATGTCTAGGGGGCCAAGATGGCTGACTAGGTAGAAGCTACCTCGGATCCCTCTTACAACAAAGACTCGGAAAAACAAGTGAATCCATCACATACATGGTAATCTATGAACCCTGACCATCAGACACAGATCTAAAGAGTTGACCTGAGTGACAGAGACAGAGAACGAACAATCACGGGGAAGCAGCGACTGTTTTCGGAGACTGGAGCCAGCGTCCCAGTCAGGAAACCTTGGTGCCGGGCTTTGGACTGGGTGCAGGGGAGCTGAGCACGGCATCCTGAGACGGCGCAAACATGGGATGCAGCCCTAGCCCCCAGAAGTGACCTCGGGGGAAGCCCAGCCAGTGCACGCAGGCAGCGCAGCGACGCAGCTGACAGGAGGAGAAGTCACCAGGAGGCAGCGACTGATTTTGGAGCCTGGAGTGCAGCGTCCCTGCCAGGGAACCTTGGCGCTGGGCTTTGGACTGAGAGCTGAGGAACTGACCACAGCTTCTGAGACAGTGCAAGCATGGGATGCAGACCTGACACTCAGGGGCAATCTCTACCCAGCCAGCGCACACAGTCGACCCACCCTTCGGGAATCTCAGATAAAACAGTCATCCCAAGCAAGACAAGTAACTCTGACTATATTCCGGGGTGCTACTTTCTCGTATTCATCTGAACCCTCCCCTCCCCTTCCCAGGTGGCTTCATTAACATTGGAATTTCCTGAGCCAGAGAGTGAAGTGTGCTGTGGTTTTTCTTTTTTTTTTTTTTTTTTGGTCTTTTCCTAACCCATTCTCCTGGCCTGAGAGAAGCAGCTACAAAAAACCCAGGGACAAAAAATCCTTCCCTAATTGGACTAAAAACACAGAACCAGCTCTAGCCAAACATACATGATCCACAATCTTGGGCTTTCATCCCTGCAGGGAACAAGGTGGCAAAGGCAATACTGATAGGGATCTGAGTGTAATTGTTTTAGCCGATTACTGGAAAGACAAGTTTCTCAGGTCTGATATCTCTGCCTATTCAACAGAGCCCTCACTGACCCACAATGGGGAACTGAGGGCTGAAGCTCCCCCAGACCACCAAGCCTCCTGCCTTAGGGGTCTAAGGAGGGTGACACCTACCAATCTATAGAGGTACTTGCATTGGGTGCTTAAGGTACAGCTGCAGAGCCCACCCACAAAAGTGCTTTAGGAATAGAGACACACCTACCTCACTGGCACTTGGGGGAAGCCTGTCAGCATCCTGCGCCCCTGGAGTGTGAACCCCAGCTGCTACTAGAATCTGGTGCACACAACTATCACCACCACTTCTCTAGGTGGATAGGTGACAGTCTGCACCACACACTTGATGACCCAAAATCAGATTCTATTCAAGAATAGTGAATAGATTCTCAGGCTTATATATCTGGTAACAGCCCAAACCAACTGGTAATAGGACATAAGTGATTCAAGGGCTACAAAAATCAAGACAGCGCAAACTAGTAGCTCATCTACGTATATTGAAAGAAAACAAAACAAGATAAGACTCAGTGAGCAAATATAGAATAAATCACTACCATATCTTAGAGATGGCTTGGAGACAGCAGTCGATATCAAACCACATAAAGAAGCAGACCATGATTGCTTCTACAACTCCCCAAAGTAAAGAATCAAAATCTTTCCTAAATGAAGATACAATCCTGGAATTGCCAGATGCAGAAGATAAAAAATTAATTTAAAGAATGCTTCAAGACATCAGGGATGACCTCGGAAATGAAATAAGGCAATCTACAGAAAAAGCCAAGGAACACACTGATAAAGCAGTTGAAGGACTCAAAAAGATTATTCAAGAACATAGTGGAAAAATTAATAAGCTTCAAGAATCCATAGAGAGACAGCATTCAGAAATCCAAAAGATTAACAGTAAAATTACAGAATTAGACAACTCAGTAAGAAGTCGGAGGAGCAGACTCGAGCAATTGGAATGCAGAGTGGGAAATCTGGAGGACCAGGGAATTGACACCAATATGGATGAAAAAAAATCAGATAAAAGAATTAAAAAAAAATGAAGAAACCCTAAGAATCATGTGGGACCCTATCAAGAAGAATAACTTGCCTGTGATTGGAGTCCCAGAACAGGGAGGGATAACAGAAAATACAGAGAGAATAGTTGAAGATCTGTTGGCAGAAAACTTCCCTGACATCATGAAAGACAAAAGGATATCTATCCAAGATGCTCATCGAACCCCATATAAGATTGATCCAAAAAGAAAATCACCAAACATATTATCATCAAACTTGCCAAAACCAAAGATAAAGAGAAAATTTTAAAAGCAGCCAGGGATAAAAGAATGGTCTCCTAGAAAAAAAAAAAAAATTTTTTTTTGCTCCTACAAAGGAGAATCAATAAGAATAAGTTCAGACTACTCAGCAGAAACCATGCAGTCAAGAAGACAATGGCATGACATATATAGAGCACTGAAGGAGAAAAACTGCTAGCGAAGGGTCATATACCCAGAAAAACTCTCTCTGAAATATAAAGGTGAAATTAAAATATTTAGGGATAAACACAAGCATAGAGAGTTTGCAAAAAACAAACCAAAGCTACAAGAAATAGTAAAGGAAATTGGTCAGAAAACCAATAATATCAGATACCAGCACAACACAAGGTCACAAAACAGGACATCTTGATATCAACTCAAATAGGGAAATCACAAAAACAAATTAAGATTAATTTTAAAAAGAAAAAAATGCTCAAAACAGGGAATCATTGAAGTCAATATATAAAAGATCACAATAATCAAAAAGAGGGACTGAATACAGGTGGCATAGAACTGCCATATGGAGAGGGATACAAGGCGATATAGGACAATACAAGTCAGGTTTTTACTCACAAAAATAGGGGTAAATATAAAGGTAACCACAAAGAGGTATAACAACTCCATAACTCAAAATAAAAACCAAGAAAAACATAATGACTCAGCAAACATAAAGTCAAATACTATGAAAATGAGGATCACACAATTTGCAAAGAAAAACATCTCAGCACAAAAAAGTAAGTGGGAAAATGAAATTGTCAACAACACACATAAAAAGGCATCAAAATGGCAACACTAAACACATACTTATCTATAACTATACTGAACGTAAATGGACTAAATGCACCAATAAAGAGACAGAGAGTCTCAGTCTGGTAAAGAAACACAATCCGTCTATATGCTGCCTACAAGAGATACCTTAGACTTAGAGACACAAACAAACTAAAACTCTAAGGAAGGAAAAAATATATCAAGCAAACAACAAGCAAAAAAGAAGAAGAGTAGCAATATTAACTTCTGACAAAATAGACTTTAAAGTTAAATCCACCACATAGGATAAAGAAGGACATTACATAATGATTAAAGGGACAATTGACCAGGAAGATACAACCATATTAAATATTTATGCACCCAGTGACAGGGCTGCAAGATACATAAAACAAACTTTAACAGAATTGAAAAGTGAGATAGACACCTCCACAATTATAGCAGGAGAGTTCAACACACCACTTTCGGAGAAGAACAGGACATCCAGTAAGAAGCTCGATAGAGACACGGAAGACCTAATTGCTACAATCAACCAACTTGACCTTATAGACTTATACAGAACACTCCACCCAACAGCTGCAAAGTATACTTTTTTTTCTAGTGCACATGGAACATCCTATAGAATAGACCATATACCAGGTCATAAAACAAACTTTTGCAAAATCCAAAACATCAAAATATTACAAAGCATCTTCTCAGACCACAAGGCCATAAAAGTGGAAATCAATAACAGAAAACTCAGGGAAAAGAAATCAAATACTTGGAACCTGAACAATACTCTGCTGAAAAAAGACTGCATTATAGAAGACATTAAGGAGGGAATAAAGAAATTCATAGAAGGTAATGAGAATGAAAATACTTCCTATCAAAACCTCTGGGACACAGCAAAAGCAGTGCTCAGAGGCCAATTTATATCGATAAATGCACACAACCAAAAAGAAGAAAGAGCCAAAATCAGAGAACTGTCCCTACAACTTGAACAAATAGAAAGCGAGCAACAAAAGAATCCATCAGGCACCAGAAGAAAACAAATAATAAAAATTAGAGCTGAACTAAATGAATTAGAGAACAGAAAACAATTGAAAGAGTTAACAAAGCCAAAAGCTGGTTCTTGGAAAAAATTAACAAAATTGATAAACCATTGGCCAGACTGACTAAAGAAATATAGGAAAGGAAACAAATAACCCAAATAAGAAACGAGATGGGCCACATCACAACAGATCCAACTGAAATTAAAAGCATCATATCAGATTATTATGAAAAATTGTACTCTAACAAATTTGCAAACCCAGAAGAAAAGGATGAATTCCTAGAAAAACACTACGTACTTAAACTAACACAATCAGAAGTAGAACAACTAAATAGACCCATAACAAAAAAAGAGATTGAAATGGTAATGAAAAAACTCCCCACAAAAAAAAAAAAAAACCCTGGCCTGGACGGCTTTACCGCAGAGTTCTACCAAACTTTCAGAGAAGAGTTAACACCACTACTACTAAAGGTATTTCAAAGCATAGAATATGATGGAATACTGACTAACTCATTCTATGAAGCCACCATATCCCTGATACCAGAACCAGGTAAAGACATCACAAAAAAAGAAAATCACAGACATATATCCCTCATGAACATAGATGCAAAAATCCTCAACAAAATTCTAGCCAATAGAATGCAACAACACATCAAAAAAATAATTCACCCTGATCAAGTGGGATTTATACCAGGTATGCAAGGCTGGTTTAATATCAGAAAAACCATTAATGTAATCCACAACATAAATAAAACAAAAGATGAAAACCACACGATGCAGAAAAGGCATTTGACAATGTCCAACACCCATTTATGATAAAAACTCTTACCAAAATAGGAATTGAAGGAAAATTCCTCAACATAATAAAGGGCATCCAACAGCCAACATCACTCTAAATGGAGAGAGCCTGAAAGCATTTCCCTTGAGAATGGGAACCAGACAAGGATGCCCTTTATCACCGCTCTTATTCAACATTGTGGTAGAGGTCCTAGCCAGAGCAATTAGGCTAGACAAAGAACTAAAGGGCATCTGGATTGGCAAGGAGGAAGTAGAAGTATCTCTATTTGCAGATGACATGATCTCATACACAGAAAACCCTAAGGAATCCTCCAGAAAACTACTGAAACTAATAGAAGAGTTTGGCAGAGTCTCAGGTTATAAGATAAACATACAAAAATCACTTGAATTCCTCTACATCAACAAAAAGAACATCGAAGAGGAAATCAACAAATCAATACCATTCACAGTAGCCCCCAAGAAGATAAAATAACTTAGGAACAAATCTTACCAAGGATGTAAAAGACCTATACAAAGAAAACTACAAACTACTACTACAAGAAACTAAAAAGGACCTACTTAAGTGGAAAAACATACCTTGCTCATGGATAGGAAGACTCAGCATAGTAAAAATGTCTATTCTACCCAAAGCCATCTATACATACAATGCACTTCTGATCCAAATTCCAATGACATTTTTTAATGTGATGGAGAAACAAATCACCAACTTCATATGGAAGGGAAAGAAGCCCCAGATAAGTGAAGCATTACGGAAAAAGAGTAGAAAGTGGGAGGCCTCACTCTACCTGATTTTAGAACATATTATACAGCCCCAGTAGTCAAAACAGTCTGGTACTGGTACAACAATAGGCACATAGACCAATGGAACAGAATTGAGAACCCAGATATAAATCCATCCACATATGAGCAGCTGATATTTGACAAAGGACTAGTAGTGTCAGTTAATTGGGGAAAAGATAGTCTTTTTAACAAATGGTGCTGGCATAACTGGATATCCATTTGCAAAAAAATGAAACAGGACCCAGACCTCATACCATGCACAAAAACCAACTCCAAGTGGATCAAAGACCTAAACATAAAGACGAAAACGATAAAGATCATGGAAGAAAAAATAGGGACAACCTTAGGAGCCCTAATACAAGGCATAAACAGAATACAAAACATTACCAAAAATGATGAAGAGAAACCAGATAACTGGGAGGCCTAAAAATCAAACACCTATGCTCATCTAAAGACTTCACCAAAAGAGTAAAAAGACCACCTACATATTGGCAAAGTATTTTCAGCTATGACATCTCCGACCAGCGCCTGATCTCTAAAATCTATATGATTCTGTTAAAACTCAACCACAGAAAGACAGACAACCCAATCAAAAAGTGGGCAAAGGAGATGAACACGCACTTCACTAAAGAAGATATTCAGGCAGCTAACAAATACATGAGAAAACGCTCTCGATCATTAGCCATTAGAGAAATGCAAATTAAAACTACAATGAGATTCCATCTTACTCCAACAAGGCTGGCATTAATCCAAAAAACACAAAATAATTAATATTGGAGAGGCTGCGGAGAGATTGGAACTCTTATACACTGCTGGTGGGAATGTAAAATGGTACAACCACTTTGGAAATCTATCTGGCGTTTTCTTAAAAAGTTAGAAATAGAACTACCATACAACGCAGAAATTCCACTCCTCGGAATATACCCTAGAGAAATAAGAGCCTTTACGTGAACCGATATATGCACACCCATGTTTGTTGCAGCTCTGTTTACAATAGCAAAAAGCTGGAAGCAACCGAGGTGTCCATCAACGGATCAATGGGTAAATAAATTGTGGTATATTCACACAATGGAATACTACACATCGATAAAGAACAGTGATGAATCTGTGAAACATTTCATAACATGGAGGAACCTGGAAGGCATTATGCTGAGTGAAATTAGTCAGAAGCAAAAGGACAAATATTGTATAAGACCACTATTATAAGATCTTGAGAAATAGTACAAACTGAGAAGAACACATACTTTTGCGGTTACGAGGAGGGGAGGGAGGGAGGGGGGGAGAGGGTTATTTACTGATTAGTTAGTAGATAAGAACTACTTTAGGTGAACGGAAGGACAATACTCAAAACAGGGAAGTTCAGCTCAACTGGACTGGACCAAAAGCAAAGAAGTTTCCGGGATAAACTGAATGCTTCAAAGGTCAGCGAAGCAAGGGTGGAGGTTTGGGGACTATGGCTTAAGGGGACTTCTAAGTCAATTGGCAAAAGAATTCTATTATGAAAACATTCTGCATCCCATTTTGAAATGTGGCGTCTGGGGTCTTAAATGCTAACAAGCGGCCATCTAAGATGCATCGATTTGTCTCAACCCACCTGGATCAAAGGAGAATGAAGAACACCAAGGTCACATGACAACTATGAGCCCAAGAGACAGAAAGGGCCTCATGTACCAGAGATTTACACCGTCCTGAGACCAGAAGAACTAGATGGTGCCCAGCCACAACCTCTGACTGCCCTGACAGAGAGCACAACAGAGAACCCCTGAGGGAGCAGGAGAACAGTGGGATGCAGACCCCCAATTCTCATAGAAAGACCAGACTTAATGGTCTGACTGAGACTAGAAGAATCCCGGCGGTCATGCTCCCCAAACCTTCTGCCCAGGACAGGAACCAGTCCCGAAGACAACTCATCAGACATGGAAGGGATTGGACAATGGGTTGGAGAGAGATGCTGACGAAGAGTGAACTAATTGTATCAGGTGGAGGCTTGAAACTGTGTTGGCATCTCCTGTCTGGAGGGGAGATAGGAGGGTAGAGAGGGTTAAAAAACCGGCAAAATTGTCACGAAAGGAGAGACTGGAAGGAGGGAGCGGGCTGACTCATTAGGCGGAGAGTAAGTGGGAGTATGGAGTAAGGTGTATATAAGCTTATATGTGACAGACTGACTTGATTTGTAAACTTGCACTTAAAAAAATTTAAAGCACAATATAAATTATTTTAAAAAAAGCCTTTGCATTTATTCACCTACTGTCAGAAATGTCCTATATTTCCTAAAGTTGACTGATAACTTTTAAGCCGATCTCATAGTTCTGGTTAGTTAATTTTGGCACTTGTATCTCATTATCAGATATGAAAAACACATGAAATGAAAATCAAACTTTTATGCCATAATAATGTCAACACTTCTTAGTAGGTTCTTTTGGGGTTTAGAGAGCTGCTGTGGCAAAGAAGGACATATTTACCCATTTATCGTTTCTTTCTCTTTCATTCCCCTCCATTTCTTTTCCTTCTCAACTTTTGTAACATATGGTCAGTTCCTACTTCCCACATAAACCGCCTACTTCCCCAGCCCTGGAAAGTTATCATCTTGAGTAAGGTACTTTCAATTGCTCTTTCACATTAATCTACTGTATTTAAACCTGGTTTTCTGCTAATGGACAAGCCTTCAACTAGTTAATAATACTTCATTGTCCCATTTTTACAAATACTTCCAGTATCTCCAAACAGTTATCTTGGCATACTTTCCATGGCTTGACTTTTATTGGAGATAAGCAGTCTTTTCCTATTTCACAATGAGACATAGAAGGAACTGTTACTGTAATCCCAGGTAAGCTGAAAACTTACTACGCAGGAAACTTTCTCTTCAACCACGCTGCCTTTATGTCTGAGACACATAGTGGGATTACGGGCTGATGTACTCTTTTTCTAAGATCTTGCAGTACCTGGAAATGTGTCTCTGGGATTTACTTAGATGATCTGTGTAAAATTTTATGATATTTATCTGTTGTTGTTTGTAGTCTGTGATACTTTATTCAATTTCTCACAGTTCTGCAACAGTTCCATTTCCTGTGTTCTAACATTAACCCACAGTTATATCTATTACCCATTAATCCACAATTCAGAGCAAAGGAGGACAGATGTAGTCCATTTGATTTCTGTGTTTTCCCTCCAGGGAGGTCCTTGTGGTCCGAGAGGACCCTGTTTATATTGCAGAAAAAAGGTATTTGCAAAGAAAATTCTATCATGAAATCTCTGGCATCATTTCTATCAGTAAGGCCATACTTTCCAACTACTAATCTTTGCATTCCTATCACCAGTAACTATCAGTGTACCTTGACTGTATATTTGATCAGTTTCAGACTATAGAAGTTTGCACAATCTTCAATTTCTCCATCATAGGCATCAGTGGGTGGTGCATAAATTTGAATAATGGTCTTATTAATTGGTTTTCCCTGTAGCCATATGGATATTAGCCTATCACTGCCAGCGTTGTACTTCAGGGTAGACCTTGAATTCTTTTTCACAATGAATGCAACACTATTTCTCTTCAACTTGTCATTCCAGGCATAGCAGACAATGATTGTTTCAAAATGGTCAATACCAGTCTATTTCAGCTCACTAATGCCTAGGATATTGATGTTTATGCGTTCAATTTCATTTTTGATGACTTCCAACTTTCTTAGATTCATACTTTGCAAATTCCAGATTCTAATTATTAACGGATGTTTGCAGCTCTTTCTCCTTATTTTGAGTCATGGCACATGAGCAAACGAAGGTACCAAAAGCTTTACCCCGTCCATGTCATTAAGGTCAACTCTACTTTGAGGAGGCATGTCTTCCTCAGTTTTATTTTGAGTGCCTTTCAACCTGAAGGCCTCATCTTCCAGCACCGTACCAGTAAATGTTCTGCTGCTATTCACATTTTGAAGAATGGGAAATCCAGAACACTTAATTGTGCTCATGCCGAACCTGTACCTAGGCTATGAGGCAGTTGTTAGAACAACACAAGGGGACACTGACTGGTTTAAAATCAGAAACGGTATATGTCAGTTCTATATTCTTTCCTCATACTTTTTCAATCTTTATGCTGAGCAAATAATCCAAGAAGCCAGACTATATAAAGAAGGTGGCATCAGGATTCGAGGAAGACCCATTATCAATCTGTGATGTACAGATGATGTTGTTGTTGTTGTTACGTGCCGTTGAGTCAGTTCCAAGTCATAGCGACCCTATGCACAACAGAACAGAACACTGCCTAGCCTTGAGCCATCCTTACAATCGTTATGCTTGACCTCATTGTTGCAGCCACTATGTCAATCCACCTCATTGAGGGTCTTCCTCTTTTCCACTGACCCTGTACTCTGCCAAGCATGATGTCCTTCTCCAGGGACTGATCCCTCCTGACAACCTGTCCAAAGTATGTAAGATGCAGTCTCTCCATTCTTGCCTTTAAGGAGCTTTCTGGCTGCACTTCTTTCAAGACAGATCTGTTTGTCCTTTTGGCAGCCCATGGTATATTCAATATTCTTCGCCAACACCACAATTCAAAGGTGTCAACTTTTCTTCGGTCTTCCTTATTCATTGTTCAGCTTTCACGTGCATAGGATGCGATTGAAAATACCATGGCTTGGGTCAGGCACACCTTAGTCTTCAGGGTGACATCTTTGCTCCTCAACACTTTGAAGAGGTCCTTTGCAGCAGATTTACCCAATGCAATGTGTCTTTTGATTTCTTGACTGCTGCTTCCATGGCTGTTGATAGTGGATCCAAGTAAAATGAAATCCTTGACAACTTCAATCTTTTTTTGTTTATCTTGATGCTGCTCATTGGTCTAATTGTGAGGACTTTTGTTTCTTTATGTTGAGGTGCAATCCATACTGAAGGCTGTGGGCTTTGATCGTCATTAGTAAGTGTTTCAAGTCCTCTTCACTTTCAGCAAGTAAGGTTGTGTCATCTGCATAATGCAGGTTGTTAATGAGTCTTCCTCCAATCCTGATGCCCTGTTCTTCTTCATACAGTCCAGCTTCTCGTATTATTTGGTCAGTATAGAGATTAAATAGGTATGGTGAAAGACTACAACCCTGACGCACACCTTTCCTGACTTTAAACCAATCAGTCTCCCCTTGTTCTATCCAAACAACCACCTCTTCATTTATGTAAAGGTTGCTCACGAGCAGGATTAAGTGTTCTGGAATTCCCATTCTTCGCAAAGTTCTCCATAATTTGCTATGATCCACACAGTCGAATGCCTTTGCATAGTCAATAAAAAACAGGTAAACATCCTTCTGATATTCTCTGCTTTCAGCCAGGATCCATCTGACATCAGGAACGATATCCCTGGTTGCATGTCATCTTCTGAAACTGGCCTGAATTTCTGCCAGTTCCCTGTGGATATACTGCTGCAGCCATTTTTGAATAATCTTTAGCAAAATTTTGCTTGGGTGTAATATTAATGATGTTGTTCTACAATTTCAACATTTGGTTGGATCACCTTTCTTGGGACTAGGCATAAGTATGGATCTCTTCCAGTCAGTTGGCTGGGAAGTTGTCTTCCATATTTCTTGGCATAGATGAGTGAGCACCTCCAGCGCTGCATCTGTTTGTTGAAACATCTCTAATGATATTCCATCAATTCCTGGAGCCTTGTTTTTCACCAATGCCTTCCTTCAGTACCGTAGGTTTCTAATCATATGCCACCTCTTGAAATGGTTGAACATTGACCTTACAACATTGTTTACTGAAAGTGAAGAGGACTTGAGCAATTACTGCTCAAAGACTACAGCCTTCAGTATGGATTACGCCTCAACGTGAAGAAAACAAAAATCCTTACAACTGAACCAATAAGGAACACCACGATAAATGGAGAAAATATTGAACTGGTCAAAGATTTCTTTTTACATGATTCATAATCAATGCACATAGAAGCAGCAGTCAAGAAATCAAATGTTGTAATGCATTGGGCAAATCTGCTGCAAAAGACCTCTCTGAAGTGCTAAAAAGCAAAGATGTCCCTTTTAGGAGTATGTTGAGCCTGACCCAAGTTATGGCATTTTCGATGATCTTGTATGCATTTGAAAGCTGGCCAATGAATAAGGAAAAGAAAAGAAGAATCTAAGCCTTTGAATTATGGTGTTGGGGGAGAATATTGACTATACCATGGAGTACCAGAAGAATGAAGAAATCTGTCTTAGAAGGAGTACAGGCAGCGTGCTCCTTTTAAGCTAGGATGACAAGACTTCATCTCATGTGCTTTGGGTGTGTTATCAGGAGGGGCAGTCCCTAGAGGAGGACATCATGCTTGTTAAAATAGAGGGTCAGCAAAAAAGAGGAAGACCCTCAATGAGATAGACTGACACAGTGGCTGCACCAACTGCCTGAACCATAGCAAGGAGTATGAGCATGGCACAGGACCAGGCCGCATTTCGTTCTCTTGTTCGTGGGGTTGCTATGAGTCGAAATGGACTCAGTGACATGCAAGAACAACAAGTCTTCCCGTTCCTTAGCTATTTCATTAAAGCCCTGTCCAATTGGTTAAGAAAAGATTTGAAAGAGTTCTACAACTGTGGTAATTTTTTTTTTTTTTATTTCTAACATTATACTTTATTTTTTTTTATCATCTGCATTTTACCGCTGAAGTTTCCATTCTTCTCATGGGTTTTGTCTGTATTTTCCACCAGTTCCTTGAACATGTTAAACATAGTTATTTTAAAGCTTCTGCGTGAGAGTTCCAAAATTTGACTCATCATCAATTGTGACTTTGATAATTACTTTAGTTCTTGCCGTTTGTTCTCTTTCGCTATCCTTTCTCTCTCACGTCCTCCATCTCTTTTTTTTTTCTTTTTAGATTGTTAGACATTTTGTGCTTAGAAGATTCGCTACTGAGGTACATAGTATTTAACTGTGGAAATCCACATGCTCTTATTTTATCAGGCAGTTAGTGCAGAGGGCTGAGTGAGTTTAGTCAGGAGTTGAGCATGGTTTTTGTTTTCTTATTGCTATTATCTTCAGTGAACCACAGGCTTGAATTTTTTTTTTTTTTTTTTTTTTAGTAATGGGGTGCTGTTGCCATTTTCCTAGGTGTGGGATAGTGTGCAAGAGAATTTCCTTCAGTGTTATGCTCTCGGTTCTATTTTCAGGTGTCCTTGCACACCTGTGACACAGAGAGTTTGTCTCTCTAAAGCTCTTGCACTCTCCTCCAGCAATTTGATGTTAAGCATACTCAACTTGTGATGGGGGCAGGGATTTCTTTGAGGTCCTGGTTTAATCTTAGTCAGACCTCTGTGCCTGGAAGTAGGACTTGCTCAGCATCTTTACCTTTCCTTCTCATGGCATCCAAAGTCTGCCTTGAATTTGTGGCTGGTATGAGTTTCCTGCCGTTTCTCCACTGATGACAGTTGGTAGAGCATAAGAAGTAAATTGTTAAACAGCTGCCCAAGATTGTTAACAAGTACACCAAATTTGGAAAAACTCATGTATAGGAAAATTTTCCACTGACTTTTATGTGTATGGCTCTTAAACCTACAGGATGGTAACATGGTTTATTTTTCCTCCATAAGCCCATGATCTCCATATATTTTCCTATATACCCCAAAGGGCCATAAAAGAATACTTGTTTTTTAGACTACCTTTTTGAAATTTGTGTTTGTTATGTTGTTACTGTTATTTCTAACTCCAGGTCTTTGCACATTCCATTATAATACTTTGTCTTCTCAAGGTGCCCTTTGAAATCTTCTGTTTAGCTCTTTTATTTCATCCTTTCTTTTGTTTGCTTTAGCTACTCTACATTCAAGAGCAAGTTGCAGAGTCTCTTCTGGCATCTCTTTTGGTGTTTTCTTTCTTCCCTGTCTTTTCAATGACTTTTGCTTTCCTCATGTATTATGCCCTTGATGTGATTCCATAGCTTGTCTGTTCTTTGGTCATTAGTGTTCAACACGTCAAATTTATTATTGAGATTACTCAGGTGGGTTATACTCAAGGTTGTATTTTGGCTGTCGTGGTCCTGTTTTAATAGTCTTTAGCTTCAACTTGATCTTAAAAAAAAAAAAAAAAGCGTGTGAGCAATTGATGGTCTATTTCGCAGTCGGCCCCTGGCCACGTTCTGACTCCATCATCTTTTCCCACAGATGTAGCCAATTAGATCCCTGTGCATTCTCTTTGGTGGCTTCCACATGTATAGTTGCCTTTTATGTTGTTGAAAAAGTTAATTGCAGTGAAGAAGTTGTTGGTCTTGCAGAATTCTATCATGTGATCTCCAGCTTCAGTTGTATCATCAAGGCCGTATTTTCTAGCTACTGATTCTTCTTCTTTGTTTCCAATTGCCAGTAATTGTCGGTGCATCTTGATTCTATAGTTGATCAATTTGAGACTGTAGATATTTGTAAAAATCTTCAATTTCTTCATCATAGTTATTAGTGGTTGGTGCATAAATTTGAATAATGGTCTTATTAACTGGTCATCCTTATAGGTGTATGAATATTATACATTCAGTGACTGAGCTGTACTTTAGGATAGTCCTTGAAACCTTCCTTTGACATTGAATGTGACGCTATTCCTCTTCAATTTGTCATTCCAGGCATAGCAGACCAGGCATAGCAGACCAGGCATAGCAGACCCTATGATTGTCTGATTCAAAACGGTCAATGCCCCTCCATTTCAGCTCACTAATGCTTAGGATATTGATGTTTATGTGTTCTTTTCATTTTTGATGACTTCCAACTTTTCTAGATTCATAATTCATACATTTTACTTTGCAGGTATTAAAGGATGCTTGCAGCTTTTTCTTCTCCTTTTATTCATGTCACATCAGCAAATGAAGGTCCTGAAAGCTTGACTCAATCTATGTCATTAAAGTTGACTCTAATTTGAGGAGGCATCTCTTCTGCAGTTGCATTTCCAGTGCCTTCCGGCACTATATCAGACAATTTCCCACTGTTATTCACGAGGTTTTCCTTGGCCAATCTTTTCAGAAGTAGTCTCACAGGTCCTCTTCCTAGTCTATCTTAGTCTGGACGTTCCCCTGAAATTGTCCACCACGGCTGACCCAGCTGGTTTTTGAAATGCTGGTGGCATAGCTTCTAGCATCATAGCAACACACAAGCCACAACAGTAGGACAAACTGACAGATGATTGGTGACTGTTTCATTTAATAGCACTTAAAAATTTGAACCACATCCCAACGTATGAGTATTTTCCATCTATTTCATATCATTCTTTTCTCTCATCTGATTATTGATTGAAGTGTTTAAAGATTTCAAAAATCTTTTTATTTTTACCTACCTACTAACTCCAAACCTACTTTGTTCCCTAAAGTTGACTGATGAATTCTTACGCGGATACCATAGCTCTTGTTATTTTCATTTTGTAACCGTATCTCATTATCAGATATTAAAAGTTCATCAGATCAAGATCAAAACTTCAGTGTTATGTCTATTCAATACTTCTTACTAGGCCAGGTTTTGTGGCTTAGAGTCGTGTTGTGGGGAAGAAGGACATGTCTGTCCATCTGCTGTTGTTTCCTCTTTCATTCTTCTCAATTTCTTTTCCATCATAACTCATGTAATACATGATCAGTTCCTGCCTCATCAAAAACCTCTGACAGAGTCCTTGCCCTTGTACGTTACTAACTTGGGTAAGTTACTTTCAAGCATTCTCTCACTTTAGTCTATAGTTTTAGGGCTTAAGTTTCTGCTGACCAGGAAACATTCAGCTAGTTAGTAATACTTCATTTTCCCCTTTTGAAAATATCCCCAGTTTCTCCAAATGATTCTATTGACACACCTTCTATCATATGACTTTTATTGGAGACAAGCACCCTCTTTCTATTTCACAATGGGAGATAGAGGCAAATGTTGCTGTGCTCCAAAATAAACAGAAAATTTACTACTCAGGAGAATTGCCTGTTTGATAATATTGCATTTACATAAACACTGTAGGGGGTAAGGCCTGAAGGACTCATATTTCCAAGATATTACAATCCCCGGATATGTGTCTTTGGAATTTACTTATATGTTGTGGATAAAACATGATGGTATTTATTAGTTCTTGTGTATAGTCTTGTCATCTTAACCAATTTCTCACACTTCAGCAACAGCTTCATTTCGTATGCTCCATCATTAATCCATAGCTGTATTTATAAGTCATTAATTCACAGTTCAGAGAAAACAAGGAATTGGTCATGTGAAGTATTAGGGTCGTGAATTCAGGAGGTTTTCAATACTATACAAACCTGAGAGTTTTTTTTTTCATGTTTTTAATCTCTGAATAATATTTTAAAAGAAAAAGAAAGCAGAAATAGAATTGAGTGCTGCCTCTTTGTGTCTAGCATTAATAATCCATACATCAAAAAATATCACAGAGTTGTGCTCTGTATCCCAAAAGAAATCTAACTACACTTCAGCATATAACAAAATAGAGGGAAAATAACATGGTTAGTGTATGTACATGTTTGTCTGTGTGCATTGCACATGCAGACAAGCTATGCCTCAAACTTCTAGGCAGTCATTAGACTGCTAGGAATGAGGCACATACACCCACTGGCATCAAACATTCTGTGGGTGCTACATTCATCTGTGATCGAGTAAGACATATGAAAGTGTTTCACAGTGTTGGTGAAGTGAACTCCATTATTATTATCTATAGAACAGACAGTAAACAACAACAGATTTTCAAAGAGGAAACTCTTATCCTTCCTCTAATTATCCATGTCCATTCTTACATAGCTGGACAGGCACATGGTTGTTCAGGTCAGACGCAGTGCTCATATCAGCACGGCTTCTACTCTACTTCTGGGCCTTATGGGTCCTCGCTGCCAGGTGGAAAACCCCTGCACAGGATCTCCTGAACCTCTGCTGCTGGGCCCCACCATGCTATCCCAGGTCTGTGGGGCTATCTTGCTGCCATGCTATCGCAGACACTCCTGCCCAGGAGTAGGTGCATGCCACCCCTATACAGGACACACTTAGGCCCCTCTTGCCCTGCAGAAGTAAGTGTTAGAAATTTTTGGTTCCACCAGCAAGCCTCTTGCCTGAAGGCACTCAATTCCCTCTCCATGCATGAGGAAGGCTCACAGCTGCTGTCTCTCACTGTCTTCAGCATTTCCTCTTTCTTCTGGGTCTATGAGGTTCTCATAGCAGGGACCCTGGCTCCTTGGTCCAAACTACATGCTCTGCTCCAGACTTCTTGATGGTAGGGAGGTTTCCCTGAATCTGTATGGGATTAGCCCTTTTTAGCCTAGCTGAATGGCAAAAGCAATCCTCTTGGTAGGGAACAGTCACTTCATTTGCACAGTTCTGCAAGTGTTTTACACACCTCATTTGCATTATCCCAGTCAATTATTTTGTGGAAGTTACAAGACCATGGCTGGAAAGGCCATATAAAAGCAATTCACTCTACTGTACTCAGGTAATGAAAAAAACATTCTTCCATCCACCAGTGGTTAGAAACCAGTTGCCCTCAAGCTGACTCTGACACATGGTGACCACATGTGTGTCAGAGTAGAACTGTGCTCCTTAGGGTTTCAGTGCGTACATTTTTGGAAGTTGATTGCCAAGCCTTTCTTCCAAGGTACATATAGGTGGCCCTGAACCCCCAACTCTTCAGTTAGCAGCCACCACCCAAAAGTCTTATACATTAAACAGGATTTTTGATCACTATTCATCTCAGGACTTCAATAGATCTATTTATTCCATAACGTGAGAGAATTTTTGACCATAACAAATAACATTGCAAAAATAGCTACGGTAGTTGCTAAAGGGTCATGTTTTTCCTCTACGATTCTTTATTTAAAAACACTGTACTAATCACTACATATATACTTGTTCATAGTCCCGAAACAATGCCAGTTTGTTTGGAATTGGTATGTTGGTACATTTCAGCCTTACCAATCATCCCCAAAAGGAAGGCCCAGTGTTCTCCTTCAAAAATCTGTAAGAAAACCCTAATGGATCCCAAGAGTCAGATCTCTTTGTGTATGGGGTCTCTATGAGTCAGGGTCTGACTTGATGGCAGCTACCAACAAGAACAGCATCATCAATCACCCCGACCTATGGGAAACTACACACATATTTACCATTTATGCACTCTTCGTCCTTTTGTGTAATTCCAGTTTTTCACGTGGTGTAATTTGTCTTCCCTATGCAGAGCTTCCTTAACATGTCTTTTACTACAGGTTTGCTAGCCATCCATGTTCTCTGCCTTTTGTTTTTTTCTTTTCTTTTTTTTGGCCTGGAAATATCTTAAGTTTATTTTTGTATTTGAGAGATATTTTCCCTGGCTATGAAATTCTATGTTGTACAACTGCAGCATTTAAAAAATGTTAATGTGTTATCTTCTGATGTCATACTTTTAGGCAATACAGGTAATAAAATAACTGTTTATAGAAATATTACCGAAAAATCCCACAGAGGTATGGGAGAGTAGGTCAAGTATTGGTGAAGATAAGAGTGCAATTTTAGAATAAATTACATGCATGTTTGTAAGGTCATGGGAATGGCCTAATAGACAGATGTAAGGTGCAGAAGAGATGGGGAAATAAATGGGTGCATTGCCTTTGTGACTGGATGTCAGGTCTATTGTGCAGGGTGGGGGTGAGGGAATGGTCTTAGATCCAAAAGCAAACCAAACCGGTTGCCATCCATTTGATAGGAGCTCAGTTAGCTCATTTAGTGTATCAAAGAATTACTTTGGCCTACTCAGTTATGTCCACAGAAATATATTTGAATACGTGGGAATAAAGACAAAAGGAAAAAATGCAGAAATAAAAACAAACAAAAAAAATACCCAAGTACATACAGAGAGTCAGGGAGGAGTGGATTTTACTTCCCCTCTGAGTTATCCCGCTGCCTGGAAGCTACCAAAAAGGCCAGTTTGAGCAGTTTGCCTGAAGCAGATTGAGTAGTAGGTAATAGGGAAAAACACACCTTTAGATGGAGAAGTAGTGTTACAGTTATTATTTCTTGAAACTGGCTCCTCTGCCTCCCTAAACACTCTTACTCTATATATCCTCCATTCATATTTCTTGCCACCTGGCAGGTTAGCTCAGTTATTGGGGAAAACAATTTCAGATATTTTCTCATTATTCAAAAAGCTTGAAAAATACATTATCTAAAAAGCCTTGGAATAAATATCTGTTGTTATATAATGCCTGTCACTGCTTTTTTGTTGGCAATCCTACCTCATTTATTGCAAATTTATCTATCAGTTTCCCTCTGTAGCAACAGGAAGGAAAGTAAATGTGCATAGATGTCAACTTGATTGGAAGGGGTGGTGGTGGGTTTTGTGGAAGTTCTCTTTGAAGTGTTTTACCTTAAAGAATGGACAATAGGGGGAAGGATCTTCCAGGCAAAGAGCTGGTTTCATGTGGGTTAAAAAAAAGATATGAGGGGTTATTAGAGTAGGTTAAAAAGTGTGATGAAATTTTTAGGTCAGATTACAGAAGTCCTGGAATGCTATTTTAAGGAACTTTGACTTTAATCTCTCCTCAATAGACAGCCTTTGAAGATGCCTATAAAGAAAAACAAACAAACAAAAACCCTTAGAGGAATTTTTAGGTGGTCGTGCAAGGATATGAGTAGTGAATTTAAGAAATGAGTCCGTCGGAAGGGAGAGAGACCAATTTTGAGAAAGGACCAAAAGTTACAATACTAGTTCTCCATCTGGAGACCTGTTTTTCCTGTAACCTAGTCAACCTGTTCCAAACTGCCAAGCCTTGGCTCTTTGATATCTTCTAGGCAACGAAATTTCTCAGAGTAATGACAGAATTACATATTTCTGTCAATGGTAGTATATTTTCATTTGTCCACACTCAGGGTTCATTTATTTTTCTTACTAATCTGTTATTGTATGTTATCAATTATTATATCTTGTATATCTTTTTCAGATGAACATTTTTCTCCGAAGTAAGGATTTATGTGTTTCCTTGACTCACTTCTTTCTCAAGAATGTTCTCTGCTTGCTTTCATGTCCCTATAAATCTCTCCCAAGTGTAAATGGAATTCCACCTGTCTGCTCATAGGACGTGGCAAACTAGCAAGCAGTATGGTATTCTGGTTATGTGCATAGATTCTGGATCCAGATTACCTGGGTTCGACACTTATCTTTCCCCTCTATTAGGTGTCTGAGCTTGATTCTGTGCCTCAGTTTCTTTGTTTGTAATATGGGGATAATTGTTATAGCATATCAGTATAATTATTAATAATGACATATTGACATTGATAATAATATACAATGCATAGGATTTTTAATTGTTTCTATTATCGTATTCTATTATTGTCTTGCATGTTGGAACAGTGTCTGGCACATAATAAATAACATAAAAGCTGTCATTATTTCCCTCGGCCACATGGACCTTTTTTCTGTATTGAAAACACTCATGATCTGTGTCCTATATGTAGCCCTTCAATGTCTGTTGCCTTGTGAAATTTCTTGTTTTGTTAACTTTCCATGGTGTACATCATGTATATTAAGTTGTTATTATGAGGCAGATTTACATCTTTGAATTTTCTATACTACTATGCATAATATTAGCCATACTTTGAAGAGTTGTTTATGAAATGATACACAAAAACTAATTTGAATGTCAGAGAGTTTCTAGGGCTTCTTCTATTTTCAGTAAAATGATGCTGATTACTCAGTGCATGATACATTCTCTTTTTTGCAGGGTTTTAAATATCCAAAAAATAAAGATTATGTCTCTCTGCAGAGCAGCCACTTCAGGGCCTATTGTGCAGACAAACAGTATGTTTCCTGGGGGATTTGATTCTGAAGGGATAATGTTGCTTTTGTTGCCATCTTTAGGGACAAAAGTTGAATACATTTTTGAGAAAAGCAGTCACAGAGAGACTGGTGAGGATGGGGCAATGGTAGCATCCAATACAGGACAACAGTAGGCTGTGTCAATAAGGAGACGTGGAACATAGGGTTGAATGGAATCGTTGTATGGACTGGACTGCAAAAGTGATCTCCAAGCTTCCATTCAAATCGATCATTCAAGCAGCCCTGAATTTAGTCAGCGTGATAAAATCATTGTCATTTAATTTGAGGATTTGTATTTATTTTGATTTCCCAAGGCCCATAACCAAAGCAGGGTTTAAGGCCCAAGGGAAAGGGATGAAACAAGGAGGCCCTGCTTGCATTCTCAGTATCCACTTTTTCTCTTCTGATAGTGAAACATACCCTCCATGACATCAGGAATTTTGTCCCATATGTTCAGTGCTATATTCCAGTGCTAAAACCACACTGTGGCACATAGTAATCACTCAGCACATAACTCCTGAATGAACAAATGAAGGAATGGTGACAGGCCTAGTATGGAAGCAGAAGAAATATTTTTCCTCCTTCCCTTAACTATGTATTTTCTCTTCTCACTTCTTCTCTCACCATGTGCCTTAAGGATCTTCATGGCCACGCTTTCATTTCCTTAATAGTTCAGATAACAATCACAAGTGAGCAGTGAGCTCTATGACACCAAACTGGGTTATATCTCATTATAAAGGAGGTAGGTGACTTCACAATAATGGCTGGAGAAAATGTTCTGGGGTACAATGAGGATATAATTTATAAATATTAAAAGCATGCACAGTTTTATGTTGCTGATCTTTTGGAGACTTCTTACAAAAAGAGTGCAGGTCACACAGTGAAATCTGATTGCACAATGACAGCTAGTGTAGAGATGATGATAGGCATCCCTTCTTCAAGAAGGAATTCTTTAATATTGTCTACGTCTAAGGTATTTTCCCCTCCTTGAGAAATTTCTCCACCCTACACATACAATTAAATGACAGAATTCTTACTATATTCTGATGAACCTGTGGAGGGTGAAAAGCCACGATCAATTCCAGTACAACCTGAGGTAATTTTTAGGAACCAAAGATGCATCCAGGAGTGACCTCATTTATTTTTGTGCTACTTCTTACTGCTGCTGAAACTTGAAAGACCTGTAAAATGCCGCCCCCTGGTGTTCCCTCTTAGTGAGGTGAGTGAAGGAAGGAGAGGTGATAAGCTCATTATCCAGAATGGAATCTGAATGGTTATCTTTCATGAACCTCCTGTATTTGCCATATTGGTTCTATCCAACTGCAGTTAGGCCCAGTAAGGCCAATGGGGCAGGCTTATCTCTTTGAAAGTCCAGAAGGTATTCAACCTTGTCTACCATCATCCAAAAAAGTGGGCTTTTACAAATTGCACACAGCTAGATATTGCAAAAAATGAGATTTATGTATATAGAGTATGTTTGCTATAGAGTCACAACTCAGGCAAAATAATTAATTAACCCAACGGCTAAGTGAATATACACATATTATAGACGCATATTTGATCAATTATCAAAAAGGAAATTAACACATTTAGTGAAGTGTTCTTGGTTTTTAGATGAGAAAATGAGAAACTTTGTGGATAACAAAGCCCTTTTGCCTCCAGAGTTTTGAAGTGTATGGCACATATGCACAGTCTATGGACATGACTTATTATGAATTTGTGAAAGCATTATGAAGTTATAAAGTATATCTGAGCAATGAGATGATATTCATTAAATATAAATAACATTCGGATATGTATTTAGAAGTATAAACAATATTTTTGGAAAGTTAGAAAATGTACAGAGGCTTTTATTATCTTATGGAAAGAATAGTCACTAGGTCCAAGTTGAGCCCTGGTGGTGCAGTGGTTAAGTAAGGGTTTGGCTGCTAACCAAAAGTTCGGCAGTTCCTTGGAAACCCCATGGGGTAGTTCTACTCTGTCCTATAGGATCATTATGAGACAGAACCGACTTGATGACAATGGGTAGGTCGAAGTTACTCATATTGTTCTCCCTCCTTATCTTTTCTTCTCCTTCATCTTTAGGTTCATTCAGTTTTTTCACACTATGCTTGGATTTGATTTCCAGAAGTCAGCCTATGCTAACCAACCAAATGCCCATTTACGTGTTCGTCTCAAATTAGGAAAAATATCTATTGTTTTTATTAATCTTCTTGACTCTGAACATTTTCATTAACACAAGGTATAATGGAATTCTGGATAGTTGAAGAAATTATTCAATGAAGGTCTAGACATCTTGCCTCCAAATTCAGGGCTTTTTCTCCTTGAGACTTGTAAACACTGTCACTGTCAGTACAAGGCATCTAACACTTGAAAGTGGTTCCTTCTCTTCTCTACTGATATTATATGTCAGGAAGAACTAGATCCAAATAATTTTCACGTAAGTCAGTAGAAACTTTTTTTGTGAATAAATTCGTTGAAAAGAAAGATGAAAGCTCTCTGCACAATCTTTATGATTGTCCCATTAACTCCTTTTATTTAATCCTGCAAATGGACCAGAAAATAATCCAGAAATATCCTGAAAATTTTAAAATGAAAGAAGAGCTCTGGAGTACAAAATTTTGTCCTGTATCACATTTTAAGTTTCAGTAGAGATTTTTTAATTACTCTTGAAAAATTGGAAGTTAGACATTGAAGTGTTCTCAAATGGAAAATGTTTATTGGGTTTTAGAATCCACAGAACTAGATTTTATCATTTGATTTCCATTTTACAAAATAGAGTACCTTGAGAACCTAGTCTTAGATAAATGCATTAATGGTAAAACCATAGGGAATAGACATGAAAGAGAACTGAGTACCTCGATTTTTTTTTTTTCTACTTATGAGAGAAAAATGTTCATGGGGATAGGTAGTTTGACAAATCTACAGAATAGAAAGAAACTTTATATTTGGCAAATTCTTGTAAAATGTTCATGGATTATTCAGACTTAAACATAACTTACGCTCAAAACACCAACAATCTGTTACTTCTTTATGAGAAATGCAATCCTTTTTACGGTGTCTTTGAAGGCTTCCTTTACCTGCTTGTTTCGTAGTGTATAAATGAAAGGATTAAGCATAGGGACAACTGAAGTAAAGAGCAGCCCCACCAGCTTATTAAGGGCTACTCCTTCATTTCTTGAAGGTTTAATGTAGGCGAAGATGGAACTGCCATAGCTCATGGAAACCACAATCATGTGAGAAGAACAGGTGGAAAAGGCCTTTTTCCTTTGTTGGGCAGAAGGGAATTTTAGAATGGTGCTGATGATGTATGTGTAGGAGAGAAGCACACCCAGTAGGGTAGAAATCAGTGTTAGCACAGTAAAAGCCAAAACAACTTTTTCTATAAGCTCTGTGTCTGAACAGGTGATCTGTAGGATAGGATATGCGTCACAAGCAAAACTATCAACGAGATTTGAGTCACAGAATTCCAGCTGGAGACCCATGCCTGGGGGGGACAATAATCAACAGGCCAGCACCCCAACAGCAGAGAAGGAGTGTAGTGCAGAACTTGTTGTTCATGATGGTTGTGTAATGTAAGGGCTTACAGATGGCCACGTAGCGATCATAGGACATGGCAGCAAAGAGAAAAAACTCAGTTGCTCCAAAGAGGATACCAAAAAGCAATTGCGTGGCACAAGCGTTATAGGTACAAGTTTTATCTCCAGTTGTCAGGCTGTACAGGAATCTGGGAATACAGACAGAGGTGAATGAGACTTCTAAGAAAGAGAAATTTCTGAGAAAAAAATACATGGGAGTTTGAAGATGGGAATGCAAAAGTGTGAGGGTGATAATTGTCATGTTCCCAGCCACACACAAAAAGTAGGTGAGAAATAAAAATACCAAAAGCACGATTTGTAATTTCGGGTCCTCCGTCATCCCCAGCAGGACGAATGTTGTTATCACTGTGTGATTTGTCATGACCTCCTGTGTCAAGTCAAAAATGACTGGACTTGAAGACACAAGCGACATAAGAAGCCAGCATGGAGCATGAAGTAAAGATGCAATCAGTGTTAATGTAATGCATTTGGCATTTGGATTCTGGAATTTTACTGGAAATATTTAAATATGAATCAAAGGCTTATAATTCCCTTATTAGAAACGATATTTATACAGATGTCAAATGAAAACAAACAGCAGTAATCATGCATCTCATTTCCTATGCTGTTTCTCATTATCATTGCCTCGGGACATAAGTCTGATCAATGTTACAGTTTATTCCATTATTTTTGACATTTTTTCTTCTGCCTCCTTCTTCTTTGCTTTTCCCTACCTTCTTTTCTGCTCCACTTTTGTAACAGAGCAGAATTTGTCAAGGAGTATTTTATTCTGGTCTCTGACTGTATTTTGAAATAAAACAACTGCAAAGGGCTGGATAACAGCTTTCCACCTAGAATTATTCCTAATTGGGAACAAAAAATTAAAAATACAAAGGTGTATCTTTGTTGTGTATTTTCTGCTTTTAAGTACATGAAAGCACTTTTAAACCAGTGAAAGTATTTTTTAGGTATAGGGTTTCCTGAAGAGTTACAAGAACCATCTTCCTGGGTCCTGAGAACAAACCTGAGGAAGCCTGTCACGGAGTTTGGGGGCGTGGCCAGATCCCAGAGGGAATGGTCTGTGCTACTTGCTCTCCCTGCCAGTGAGATCGACCTCCCTGCTCTTATGAGCAGCACTCAGTCTTCAGAATCTGTCTCTGAATATCTTAGTGACCTCTCCTTTCAACAATTGCTGCTGCTCCTCCCTTCAAATCGCCTCTCCCCACTAAATTCCCACCAGCCATCTAACCCTGCTGCTTATATTCTCTGAGTTCTTGAGAAACGTAACTTGCCCAAGAATCGTCTGGTAACAAACTGGTCAAATGGACTAATTTTTATTAACAGGTTTTGTAAAACTCACATTTTCCTTAAAGCTTACCATTTTCAGGTACTCCCAGGAGTTTCATGCCTCCCTGCACATGTTTTTTCAGGAATCCCATTAGTTGTGAGAGAGGATGGCTCAGGGAGATCTCTTCCCCTTCAAATCAAAACTTGCCTTTGGTGCGATTCAAGTTGCAAAAAGGTGCTTCAAGTATCCATTCTGCGAAAGAAGGAGTGGTAAATGCATTCTTTCTCGGATTACAGTTACTTAAAAATAATATATTGGTTCATAAGATGTCTTTGTGTTTTATTTGTGAAATTTATTATAAATTGAACAATTTTAGGGATAACTCAGGGTTTTTGGGGAAACCCTATATACCCAGTACTACCCAGTGTGTGTGCTCCCAGTTGAGAATTAAAATGCTTCAAGTTCTTTTGTCTTCCTTTCTACTGCTCAAGTAAATAATAAAAATTCACTTATTCAGATAAATATTTAATATCAGAGACTAGAGAACTAACCATGAATAAGTGTGTCCCCCAAGGAGCTTTCTGTCTTTTGATGGGAGATAATATTTCATTTTAGTGCGTGCTTAGGGATATAGTAAGATGAGATAACGGTGAAAATGCAACTTTGGTTTTAGGGCAATAACTACTCCATGCCTTTTCCTTGGCAATCTCTCTTAGTGGTGATTTGTATTTTACTGTCTTCTCTCAGTTGTTGTAGGCTATTATGTGGGAGCCCTGGTGGCACAGTGGACAAATCACTTGGCTGCTAACCAAAAGTTCATCGGAAGTAGATTGCTAGGCTTTCCTTCTGAGGAGCCTCTGGGAGGACTCAAACTGCCAGCCTTTTTTTTAGCAGCTGATTGTGTTAACAGTTGTACATTCTATCCTTATACTGGCTATTGATGTTCTTCCTTCAACCTTCCCTCTGCTATAAAGTTCTTAGGTTTTAATGTTATCACCTATTACCAGTTTTTAAACAACTATTTTCTAATTTTGGAAACCCTGGTGGTACAGCTACTAACAAAAAGTTTGGCAGTTCAAATCCACCAGGTGCTCCTTGGAAACTCTGTGGGGCAGTTCTACCCTGTCCTATAAGGTCACTATGAGTCAGAATTGACTCAACAGCAATAGATTAGGTTTGGTTTTAATCTCTAATTTTGAGGGAAGTGACTTGTGAAATAAATGACATCAGCATTTGAGTGTCCTTTAATTGAATGTGTTAAACAACTAATATAACCTTCTTTTAATTCCTGAAGTGTTTCAGTCCACTTTACTTCTAAAAACAAGCTACGCTTGTAGTGGCAGAGCATTTGGCTTTAAGGCTGCTTTGTCCTCCTGCATCCATATCATGGTCTCCTTTGGTTTAATTAGCAGAGGTTGCTGTGAGAGTAGAAAGTCACATTTTTTTTTTTTTTTAAATTTGGGTCAGAATTAGAAACAACAATTTCATTAAATAAGCAACACGTTTTACCACCTTCCCATAGGCAGTGTTTTTCTTTAAGCAGCCCTTGAAGACTTAACTTATGCAAAACTACCTCCTGTCCCTTTCCCTTTGGGAGCTGTAAGAGTGATTGAGTTCAGTTTTTCTCTTGTATTGATTCCCTATTTAATGAGTTCCTTTATTTATTTCAGACACCTTGATCTTACGTGTGTCTGGAACAAGTCTCATTCAGTCTTCACTTGGAAGAAGGTGTCCTATGGTCCGGAACATTTCAAATTCAAGAAATGAATGCCACCGCCCTCCCTTCCCAAAGTCACAAACAAACCCCTTGCCATGGAGTCGATTCCGATTCGGACTCATAGCAATTCTATAGGACAGAGCAGAACCACCCTATAGGGTTTCCAGGGAGGGGCTGGTGAATTTGAACTGCTCACCTATTGGTTAGCTACCCAAAGTGGCAGAAGGTATTAAAGTAAATGGTCGATAATAAGGCCAGATTCTCTGTAAGGTAATTTGTATTGTTTGATTTCTACGACACTAGAAGATATTTTTAAGGGAGCCCTGGTGGTGCAATGGTTAAGCACTTGGATGTTAACTGAAATGTTCATGACTAGAACCCGGTCAGCAGCATCATGGGAAAAACCCTGGTGATCGGCATCCATAAAGATTACTGCCTAGGAAACCTCATTAGGCAGCTCTGCTCCTTCACATGGTATGCTATGAGTTGGAAATCAGACGGTAGACACCTAACCAAAACAACAATAGAGAATATTATTGGGAAGAAGTGTCTTTGCCTCTGTCTTTCATATTTTGCCTCTTAAATATTAAATTCTCCTCAACTGATATTTATGTGTGGCCCTTTCAAAGGATAAAGTGATGATGGCAGGAAAATTCTAATATCAGGTTTATTCAGAAGAACAAGAAGTTGAAAATAACTGTTGATTCCATTTTTGCAGTAACAATTGTAATTAACTAAATTCCACATTTCTTACCCTCCCTGTTTAAAGAACATGGAAAAACATGTCATGAGAATTGCATACTTACTTTTCTGACAGTGCTTCATCAGGGGTCCTTGATGGAGCCAAAATTTGAAGAGCATTATGCTGGTGAGGAGCTTTGAGTTTCTTCAGTCCCCAACTTACACTTCACCTCTCTTCACTGTTGCCCTGACCTCTTTCAATACGTGTGACACATGTACACACACACACACACACACACATACACTCTTTCTCTCTCAAGTAAGTCTTACATCAGACAGCGTTCACCTAGATTTCATTGCTCCTAATACATGTACACACACACACACACACACTCTTTCTCTCTCAAGTAAGTCTTACATCAGACAGCGTTCACCTAGATTTATTGCTCCTAATACATCAAGATTCAGCCTCCTCTTCCCTTGTCACATCTAAAATGGCACCTGATTTCCTGATTTGCCAGTACTCTGTTAGTTCAAAAGGAACAAAAGAGTGGTGCAGAGGAAAAGGAACTTTTCTCCCTGGGTTTGGCAGAGAGGTACATCTGATTTCCCTGGGCAGGGAGACAGGTTTACCTGTATAGTCTACAGTAGCAACTTTTATATGTTTAGTTTGCTACCAGTTCATAGGGAGCATCTGTGCTGAACAACAAAATAGTCCTTGGTGACCCAATTGAAAATGTTACTAATGAATCAACAGTGGAATCAACAATGCAACAGCATAGGTGGCAGTGGGAACCGTGTCCTCACAGACACTGCAGGTGGTCTGATGCCATGTGAATTCCATTTCGTCTTCTTTGTTGAATCTTTATATTTCCCCTGGGATTAGATACTGTGCTTGGCACTTAACACATTTTATCTATCTTTGACATAAATCTCATATAGTCTAAAAAATAATCATCCTAACTTTACAGAGGAGCAAAGTGGGAAGCAGAAAATTGGCCAGTCAGATGTCACATGGTGGGGTTGTAGGTTTTGAACAAAACTTTATTTAAGTACAGAAATCCTGCTTTTTCCCTCACACTAAACTTGTTCCTTTCCCCAATATTTAAGAGAACTATCAGTATTTAAATTCTAGACTTGATGTTCTCCTAATGACTTGGTCTGTGTTTCCATCCTTTCTCTTTCTAGGTTTCTTTTTTCAGGTATTCTATGAATTACTCTTGGAAATATGAACCAATGGAAAGTTTTGGATCCCATGAACTGGAAAAATAATTGCCTGATTTCAGGACATGTTTGACATTTTGTTAAAGCTTATTACTGCCCAGCTAGCTGGAATAAAATTATTTTTTTATTATCTATGCTGCCATTTCTGGACAGCCTCCTTTCTTCTGCTCATATGTGCTAAAGTGCAAGATTGCCTTCAATACTTTCTTCTTTGTATTGTCCTTCACAGCTTTTGGTGTTTAGGTGAAACAAATTTTCTAGTATTAGCCGAGAAGTGTGTAAATTATTTTACTTTTTATTATTTTGAAGAATCCATGTAAGATTAGTATTTTTTCACCCTTAAACTTTTTGTAATATCTATTGCCATAACCCTTTTCACTGTGTGTTTCATCTGAAGAAAGGCCATATTATTATTATTTTTCTTATTTTTGCTATTCTATTTTATTTTATTATTTTTTAAATTTTTCTTGTCCTTTAAGTGAAAGTTTACAAATCAAGTCAGACTCTCATACAAAAACTTATAAACACCTTGCTGTATACTCCTAATTGCTCCCCCTCTAATGAGACAGCACACTCTTTCCCTCCACTCCCTATTTTCATGTCCATTCGGCCAGCTTCTGACCCCCTCTACCTTCTCATCTCCTCTTCAGACAGGAGATGCCGACATAGTCTCATGAGTCTGCTTGATCCAAGAAGCTCATTCTTCGCCGGTATCATTGTCTATCCCATAGTCCAGTCCAATCACTGTCTGAAGAGTTGGCTTTGGGAATGGTTCCTCTTTGGAGCTAACAGAAGGTCTGGGGAGCATGACCTCTGGGGTCCTTCTAGTCTCAGTCAGACCATTAAGTCTAGTCTTTTTTTTAACTTTTATTGAGCTTCAAGTGAACGTTTACAAATCAAGTCAGACTGTCACATATAAGTTTATATACACCTTACTCCGTACTCCCACTTGCTCTCCCCCTAATGAGTCAGCCCTTCCAGGCTCTCATGACAATTTAGCCAGCTTCCAACTCTCTCTATCCTCCCATCCCCCCTCCAGACAGGAGATGCCAACACAGTCTCAAGTGTCCACCTGATATAAATAGATCACTCTTCATCAGCATCTCTCTCCTACCCACTGTCCAGCCCCTTTCATGTCTGATGAGTTGTCTTCAGGAATGGTTCCTGTCCTGGGCCAACAGAAGGTTTGGGGACCATGACCGCCGGGATTCCTCTAGTCTCAGTCAGACCATTAAGTCTGGTCTTTTTGTGAGAATTTGGGGCCTGCGTCCCACTGATCTACTGCTCCCTCAGGGGTTCTCTGTTGTGCTCCCTGTCAGGGCAGTCATCGGTTGCGGCCGGGCACCAACTAGTTCTTCTGGTCTCAGGATAATGTAGGTCTCTGGTTCATGTGGCCCTTTCTGTCTCTTGGGCTCTTAGTTATCGTGTGACCTTGGTGTTCTTCATTCTCCTTTGATCCAGGTGGGTTGAGATCAATTGATGCATCTTAGATGGCCGCTTGTTAGCATATAAGACCCTAGACACCACATTTCAAAGTGGGATGCAGAATGTTTTCATAATAGAATTATTTTGCCAATTGACTTAGAAGTCCCCTTAAGCCATAGTCCCCAAACCCCCTCCCTTGCTCCACTGACCTTTGAAGCATTCATTTTATCCCGGAAACTTCATTGCTTTTGGTCCAGTCCAGTTGAGCTCACCTTCCATGTATTGAGTATTGTCCTTCCCTTCACCTAAAGCAGTTCTTAGCTACTAATGAATCAGTAAAAAAACCTCTCCTGCCCCCTCTCCCTCCCCGCCACATAACCACAAAAGTATGTGTTCTTCTCAGTTTATACTATTTCTCAAGATATTATAATAGTGGTCTTATACAATATTTGTCCTTTTGCCTCTGACTCATTTCACTCAGCATAATGCCTTCCAGGTTCCTCCATGTTATGAAATGTTTCACAGATTCGTCACTGTTCTTTATCGATGTGTAGTATTCCATTGTGTGAATATGCCACAATTTATTTACCCATTCATCCGTTGATGGACACCTTGGTTGCTTCCAACTTTTTGCTATTGTAAACAGAGCTGCAATAAACATGGGTGTGCATGTATCTGTTTGTGTGAAGGCTCTTATTTCTCTAGGGTATATTTCGAGGAGTGGGATTTCTGGGTTGTATGGTAGCTCGATTTCTAACTGTTTAAGATAACGCCAGATAGATTTCCAAAGTGGTTGTACCATTTTACATTCCTACCAGCAGTGTATAAGAGTTCCAATCTCTCCTCAGCCTCTCCTACATTTATTACCATGTGTTTTTTGGATTAATGCCAGCCTTGGAAAAAAAAAAAATTATTTTTTTTTTGTTGGAGTGAGATGGAATCTCATCGTAGTTTTAATTTGCATTTCTCTAATGGCTAATGATCGAGAGCATTTTCTCATGTATCTGTTAGCTGCCTGAATATCTTCTTTAGTGAAGTGTGTGTTCATATCCTTTGCCCACTTCTTGATTGGGTTGTTTGTCTTTTTGTGGTTGAATTTTAACAGAATCATATAGATTTCAGAGATCAGGCGCTGGTCGGAGATGTCATAGCTGAAAATTCTTTCCCAGTCTGTAGGTGGTCTTTTTATTCTTTTGGTGAAGTATTTAGATGAGCATAGGTGTTTGATTTTTAGGAGCTCCCAGTTATCTGGTTTCTCTTCGTCATTTTTGGTAATGTTTTGTATTCTGTTTATGCTTTGTATTAGGCTTCCTAAGGTTGTCCCTATTTTTTCTTCCATGATCTTTATTGCTTTAGTCTTTATGTTTAGGTCTTTGATCCACTTGGAGTAGTTTTTGTGCATGGTGTGAGGTCTGGGTCCTGTTTCATTTTTTTGCAAATGGATATCCAGGTATGCCAGCACCATTTGTTAAAAAGACTCTCTTTTCCCCAATTAACTGACACTGGGCCTTTGTCAAATATCAGCTGCTCATATGTGGATGGATTTATATCTGGGTTCTCAATTCTGTTCCATTGGTCTCTGTGTCTGTTGTACCAGTACCAGCCTGTTTTGACTACTGTGGCTGTATAATAGGTTCTGAAATCAGGTAGACTGAGGTCTCCCACTTTCTTCTTCTTTTTCAGTAATGCCTTGCTTATCCGAGGCTTCTTTCCCTTCCGTATGAAGCTGGTGATTTGTTTCTCCATCACCTTAAAAAATGACATTGGAATTTGGATCGGAAGTGCATTGTATGTATAGATGGCTTTTGGTAGAATAGACATTTTTACTGTGTTAAGTCTTCCTATCCATGAGCAAGGTATGTTTTTCCACTTAAGTAGGCCCTTTTTAATTTCTTGTAGTAGTGCTTTGTAGTTTTCTTTGTATAGGTCTTTTACATCTTTGGTAAGATTTATTCCTAAGTATTTCATGTTCTTGGTGGCTACTGTGAATGGTATTGATTTGGTTATTTCCTTTTCGATGTTCTTTTTTGTTGATGTAGAGGAAGCCAAGTGATTTTTGTATGTTTATCTTATAACCTGAGACTCTGCCAAACTCTTCTATTAGTTTCAGTAGTTTTCTGGAGGATTCCTTAGGGTTTTCTGTGTATAAGATCGTGTCATCTGTAAATAGAGATAATTTTACTTCCTCCTTGCCAATCCAGATGCCCTTTATTTCTTTGTCTAGCGTAATTGCTCTGGCTAAGACTTCTAGCACAATGTTGAATAAGAGCGGTAATAAAGGGCATCCCTGTCTGGTTCCCGTTCTCAAGGGAAATGCTTTCAGGTTCCCTCCATTTAGAATGATGTTGGCTGCTGCCCTTTATTATGTTGAGGAATTTTCCTTCAATTCCTATTTTGGTGAGAGTTTTTATCATAAAAGGGTGTTGGACTTTGTCAAATGCCTTTTCTGCATCAATTGATAAGATCATGTGGTTTTTGTCTTTGGTTTTATTTATATGGTGGATTACATTAATGGTTTTTCTAATATTAAACCAGCCTTGCATACCTGGTATAAATCCCACTGGGTTGTGGTAAATTATTATTATTATTTTTTTTTTTTTTAATAACTTTTGTTAAGCTTCAAGTGAACGTTTACAAATCCAATCCGTCTGTCACATATAAGTTTACATACATCTCACTCCCTACCCCCAGTTGCTCTCCCCCTCTTGAGTCAGCCCTTTCAGTCTCTCCTTTCTTGACAATTTTGCCGGCTTCCCTCTCTCTCTATCCTCCCATCCCCCCTCCAGACAAGAGTTACCAACACAATCTCAAGTGTCCACCTGATATAATTAGCTCACTCTTCATCAGCGTCTCTCTCCCACCCGCTGACCAGTCCCTTTCATTTCTGATGAGTTGTCTTCGGGGATGGTTCCTGTCCTGTGTCAACTGAAGGTCTGGGGAGCATGGCCGCCGGGGTTCCTCCAGTCTCAGTCAGACCATTAAGTTCGGTCTTTTTATGAGAATTTGGGGTCTGTATCCCACTGATCTCCTGCTCCCTCAGGGGTCCTCTGCTGTGCTCCCTGTCAGGGCAGTCATCGATTGTGGCCGGGCACCAACTAGTTCTTCTGGTCTCAGGATGATGTAGGTCTCTGGTTCATGTGGCCCTTTCTGTCTCTTGGGCTCTTAGTTGTCGTGTGGCCTTGGTGTTCTTCATTTTCCTTTGCTCCAGGTGGGTTGAGACCAATTGCTGCATCTTAGATGGCCACTTGTTAGCATTTAAGACCCCAGACGCCACATTTCAAAGTGGGATGCAGAATGATTTCATAATAGAATTATTTTGCCAATTGACTTAGAAGTCCCCGCAAACCATGTTCCCCAGACCCCCGCGCTTGCTCCGCTGACCTTTGAAGCATTCATTTTATCCCAGAAACTTCTTTGCTTTTGGTCCAGTCCAATTGAGCTGACCTTCCATGTACTGAGTGTTGTCTTTCCCTTCACCTAAAGCAGTTCTTATCTACTGATTAATCAATAAAAAACCCTCTCCCACCCTCCCTCCCTCCCCCCCTCGTAACCACAAAAATATGTGTTCTTCTCAGGTTTACTATTTCTCAAGATCTTATAATACTGGTCTTATACAATATTTGTCCTTTTGCCTCTGACTCATTTCGCTCAGCATAATGCCTTCCAGGTTCCTCCATGTTATGAAATGTTTCAAAGATTCGTCACTGTTCTTTATCGATGCGTAGTATTCCATTGTGTGAATATACCACAATTTATTTACCCATTCATCCGTTGATGGACACCTTGGTTGCTTCCAACTTTTTGCTATTGTAAACAGAGCTGCAATAAACATGGGTGTGCATGTATCTGTTTGTATGAAGGCTCTTGTATCTCTAGGGTATATTCCTAGGAGTGGGATTTCTGGGTTGTATGGTAGTTCTATTTCTAACTGTTTAAGATAACACCAGATAGATTTCCAAAGTGGTTGTACCATTTTACATTCCCACCAGCAGTGTATGAGAGTTCCAATCTCTCCGCAGCCTCTCCAACATTTATTATTTTGTGTTTTTTGGATTAATGCCAGCCTTGCTGGTGTGAGATGGAATCTCATGGTAGTTTTAATTTGCATTTCTCTAATGGCTAATGATCGAGAGCATTTTCTCATGTATCTGTTAGCTGCCTGAATATCTTCTTTAGTGAAGTGTGTGTTCATATCCTTTGCCCACTTCTTGATTGGGTTGTTTGTCTTTTTGTGGTTGAGTTTTGACAGAATCATGTAGATTTTAGAGATCAGGCGCTGGTCGGAGATGTCATAGCTGAAAATTCTTTCCCAGTCTGTAGGTGGTCTTTTTACTCTTTTGGAGAAGTCTTTAGATGAGCATAGGTGTTTGATTTTTAGGAGCTCCCAGTTATCGGATTTCTCTTCATCATTTTTGGTAATGTTTTGTATTCTGTTTATACCTTGTATTAGGGCTCCTAGGGTTGTCCCAATTTTTTCTTCCATGATCTTTATCGTTTTAGTCTTTATGTTTAGGTCTTTGATCCACTTGGAGTTAGTTTTTGTGTATGGTGTGAGGTATGAGTCCTGTTTCATTTTTTTGCAAAGGGATATCCAGTTATGCCAGCACCATTTGTTAAAAAGGCTATCTTTTCCCCAGTTAATTGATACTGGTCCTTTGTCAAATATCAGCTGCTCATACGTGGATGGATCTATGTCTGGGTTCTCAATTCTGTTCCATTGGTCTATGTGTCTGTTGTTGTACCAATACCAGGCTGTTTTGAATACTGTGGCTGTATAATAGGTTCTGAAGTCAGGTAAGGTGAGGCCTCCCACTTTCTTCTTTTTCAGTAGTGCTTTGCTTATCCGGGGGTTCTTTCCCTTTCATATGAAATTGGTGATTTGTTTCTCTATCCCCTTAAAATATGACATTGGAATTTGGATCGGAAGTGCGTTAAATGTATAGATGGCTTTTGGTAGAATAGACATTTTTACTATGTTAAGTCTTCCTATCCATGAGCAAGGTATGTTTTTCCACTTAAGTATATCCTTTTGAATTTCTTGTAGTAGAGCTTTGTAGTTTTCTTTGTATAGGTCTTTTACATCCTTGGTAAGATTTATTCCTAAGTATCTTATCTTCTTGGGGGCTACTGTGAATGGTATTGATTTGGTTATTTCCTCTTCGGTGTTCTTTTTGTTGATGTAGAGGAATCCAAGTGATTTTTGTATGTTTATTTTATAACCTGAGACTCTGCCAAACTCTTCTATTAGTTTCAGTAGTTTTCTGGAGGATTCCTTAGGGTTTTCTGTGTATATAATCATGTCATCTGCAAATAGTGATAACTTTACTTCTTCCTTGCCAATCCGGATACCTTTTATTTCTTTGTCTAGCCTAATTGCCCTGGCTAAGACTTCCAACACGATGTTGAATAAGAGCGGTGATAAAGGGCATCCTTGTCTGGTTCCCGTTCTCAAGGGAAATGCTTTCACTTTCTCTCCATTTAGAGTGATATTGGCTGTTGGCTTTGCATAGATGTCCTTTACTATGTTGAGGAATTTTCCTTCAATTCCTATTTTGGTAAGCGTTTTTATCATAAATGGGTGTTGAACTTTGTCAAATGCCTTTTCTGCATCAATTGATAAGATCATGTGGTTTTTGTCTTTTGTTTTATTTATGTGATGGATTACATTAATGGTTTTTCTGATATTAAACCAGCCTTGCATACCTGGTATAAATCCCACTTGATCAAGGTGAATTATTTTTTTGATGTGTTGTTGGATTCTATTGGCTAGAATTTTGTTGAGGATTTTTGCATCAATGTTCATGAGGGATATAGGTCTATAATTTTCTTTTTTTGTAATGTCTTTACCTGGTTTTGGTATCAGGGAGATGGTGGCTTCATAGAATGAGTTGGGTAGTATTCCGTCATTTTCTATGCTTTGGAATACCTTTAGTAGTAGTGGTGTTAACTCTTCTCTGAAAGTTTGGTAGAACTCTGCAGTAAAGCCATCCGGGCCAGGGTTTTTTTTTGTTGGGAGTTTCTTGATTACCATTTCAATCTCTTTTTTTGTTATGGGTCTATTTAGTTGTTCTACTTCTGATTGTGTTAGTTTAGGTAGGGAGTGTTTTTCCAGGAATTCATCCATTTCTTCTAGGTTTGCAAATTTCTTAGAGTACAATTTTTTGTAATAATCTGATATGATTCTTTTAATTTCTTTTGAGTCTGTTGTGATGTGGCCCCTTTCTTTTCTTATTCGGATTTTTTGTTTCCTTTCCTGTATTTCTTTAGTCAGTCTGGCCAATGGTTTATCAGTTTTGTTATTTTTTTCCAAGAACCAGCTTTTGGCTTTGTTAATTCTTTCAATTGTTTTTCTGTTCTGTAATTTATTTAGTTCAGCTCTAATTTTTATTATTTGTTTTCTTCTGGTGCCTGATGGATTCTTTTGTTGCTCACTTTCTATTTGTTCAAGTTGTAGGGACAGTTCTCTGATTTTGGCTTTTTCTTCTTTTTCTATGTGTACATTTATCGATATAAGTTGACCTCTGAGCACTGCTTTTGCTGTGTCCCTGAGATTTTGATAGGAAGTATTTTCATTCTCGTTGCATTCTATGAATTTCCTTATTCCCTCCTTAATGTCTTCTATAACCCAGTCTTTTTTCAGGAGGATATTGTTCCGTTGCCAAGTATTTGATTTCTTTTCCCTAATTTTTCTGTTATTCATTTACACTTTTATGGCCTTGTGGTCTGAGAAGATGCTTTGTAATATTTTGATGTTTTGGATTCTGCAAAGGTTTGTTTTATGACCTAATATGTGGTCTATTCTAGAGAATGTTCCATGTGCGCTAGAAAAAAAGTATACTTTGCAGCAGTTGGGTGGAGAGGTCTGTATATGTCAATGAGGTCAAGTTGGTTGATTGTTGTAATTAGGTCTTCCGTGTCTCTATTGAGTTTCTTACTGGATGTCCTGTCCTTCTCCGAAAGTGGTGTGTTGAAGTCTCCTACTATAGTTGTGGAGGTGTCTCTCTCACTTTTCAATTCTGTTAAAATTTGATTTATGTATCTTGCAGCCCTGTCATTGGGTCCATAAATATTTAATATGGTTATGTCTTCCTGATCAATTGTCCCTTTTATCACTATGTAGTGTCCTTCTTTATCCTTTGTGGTGGATTTAAGTGTAAAGTCTATTTTGTCAGAAATTAATATTGCTACTCCTCCTCTTTTTCGCTTATTGTTTGCTTGATATATTTTTTTCCATCCTTTGAGTTTTAGTTTGTTTGTGTCTCTAAGTCTAAGGTGTATCTCTTGTAGGCAGCATATAGACGGATTGTGTTTCTTTATCCAGTCTGTGACTCTCTGTCTCTTTATTGGTGCATTTAGTCCATTTACATTCAGCGTAATTATAGATAAGTAAGTGTTTAGTGTTGTCATTTTGATGCCTTTTTATGTGTGTTGTGGACAATTTCATTTTTCCACACTTTTTTGTGCCTAGACGTTTTTGTTTATAAATTGTGTGATCCTCATTTTCATAGGATTTGACTTTATGTTTGCTGAGTCGTTACATTTTTCTTGGTTTTTATTTTGAGTTATGGAGTTGTTATACCTCTTTGTTGCTACCTTAATATTTACCCCTATTTTTCTAAGTAAAAACCTAGCTTGTATTGTCCTATATCGCCTTCTATCCCTCTCCATTTGGCAGTTCTGTGCCACCTATATTTAGTCCCTCTTTTTGATTATTGTGATCTTTTACATATTGACTTCAATGATTCCCTGTTTTGAGCATTTTTTTTAATTAATCTTAATTTGTTTTTGTGATTTCCCTATTTGAGTTGATACCAGGATGTTCTGTTCTGTGACCTTGTGTTTTGCTGGTATCTGATATTATTGGTTTTCTGACCAATTTCCTTTAGTATTTCTTGTATCTTTGGTTTGGTTTTTGCAAATTCTCTAAGCTTGTGTTTATCTGTAAATATCTTAATTTTGCCTTCATATTTCAGAGAGAGTTTTGCTGGATATATGATTCTTGGTTGGCAGTTTTTCTCCTTCAGTGCTCTGCATATGTCATCCCATTGCCTTCTTGCCTGCATGGTTTCTGCTGAGTAGTCTGAACTTATTCTTATTGATTCTCCCTTGTAGGAGACCTTTCTTTTCTCTCTGGCTGCTTTTAAAAATTTCTCTTTATCTTTGGTTTTGGCAAGTTTGATGATAATATATCTTGGTGTTTTTCTTTTTGGATCAATCTTAAATGGGGTTCGATGAGCATCTTGGATAGATATCCTTTCGTCTTTCATGATGTCAGGGAAGTTTTCTGTCAGCAGATCTTCAACTATTTTCTCTGTGTTTTCTGTCCTCCCTCCCTGTTCTGGGACTCCAATCACACACAAGTTATCCTTCTTGATAGAGTCCCACATGATTCTTAGGGTTTCTTCATTTTTTTTAATTCTTTTATCTGATTTTTTTTTCAGCTATGTTGGTGTTAATTCCCTGGTCCTCCAGATTTCCTACTCTGTGTTCTAATTGCTCGAGTCTGCTCCTCTTACTGCTTATTGCGTTGTCTAATTCTGTAATTTTATTGTTAATCTTTTGGATTTCTGAATGCTGTCTCTCTATGGATTCTTTCAACTTATTAATTTTTCCACTATGTTTTTGAATAATCTTTTTGAGTTCTTCAACTGTTTTATCAGTGTGCTCCTTGGCTTTTTCTGCAGTTTGCCTTATTTCATTTCTGAGGTCATCCCTGATGTCTTGAAGCATTCTGTAAATTAGTTTCTTATATTCTGTATCTGATAATTCCAGGATCGTATCTTCATTTGGGAAAGATTTTGATTCTTTTGTCTGGGGGTTTGTAGAAGCTGGGTCCCCTCCTGGGGTCAGTTCAGGGGGCGTAGGGCTGCATCCCGTGTTTGCACCTTCACAGGATATCCTGCTCAGCTTCCCTGTGCCCAGTCCAAAGCCCCGCGCCCAGGTTCCCCGGCTGGGACGCTGCACTCCTGGCTCCAAAACCAGTCGCTGGCTCCCGGAGACTTCTCCTCCTGCCAGCTGCGTCGCCGCGCCACCCACGCTGACTGGCTGGGCCCCCTCCCGAGTTCAGTTCAGGGGGGTAGGGCTGTGCCCCGTGTTTGCGCCATGACAGGATGTTGTGTTCAGCTCCCCTGTGCCCAGTCCTAAGCCTGGCGCCAAGGTTACCTGACTGGGACGCTGGCTCCAGGCTCCGAAAACAGTCACTGCTTCCCCGTAGTTCTTCGTTCTCCATCTCTATCACTCAGGTCAACTCTTTAAATCTGTGTTTGTTGTTCAGGGCTCATGGATTGTCATGTATGTGATCGATTCACTTGTTTTTCCAAGTCTTTGTTGCAAGAGGGATCCGAGGTAGCATCTACCTAGTCAGCCATCTTGGCCCCCTCCTCCTTATTGTTTTCTAATATACTTTTTCTTGATGATTTGCTAATCAA
The DNA here is from genome assembly GCF_030014295.1 of Loxodonta africana. Classification (NCBI taxonomy): domain Eukaryota; kingdom Metazoa; phylum Chordata; class Mammalia; order Proboscidea; family Elephantidae; genus Loxodonta; species Loxodonta africana. The sequence goes on from NC_087345.1 coordinate 83,656,571, forward strand.
AGGGTCAGCAGTTTGAAATTCCACCAGGTGCTCCTTGCAAACTCTATGTGGCAGTTCTACTCTGTCCTATAGGGTCACTATGACTCGAAATCGACTCGATGGCACTGGGGCTTTTTTGGTGATATCATATTTGGTTAGAAAACACATGATCATAAATATAGTATTTCATGAATACAGTGCCTTAGTTATCTAGTGCCTCTATTACAGAAATACCACAATTGGATGGCTTTAACAAACAGAAATTCATTCTCTCACCATGTAGGCTAGAATTCTGAATTCAGGTGCCAGCTCCAGGGAAAGTCTTTCTCTCTATGTCCACTCCAGGGGAAGGTCCTTGTCATCAATCTTCCCCTGCTCTAGGACCTCTCAGAGCAGACACCCTGGGTCCAAAGCATGAGCTCAGCTCCTGGCTCTTCTTCCTTGGTGTTAATGAGGCCCCCCTCCTCTCTTCTATATCACAAAAAAGATTGACTCAAAGTACAACGTAGTCCTGTAGATTATGTCCTGCCTCATTAACATAATTGCCTCTAATCCTTCCTCATTAACATAACAGACAGCTCACTTCCAAAAATTATCACAATCATAGGCATCAAAAAAAAAAAAAAAACCCAGTGCTGTCGAGTAAATTCCAACTTATAGCAACCTTATAGGACAGAGTAGAATTGCCCCACAGAGTTCCCAAGAAGCACCTGGTGAATTCGAACTGCCAACCCTTTGGTTAGCAGCCGTAGCACTTATCCACTGTGCCACCAGGTTTGGCTAGGAGTTAGAACACTTAGAATTATTACATCATCACAGAATGGATGACTACCACTCACTACTGGGAATCATGGCCTAGGTAAGATGACACGCATTTTGGGGAGACAAGTTTCAGTCTTTAACATCCCATCCTTTAACCAAAAAACCCATTGCCCCCCAAAGTTCATGTCCCTCCCACATGTAAAACACATTCGCTTCAAGATGCATCTGAAGTCTTAAAAATAAATTCCATTCTGGGAGCAAAATTCTTCTTCATCTCTAAAATCTGGAATAGAAGTTATTTGCTTCCAAGGTACAATGGTGAAACAGACACAAGGTAAACATTTCCAGTACAACGGGAAGAAATTGGCAGTAAAGTAGGTATAACAGGCACCAAGCAAGCCAGCAGAACACAGTATGTTAGCTCTCGAATCTTGAAAAGTATCCTCTGATATCTAAGACTATTTAAGCAAAGGCCCTGTGCTCCAGATTCTGGGTCCTGGTCACACTTTCTAGATTCTGGGTGGAGGCCCCTTAGCCCCGGGCTTCAGCTCTTCCTTCCAGGTCCACCAGGATGGCACCTCTGCTCTCTTGTCTTGGAAGAAGTACAGCCAGAATGCTCATTAGAAGCGAGGATGTCAAGACTTCGTTTCACATACTTTGGACATTATCAGGAGAGACCAGTCCTGGAGAAAGACATCATGCGTGGTAGTATAGAGGATCAGTGAAAAACAGAAAGACACTCAATGAGATACATTGACACTGTGGCTGCAACATTGCACTCAAGCATAACAACAATTTTGAGGATAGTTTACGTAGGGTCTCTATGAGTCTGCCCGACTCGAAGACACCTGACAACAACAACAACAGCCCGCTCTTTGCTCAGTTTTCAGCTTTCCTTTCATACCTGGGTCACAGAGAAGTTCTTGCCCTAAAGGTCTTGCACACTCCTCCAGCAATAGACTGCTGTTTATTGCTAATCACGTTCATCTTCTGGTGGGCACAGGGATCATCTCTGTGGCCCTGGTCCAGGTTTAGTGTTAGTCAGATCCCCTGTGCCTGGGTCCTGGGAGTTGGCTTTCTCAGCATCTTTGCCCTTCCGCCACCATGGAACTCAAACTCTGCCTTGAATCTGTGGTTGGTGTTTTGTGGGAGTTTCCTTTTCTTTCCTAAATGGTAACAGGTGGTAGAGCATAACAAGCACACTAAAGTTGCTAAAACTCATGCCTTGGCAGATTTTGCCCTGATCGTTTTAAGCAGGGTTCTTAAATTCATAGGTTGGAACATGGTTTGTTTTCTTCATATTATCTCCTGCCATTATCTCCTCTATGTCTTCCTGTATACCTTAAAGACTCGTAAAAAAAGTTTGTCTTTTAGACTAACTTTATGAATTTGTTCCTAATAGTGGAATTGAACTCTTTGAACCACATCCCAACATGAGGGTGGATTCTCTTCCATGTATTTTATGTGCCTCTTTTTCTTATGTGATTTTTGATTGATTTTTTTTGTATTTTTAAAAATGTCTTTACGTTTATTCACCTACTGTCTCAAAACATCCTTTATTTCCTAATGTTGACTGATGACTTTTAAGCAGATCCCACAGTTCTGGTTAGTTTAACTTTGGCACTTGTATCTCATTATCCGATATAAAAAATTCAATGAAGATCAAACTTGTATGTCATAATCATGTCAACACTTCTTAGTAGGTTGTTTTGTGGTTTAGAGAGTTGCTGTGGGAAAGAAGGACATATTTATCCATCTGCTGTTTCTTTCTCTTTCATTCCCCTCCATTTCTTTTCCTTCTCATCTTTTATAACACATGGTCAGTTCCTACTTCCCACATAAACCTCCTACTTTCCCAGCCCTGGAAAGTTACCATCTTGAGTAAGGTACTTTCAAGTGCTCTTTCACATTAATCTACTGCATTCAAGTCTGATTTTCTGTTAATGGGCAAGCCTTCAGCTAGTTAATAATACTTCATTGTCCCCTTTTTGCAAATATCCCCAGTATCTCCAAACGGGTATCTTGGCATACCTTCCATGGCTTGACTTTTGTTGGAGATAAGCAGTCTTTTCCTATTTCACAATGAGACATAGAGGGAAATGTTACTATAATCCCAAGTAAGCTGAATACTTACTACTCAGGAAAATTGTCTCTTCTACCATGCTGCCTTTAAGTCTCAAAAACATAGTGAGATTAAGGGCTGATGTACTCTTTTTCTAACATTTTGCGGTACCTGGAAATGTGTCTCTGGGATTTACTTAGATGATCTGCTTAAAGTTTTATGATATTTATCAGTTGTTTTTGTAGTCTGGGTAACTTTATTCAGTTTATCACACTTTAGCAACAGTTCCATTTCCTACGTTCTCTCATTAGTCTGCAGGTATACCTATTACCCATTAATCCACAATACAGAGCAAAGAAGGAGCTGGTGATGTGAGGTTTCAGGGTCATGAATTCAAGAGGTTTTTAAAACTATATGAACCTGAGAGAATAGTTCCTTTCATGGCTTTCTTTTTTTTTTTTTGTAACTCTGAATACATTTCAAGAGAAAAAAGCAGAAATAGAATTTAGTACTGCCTATTTGGTGCAGCTGCAGTTTGAAATTGATTGAACATGCAATCAAGATGCATTGATAATTACTGGTGATTGGAATGTGAAAGTTGGAAACAAAGAAGAAGGGTCGGTAGTTGGAAAATATGGTCTTGGTGATAGAAACAATGCAGGAGATCGAATGATAGAATTTTGCAAGACCAACGACTTTTACATTGCAAATACCTTCTTTCATCAACATAAACGGCGACTGCACACATGGCCCTCGCCAAATGGAACACACAGAAATGAAATTGACTACATCTGTGGGAAGAGAGGATGGAAAAGCTCAATATCATCAGTCAGAACAAGGCCAGGGGCCAGCTGTGGAACAGACCATCAATTTCTCATATGCAAGTTCAAGCTGAAACTGAAGAAAATCAGAGAAAGTCCACGAGAGCCAAAATATGACCTTGAGTATATTCCACCTGAATTTAGAGATCATCTCAAGAAGAGATTTGATGCATTGAACACTAGCGACCACAAACCAGACAAGTTGTAGAATGACATCAAGGACATCCTCCATGAAGAAAGCAAGGGGTCTCTGAAAAGACAGGAAAGAAAGAAAAGACCAAGATGGATGTCAGAGGAGACTCTGAAACTTGCTCTTGAGCGTCAAGCAGCTAAAGCAAAAGGAAGAATTCATGAAGTAAAAGAACCGAACAGAAGATTTCAAAGGGCCTCTCGAGAAGACAAAGTAGTATAATGACCATGTACAAAGAGCTGGAGATGGAAAACCAAAAGGGAAGAACACATTCAGCGTTTCTCAAACTGAAAGAACTGAAGAAAAAATTCAAGCCTCAAGTTGCAATAGTGAAGGATTCCGTGGGGGAAAATATTAAATGGAGCAGGAAGCATCAAAAGAAGATGGAAGGAATACACAGAGTCATTATACCAAAAAGAATTAGTCGATATTCAACCATTTCAAGAAGTGTCATATGGTCGGGAACTGATGCTACTGAAGGAAAAAGTCCAAGCTGCTCTGAAAGCATTGGTGAAAAACAAGGCTCCAGGAATTAATGGAACATCAATTGAGATTTTTCAACAAACAGATGCATCGCTGGAGGTGCTCACTTGTCTATGCCAAGAAATATGGAAGACAGCTTCCTGGCCATCTGACTGGAAGAGATCCATATTTACGCCTATTCCCAAGAAAGGTGATCCAACTGAATGTGGAAATTATAGACCAAAAAAAAAAAAAAACTTTTTAGTTTTTTTATCATCAATATCACGCACAAGCCAAATTTTGCTGAAGATCATTCAAAAAGGGCTGCAGCAGTATATCCACAGGGAACTGCCAGAAATTCAGACCGGTTTCAAAAGAGGACGTGGAAACAGGTATATCATCGCTGATGTCAGATGGATCCTGCATGAAAGCCGAGAATACCAGAAGGATGTTTCCCTGTGTTTTATTGACTGGGCAAAGGCATTCAACTGTGTAGGTCATAACAAATTATGGATAACACTGTGAAGAATGGGAGTTCCAGAACCCTTAATTGTGCTCATGAGGAACCTTTACATAGATCAAGAGGCAGTTGTTCGGACAGAACAAGGGAATACTGATTGGTTTACAGTCAAGAAAGGTGTGCGTCTGGGTTTTATTCTTTCACCATACCTATTTAATCTGTATGCTGAGCAAATAATCCAAGAAGCTGGACTATATGAAGAAGTATGGGGTATTAGGATTGGAGGAAGACTCATTAACAACCTGCGTTATGCAGATGACACAACCTTGCTTGCTGAAAGTGAAGAGGACTTGAGGCACTTACTAATGAAGATCAAAGCCCACAGCCTTCAGTATGGATTACACCTCAACATAAAGAAAACAAAAATCGGACCAGTGAGCAACATCATGATAAGTGGAGAAAAGATAGAAGTTGTGAAGGATTTCGTTTTACTTGGATCCACTATCAACAGCCATGGAAGCAAAAGTCAAGATATCAAAAGACACATTGCATTGGGCAAATCTGCTGCAAAGGACCTCTTCAAAGTGTTGAAGAGCAAAGATGTCACCCTGAAGACTAAGCTGTGCCTGACCCAAGCATATCGTATGCATGTGAAAGCTGGACAATGAATAAGGAAGACCAAAGAAGAGTTGACGCCTTTGAACTGTGGTGTTGGTGAAGAACATTGAATATACCATGGACTGCCAAAAGAACAAACAAATCTGTCTTGGACGAAGTGTGGCCAGAATGCTCCTTAGAGACAGGGATGGCAAGACTGCATCTTACATACTTTGGACATGTTGTCAGGAGGGATCTGTTCTTGGAGAAGGACATTATGCTTGGCAGAGTACATGGTCAGCGGAAAAGAGGAAGACCCTCAATGAGGTGGATTGACACAGTGGCTGCAACAATGACCTCAAGCATAGCAACGATTGTAAGGATGGCACAGGATCGGGGAGTGTTTCGTTCTGTTGTGCATAGGGTTGCTATGAGTAGCAACTGACTCGATGGCACCAAACAACAACAACAACAACAACATTTGGAGCCCTGTGGTTCAGGGTATAAGAGTTCAGCTGCTAACCAAAAGGTCACCAGTTGGAATCCACCAGCTGCTCCTTGGAAACCCTATGGGGCCATTCTATCCTGTCTTATAGGGTTGCTCTTCGTTTGAATGAACTCAACAGCAGTTGGTTTGGTTTAGATTTATTTTTGCCATGCACTAATAATTTCTAAATAAAAAATCTCACTGAGTTATATCCTGTCTGAAATCTAACCAGAGTTTGGTATTTGAGTCAAAAGAGAGGGAACATATATGCTTAGGTAGCAAAACAAATTCTTCTATCCATCACTTTGACTTTTGGTGACCACATGTGTGTCAGAGCAGAACTAGGGTTTTCAGTGTTTGATTTTTTGAAAGTAGATTTCCAGGCCTTTCTTCCCATGTGACTCTGCATGGACTTGAATCTCCAATCTTGCAGTTAATAGCTTAGCATATTAACTATTTGCACCGCCCAGAAGTCTTATATATTAAAGAGAATTTTTGAGCACTATTCTTTAAACTTCAACAGATGTATTCATCCAATACTGTAAAACAATCCTTGAAAGTAACAATTAAACATGCAAAAATAGCTATTTCAGTTTCTCAGGAGTCATGTTTTCCCTCTATGATTATTTAAAAACACGATATTAATCAACATATATATTTGTTTATGGTGCCCAAAAAACGCCAGTTTGTTTGGAATGGTATGTTGATATATTTCAGCCTTGTCAATCATCCACAGAAGAAAGACATGGTGATCTTCTGGAAAAAATCTGCCAAGGAAACCTGAATGGATCACAATGGTCTCATCCCTTTGTGCAGTGGTCTCCATGAGTCAAGGTCCAACCTGATGGCAACTAACACCACCACCAACAGCAATCACCCCTAGTTATTGGCATGTATGTACGTATTAACATTTGTGGCACTATTCACTCTTTAAGTAAATCAAGGTTTTCATATGGTGTAAGTTTTTTTTTTGTTTGTTTCAATGGAACATTTAAAAATATATATATATATATTTTTGTTGTTGAAAATATACACAGTAGAGAGGCAGGGCCAAGAGGATGGAATAGGCAGACACTTCCGGCGAGCGCTCTTACAACAAACACCTGAAAAAAGAAGTGAAACAAGTATCTTTATGACTAGCTAGAATCCCTGAACATCAAAGGCAAGCTTAGAAAACGAACTGAGGGGCAGGGGGAGAAAGAGATGGTTCAGAAATAGAGAGCAATTACTGGACTTGAATCGCTGGGAGCCCTCTGGCACCATTCCTTGGAGTGGCTGTGGTGGGCTGATACTAGCTTTCGGCCAGGTTTCCTCAGGGAGAAGCAGCCAGCCACAGAGCCTACTCACACCTCTGGAACTGGAGGAGAATGGCGCTCTTGGCAAAAGCTAAGTACTTCTGTATATTTTACCACGCAGTCCACTCCCAAGCTGGCTTTAGTGACTGTTAATTTCCCTGGGCCTGAGATAGACCCTGTTGAGCACCTAGAGACATTCTTCAGGCCCTGGAGAAAAAAATATTCTCATTTGGGGGAAAAGATAATTTGCCAGCTCCACTAATGGGGTGAGCTCAGGACAGAAGTGGCTCCTGTCCAGGCATAAATGGCCCATGGATTTTGAGTAACTTTCCCCTTTGCATGGACCTGTGTGGGCCTATTTCCGGAGAATAGGCCCTTGTTGGCAGACTACAACTGTTTCAGCTGTGCGGTGGAGAGGTGGGTGCTTGATGTTTGACATTGCTTTGACTATTAAACAGGGTTCTCACCTACCCACATCAGGGGCTTAAGGACTGGTGGCTTGAGTGAGGTCACCCAGCCACCCACAACAGGGGTCCAAGGATAAATGGTATCCTTACAACCAAAAACATTGGCTGCCCATGGTCCATCTCCAGAATCCACCCACATGTATACTCTAGGGAATAGGGACACTCTTTCCTCAGACACATTTGCGGGATGAATCTCAGCCCCCTGCTTTGTTCAGAGTGTGACCCTGTGCTGTATCCAGATACAGATACCTACACCAATCACTCCTGATCCTCTAAGACTGCCGTACAGAGCCTGTACCACACACTTGATGATCAGCTACCTGGACACCTGAGCTGAATTCATACCAGAAAAGTGAATGGACTCCTAGACTGATATACCTGATAAAGCTCTAGCCATCTGGGGGCTGGACGTCAGAGCTCCAAAGACAAAAATAATCAAGCTAGCTCACTCAAGCAACCCATTTCGGCATATCAAAACAAAATAAAGCAAGAAGCTATGACACAGTAAGCAAACGTAAAATAAACTAATACAATAACTTAAAGATGGCTTGGAGACAACAGTCAGTATCAACACAAATAATGAAACAGACCATGATCGCCTGAACAAACTCTCAGAACAAAGAATCAAGGGGTCTTTCAGATGAAAGTGCCTCCCTGGAATTACCAGAGGCAGAATACAAAAGATTACTATACAGAGCCCTTCAAGACATCAGGAAGGAAATCAGAAAATATGCAGAACAAGCCAAGGAACACACAGATAAAGCAGTTGAAATTAAAAAGATTATTCAGGAACATAATGAAAAATTTAATAAGCTGGAAAAATCCATAGACAGCAATCAGAAATTCAGAAGATTAACAATAAAATTACAGAAGTAGACAACTCAATAAAAAGGCAGAGGAGCAAGTGGAAGGCAGAATATCTGAACTTGAAGATAAAGCACTTGGCACTAATATATTTGAAGAAAATCAGATAAAAGAATTAAACAAATGACAAAAACTTAAGAATCATTTGGGACTCTATCATGAGAAATAACCTACGAGTGATTGGAGTGCCAGAACAGGGACAGATAACAGAAAATACAGAGAGAATTGTTGCAAATTTGTTGGCAGAAAACCTCCCTGATATCATGAAAGATGAGAAAATACTTATCAAAGATGCTCATAGAACTCCACATATGGTAGATTTTAAAAGAAAGTCACCAGGACATATTATAATCAAAATTGCCAAAAATAACCATGAACAGAGAATTTTAAGAGCAGCTAGGGATAAACGAAAAGTCACCTACAAAGGAGAGTCAATAAGAATAAGCTCAGGCTACTCGGCAGAAACCATGCAAGCAAGAAGGCAAAGGGATGACTTACATAAAAAATTGAAGGAAAAAAATTGCCAGCCAAAAATCACATATCCAGCAAAACTGCCTCTCAAATCTGAAGGTGAAATTAGGACATTTCCAGATAAACAGAATTTTAGGGAATTCATAAAAACCAAACCAAAACTACAAGAAATTCTAAAGGGAGTTCTTTGGTTAGAAGCTCAATAATATCAGGTATCAACCCAAGACTAGAACATCGGACAGAGCAATCCGATGTCAACCCAGACAGGGAAATCTCAAAAATAAATCAGGTAAAAAAACACAACAGGGAAACAGCGATGTTCTTATGTAAAAAGAAGACAACATTAAAACAATAAAGAGGGCCTAATTTTTTTTTTTAAGAAATGCAGTCATAGGTCTTAAATATGCAGAGGAAGACAAGGGGTACAAAGAAATAAAAGTTAGGTTTAAATCTAGAAAAATACGGGTAAATAATAAGGTAACCACAAAAGAGACAAGCTATCCTACACATCAAAATAAAATACAAGAAAAAAAAAATAGAGGCTCAGGGGAAACAAAATCAACAACAAGGAATATGAGAAAAAGATAATGTACTCAGCACAAAAAATTAAGTGGGAAAAGGAAACTGTCAACAACACACAAAAAAAGAAAAGAAAATGATAGCACTAAATTCATACTTACCCATAATTACACTGAATGTAAAAGGACTAAATGCACCAATAAAGAGACAGAGAGTGGCAGAATGGATGAAAAATATGATCCATCTATATGCTGCCCTTAAGAGATGTACCTTAGAGACAGAAACTAAACCTCAAAGGATGGAAAAAAAAATATATATCAAGCAAACAATCAAAAAAGATCAGGAGTGGCAATAATAATTTCTGACAAAATAGACTTTAAAGTTAAATCCATCAGAAAGGATAGGAAGGACACTACATAATGATTAAAGGGACAATACACCAAGAAGATATAACCATATTAAATATTTATGCACCCAATCACAGGGCTGCAAGATACATAAAACAAACTCTATCAGTATTGAAAACTGAGATAGACAGGTCCACAATAATAGTAGGAGACTTCAACACACCACTTTCAGTGGATAGGACATCCAGAAAAAGCTTAATAAAGACACAGAAGATCTAAATGTCACAATCAACCAACTTGACCTCATAGACATATACAGAACACTCCACCCAACAGCAACCAAGTATACTTTCTTTTCTAGTGCACATGGAACATTCTCTAGAATAGACCAGATATTAGGTCATAAAGCAAGCCTTAGCAGAATCCAAAACACTGAAATATCACAAAGCATCTTCTCTGACCATAAGGCCATAAAAGTAGAAATCAATAACAGAAAAAGCAGGGAAAAGAAATCAAACACTTGGAAACTGAACAATACCCTGCTCAAAAAAGATTGGATTATAGAAGACATTCAGGATGGAATAGAGAAATTCATACAATCCAATGAGAATGAAAACACTTCCTATCAGAACTTTCAGGACACAGTAAAAGCAGTGGTCAGAGGGCAGTTTATATCAATAAATTCACACATACATAAAGAAGAAAGGGCCAAAATCAAAGAATTACCCCTACAACTTGAACAAATAGAAAGAGAGCGACAAAAGAAACTCACAGGCACCAGAAGAAAGCAAATTATGGAAATTAAAGCAGAATTAAATGAAATAGACAACAGAAAAACAAATGAAAGAATTAACAAGATCAAAAGCTGGTTCTTTGAGAAAAATCACCAAAATTGATAAACCATTGGCCAAACTGACAAAAGAAAACCAGGAGAGGAAGCAAATAACCTGAATAAGAAATGAGATGGGCAATATTACAACAGATCCAACTGAAATTAAAAGAATCAGATCAGATGACTATGAAAAATTGTACTCTAACAAATTTGAAAACCTAGAAGAAATGGATGAATTCCTAGAAACACACTACCTACCTAAACTAACACAAACAGAGGTAGAACAACTAAATAGACCCATAACAGAAGAAGAGATCGAAAGATAATCAAAAAACTCCCAACAAAAAAAGCCCTGGCCCAGACGGCTTCACTGTAGAGTTCTATAAAACCTGCAGAGAAGAGTTAACACCACTACTACTAAAGGTATTTCAGAGCATAGAAAATGGCAGCATACTCCCAAACTCATTCTATGAAGTTAGCCTCTCCCTGATTCCAAAACCAGGTAAAGACACCACAAGAAAAGAAAATTACAGACCTATATCCCTCATAAACTTAGATGCAAAAATCTTCAACAAAATTCTAGCAAATAGAATTCAATAACATATCAAAAAAATAATTCACCATGACCAAGTGGGATTCATACCAGGTATGCAGGGATGGTTCAGAAAAACAATTAATGCAATCCATCATATAAATAAAACAAAAGACAAGAATCACATGATTTTATCAATTGATGCAGAAAAGGCATTTGACAAAGTTCAACACCCATTCATTGTAAAAACTCTCAGTAAAGTAGGAATGGAAGGAAATTCCTCAACATAATATAGGGCATTTATACAAAGCCAATAGCCAACATCATCCTAAATGGAGAGAGCCTGAAAGCATTCACCTTGAGACTGGGAACCAGAAAAGGATTCTCTTTATCACCACTCTAATTCAACATTGGGCTGGAGGTCTTAGCCAGAGCATTTAGGGTAGATAAAGAAATAAAGGGCATCCAGATTGTCAAGGAAGAAGTAAAAGTATCTCTATTTGCAGATGACATGATCTTATACACAGAAATCCCTAAGGAGTCCTCAAGAAAACTACTGAAACTAATTGAAGAGTTCAGCAGAGTATCAGGGTAGAAGATAAATGTAGAAAAATCAGTTGGAATCCTCTACACCAACAAAAGGAATATAGAAGAGGAAATCACCAAATCAATACCATTTACAATAGCCCCCAAGATGAAAAAATACATAGGAGTAAATCTTACCAGAGCTTAAAAGATTTCTACAAAGAAAACTACAAAACATTTCTGCAAGATACCAAAAGAGACCTATGTAAGTTGAAAAACATACCTTGCTCATGGAGAGGGAGACTTAACATTGTAAAAATGTCTATTCTACCGAAAGCTATCTATAGATTTAATACAATTGTGATCCAAATTCCAATGATATTTTTTAATGAGACGGAGAAACAAATCACCAACTTCATATGAAAGAGAAAGAGGCCGTAGATAAGTAAAGCATTACTGAAAAAGAAGAACAAAGTGGGAGGCCTCACACAACCTGATTTTGAGACCTATTATACTGCTACAGTAGTCAAAACAGCCTGGTACTGGTGAAACAACAGATACATAGAACAATGGAACAGAATTGAGAATCCAGATATAAATCCATCCACATATATGAACAAATGATATTAGACAAAGGCCTCAAATCAGTTAAATGGGGAAAAGTCAGACTTTTTAAAAAATGGTGCTGGCATAACTGGATATCCATTTGCAAAAAAATGAAACAGGACCCATACCTCACGCCATGTAGAAAAACGAACTCAAAATGGATCAAAGACCTAAATATAAAATCTAAAAGGATAAAGATCATGGAAGAAAAAATAGGAACAACGTTAGGAGCCCTAATACATGGCATAAACAATATACAAAACATTACTAAAAATGCAGAAGAAAAACTAGATAACAGGGAGCTCCCAAAAATCGAACACCTATGCTCATCCAAAGACTTCACCAAAAGAGCAAAAAGATTACCTACAGACTGGGAAAAAGATTTTAGCTATGACATTTCTGATCAGCGCCTGGTCTCTAAAATCTACATGATAGTGCAAAAACTCAACTATGAAAAGACAACAGATAGATGAGGAAATGCTCACTATCATTAGCCATTAGAGAAACGCAAATCAAAACTAAAATGAGATTCCATCTCACTCCAACAAGGCTGGCATTAATTCAAAAACACAAAATAATAAATGTTGGAGAGATTGTGGAGAGACTGGAACACTTATACATTGCTGGTGGGAATGTAAAATGGTCCAACCACTTTGGAAATCGATTTGGCCCTTCCTTAAAAAGCTAGGAATAGAACTATAATATGACCCAGTAATCCCACTCCTTGGAATATACCCTAGAGAAATAAGAGTCTTTACACGAAGAGATGTATGCACACCCATGTTCACTGCAGCACTGTTTACAATAGCAAAAAGATGGAAGCAACCAAGATGCCCGTCAACAGATGAATGGATAAATCAATTATGGTATATTCAAACAATGGAATGTTGAGCATTGATAAAGAACAGTGGTGAATCTGTGAAAATTTCCTAACATGGAGGAATCTGGAAGGCATTATGCTGAGTGAAATTAGTCAGTTGCTAAAGGACAAATATTGTATAAGACCACTATTTTAAGAACTGGAGAAACACTTTAAACAGAGAAGAAAATATTCTTTGATGGTTAAGAGAGGGGGAGGGAGAGAGGGATGGAGAGGGCTGTTCCCTAATTAGATAGTAGATAAGAACTACGTCAAGTGAAGGGAAAGACAACACACAATACAGGAGAGGTTAGCACAACTGGACTAAACCAAAAGCAAAGAAGTTTCCTCAATGAAATGAATGCTTTGAAGACCAGCGTAGCAGGGGCAGGGGTCTGGGGACCATGGTTACAGGGGACATCTCAAGTCAATGGGCATAATAAAATCTATGAAGAAAACATTCTGCATCCCGCTTTAGAGAGCGGTGTCTGGGATTTTGAACGCCAGCAAGTGGTGATCTAAGATGCATCAATTGGTCTCAACCCACCTGGGTCAAAGGAGAATGAGGAACACCAAGGACACAAGGTAATTACGAGCCCAAGAGACAGAAAGGGCCACATAAACCAGAGACTACATCGGCCTGAGACCAGGAGAACTAGATGGTGCCTATCTACAACCAGTGACTCCTCTGACACAGAACACAAAAGAAAACCTCTGAGGGAGCAGGAGAGCAGTGGGATGCAGACCCCAAATTCTCATAAAAGGACCAGACTTAATGGTCTAACTGAGACTAGAAGGACTGCGGACCTTCTGTTAGCCTATGACGGGGACCATTCCCAAAGCCAGCTCTTCAGAGAGGGATTGGACTGGATAATGGGATAGAAAAAGATACTGGTGAAGAATGAGCTCCTTGGATCAAGTAGATGTTTGAGACTATGTTGGCATCTCCTATCTGGAGGGGAGATGAGAGAGCAGAGGGCTTTAGAAGCTGGCAGAATGGACATGAAAAGAGAGAGTGGCGGGAAGGAGTGGGCTGTCTCATTAGGGGAAGAGCAATTAGGAGTACATAGCAAGGTGTATATAAATTTTTGCATGAGAGACTGACTTGATTTGTAACTTTCACTTAAAGCACAATAAAAATTAAAAAAAATATGCACAGTAGAACATACAACAATTAACACTTTCTATATAAAAATTTTTTTTTTATATGTATAATTCAGTGACATTGATTATATTCTTCAAGTTGTGCAACCATTCTCACCCTGCTTTTCCAAATTGTTGCTCCCCAATTAATATAACCCCACTGCCCCCTAAGCTTCCTATCTATCTTTTGAAGTTACTGTTGTCAATTCAATCCCATATAGATTGTTCTTAAAAGAACACAACTCTCAGGGCAGACATTCTTTACTAATTAAGCTAAACAATTGTTTGGTTTAAAGAAGACTTTGGGAGTGTCTGATGCTGGGTTCTAAAGAGGAGCAAAATCAGGGAAGTGTATGTATAAATATTTCTAGAGAAATTTATTTAAAGAAAATGGCTCATGCACTTGTGGAGGCTAGCAAGTTCCAAATCCATGGGTGAGGCGTCAGGGTGCAAGCTTCTCCTGACTCATGTTGTTGCAGGGGCTGACAAACCCCAAACTGGCAAGTCAGGCAGAAGGCTGCTGGCTCATGGGGTTGTGGAAGCTGGAAAATCCCAAAATCTATAAGTCAGGAGGCAGGCTGCTGGTTCACTTCCCAGGAACCAAAAGAGCCAAAGGTCAAAGAATGATGAGTCAGATGCAGGATCAAGAGAAGGGGAGCTTTACCAGAACATCCATATATACTGAATGGAGGCCACACCCGCAAGTAAACTCCCTTTTCAACTGATCGGCTGTTCACATAAGATCGCAAAATGGAGGATAATTACATAATATCTGCCAAACCATGGAGAACCATGGCCTAGCCAAACTGACACATAACCTTAAACATCACAGTCTACCCATCGTCAAATTGGCACCTATACATATCTCCTTAAATCATACACAATCTCTAAAAAGAAAATTATAGTCATTTTTGTGTCTAACATGACACAATTAACTTGTGTAAAATTGGAAACCCACTAGCCGTGTTTACATCTTATATATCTTATATTAAGCAATTGAATAAGGGTGGGAAGAAAACACAGATATTTTATATATACATAGATATATCCCCCATGTGTCTGTGAGTTTGTCGCACTGCGCGGGTAAGTGTTGCTGTGATGCTGGAAGCTGTGGCACTGGTATTCAAATACCAGCAAGGTCACCCATGGCAGACAGGTTTCAGGTGAGCTTCCAGACTTAGACAGACTAGGAAATAGGACCTGGCAGTCTACTGCTGAAAAGAATTAGCCAGTGAAAACCTTAAGAATAGCTGCATAACATTGTCTGATATAGTGTCAGAAGATGAGCCCCTTAGGTTGGAAGACACTTGAAAGACGACTGGGGAAGAGCTGCCTCCTCGAAGTAGAGTTAACCTTAATGATATGGATGGAGTCAAACTTTCAGGACCTTCATTTGTTGTTGTGGAAAAACTCAAAACGAGAGGAAACAGCTGCAAACATCCATTAATAATCAGAATGTGGAATGCAGAAGTATGAATCTAGGAAAATTGGAAGTTGTCAAAAATGCAATGGAATGCACCAACATTGATATCCTAGGCATTAGTGAGCTGAAATGGACTGGTATTGGCCATTTTGAATCAGACAGTCATATGGTCTGCTATGCCAGCAATGACAACTTGAAGAGGAATGGTGGTGCATTCATTGTCAAAAAGAACATTTCAAGATCTATCCTGAAGTAGAACTCTATCAATGATAGGATAATATTCATATGCCTACAAGAATGACCAGTTAATACGACTGTTATTCAAATTTACACACCAACAGCTAAAGCCAAAGATGCAAAAACTGAAGAGTTTTACCAACTTCTGCAGTCTGAAATTGATCGAATGTGCAGTGAGGATGCATTGGTAATTACTGCTGATTAAAATGTGGAAGCTGGAAACAGAAGAAGGATCAACATTTGGCAAATACCACCTTGGTGACAGAAATGATGCTGGAAATCATATGATAGAATTTTGCAAGACCAATGACTTCTTCATGCAAATACCTTTTTTCACCAATGTAAGTGGCGACTATACACATGGATTTTGCCAGACAGAAAACACAGGAATCAAATCAACTACATCTGTGGAAAAAGATGATGGAAAAGCATGATATTATCAGTCAGAACAGGCCAGGGGCCAATTGCAGAACAGACCATCAATTGCTCAGATGGAAGTTCAGGCTGAAGCTGAAGAAAATTAGAACAAATCCCCAAGAGCCAAAGTGTATCCCACCTGAATTTAGAGGCCATCTCAGGAACTGATTTGATGCATTGAACACTAATGACCGAAGACCAGACGAGCTGTGGAATAACATCAAGGACATCATACATGAGGAAAGCAAGAGGTCATTAAAAAGACAGGAAAGAAGGAAAAGATCAAAATGGATGTCAGAACAGACACTGAAACTTGCTCTTGAACATCAAGTAGTTAAAGCAAAAGGAAGAAATGATAAATAAAAGAGCTGAAAAAAAAAAGAAGAACAGAAAATTTCAAAGTATGGCTCAAGAAGACAAAGTAAAGTCTTATAATGACATGTGCAAAGACCTGGAGTTAGAAAACCAAAAGGGAAGAACATGCTCAGCAATTCTCAAGCTGAAAGAACTGAAGAAAAAATTCTAGCCTTGAGTTGCAATTTTGAAGAATTCAATAGGGAAAATATGAGATGATGCAGGAAGTATCAAAAGAAGATGGAAGGAATACACAGAGTCACTATACCAAAAAGAATTGGTCGATGTTCAACCATTTGAGGTGGTAGTACCTGATCAGGAACTGATGGTACTGAAGGAAGAGGTCCAAGGTGCACTGAAGGCATTGCTGAAAAACGTGGCTCTAGGAATTGACAGAATAGCATTTGAGATGTTTCAGCAAATGGATGGAGTGCTGGGAGTGTTCACTCGTCTATGCCAAGAAATTTGCAAGACAACCACTTGACCGAATGTGAAGAGATTCACATCTATGCCTATTCCAAAGAAAGGTGATCCAACTGAAAATGAAAATTATTAAACAATATCATTAATATCATAAAAAATTAATATCATAAAAAATAATATCATAGACAAGGAAAATTTTGCTGAAGATCATCCAAAAGCAGCTGCAGCAGTACGTAGACAGGGAGCTGCCAGAAATTCAAGCCGGATTCAGAAGAGGACGTGGAAGAAGGGACATCATTGATGATGTCAGATGGATCCTGGATGAAAGTAGAGAATACCAGAAAGACGTTTACTTCCATTTTATTGACTACGCAAAGCCATTCGACTGTGTGGATCACAAGAAATTGGGGAGAACATTGAGAAAAATGGGAATTCCAGAACACTTAATTGTGCTCATGAGGAACCTGTATATAGATCAAGAGGAAGCCATTTGAACAGAACAAGGGGATACTGCGTGGTTTAAAGTAAGAAAGGCGTGCATTAAGATTGTATCTTTTCACCATACCTATTCAATTTGCATGCTGAGCAAATAATCTGAGAAGCTGGACTATAGGAAGAAAAATGGTCCATCAGGTTTGCCGAAAGATTCATTAGCAACCTGCGTTATGTAGATGACACAACCTTGCTTGCTGAAAGTGAAGAATACTTGAAGCACTTATTGTTGAAGATCAAAGACCAGAACCTTCAGTATGGATTACACCTCAACATATGGAAACAAAAATCCTCACAACTGGGCCAATAAGGAACATCATGAAAAACGGAGAAAAGATTGAAGTTGTCAAGGATTTCATTTTACTTAGCTCCACAATCAACACCCATGGAAGCAGCAGTCAAGAAATCAAACGACACACTGCACTGGGCAAATGTGCTGCAAAAGACCTCTTTAAAGTGTTAAAAAGCAAAGATATCACCTTGAAGACTAAGGTGCTCCTGACCCAAGCCATGGTGTTTCCTATCACCTCATATGCCTGTGAACTTTGGACAATGAATAAGGAAGTCTAAAGAAGAATTGACACCTTTGAGCCATGGTGTTGTTGAAAACTAATACTGTATATACCATGGACTGCCAAAAGAATGAACGAATCTGTCTTGGAAGAAGTACAGCCAGAATGCTCCTTAGAAGCAATGATGGTGAGACTATGTCTCACATACTTTGTACATGTTATCATGAGGGATCGGTCCCTGGAGAAGGACGTCATGCTTGGTAAAGTAGGGTGTCTGTGAAAAAGAGGACTCCCCTCACAGAGATGGATTGACACAGTGCCTACAACAATGGGCTCAACCATAACAATGATTGTGAGGATGGTGCAGTGCCAGGCAGTGGTTCATTCTGTTGTACATACAGTCTCTATGAGTCGGAAATGACTGGACAACACATAACAACAACTATACATTTATATATATATACTCACACATACACACACTTAGACACACACACACACACATGCACACATACACTTAAAACAAGGAGGAAATACTCAGAACAATTATAGACCGCATTTCTGCAACTGGTCACATGGTCATTGCTGGTATTCAGAACTACCTTCTTCCAAAACCCATTCCGTATACCCTTTGCCCTCAGCAAGCACCTCAGCTGGTTGTGCTTCTTTGCCTGACTGGGTGGCCCAAACCTCCATTCCTGAAGGATGTGGGTCGTTAGTAGTCATGTTGGAATTAGTTTGCTGTAGTTTTCCATTGACTTTAATCCCAGGGCATTGTACTACTAAGAGATGCCTTAAGGGTTCTCCTGTATTCCAGACATCCTCTTCTTTACCTACATTGTGTAATACCAATCTGATTTCCCCTGAATGTTAGTACCAATCACACCAGCCAATACAGTAACTCCCTTATTTGTCTGTGGATCCAGAGGCATGAGGAGCCCAAAGCGGCCAGGTGTCATTCTTAACTTCCAGTTCAATGCAGTCAGTGTTGTATCTCCTGGTGGGAGCATTCCTCCCTTTGGAACTAAGACTTCTAGACCCACAGAGCATAGGGTCTCAAGGACAAGAGGCGAAAACTACGTGAGTGGGTCACTAGGGGTAATAGTGATTAATTACATTAATCAATTGCATTCATTGCTGTGCGACCGTCACCCTTAATGAATGAGAATTTTTCAAAACCACAAGCAGAAACTCTGGGCTCCATAAGTAATGAGCCCCTTTCCCCCCCTCACTCCTGCCCCCCCATACATTTGCTTATTTTTTTCTTTTTATATAAATGAGGTCATACAATATTTGTCCTTTTTTGATTGACTTATTTCCCTCAGCATAATGTCTTCAAGCTCCTTCCCTGCTATAGCATATATATATATAAATACATATATACCACATTTTGTCCATACATTGGTTGTTTCCACCTTTTGACTCTTGTGAAAATTGCTCCAATGATCACTGCTGTACATATATCTGTTCCTGTCACTGCGTTAAAGTCCCAGGGGTATATTCCTAACAGTGGAATTGCTAGGTCATATAGTAGTCCTATTTTTAGTTTTTTGAAGAACAGTTTCTGAAAATGCCTTTTACTACAGGTTTCCTGGCCACACATATACTCTGCTGTACTTTTTGTTTATTTATTTATTTAGGCCTGAAAAAATCTTAACTTTACTTTTATATATTTTTTTTTTATTAACTTTTATAAGGCTATGTCTACCTTATGACTGTCTCACCATTGTACTTTGGATGTAGATGATTTTTATCCTAGGTTTCACAGTTTCACAGATGGAGAAGAATTTTGCCCCAGAATAGAAAACACCCAGAGCCTCACATATATATACTTAATTCAGATGATTCAGAAAATGGGATTTGGGACTTAGAATGGATTTTGAAATAGGTTAAGGCTTTTGGGGATGCTGGGATAAGGTGAATGTGTTTTGCATATGAGAAGGACATAAATTTGGGGAGTCAAAGAGTGTTATGAATTGAGTTGAGTCCCCCCAAAGTACAAGTTGAAACCCTAAGCCCTATATCTGTGAATGTAATCCTGTTTGGAAATAGGGGCTCTCTTTTTTATCTCAATGAAATCTGTATAAATTTCCTAGAGCTGCTGTAACACCAGTGTCACAGGTGGGTGGCTTTACAAAATGGAAATTTATTTTCTTACTGTTCCGAAGGCTAAAAGTCTAAATCAGTGTCTTGACTGTGTCAATTACTTGCTTGGTGGTAGCCCGAGGACTTCCTTCGATCTCTGGCATTCCTTGGCTTGTAGAAGAGCCTCACAAGACATCTGTTTCCCCTGATGTGTGTTTCTGTGTTTATTATGGTCTTTTACAACTCAGGAGCAGATAGATTTAGGATCCACCCCCATATTGATATAACCTCATTAACATATCAAATGAAAGACTCTATTTCCAAACAGGATCACATATAGAGGGACAGCACATATTTTTGAGGGGCACAAATTCCATTTATAACAAAGTCATACTAGAGTAGTGTGGGTCCTTAACCTAATCCTTTTTAAGTGGTCTTTTATTAAAAAGGGAAGTCTGGAGCCCATGGGAATCTGAAATTCTGCTCTGCATTTTCCCCATTCTGATTAGGATTCATCTATAGAATTTTTGATCAAAATGTTTAGTAATGGTAGCTGGACACCACCCAGTTCTTCTGGTTTCATGTCAAAGGAGGCAGTTGTTCATGAAGGCAAGTAGCCACACATTCCACATCCTCCTCCCATTCCTGGCTCTCCTTCCTCTGTTGCTGCTGGTGAATAGAGACCAGTTGTTGTGCCTTGGATGGCCTCTTGCAAGCTTTTAAGATCCCAGACTCCGTGCAATGAACTAGGAGGTAGAACAGAAACACTAAACATGTTATTAAGTCAATTAACTGAGATGCCCCATGAAACCATGACTCTATATCTCCCAACCAAGGAACCAAATTCCATGAAGCCTTTAGCTGTACATAGCAGCCTTAGCAGCTACTTTTTTTCTTTGTTGTTGTTGTAAATATATCTATCATACAACTTTTGTCAATTCAACATTTTACAGGTGTACCACTTATTGACAGAAATTACAAAATAGGCTGTGCAACGCTACCCTTAGTTAAAGCAGTATTTCCATCACTGTTAACCTTCCTTTTCCCCTCAGTCCTACCCCTGGTAACCACTAATAAATTTTGTTCTCTATACATTATTTTTTGTCTTTGTATATAAATGAAGTCATCCAATATTTGTCTGTTTGTGATTGACTTATTTCACTCAACATAATGTTTTCCAGCTCTATCCATATTGTAATATGTAACAAGACTTCATTTTTCTTACTGACTGAGTAGTATTCCACTGTATGTATATACTGAATTTTGTTTATCCACTCATCTGTTGATACACATTTAGGTTTTTTCCACCTTTTGGCCATTGTGAATAGTGCTGCAATGTATGTTGGTGTACAAGTCTCTTTTTGAGTCTCTGCTTTCAAATCATCCGGGTATATACCTAGCAGTGGAATTGCTGGGTCATATGGTAGTTCTATTTTTAGTTTTTGAAAGAATCACCATGCTGACTTTCATAACAGCTGTACTGTCTTGCATTCCCATCAGCATGGGTAAAATGATCCAATTTCTCCACATCCTAGCCAACATTTATTATTTTCTGTTTTTTTTTTTTAACCTTTTTTTTTTTTATCCTAAAAAACCTATAACCTGTTGCCATCGAGTCGATTCCAACTCATAGTGACCCTATAGGACAGAGTAGAACAGCTCCATACGGTTTCCAAGGAGTGCGTGGTGCATTTGAATTGCCAACCTCTTGGTTAGCAGCTATAGCTCTTAATCACTATGCCACCAGGGTTTCCTAGTGGAGGTGAAATGGTATCTCAATGTGGTTTTGATTTGCTCATCTCTGATGGCTAATGACACTGAGCATCTTTTCATACGTTTGGTGACCATTTAAATGTCCTCTTTGGTGAAATGTCTATTCAAGTCTGTTGCCCATTTTATGATTGGGTTGTCTTTTTGTTGTTCAGTTGTTGAAGTTTGATATGTATTTTGGTTATTAGTTCTTGTCTGATATATGGTGGAAAATTGTTTTTGAATATTATTTTTCCTTAGTGAGCTAAGAAGCAAGGTAATTAGATGATAGTGAAAACAGAGGAGTAGGTGTTGGAGATTTGACAATAGAAGTTATGAAATACTTATATAGGAGAGAGGGAAATTGATTGGACTAGGGGATATTAGGATGAAGGAGAATCATCAGTTCCTATCATTACCTTTTCTGGATGTGGTCTTTTAGTCATGGCTGTGGGTAAAAAAAAAAAAAAGTGGGTAGTGGGTTGGAAAAACTGGACCAGAACTAGGTCTTACAGCACCTTATAGATTAAGGTAAGAAATTTGGAATTCAGTCAATGAGAAGTCAGTAGAGGGTTTTAAGAGAGTGATATGATATGATTTGTATTTCAAAAAGATAGAACCATGAGAGGTTGTCTTCATTATTTCCTTCTCATTACAGCTTTCATGGCTGTGATTTGCTCTGCCCAATATCCCTTAGCCAATCCTGCTTATGCCTTGGCTGTAATTTGGAGAGGATGTTGTATATTCTATCCTCTAGGATGTTCTCACCTTTCGTAGATAACTTTTTCATGTTGCCTTTTCCTCTGCGTGTGTGGACAGTTCACATTTCTTGGATCCTTCGGAGTTGTTAATTAGTTTTGGTCAGTAGGTTTTGGATGGAGCATTTAATTGCAGATTTGAGACATTACAGCTCTGTGACCTGTTGGGATGACCTCTGAAGCATCATGTGGGAATGGTAGCATAATAAAATGATGCAGAGAGACTACAAAGAGCAGTTTGCTGCCGACCCACCTGGACATGAGAGATTATAATTTTTTTCAATTTAAGTCATTGAGATTTTGGAGGTATTTGTTATTATAATACACTAGCACAAAACCTCTCCTATAGGTATTGTTTTTTTTATATTAACTTTTATTGAGCTTCAAGGGAACGTTTACAAATCAAGTCAGACTGTCACATATAAATTTATATACATCTTACTCCATACTCCCACTTGCTCTCCCCCTAATGAGTCAGCCCTTCCAGGCTCTCCTTTCGTGACAATTTTGCCAGCTTCCAACTCTCTCGATTCTCCCATCCCCCCTCCAGACAGGAGATGCCAACACAGTCTCAAGTGACCACTTGATATAATTAGCTCACTCTTCATCACCATCTCTCACCTACCCACTGTCCATTCCCTTTCATATCGGATGAGTTGTCTTCGGGGATGGTTCCTGTCCTGGTCCAACAGAAGGTTTAGGGACCATGACCGCCGGGATTCCTCTAGTCTCAGTCAGACCATTAAGTATGGTCTTTTTATGCGAATTTGGGGTCTGCATCCCACTGATCTCTTGCTCCCTCAGGGGTTCTCTGTTGTGCTCCCTGTCAGGGCAGTCGTCGATTGTGGCCGGGCACCAACTAGTTCTTCTGGTCTCAGGATGATGTAGGTCTCTGGTTCATGTGGCCCTTTCTGTCTCTTGGGCTCTTAGTTGTCGTGTGACCTTGGTGTTCTTCATTCTCCTTTGCTCCAGGTGGGTTGAGACCAATTGATGCATCTTAGATGGCCGCTTGTTGGCATTTAAGACCCCAGATGCCATATTTCAAAGTGGGATGAGGAATGTTTTTGTAATAGAATTATTTTGCCAATTGACTTAGAAGTCCCCTTAAACCATGGTCTCCAAACCCCCGCCCTTGCTCCGCTGACCTTTGAAGCATTCATTTTATCCCAGAAACTTCTTTGCTTTTGGTCCAGTCCAATTGAGCTGACCTTCCATGTATTGAGTATTGTCCTTCCCTTCACCTAAAGCAGTTCTTATCTACTAATTAATCAGTAAAAAACCCCCTCCCACCCTCCCTCCCTGACCCACTCGTAACCACAAAAGTATGTGTTCTTCTCAGTTTATACTATTTCTCAAGATCTTATAATAGTGGTCTTATACAATATTTGTCCTTTTGCCTCTGACTGATTTCACTCAGCATAATGCCTTCCAGGTTCCTCTATGTTATGAAATGTTTCACAGATTCGTCACTGTTCTTTATCGATGTGTAGTATTCCATTGTGTGAATATACCACAATTTATTTACCCATTCATCCATTGATGGACACCTTGGTTGCTTCCAGGTTTTTGCTATTGTAAACAGAGCTGCAATAAACATGGGTGTGCATATATCTGTTTGTGTGAAGGCTCTTGTTTCTCTAGGGTATATTCCGAGGAGTGGGATTTCTGGTTTGTATGGTAGCTCTATTTCTAACTGTTTAAGATAACACCAGATAGATTTCCAAAGCGGTTGTACCATTTTACACTCCCACCAGCAGTGTATAAGAGTTCCAATCTCTCCTCAGCCTCTCCAACATTTATTATTTTGTGTTTTTTGGATTAATGCCAGCCTTGTTGGAGTGAGATGGAATCTCATCGTGGTTTTAATTTGCATTTCTCTAATGGCTAATGATCGAGAGCATTTTCTCATGTATCTCTTAGCTGCCTGAATATCTTTTTTAGTGAAGTGTGTGTTCATATCCTTTGCCCACTTCTTGATTGGGTTGTTTGTCTTTTTGTGGTTGAGTTTTGACAGAATCATATAGATTTTAGAGATCAGGCGCTGGTCAGAGATGTCATAGCTGAAAATTCTTTCCCAGTATGTAGGTGGTCTTTTTACCCTTTTGGTGAAGTCTTTAGATGAGCATAGGTGTTTGATTTTTAGGAGCTCCCAGTTATCTGGTTTCTCTTCGTCATTTTTGGTAATGTTTTGTATTCTGTTTATGCCTTGTATTAGGGCTCCTAAGGTTGTCCCTATTTTTTCTTCCATGATCTTTATCGTTTTAGTCTTTATGTTTAGGTCTTTGATCCACTTGGAGTTAGTTTTTGTGCTTTGTGTGAGGTATGGGTCCTGTTTCATTTTTTTGCAAATGGATATCCAGTTATGCCAGCACTATTTCTTGAAAAGACTATCTTTTCCCCAATTAACTGACACTGGTCCTTTGTCAAATATCAGCTGCTCATATGTGGATGGATTTATATCTGGGTTCTCAATTCTGTTCCACTGGTCTATGTGCCTGTTGTTGTACCAATACCAGGCTGTTTTGACTACTGTGGCTGTATAATAGGTTCTGAAATCAGGTAGAGTGCGGCCTCCCACTTTCTTCTTCTTTTTCAGTGGTGCTTTGCTTATCCGAGGCTTCTTTCCCTTCCATATGATGTTGGTGATTTGTTTCTCTATCACCTTAAAAAAAGACAGTAGAATTTGGATCGAAGTGCATTGTATGTATAGATGGCTTTTGGTAGAATAGACATTTTTACTATGTTAAATCTTCCTATCCATGAGCAAGGTATGTTTTTCCACTTAAGTATATCCTTTTGAATTTCTTGTAGTAGAGCTTTGTAGTTTTCTTTGTATAGGTCTTTTACATCCTTGGTAAGATTTATTCCTAAGTATTTTATCTTCTTGGGGGCTACTGTGAATGGTATTCATTTGGTGATTTCCTCTTCGATGTTCTTTTTGTTGATGTAGAGGAGTCCAAGTGATTTTTGTATGTTTATTTTATAACCTGAGACTCTGCCAAACTCTTCTACTAGTTTCAGTAGGTTTCTGGAGGATTCCTTAGGGTTTTCTGTGTATAAGATCATGTCCTCTGCAAATAGAGATAATTGTACTTCCTCCTTGCCAATCCGGATGCTTTTTATTTCTTTGTCTAGCCTACTTGCCCTGGCTAGGACTTCTAGCACAATGTTGAATAAGAGCGATGATAAAGAGCATCCTTGTCTGGTTCCCATTCTCAAGGGAAATGCTTTCAGGTTCTCTCCATTTAGAGTGATGTTGGCTGTTGGCTTTGCATAGATGCCGTTTATTATGTTGAGGAATTTTCCTTCAATTCCTATTTCGGTGAGAGTTTTTATCATAAAAGGGTGTTGGACTTTGTCAAATGGCTTTTCTGCATCAATTGATAAGATCATGTGGTTTTTGTCTTTTGTTTTATTTACGTGGTGGATTACATTAATGGTTTTTCTAATATTAAACCAGCCTTGCATACCTGGTATAAATCCCACTTGGTCGTGGTGAATTGTTTTTTTTAATATGTTGTTGAATTCTATTGGCTAGAATTTTGTTGAGGATTTTTGCATCTATGTTCATGAGGGATATAGGTCTGTAATTTTCTTTTTTTGTGATTTCTTTACCTGGTTTTGGTATCAGGGAGATGGTGGCTTCATAGAATGAGTTAGGCAGTATTCCGTCATTTTCTATGCTTTGAAATACCTTTAGTAGTAGTGGTGTTAACTCTTCTCCGAAAGTTTGGTAGAACTCTGCAGTGAAGCCATCCGGGCCAGGGCTTTTTTTTTTGTTGGGAGTTTTTTGATTACCGTTTCAATCTCTTTTTTTGTTATGGGTCTATTTAGTTGTTCTACTTCTGAATGTTTTAGTTTAGGTAGGTAGTGTTTTTCCAGGATTCATCTATTTCTTCTAGGTTTGCAAATTTCTTAGAGTACAATTTTTTGTAATAAGCTGATATGATTCTTTTAATTTCAGTTGGGTTTATTGTGATGTGGCCCATCTCGTTTCTTATTCAGGTTATTTGTTTCCCTTCCTGTGTTTCTTTAGTCAGTCTAGCCAATGGTTTATCAATTTCGTTAATTTTTTCAAAGAACCAGCTTTTGGCTTTGTTAATTCTTTCAATTGTTTTTCTGTTCTCTAATTTATTTAGTTCAGCTCTAATTTTTATTATTTGTTTTCTTCTGGTGCCTGATGGATTCTTTTGTTGCTCACTTTCTATTTATTCAAGTTGTAGGAACAGTTCTCTGATTTTGGCTCTTTCTCCTTTTTGTATGTGTGCATTTATCAATATAAATTGACCTCTGAGCACTGCTTTTGCTGTGTCCCAGAGGTTTTGGTAGGAATTATTTTCATTTTCGTTGCATTCTATGAGTTTCCTTATTCCCTCCTTAATGTCTTCTATAACCCAGTCTTTTTTCAGGAGGATATTGTTCAGTTTCCATGTATTTGATTTCTTTTCCCTAGTTTTTCTGTTATTGATTTCTAATTTTATTGCCTTGTGGTCTGAGCAGATGCTTTGTAATATTTCGATGTTTTGGATTCTGCAAAGGTTTGTTTTATGACCTAATATGTGGTCTATTCTAGAGAATGTTCCATGTGCGCTAGAAAAAAAGTATACTTTGGAGCAGTTGGGTGGAGAGTTCTGTATAAGTCAATGAGGTCAAGTTGGTTGATTGTTGTAAGTAGGTCTTCCGTGTCTGTATTGAGCTTCTTACTGGCTGTCCTGTCCTTCTCTGAAAGTGGTGTGTTGAAGTCTCCTACTATAAATGTGGAGGTGTCTATCTCACTTTTCAATTCTGTTAAAATTTGATTTATGTATCTTGCAGCCCTGTCATTGGGTGCATAAATATTTAATATGGTTATGTCTTCCTGATCAATTGTCCCTTTTATCACTATGTAGTGTCCTTCTTTATCCTTTGTGGTGGATTTAAGTCTAAAGTCTATTTTGTCAGAAATTAATATTGCTACTCCTCCTCTTTTTTGCTTATTGTTTGCTTGATATATTTTTTTCCATCCTTTGAGTTTTAGTTTGTTTGTGTCTCTAAGTCTAAGGTGTGTCTGTTGTAGGCAGCATATAGACGGATTGTGTTTCTTTATCCAGGCTGTGACTCTCTGTCTCTTTATTGGTGCATTTAGTCCATTTACTTTCAGCGTAATTATAGATAAATAAGTGTTTAGTGTTGTCATTTTGATGCTTTGTTATGTGTGTTGTTGACAATTTCAATTTTCCACTTACTTTTTTGTGCTGAGACGGTTTTCTTAGTAAATTGTGAGATGCTCATTTTCTTAATGTTTGACTTTATGTTTCTTGAGTCGTTAAACATTTTTCTTGGCTTTTATCTTGAGTTCTGGAGTTGTTATACCTCTTTGTGGTTACCTTAATATTTACCCCTATTTTTCTAAGTAAAAACCTAGCTTGTATTGTCCTATATCGCCTTGTATCACTCTCCATATGGCAGTTCTATGCAACCTATATTTATTCCCTCTTTTTGATTATTGTGATCTTTTACGTATTGACTTCAATGATTCCCTGTTAAGAGCATTTTTTTTTAATTAATCTTAATTTGTTTTTGTGATTTCCCTGTTTGAGTTGATATCAGGATGTTCTGTTTTGTGACTTGTGTTGTGCTGGTATCTGATATTATTGGTTTTCTGACCAAACAATTTCCTTTAATATTTCTTGTATCTTTGGTTTGGTTTTTGCAAATTCTCTAAGCTTGTGTTTATCTGTAAATATCTTAATTTTGCCTTTATATTTCAGAGAGAGTTTTGCTGAATATATGATCCTTGGCTGGCAGTTTTTCTCCTTCAGTGCTCTGTATATGTCATCCCATTGCCTTCTTGCCTGCATGGTTTCTGCTGAGTAGTCTGATCTTATTCTTATTGATTCTCCCTTGAAGGAGACCTTTCTTTTCTCCCTGGCTGCTTTTAAGATTTTCTCTTTATCTTTGGTTTTGGCAAGTTTGATGATAATATGTCTTGGTGTTTTTCTTTTTGGATCAATCTTAAATGGGGTTCAATGAGCATGTTGGATAGATATCCTTTCGTCTTTCACGATGTCAGGGAAGTTTTCTGTCAGAAGATCTTCAACTATTTTCTCTGTGTTTTCTGTCCTTCCTCCCTGTTCTGGGACTCCAATCACACACAAGTTATCTTTCTTGATAGAGTCCCACATGATTCTTGGAGGTTCTTCATTTTTTTTAATTCTGTTGTCTGATTTTTTTTTCAGCTATGTTGGTGTTAATTCCCTGGTCCTCCAGATTTCCTACTCTGTGTTCTAATTGCTCGAGTCTGCTCCTCTTACTGCTTATTGTGTTGTCTAATTCTGTAATTTTATTGTTAATCTTTTGGATTTCTGAATGCTGTCTCTCTATGGATTCTTGCAACTTATTAATTTTTCCACTATGTTCTTAAATAATCTTTTTGAGTTCTTCAACTGTTTTATCAGTGTGTTCCTTGGCTTTTTCTGCAGTTTGCCTTATTTCTTTTCTGAGGTCATCCCTGATGTCTTGAAGCATTCTGTAAATTAGTTTTTTATATTCTGTATCTAATAATTCCAGGATAGTTTCTTCATTTGGGAAAGATTTTGATTCTTTTGTTTTGGGGGGGTTGTAGAAGCTGTCATGGTCTGCTTCTTTATGTGGTTTTATATCGACTGCAGTCTCCGAGCCATCACTAAGATATAAAAAAAAAAAAGATATAGTAGTGGTTTATTCTGTAATTGCTCACTGAGTCTTATCTTGTTTTGTTTTCTTTCAATATACGTGGATGGGCTACTAGATTGTGCTGTCTTGTTTGTTGTAGCCCTTGACTTACTTATGACCTATTACCAGCTGGTTTGGGCTGTTGCCAGATATATATGCCTGAGTCTATTCACTATTCTTGAGTAGAATCTGATTTTGGGTCATCAAGTGTGTGCTGCAGCCTAACACCTATCCACCTCGAGAAGTAGTGGTGATAGTTGTGTGCACCAGATTCTATTAGCAGCTCGGGTTCACACTCCAGGGGGAGCAGGATGCTGACAGTCTTCCCCCAAGTGTCAGTGAGGTAGGTGTGTCTCTATTCCTGTAGCACCTTGGTGGGAGGGCACTGCTTCTGTACCTTAGGCCCCCAATGCAAGTACCTCTACTGATTGGTAGGTGTCACCCTCCTTAGACCCCTAAGGCAAGAGGCTAGGTGGTCTGGGGGGGAGCTTCAGCCCTCAGTTCCCTGTTTTGGGTCAGTTAGGGCTCTGTTGAATAAGCAGAGATATCAGACCTGGGAAACTTGTTTTTCCAGAAAATCCACTAAAAAAATGCAGTCAGATCCCTATCAGAACTGCCTTTGGAGTATAACTGCCACCTTGTTCCCTGTAAGGATGGAAGTCTGAGATTTGGATCATATATGCTTGGCTGTAGCTGTTTCTGTGTTTTTAATGCAATTAGGGATGGATTTTTGGTCTCTGGGTTTTTTGTGGTTCCTACTCTCAGGCCGGAAGAATGGGTTAGGAAAAGACCAAAAAAAAAAAAAAAAAGGGAAAAGCAAAGCCTCGTGGAGCCGGAGCCATTCTCCCTCTGGCTCAGGAAATTCCAATGTTAATGAAGCCACCTGGGAAGTGTGGGGGAGGGTTCAGAGAAACAGGAGAGTAGCACCCCGGAATATAGCCAAAGTTGCTTATCTTGCTGGGAATGACTATTTTATCTGAGATTCCTGAGGGGCGTGTCGCCTATGTGTGCTGGCTGTGTGGAGATTGTCCCTGAGGGTCTGGCCCACTGAAGCCGAGGTCAGATCCTCCGCTGCCAGTCCAAAGCCCAGGGTCAAGTTTCCCCAGCTGGGATGCTGCACTCCCGGCTCCAAAATCAGTTGCTGCCTCCCGGGGACTTCTCCTCCTGCCATCCGCATCGCCATGCTGCCCCAGCGGACGGCTGGGCCCCCTCCCGGGATTAGTTCAGGGGAGTAGGGCTATGCCCCGTGCTTGCGCCGTGACAGCGCCCAGTCAAAAGCCCGGCGCCAATATTCCCTGGCTGGGACGCTGCACTCCCGGCTCTAAAATCAGTCACTGCCTCCCGGGGACTTCTCCCACCAGCTGCGTCACCACGCCGCCCGTGCAGACCGGCTGGGCCCCCTCCCAGGGTCAGTTCAAGGGGGTAGGGCTGCACCCCTTGTTTGCGCCGTCACGAGATTTTAAGATCAGCTCCTTTGGGCCCAGACCTAAGCCCGGCGCCAAGGTTACCTGACTGGGACGCTGGCTTCAGGCTCCAAAAACAGTCGCTGCTTCCCCATATTTGTTCCTTCTCTGTCTCTAAGTCTGTGTTTGTTGTTCAGGGTTCGTAGATTGTTATGTATGTGATCGATTCACTTGTTTTTCTGAGTCTTTGTTGCAAGAGGGATCCGAGGTAGCATCTACCTAGTCCGCCATCTTGGCCCCGCCGCCCTGTGATCATATATGGAATTTTAATGACATTTGAATGTATCATGTGCCATAAAGAAAGTTCTAACATATTTTAAAAGATGAAATTTACAGTGTATTTTCAGTTCAAAATGTAATTAAGTAAAATAAAAAAAACACAAGACAGCTAGAATATTCACACATGCTTGAAAAATCGAATAAAATGCCTCTAGATAATTTAGGTCTAAAGGGAGTAATCATAGTTAAAATAGGAAACTTTCTGAACAGATTGAAAATACAAATACTACATATACATACAGTAAAACCTGTGAAAGCTGGAACCTATGTAAGGTGGAAACCTGCTAGAAAAGAAAAAAGAAAGTATTTTCCACTAAAATCAGCAATAGAAATGTGGTAAGACTGCATCCTGTCAAAGATGGAAAACTTGTGAGATGTGGAAAAACAAGGCAGTCCCTTAGATTTCCTGCTCTCACAGATTTCACTCAATTGGATAATCAGGTAAAGAAGTATTCAGAGGGATCTTAATGTTTTTATTGAGAATAAAGGAGGCTGAAAATTAATGAAATAGGCACCCATCTGAGGAAATTAGGCTGTACTTTGGAAGTACCACCACCCTTCTGTTAGTTTGTGGTACCGTGTGGTCTTGCATATTGCTATGATGCTGGGAACTAAGTCACCCGTATGTGAAATACCAGCTGAGTCCAGTGGAGCTTCCAGACTAAGACACACTAGGAAGAAATGCCTGGTGATCCACTTCAGAAAATTAGCCAGTGAAAACCATGTGGATCACAACAGAATATTGCCCAACATAGTGCTGGAAGATGAGCTCTCTAGGTTGATATGCACAATAGTCAAAACAATGAACTCAAATGTAACAACAAACGTGATGATGGCATGTTGTTGTTGTTAAGTGCCATTGTGTTGGTTTTCACTCATAGTGACCCTACGTACAACAGACCAAAACATTGCCTGGTCCTGCGCCATCCTCACAATCGTCTTTATAACTGAGCCCATTGTTGCAGCCACTGTGTCAATCCATCTCATTGACTGGTCACTCCTGAGAACATGTCCAAAGTATGGGAGACAAAGTTTTGTCATCATTGCTTCTAAGGAGCATTCTGCCTATACCTCTTCCAAGACAGATTTGAGTGTTCTTCTGGCAGTCTATGGTATATTCAATATTCCTTGCCAACCCCATAATTCAAAGGCATCAATTCTTTTTTGGTCTTCCTTATTCATTGTCCAGCTTTCACATGCATATGAGGCGATTGAAAACACCATGGTTTGGGTCAGGTGCACCTTAGTCTTCAAGGTGACATCTTTGCTTTTGAACACTTTAAAGAGAACTTTTGGAGCAGATTTGCCCAATGCAATGTGTCATTTGATTTCTTGACTGCTGCTTCTGTGGACGGTGATTGTGGACTCAAGTCAAATGAAATCCTTGACAAAGTCAGTATTTTCTCAAAGGACCAAGCAATGTTTTGTTCTGTTGTAAATGGGGTTGCTATAAGTCAGAGACAACTTGATGGCAATTAACACACACCACAAAAACAACCTTAAAATAAGCCTAAAGTAATGAGAAGGAATGATATAATAGTCTAGGTGAAATGGGTGACTTAGAAAATATATACAATATAGAAGATCAACACACTCAACATTTGCTTCTTTAAACTAAAATTGACAAAACTCTGAAGAGAATGACTTAGGAAAACACAGAAGACAGCAGTATAAGAGAAACCCATATGAAACAAGTGGACATATTTAGATATTGCAGTTTTTTTGATAAGACAAGGGGATATTATGAACAACTTTATGCTAACAAATTGGAATATTTAGAGGAACTTGATAAATTCTTCAAAAAAAATATAACCTATTTGTATTAGTTACATATTGCTGTGTAACAAATTACCCCCAAACATAGCAATTTAAAACAACACACATCTCACAGTTTCTGTGGGTCAGGAAGCCGGGTGCCCCGACTCGCAAGCCTCTCACAAGGCTGTGATCCAGGTATCATCTGGGTCTATAGTCATCTGAAGGCTTGACTGAAGAAAGATCTGCTTCCACTCTCACTCATATGGCTGTTGGCAGGGTTTCTTGGTGCCTATTGGCAAAGACATCATTTACCATTCCTAAAATTCTAGTGCCCTTAGGAATTATGCTTAATCTGCTGCACCTGTGCTGTATAAATGGAACAAAGCCTGGATGACAGCACATCTATTACAACGTGGTTTACTGAATTTTAAGTTGAATGTTGAGACCCACTGCTCAGAAAAAAAAGATTTCTTTCAAAATATTACTGCTCACTGATAATGTACCTGGTCATCCAAGAGTTCTGATGGAGAAGCGCAAGGAGATCAATTTTTTTTTCTTGCCCGTTAACAAACATCCATTCTGCAACCCATGGATCAAGGAGTAATTTTGACTTTCAAGTCTTATTAAGAAGTATATTTCATAAGGCTATAGCTGCTTTATGAAAAGTTGCCATTAACAACCTGCGTGATCCAGAGAACACAACCTTCCTTGCTGAAAGTGAAGTGGACTTGAAGCACTACTAATGAAGATCAAAGACCACAGCCTTCAGTATGGATTACACTCCAATGTAAAAAACACAAAAATCCTCACAACTGGATCAATAAGCAACATCATGATAAATGGAGAAAAGATTGAAGTTGTCAAGGATTTCATTTTACTTGGATCCACAACCAATGCTCATGGAAGCAACAGTCAAAAAATTAAAAGACACGTTGCATTGGGCAAATAAGTCTGCTGCAATGACCTCTTTAAAGTGTTCAAAAGCAAAGACTAAAGTGCGCCTGACCCAAGCCATGGTGTTTTCAATTGCCTCATATGCATGTGAAAGCTGGGCAATGAATAAAGAAGAATGAAGAAGAATTGATGCCTTTGAATTTTTGTGTTGGTGAGGAATATCGAATAGACCATGGACTGCCAAAAGAACAAACAAATCTGCCTTGGAAGAAGTACAGCCAGAATGCTCCTTAGAAGCAAGGATGGTGAGACTAAGTCTCACATACTTTGGAAATATTATCAAGAGGGACCAGTCCCTGGAGAAAGACATCATGGTTGGTAAAGCAGAGGGTCAGTGAAAAAAAACAAAGACCTTCAATGAGGTGGACTGACATAGTGACTGCAACAATGGGCTCAAGCATAACAATGATTGTGAGCATGGTACAGGACCGGGCAGTGTTTTGGTCTGTTGTACATAGAGTCGCTGTGAGTTGGAACCCACTGGATGGTATCTGACAACAACAACACATCTGCCGTAGATAGTGATTCCTCTGATGGATCTGGGCAAAGTAAATTGAAAACCTTCTGGAAATGATTCACCATTCTAGATGCTGTTAAGAGCATTCATGGTTTATGGGAAGAAGTCAAAATATCAACATTAACAGGAGCTAGTTGATTCCAACCCTTATGGATGATTTTGAGGGATTAAAGACTTCAGTGGAGGGAATAACTGCAGATGTGGTAGAAATAATAAGAGAACTGGAATTACAAGTGGAGCCTGGAGATGTGTCTGAATTGGTGCAATCTCATGATAAAACTTTAACAGATGAAGGGTTGCTTTTTATGGATGAGCAAAGGAAGTGGTTTCTTGAGATGGAATCTCCTCCTGGTGAAGATGCTGAGAATATTGTTGAAATGACAATAAGGGATTTAGAATATTACATAAACTTAATTGATAAAGCAGTGGCATGGCAGGGTTTGAGAAGACTGACTGCAATTTTAAAAGAAGCTCTACGGTGGGTAAAATGCTATCAAACAGCTTTGCATGCTACAGACAAATCCTTTGTGAAAGGAAGAGTCAATTGACTTGGCAAAATTCTTTGTTGTCTGATTTTAAGAAATTACCACAGCCACCCCAACCTTTAGCAACCACCCCTTGATCAGTTAGCAGCCATCAACATTGAGGCAAGACCTTTCACGAGCAAAAAGATTATGACTTGCTGAAGGCTCAGATGATGGTTATCATTTTTTGCAATAAAGTATTTTTCAATTGAGGTATGCACATCGTTTTTTTACACTTAATGCTATTGCACACTTTACAGACTACCCATTGGAAACCAAATCTGTTGCTGTCAAGTCGATTCTGACTCATAGCGACTCTATAGGACAGAGTAGAAATGCCCCATAGAGTTTCTAAGGAGAACCTGGTGGATTCAAACTTTTGGTTAGCAGCCGTAGCTCTTAACCACTACACCACCAGGGTTTCCAATAACAGACTATAGTACAGTGTAAAACATAATTTTATATGCATTGGGAAGCCAAAAAAATTCTGGTAACTCACTTTATTGTGATATTTGCTTTATTGTGGTGGTCCAGAACTGAAATCACAGTATCTCCAAGGTATGCCTGTACTTAAAAATATCTGTGTATTTGTACATATGGAAGCTATTTAGAAAGATAAACACGAAAATACTAATGTTGTTTATTTCTGGAGGGTAGAACTTTATGATTTGTTTTCAGTTTTTCATATCTACTTTTGAATTTGTCTGTATTTAATATTTATTGTGTATGTATTTTTAGATAACTGGTACATTCATACTCATTGCATGTGTGAAGAAATAATGTTTAGGTTTCTGATTTTTCATTAGAATCTTATTTTTCTACACTTGGATCAAATTCATTTTTTGCAAACTTTTTTTTTTTTTTTTTTTGCTTCTGTTTCTCCCCAAGGACATTATCCCTATTGGTGTTTCTTTTAGGATGCTTGCCAAAGTAAATTACATTTTAGATTCATTAGAGACTTGAATTAGGGCTTCCAAGTCCCATTTTATGCAGTTGTTTTTTGCCCACCTATTGCAGATGGAGGAAATAAATAGGGTCTTTAATGTAAAAACCTGTTTGCACAGAGCCAGAGAGGTTTCTTCATGCCTCCATGCCCTTTGAACATTGTCTTCTTCCTTTATGCTACCCAGAGTACATAGAAAATATTTCCTTATTTTAAAATAGGACAACACCTCTTATAAATTCAGAAGCCATGTGTGTATTTATGGTGAGTATTTTTTTTTTTTTTATAGTTTCCTAGGTTCCTGAGGACCAGGGTCTTGGAATTCACTTAGATTCTCTACTAGCATGATTGTTTCCAATTCTGAGAATCTTTCATCAGAGGTACAACTTCCTGGTGAAACAATGAAGGGAATGTCTAAGGTAAGTACTGGGATGTTTTTCAAGTCAGGCGTCTTTACTCTTCTAATCTGTGAAGAAGGCATTTGCAACAATGTTTCACTCTAGAAAAGCAAATAAATGACTGGTTTCAAAGTTAATTTGCTTCTGATATTTTATTAAGAGTCAGTCATTTCTGATATTACTTATAGAGCATACATACCTGCATCAGACTGAGAATGTAGGCAGGACTCATCTTGTCCATCATTACCTTGGTGGAATGCCAGGTATCGTGATGCGATTGGCACACAGAACCAACTCCCCTGATCTCTTTAAATCTCTGTGCCTATCTGCCTCTTTTTGTCTGTCTCTTGTTTATCAAGCATTCATCTACCTACCTATGTTCCATCTATGTCAATTAACATTGGTAAGCATTCCATGATTTTATTTTTATATCTCACTGTTCTTCAGCACCAGTATCACCTACCTGCAAACTATTTGTCTCGTAAACAAAGGTTACTGTCCCTTTTTCTGTAATGATGTCTGCAAATCTGGCTTCACACTGTGGAATCTCTGCTTCGTGGGAGGTGATACTACTAACCTCACCAAAAGAAAAACAGCTGCATTTTCTCAGATCCACAGAGTATAAACTTCATGGAAATTTGTGGGGCACCTTGACAAAGAGTTAAAAGCATTGGTAAAACAAACTAATTGAGTCTTATGTGGAGTTTTTTTTTTTCTTAAATTCCCTAAGGAAATGGAACTTAAAACTCCAGAACAGCACCGCTCTGTAGAGATACACTTCCATGGAGTTATACTGGTAATGAAAATTTTCTAGGAATACCACTAAAAAAGTAAAAAAGAATGGGTGAAATTAATTTTAATAATATATTTTATTTGACTCAATGTATCCAAAATATTACTGTTTCAACATGTAATCAGTGTTAATTTATTAATGAGATGTTATATTATTGTTTTATTACTAAGGTTTCAAATCTCATGTGTATTTTACACTTATAGCACATCTCAATTTGGACTAGTCCCTTTTCAAGTGCTCATAGCCACATGTGACTAGTGGATATTGGTAGCAGAAGCCTAGAACATTGATTGACAATAGTAAAGAGTTGAATAGATCAATGTAACTAATGAGGTTATTTGAAGAACAATGATTATTTTGCTGTTGTTCTAGACCTGGAGTAGCTGTGTACTTGGGCTTTGATCTTTTTATCACACTGGCAGGTGAAGGGAGTAAACAGAGATTGAATTTAGAAAGACAAGGTCAAGGGAAGAAAATTCAGTGAGCATTTGGTTATTTTTTCTCTTCCTCAGAATGGGTATGGCCACCCAATTAAAATATATAATTTAAGAGGCACTGAAAAAAACCATCCCATGAAAGCCTTTCTAATGCCCACTTTCCCCTAAATATGTCCTCAAATCTCCTGTTACTACGGTAAAAAGTTCTACTATAGAGATGCATTTCTTTGTTTATATTTAGTAATTTCTTTTTAAAGGATTCTGGTTGTGGAAGGATGAAATTTACTAATTCAGGAAATATTTATTATAACCCATTATAGCCAGACACTTATCTCAATGTTGGGTATAGAGGAGAGAGTAAGATATGTATTATATTTTTATGCATATAGTTTGTGCCTTCTATGTTTGTATGTAAAAAATTTGGCATAGCAGCACTTACGAAAATACCTCCAAGAAGCAAGGTGCTGTTGGCAAACAAACGTAGAAGGTGTATGTTATTTGAGTAAAATACAGTATTTTCCTTGGCAAGGTAAAATACGGTATTTTCGTTAGGAATAAGGAAGGTGAACAGATGATTTCATACGGTGATGATTATTGAGAATAAAATAAAAGAGGCTGAAATAAATTACAGTGACTGGATGGAAAATCCAAGTACAAAGTTTCCACAGTATAATGCCAGATTTGCAGAAAGTATGATAGACAAAGGGATATTTAGCCATGGTGTTCATCAATTCAGAAGTCAGGGGAGAAGCTGACAAGCAGGTGATATTTGAGCTGAGCCCACAGTGACAAGAAGGATTCAGGACTCTGCAGAGACAGGAGAAGAGCAATCCAGGCAGAGGACTCAGTATGTGCAACATTCCAAAGGACAGACCAAGCTGGGCTGCTTTGAAGATCAGAGAGTAAGCTGGAGAACTAGGGTGTGATGAAGGAAAGTGAGAATAATAGGAAGTGGTCGGTAGGCCTTGTAATACCAAACCCGCTGCCATTGAGTCGATTCCGACTCATAGCGACCCTATTGTAATAAACTTTGTTAAATCTACACTAGAAAGCTATTGCTACATTTTAGTTAGGGGAGGGGTGTAGTCTGATATACATTTTAAAAAATCTCTAGTTTCCATGAAGCACACAATTGTAGGAAGGGTCAAGGTGGGAAACAGTTAAGAGATGTGATGGAATTTCGGTCTAGAGTGCTGGCAGTTGTAAGCCGTTGGATTAGGGGTGGATTTCAATGTATGAAAGAGTATTTGCTGATATACGTGGTGTGAGAGTGAGAGAAAGGAAAGAACTAAGTATGTCTCCTAAATTTTTGATTTGAAAAGTAGGCAGATGATGTTGCTAAACTGAGATGGAGAGGAGGGAATATTAGAATGAAGGAACTCAAGAGTTTTATTTTGTACATGTTAAATTTGAAATAAGCAGTTGATGTACAAATGGATATGAAGTATGCGGTATATAAAAAGGGTAATGCCAAGATGGCTGAGTGGTCTAAGGCACCAGACTCAAGGTTTCCCTTCCCACGCTTGGGGTTTCTGGTCTTTGAATCCCACCTCTGACACAATTCTGTTGGAAACCCTGGTGGTATAGTGGTTAAGAGCTATGTTTGCTAACCAAAAGTTGGGCAGCTTGAATCTACCTGGCACTCCTTGGAAACTCTATGGGGGCAGTTCTCCTCTGTCCCATAGGGTTGCTATGAGTCGGAATCAATTCGACAGCAACAGGTTTGGTTCTTTTTGTATGGTATATATAAAGGAGCCCTGGTAGTGCAGTGGTTAAGCACTTGGCCTTCCAAAAGGATGCTTTGTGGGAGAAAGATATGGCAGTCTGCTCCTGTAAAGATTACAGCCTTTGAAGCCCTACTCTCCTTTAAACAGGCTTCTGTGGTCCTTGTAACATGCCCCGTTGTTTTTTTGAGCACTCTCTTACTTTCTGGCACAACAAGATGTTTCAGGCTCACTTTTACCTCTCCTGTTCAGTGCTGGAGTCAGCTATTTCTTCAAGGAGCCCAGGCTCTTTTTAGTGGGGTATGAGACAAGAAGCTGGGCTCCAGATGAGCTTGTTGCTGATGGGTTATCTTTTTTCTTAGCCATTTTAGGGTATTGAGGAAATATGTGAATGCGTATGTATGCAATATACAAACATACACACATACATACACGCATCCACATGTGCATATGTGGATCCATATATACATACAAGGAGCCCTGGTGGTGCAGCAGTTGATAGTTTGGCTGCCAACCAAAAGGTCAACAGTTTGAATCTACCGGCTGCTCCTTGAAAACTGAACAGGTCAGTTCTACTCTGTCCTGTAGAGTTGCAATGAGTTGGAATTGACTTGAGAGTAACGGGTTTGGTTTTTTATACATACACACGCACATATTTTAAGAAATTATGAGTTCCTACTGATACCTCTAATTCCAAAACAATTGTTCTGGGTCCTTTCTTGCCTTCCCCTGACCCATATTTGTATCACTTATATTCTGTGGTGAAAACCCTGCTATCCTACAATATCAGTACAAGCAGTCATTTGTTAATTGCTCTCATAGACCTAAAATAGTTTCAGAATAGCTTTGCCTGTACCAATGTGAAAAAAAAAAATCTGCCAGAAGAGTTCAGAATTTATGTGCAATTCTTCTTGCTCTCTCTTCAGCCCAAGACAGAGAGTATATAGTCAAATACTCTGTTCATAAATTGCTTGGATTAGTCATTTCTCCTCCCTCCCCATACCTCCCACTCCATTATGTTTATAGTATTCATTTAAGATACAAATAGGCTCATTCGCTTCACTCCGTTTTCAGTTTTAGATCCCTTTTCCCATCTTCATTATTTTATTATATTTTTGAATATATAGATTAATAACTTTTTATAAGAGAAGACTATATGGTAGGGTATACTGATAGAAAAGCGTCACTCTCTAATGGGAGTCTTTTTTTTTTTTTTTAGTATAGAGGAATATCATGAAATTAATCTAGAAAAGTCGGAGAAATTGATGAGAGAGAGAAGGCGGGGGGATTGATCCTTCCTAAAAAGAGCTAAGAGCTATCTTGAAATGATCAGAGAGATAGGCTTCAAAAAAAAAAAAAAAAGAAAGAAATATAATACCAAATACATGTATTTTACTTTCTATGTGCTAAGTACTATTTAAAAAAAAAATTATTACACTTTAGGTGAAAGTTTACAGCTCAAATTAATTTCTCATTTAAAAATTTATATACATATTGCTTTGTAATATTGGTTGCAATCCCTACAATGTGACAGCATGTCCTCCCTTTCCACCCCAGGTTCCCTGTGTCCATTTGTCCGGTTCCTGCCCCTTCCTGCCTTCTCATTTAGCTTTTGGGCAGGAGTTGCCCATTTGGCCTCGTAAATTTGATAGAATTGAGAAGCATGTTACTCACATGTGTTATTTTTTGTTCTACAGGCCTGTCTTATCTTTGTCTGAAAGTGGGCTTTGGGAGTGGTTTCAGTTCTGAGGTAGCCGTGTGTCTGGGGCCCATAGTCTCAAGGGTTCCTCCAGGCTCTGTCAGAGCAGTAAGTCTGTTTATTGTTTTTTCTTCACGAATTTGAATTCTGTTCTACGTTTTTCTACTGTTCTTTCTAGGACTCTCTGTTGTGATCCCTGTCAGAGCAGTTGGTGGTGGTACCTGGGCACCATCTAATTCTTCTGGGGTCATGCTGTGGGCGTCCCCAGTTCATGTGGTCCTTTAGTCCTTTGGGCTATATTTTCCAGTCTTTGGTTTTCTTCACTCTCCTTTGCTCCGGGTGGGATGGGACCAATAGATGTATCTTAGATGGCCACTTGCAAGCTTTTAAGACCCCAGGTGCTACTAACCAAAGTGGGATGTAGAACATTTTTTTATGAACTATGTTGTGACAATTGACCTAGATGTCCCCCATGATTATGGTCCCTAGCCCCCAGCCCCAGCAACTCAGTCTCTCAAAGTGTTTGGATATGTCTAGGAAAATTCTGTGCTTTTGCTTTGGTCCAGTTGTGCTGACTTTCCCTATACTGTGTGTTCTTTCCCTACACCAAAGTTGGCACTTATCTACTATCTAGTTAGTGATTTCCCCTCCTTTTCCCTTCCCACCCTCATAACCATCAAAGAATGCTTTTTTCTGAGTGTAAAGCTTTTCTTGAGTTCTTATAATAGGGGTCTCATACAATATTTGTCTTTTTGTGATTGACTTATTTCATCCATGTTGTGAGATGTTTGCAGATTCATCATTGTTCTTTATCATTGTGTAGTATTACATTGTATGAATGTATCATAATTTGTATATCCATTTACCTGTTGGGCATTTAGGTTGTTTCCATCTTTTTGCTATTGTGAACAGTGGTGCAGTGAACATGGGTATGCATATGCCTATTTATGTTATGGCTCTTATTTCTCTTGGGTGTATTCCTAGGAGTGGGATTACTAGATCATATGGTATTTCTATTTCAAGCTTTTTAAACAAGTGCCATATCATTTTCCAAAGTGGTTGTGCCATTTTACATTCCCTCCAGCAGTGCATAAGGGTTCCAATCTCCCTGCAACCTCTCCAACCTTTGTTTTTGTTGGGTTAGTGCCAGTATTGTTGGGGTGAGATGGTATTTCTTGGTAGTTTTGATTTACATTTCTCTAATGGCTAATTTCCTCAGTGTCTGTTGAACACCTGAGTGTTTTCTTTGGTGAAGTGTCTGTTAGTATCCTTTGCCCATTTTTTAGTTGGATTGTCTTTTTGTTATTGAGCTGTTGAAGTATTTTGTAGATTTTAGAGATTAGACCCTTGTTGGATATGTGTGGCCCCCAATTTTTTCCCGGTACGTAGATTCTTTTTTTACTGTTTGGTGAAGTCTTTGGATGAGCACAACTGTTTAATTTTTACGAGCTCCCAGAAGACCACAGCCTTCAGTATGGTTTACATCTCAGCATAAGGAAAGCAAAAATCCTCACAACTGGACCAATAAGCAACATCATGATAAACAGAGAAAAGTTTAAAGTTTTAAAGGATTTAATTTTACTTGGATCAATCGACACTCATGGAAGCAGCAGAGAAAAGTCAAACAACAGATTGCATTGGGCAAATCTGCTGCAAAAGATCTCTTTAAAGTGTTAAAAAACAAAGATGTCACCTTGAAGACTAAGGTTGTCTGACCCAAGCCATGGTGCTTTCAATAGTCTCAAATGGATGGGAAAGCTGGACAATGAATGAGGAAGACTGAAGAAGAACTGATGCCTTTGAATTATGGTATTGGTGAAGAATATTGAATATACCATGCATTGCTAGAAGAACGAACAAATCTGTCTTGGGAGAAGTACAGTCAGAATAGTTCTTAGAAGCATGAATGGCAAGACTAAGTCTCACATACTTTGGACATGTTATTTGGAGGGACTAGTCCCTGGAGAAGGACTTCATGCTTGGTAAAGTAGAGGATCAGTGAGAAAGAGGAGGACTCTCATCAAGATGGATTAACACAGTGGCTGCAATAATGGGCTCAAGCACAACAACGGTTTTCAGGATGGCACAAGACTGGGCAGTGTTTCTTTCTGTTGTACATAGGGCTTCTTTGAGTTGGAACTGACTCCGTGGCAACTAACAACAACAACAACCCAGTTATCTAGTTTCTCTTTTGGTGTTTGTGCATTGGTAGTTATGGTTTGTGTACTATTTGTGCTATGTGTTAGAGCCTCTAGTGTTGTCCCCATTTTTTCTTTCATGACCTTCATTTTTTTAGATTTTTATTTTGGTCTTTGATCTATTTTGAGTTAGTTTTTGTGTATGGTGTGAGGTATGGATCTTTTTTTATTTTTTGCAGATGGACATCCAGCTATGCCAGTATCATTTGTTAAAGAGGCTGTCTTTTTCCCATTTAATGGACTTTGGCCCTTTGTCAGATATTAACTGTTCACAGATGGATGGGGGTTCTCATTTCTGTTCCATTGGTCTGTGTGTCTGTTGTGACAGTACCAGATTGTTTTGACTACCATGGCTCTAAAATAGGCTCTAAAATCAGGTAGTGTGAGGCCTCCCACTTTGTTCTTCTTTTTCAGTAGTGCTTTACTTACCTAGAGCCTCTTCTATTTTCATATAAAGTTGATTTTTTTCAGTTGATCTGTCCTGTGTCTTAGTCTAGGATTGTTGTCTGATGTTGTTGGTTCTCTATATGGAGGACTCCCTTTAATATTTCTTGAGTTTGGTCTGTTTTTTACATATCCCCTTAAATTCTGTTTATATGGAAATGAACTAATTTTGCCATCATATTTGAGAAACAATTTTGCTGGATAAGTAACTATTGGCTGGAAATTTTTTTCATTTCAAGTTTATATATGTCATCTCATTGCCTTTTTGCCTCCATGGTTTCTTCTGAATAATCAACATTTAGTTTTATTGGTTCTCCTTTGTATGTGACTTTCATTTAGCGCTAACTGCTCTCAGGATTCTTTCTTTGTCTTTGGTTTTGGCAAGTTTCATTATGATATGTCTTGGTGACTTTCTTTTGGCATCTCTCCTGTATGATGTACGTTGAGCTTTTTAGAGAGATATCTTCTTGTTTTTCATAATCTTAGGGAAATTTTCTGCCAGCAAATCTTTGACAATTCTCTCTGTGTTTTCCATTATCCCCTGCTGTTCTGGTACTCCAATCTCTCATTGGTGTTTTCTTTTGATAGTATCCCACGTAATTCTGAGGCATTCTTTATTTTTCTTCATTCTTTTTCTGATTTTTCCTGAAACAAATTGGTGTCAAGGAATTTATCTT
This sequence comes from Loxodonta africana, assembly GCF_030014295.1. Taxonomy (NCBI): domain Eukaryota; kingdom Metazoa; phylum Chordata; class Mammalia; order Proboscidea; family Elephantidae; genus Loxodonta; species Loxodonta africana. The sequence continues at coordinate 83,700,799 of NC_087345.1, forward strand.
CAATTTCACTAATTCTGACTTCCTTTGTCTCAGTTCTGGTCCTATAACCTTCTATTGAGTTGTCTAATTCTGAAACTTTATTATTAGTCTTTTGGATTTCTAGTTGCTGTTTTGTATGGTTTCTGGCAGCCTGTTTATTCTGTTGTTTTGTTCTTCTATTGTTTTCCTGAATTATTCTATTGCTTTGTCTGTGTATTCCTTGGTTTGGTTCGCGTTTTGCCTGATATTCTTCTTGATCTCTTGGAGAGCACTGTATATTTGTCTTTTGAATTCTTTATTAGGTAGTTCCAATGTCTTATCTTTCTCTGGAAAGTTTTCTGGTTTTTTATTTTGGTCTCTTGCTGGAGCCATCTTATTCTGCTTCTTATATGTCATTTTATATTGACCATTGTCTCCTAGACATTGATAAGTTATACTTATTTATTGTTCCTTTTTTTTTATTGCATCCTGAATTTATGTTTTGTTTTTATATGTCCAAGTAGGTTGGGCATGTGTGCTTCTCTGGTCACTAATCTTGCCTTGTTGAAGCTCTCACATCCTGTCTCCAGGAGGTCAGAGCAGTTACTAGATGTGTGGGCCTGGGAGTCTATTCATTGTTCTTGTGGGGCTGCTGATGATGTAGGTGGTGTTTTAGTGAGGCAATGAATGTGTCCTGCTGACCACCTGGCCACTGGTGCAGCGGGTGTTCTCCCTGGTCATTGGGTTAGATATTGTGTGTATGCTCCACTGCTTACTGGTTGGTCGGGGAGTGGGTGCCCAGGTTGTCCAATACTGAGTGTGTGGTGCAGAAACTCTCATCTATGGTCCTGAGCAGCAGGCCTCATGAGGGTGTTCAGAACAGGCCCTGGTCTCTGGTTGCAGTAGGGGGTGATGTGGGGAAAAAGGCAGAGGGCTGTTGACTGCCCCTGGATGCCCTGTCCACTAATGGGTAGGGGTGGGAGATAATGTAGCCGGTCCTAGGGGACTGTCACTGACTTTCAGGCCACTTTCATGGATGGCTATATGCAGTGTGTGGTACCACCAACCTTCAGGTCCCTGGTATGGGTCTGTGAGGCTCCTTCTTATGGAACAGGGTGGTGTCGAGTGCCACAGATCTACAATTCACACTTGGGCTACTGCTGTTGAAAATGGGCTTCGACTGGAAATGCTGCCCATTTTTTCCTAATGAGTGTGTGTTGTGCCAGTTTGGGGTAATATGCAAGTCTATTGACCCCCTACACCAGGGGCTGGGTGAAGAGGTGGGTGCCTCTGGACTGGGCTGTGAGTTCCTGGCTTAGGGGGCATGACAGTGTTGAATGCCACAGTACTGGTGTCTGAACAGGGAAGAGGATGGATGAGAAGGGAGTGCTCCTTGGTGTGTAACTCTGGTGGAAGAGGGGTGTGGTGCATGCACAGTGGGTTGGAAGGTTGCATTTAACTTTTGCAAGTCTAGTGTTTTTCCTGTTTGGTTCTGGAGGTGTGTGCAGATTTGCTGCTGCTTAGTTGTACCAGATGGGGTGAGTGTCAGCTTGGGAAGTTGTTGCTTGCCTCAGCCTGTGTGCTCTATGCAGATTTAGCTAACAGTTTGCTGATGATCCTGAGATCTGTAAATTCCCTGTATTCACCATTTTTGAATGGTCTCTCCTTCCACCTCTTGCTCAGTCTGATTCTTCAGCTTTGTCTTTTATGCTTAGGGTTCCTAGATTGTCATATATATCTGATTCACTTGTTTTTTCTGGTCTTTGTGACTATTCCACTATCTCAGTCCTGCCTCACCTATGTGCTAAGTATTGTTGTAAGCATGTTACATGGTTTACCTCATTTAAACCTCACAGAACTCTATGATATAGTATTTTTTTAAACTGATTTTATGGGTTAAGAAACCGGGAGTGCAGAGAGGTTAAATGACTTGCCCATGGTGACCTAGGTAGTAGATGACAGAGATATGATTTTTTCCCAGACAAATTGTTCCAGGTTCTATACACTCAACTCTGTGATGTACTGATATATGTATCACACTCCTGCCATAATGTTGTTGTTAGGAGCCATTGAGTTGATTCCAACTCATAGCAACCCTACGTACAACAGAATGAAACACTACCCAGCCCTCATGATCATTGTTATGCTTGAGCCCATTGTTCCAGCTATTGTGTCAATCCATCTGGTTGAGGGTCTTCCTCTTTTTCACCAGCCCTCCAATTTAACGAGCATGATGTCCTTCTCCAGCGACTGCTCCCTCCTGATAACATGTCCAAAGCATATGAGACAAAGTCTCCTCATCCTCACTTCTAAGGGGCATTCTGCATGTACTTCTTCCAAGACAGACTTGTTATTCTCTTGGCAGTCCATGGTATAGTCAATATTCTTTGCCAACACCAGAAGACAAAGGGGTCATTCTTCTTCTGCCTTCCTTATTCATTGTACTGCTTTCATATGCTTATGAGGCAATTGAAAACACCATGGCTTGGGTTAGGCGCACCTTAGTCCTCAAAGTGGTAACACTTTAAAGAGATCTTTTGCAGCAGATTTGCCCAATGCAATGTGTCATTTGATTTCTTGACTGCTGCTTGCATGGGTGTTGATGGTAAATTCAAGTAAAACGAAATCCTTAACACCCTCAATCTTTTCTCCATTTATCATGTTGTTGCTTATTGGTCCAGTTGTAAGGATTTTTGTTTTCTTTATGTTGAGGCGTAATCCATACTGAATGCTGTGGTCTTTGATCTTCATCAGTAAGTGCTTCAAATCTTCTTCACTTTCAGCAAGAAAGGTTGTGTCATCTGCATATTGCAGGTTGTTAATGAATCTTCCTCCAATCTTTCTGCCTCATTCTTCTTTGTATAGTCCAGCTTCTCGGATTATTCACTTAGCATACAGATTGAAAAAAAATATGGCTAAACATACAATGCAGACACACAGTTGTCCTGACTTTAAACCACTCAGTATCCTCTTGTTCTGTTTGAACGACTGCCTCTTGATTTATACAGGTTCTTCATGAGTACAATTAAGCGTTCTACAATTCCCATTCTTTGCAATGTTATCCATAATTTGTTATGATCCACACAGTCGAATGCTTTTGCATAGTCAATAAAACACAGGTAAACATCTTGCTGGTGTTCTTTATTTTCAGCTAGGATTCATCTAAAATTAGCCATAATATATCTTGCTCCATGTCCTCTTCTGAATCCAGCTTGAATTTCTGGCAGTTCCTTGTCTATGTACTTACTGCTGCAACTGCTTTTGAATGATCTTCACCAAAATTTTACTTGTGTGTTATATTAATGATATTGTTTGATAATATCCACATTAGGAAATTATCTTTGTAATAGGCATAGACATGGATCTCTTCCAGTCAGCTGCCCAGGTAACAGTCTTCCAAATTTCTTGGCATAGACGAGTGAGCACTTCCAGTGCTGCATCTGCAGCAATAGGAACAGGAAAAGGAAAGTGCATGATGATATCCTTCAACTCTTTGTGCTTTTTACCCAACATGTAATCATGAGTCCAAGCCTTCTCTTCTGTGGGCAAAGATGGAGAATAGAGGGATAACAGGAATTTAGAAAACACAAGAAAAAAGCCATCAAACGACTGCTTTCAAGGAGAAATTTACCTTGACCTGTAATTAATGCCTATATTAGTAAGGAAGAGCTCTGAGAATCTAGGTAGGGTATTATCACCATCCTCCTAATTTTTTCATTTTTTTCAGGTGACAGAGCTTGAGACAAAGGAATTTTAGGATTCAGATTTTGAGTATATAAGTTTTGGTAGAATTAAGAGACTCTATCAGGAAACCCTGGTGACGTAGTGGTTAAGTGCTACAGCTGCTAACCAAAAGGTTGGCATTTTGAATCCACCAAGTGCTCCTTGGAAACTCTATGGGGAAGTTCTGCTCTGTCCTATAGGGTTGCTATGAGTCAGGCAAATATATTTTGACAAATCAAAATACATTTCAAATGCAGTTAACTCCTAATCTAATGGGAAATCTCATTTAAATTATGGGCTTCAAGTATATAATAAATTGGAAATAGTCAATGAATTGGAAACCCCAAAACTTTGGAACTATTTCAATAGCAATAATTTTAAAGAAAAACCTCCTAAAGCATAGCTTCCCTGTGTTACATTTCAGTGAGGTTGAGAGTCACCCCATCAAAGACGGATGATTAAGTACTGGAAGGAAACGCATGTGAATGGGTGCTTAATTGACACACTGTCTGATTCTGTCATATTTCGACATTGCTCCTCAGATCCAGTTTCTGTGACTTTTATGTGAAGATTGGTCAGTATTGTGAAGTCAATGATGAGAAACCACTCAGCAATAACAGCATTCACCATGCTGGGATTTACAAATGACTCACAACTGCAGATTTTGATTTTCATCTATCTGTTTATAACATATATGTTAAGTGTACTTGGGAATCTGATCATCATTTCTCTCATCTTGGTGGATTCTCACCTAAAAACAGCTATGTATTTTTTTCTTCAAAATTTCTCCCTCTTAGAAATCTTAATGACAACTGCGTGTGTCCCCAGATACCTGCATATCTTATTAACTGGGGATAGAGCCATTACCGTTAAAGCATGTTTCAGCCAATTATTTTTTGTTATCCTCTTTGCAGCTACAGAATTTTTTCTCTTGGTTGTCATGTCCTATGACCGCTATGTGGCCATCTGCAAACCCCTGTATTACATGATCATCACGCATGACAGAATCTGCAGGATTCTCATCCTCTGTTGTTGGGTGTTTGGCTTATTGATTATCCTCCCACCCCTTGGTTTGAGCCTCCATCTTGAATTTTGTGACTCTGTTATTGACCATTTTTACTGTGATGCTTCTCCAATACTGAAGAATTCATGTTCAGACACATGGTTTATAGAGCAGCTGGTTATAGTCGGTGCTGTGCTAACCTTCGTAATGAATCTTGTGTGTATAGTTCTTTCCTACATATTAATCATTAAGACCATTCTAAGATTACCCTCTGCCCAGCAAAGGAACAAAGCATTTTCTACTTGTTTTTCCCACATTATTGTGGTTTCTATGACTTACGGCAGCTGCATATTCATCTATATCAAACCTTCAGCCAAGGATGAGGTGGCCATTAATAAGATAATTTCTCTCTTCCCTACATCTGTTGCTCCTTTGTTGAATCCCTTCATTTATACCCTGAGAAATAAACAAGTAAAGCAGTCTTTCAATGACATCCTTAAAAGACTTGCATTTCTTTCAAAGAAGTAGTAGAATTGCATATTGGGGGTTCAAATTCAAATAAAAGATCCATCATCAGCATATGGATTGGAATTGAAACTATTGGGAGTCGTGCATGTTCATAATGTTGGAGAGAATTAGAAAGAATTAAGAAGAAAGCCTAGAGACAGAAAAATGTGGCACTGTAGTCAGAAACACCATGTTGCCCCTCTGTAGCAAAGACCCGAAAAACTAAGTAAAATGATAGAAACATCAATCCTGGAACCCTAGGCATCAAATGAAGGCACAAAGAACTAGATTAGGCACCGAATGGAAGAAGAAACTGACAGAGAACAGGGAATGAGGAGAGCTACAGAGTGGAGGTTCTCTGTCAACTATCATGGCTTCTCCATATTGTAGCACAGCCTCCAATGACCCAAGATAGAGAGTACAGGAAGATAGATTCATAGAGCTCCCAACAGGAGACAGGAACCTGGTAACCAGAGACAGACACTTTCTCACCCCTCACGTTTATGGTCTGTGCACTGTCTCTGCTGCTTTCCAAAGGACCAAGTCACTAGACCAGAGAGACTTGGACTCACTGCTGCCCTGGGTCTGCCTTGACCCCCACTGGTTGCCTCCCTCAGTGCCATATTTTTTATTTGTCTTTCTCTTTTCTCCTTTGTTGTTCTCCCTCCCACCTAGGCTCTGAGCTGCCTTTTTTCTTCCTCACCAGTCATGCTGTGCTGCCTGGTGGGAGAGGCTCCAGCTCACCAACACCCCATTTCTGCCTCTCCACCAATGGCCTGTTCCCTCAATGCCATATTTTTTGTGGTTTTTGTTTCTTCTCTCCTTTCCCTTCTTTCCTAATTTCTCCTGCCCACCTAACCCCTTGTACCACCTTTTCCCCTTCCCGATGAGACATGCCACATCATTCTGGTAGAAAGCCACTGGCACATGGTCTCCTGGGTCTGTCCCAACCCCACCTGTTGGCTCCCACCGCATAGCCATTTTTTCCTTTTTTTTAGATTTTGTTTCTTTCTCTTCTTTCTCTCTCTCACCTAGCTCCACACATCACATTCTCTCCCATCCCCCCTGCCTCCCTGCACTGCCCATTTAGCTCTGTGCCTCCAAGTGGCACCTGTGTGGACCTCTGGACCCCCAGACCCTACTTGCACCACCCACAGGCTCTGCCCTGCCAAGTACTGTGCCCTTGAATGGCATTGGTGCAGACCTCTGGACCCCTAAACCCCGTACTGCTCCACCCTGTGGCCACACCCCACTGAGCACTACACCCCTGAAGAGCACTAGCATGGACCCTGGAACTCTGGGCCCTGCCCCTTGGGCTCCTGGCCCCACTCCACTGAGCTCTGCACCTCCAAGCAGCACTGACAAGCACCTTTGGACCCCCAAACCCTGCCTCACACGGCCCCTTGGCCCTGCCTCACTGACCTCTGCAGTCCCCCACTCCCTGTCCCACCCTGCTGAGTACTGTGTCCCTGAGCAGCACCAGAATCTACCTCTGGATCCCTGGTCCCCATCCCATGCCACCACCCAGCCAGAGACTACTGAGTTCTGGGTCCCCTTGTGGTACTGACCTGGACATGTGAACCCCACCCTCCAATGTCCTTGTCCCCCCTGCCAATCCAATTCCTGCCAGAGACGAATGATCCATCTCTGCCCCACCCTGCCTCTGGACCTGCCCTGTTGCACCATAATTGAGCAATCTGCCTGCCCAGTTGGACGAGGTGGTGAGAGCTATTGTATCCACAGATGAGGAAGCAACAAAATATACCCAGCCCATCTGCCCAGACATAATCAAATAAAACAAAAAGGAGCAGAAAACAAACAAACCTACAGTCAATAAATGAGGAAAATAATTCCTGAATGGATTGGAGACAGCAGACAATATTGAAACATATTTTTTAAAAAAAGGACAGGATGGCTCCAGGATGCGATCAAAATAAAACACTAGATGACTTTTTGGTAGAAGAACAGGCACTGGAACTACCTGATAGGGAATTCAAAAGTCTCATATCCAAGGCTCTCCAAGAGATTAACAAAGAGATAAGGAAAACACAGACAAACTAATGAAAAATAGACAAAATCATGACAAACACAGACAAAATCAGGGAAAACACAGAAAAAGTAATGGAAAAATTCTGGAAAATAATACAAGAACAAAATGTCAAAATAAATAATTAGGAATCATACAAAAACAGCAATTAAATATCCAGAAAATAAACAACAAGATTTCATAAATGGATAACACTATATAGGTTTTTTAGGAGCAAATTTGAAACAATGGAAGACATGATCAGCAAAATTAAAGACAAATCCTTGGATACCACTTTGTTTCAGGAAAAACCAGAGAAAAGACTGAAGATAAATGAAGAAAACCTAAGAACTATGTGGAATACAATCAAGAGCAAAAATTTGCATGTCATTGGAGTTCCAGAACAGGGGGAGAACATGGAAAACACAGAGAGGACCGGTGAAGATTTACTGACAGAAAACTTCCCTATTATCATGAAAAATGAAAAGCTGACCATCCAAGAAGCTCAGTGAACCCCATATAAATTAGGTCCCAAAAGAAGTCACCAAGACATATCATAATCATACTTGCCAAAACCAAAAACAAAGAAAGAATCTTGAGGGCAGCTCAAGGGAAACAAAAAGTCACAAACAAAGGGGAAACAATAAGACTAAGCTCTGATTATTTGGCAGAAATCATGCAGGCAAGAAGGCAATGGGATAACATATATAAAATCATGAAAGAAAAAAAAATTGCAAACCCAGAATAATATATCCTGCAAAACTCTCACTCAAATATGATGGTGAAATTAGGGCATTTCCAGATAAACAGAAATTAAGGGAATATGTAAAACCAGACAAAATTTACAAGAATTATTAAGCGGAGTTTTTTGGTTAGAGAACCAACATCATACAACAACCGGACACTAGGACACAAAACAGCACCAGCTAGATGCCCCCTAGGAAATGAACTCTCAAGGATAAAACAAAACTAAAAGATTTACAACAGGGAACTAGAGATGTCATTCTGTAAATGACAACAACATAAGAACAATAAAAGGAAGAATACACATTGTAGGTACAGAGCTTTCAAATGGAGAGGAAGTCAAGGCAATATCAAGTAATAAAAGACTGGTTCAAACTTAGGAATATGGGGCTAAATTTCAAGGTAACCACAAAGAAAGTTAGCAAACCTACTCATCACAATAAAGAAGAAAAACATAAAGTCTCAGTAAACACAAAATCTGTAATAACGAAAGAAATGAGAAGAAAATCCAGAAACAAAAGCAGCTCAGTACAGGAGAGTAAGATAAACAAAGAAAACACAAGCAACATTAAAAAAAAAAAAGCACTACAAAATGACAGCAATAAACTCACACCTATCAATAATCACACTGAATGTAAACTGCTTAAGTGCACCTGTAAAGGGACAGAATGGATTAAAACACACACACACACACACACACACACACCCCAATCAATATCCTGTTTCCAAGAGACACACCTTAGAAACAGAGACATATATTAAAAATCAAAGTATAGAAAAAATATATCTAGCAAACAGCAACCAAAAAAACAGCAGAAGTAGCAACACTAAACTTACACAAAATAGACTTTAGGGCAAGATCCACCATAAAAGACAAGGAAGGGCACTATATAATGATTAAAGGGACAATCCACAAAGATGACATAACTATGATAAATACCTACCCGCCCAAATACAGTGCTCCAAAAATACATAAAAAAACCTCTAACAGCATTGAAAACGGAAATTGACAGTTCTACAATAATAGTAGGATACTTCAATACTCCACTCTTGGGAAAGGACAGAACATCTAGAAACTCAACAAAGATACACAAGATCTAAAAGCCACAACCAACCAACCTGGCCTCACAGACATGTATAGACACTCTACCCAACAACAGCAAAGTATACATTGTTTGCCAATGCACATGGGACATTTTCCAGAATAGATCACAGCCCTCAACAAAATCCAAAACATCGAGATAATACAAAGCATCTTCTCTGATCACAATGCCATCAAAGTAGAAATTAATAACAGCAAAAGCAAGAAGAAAAAAATCACATGCATGGAAACTGAATAACACCTTGCTTATAAACCACTGGTTAATGGAAGAAATCAAAGATGGCATCAAATGAGAGTGAAAACACATCATACTAAAACCTATGGAACACAGCAAAGGCAATGCTCAGAGGTCAATTTATAGCAATAGATGCGGACATCAAAAAAGAAAAGAATAAAATCAAAATGTTAGCTTTACAACTTGAACAAATAGGAAGAGAACAGCAAAAGAAGCCCACAGTCACTAGAAGAAAGGAAATAAGAAAGATCAGAGCAGAAATAAATGAAATAGAGAGAAAAAAAAAAAAGATTCAACAAAATTAAAAGTTTGTTCTTTAATGGATCAACAAAAATGACAAACTACTGGCCAAACTGACAATAGAAAAACAGGAGAGGAAGCAAATAACCCAAATGAGAGATGAAATGGGGGACATTAAAACAGACCCAAATGAAATAAAAAGGATCATAACAGAGTACTATGAAAAACTGTCCTCCAACAAATTTGAAAACCTAGAGGGAATGGACAAATTTCTAGAAACACACTACCTACCTAAACTAACACAAACTGAAGTAGAAAGTCTGAATAGACCCATAACAAGAAAAGAGATTGAAAATGTCATTAAAAAAACTCCCAACAAAAAGAAATCCTGGCCCAGATGGCTTCACTGGAGAGTTTACCAAACATTCAGAGATGAGCTCACACCAGTAATACTCAAACTATTTCAGAATATAGAAAAGTAAGGAATACTTCTGAACTCATTCTACAAAGTCAGTGTAGCCCTGATACCAACACCAGGCAAAGACACCACAAAAAAAAAAAAAAGAAAATTACAGACCAGTTTCTCTCATGCATATAGATGCAAGCACTATCAATAAAATTGTAGCCAACAGAATTTAGCATCATATAAAAAAAAAAAATGCACCAGGACCAAGCGGGATTCATATAAGGTATGCAAGAATGGTTCATCATTAGAAAATCAATCAACGTAATCTACTACATAAACAAAACAAAAGAATCACATGATCATATCAATTGACCCAGAAAAGGCATTCAATAAAGTTCAACACCTATTCCTGATAAAAACTCTCAATAAAATAGGAATAGAAGGGAAATTCCTCAACATGATAAACAGCATCTATACACAAACAACAGCCAACATCATTCTCGGTGGAAAGAGTCTGAAAATATTTCCGCTCATAACAGGAAAAGGACAAGGATTCCCTTTATAACCACTCTTATTTAACATTGTGCTAGAAGTCTTAGCTAGGGCAATAAAGCAAGAAAAAGAAATAAATGGAATCCAAATCGGTAAAGAAGAAATAAATATGGATGATATTATACTATACATACCAAAACAACAACAACAACAACAAAAACCAAACCCATTGCCGTCCAGTTGATTCCGACTTGTAGTGACCCTATAAGACAGAGTAGAACTGCCCCATAGAGTTTCCGAGGAGTGCCTGGTGGATTCCAATTTCTGACCTGTTGGTTAGCAGCCATAGCACTTAACCACCACGACACCAGAGTTTCCACACTATACATAAAAAAAACCCATTGCCGTATAGTGAACCCTAAAAAGTCCACAAGAAAACTATTGGAACCAATAATAGAAAGATCTGCCAGACTAGCAGGATACTAGATAAACATACAAAAACCGGTTGCATTCCTATACACCAATAAAGAGAAACACAAAAAGAAAATCAGGAAAGCAATACCAGTTAAAATAACCCTGAAAAACATAAATTTAACAAGGGATGTAAAAGACCTATACAAAGAAAACTAAAAAACACTGCTGTAAGAAACCAAAAGAGACCTACATAAATGGAAAAACATACCATGCTTATGGATAGGCAGACTCAACACTGTGAAAATGTCAATTCCACCCAAAGCAATTTACAAATACAATAGAATCCCAATCTGAATACTGACAGCATTCTTTAACGAGGTGGAAAAACTAATCATGAAATTTATATGGAAAGAAAAGAGGTCCCGGAGAAGTAAACCATTATTGAAGAACAACAACATAGGAGGCCTCACACTACCTGACCCCCAAAACCAAGCCAAACCCATTGCTGTCAAGCCGATTCTGACTCATAGCGACCCTATAGGAGAAAGAAGTGCCCCATAGGGTTTTCAAGGAGCAGCTGGTGGATTCGAATTGCCAACCTTTGGTTAGCAGCTGTAGGTCGCTCTTAACCACTGTAGGGCACGGAACCTACTGACCTAGAACCTACAATATAGCTACAGTAGTCAAAACAGCCTTGGACTGGTACAACGACAAACACATTGGCCAACGGAAAAAAATTGAGAACCCAGATGTAAATCCATCCACCTATGGTCACCTGATCTTTGACAAAGACCCAAAGTCCATTAAAAGGAGGAAAAGACAATTTTTTAGCAAATGGTACTGGCAAAACTGGATGTCCATATTTAAAAAATGAAACAGAACCCATGCCTCACACCATACACAAAAAATAATTCAAAACACATCAAAGGCCTAAATATAAAATCAAAAAGTATAAAGATCATGAAGGAAACTATAGGGTCAATGCTAGGGGTCCTAATATATGGCACAAATAGGATACATATCAAAACTAACAATACTCATACACCAGAAGATAAACTAGGTAACTGGAATCTTCTAAAAATTAGACTCTTATGCTTATCAAAAGATTTCATCAAAAGAGTAAAAAGAGAACCTGCAGACTCAGTATATTTTTGGCTATGACATATTAGACAAAGGTCTAATCTCTAAAATCTGTGGGAAAATCCAACACCTCTACAACAAAAGACAATTGAAAAATGGGCAAAAGATATGAACAGGTACTTCATCAATGAAGACATTCAGGTGGCTAATAGACCTATGAGAAAATGCTTGTGATCACTAGCCATTAGAGAAATGCTAATCAAAACTACAAAGAGACACCCTCTCACCTTGACATTACTGGCATTAATTAAAAAAAAAAACAGAAAATAACAAATGTTGGAGAGGCTGCAGGGAGATTGCACCTCATATGCACTGCTGGTTGGCGAGGCTAGATTGTATGGTAGAAGTTTGCTCTGTAAACTTTCACCTAAATCACACACACACACGCACACAAGCTAGAAATAGAAATACCATATGATCCAGCAATTCCACTCCTAGGAGTATATCCTAGAGATATAAGAGCTGTCACAATGGACATGTGCCCACCCATGTTCACTTTAATACTATTCACAACAGTAAAAAAGATGGTAAAAACCTAAGTGCCCATCAACAGATGAATGGATAAACAAACTATGGTACTTACACACAAAGGAATACTTGCAACAATAAAGAACAATGATGAATCTACAAACATCTCACAACTTGGATAAATTTGGAGGGCATTATGCTTAGTGGAATAAGCCAATCACTAAAGGGCCAATACTGTATGAGAACACCATTATAAAAACTCATGAAAACTTTTACACACAGAAAGAAACAATCTTTGGTGGTTATGAGGGAGGGGAGGGGTGAGGAGAGAAAAACACTAACTAGTCAATAGATAAATGGTAACTTTGGTGAACTGTAAGACTGTACACAATACTAGGAAAGTCAGCACAACTTGACCAAGGCAAAGTCATGAAAGTTTCATAGACACGTGCAGACTACCTGAGGGACTGAGTTACTGGGCTGAGGGCTGGGGACCGTGGTCACAGGAGACATTTAGCTCAAATGGTATAACATAGTTTACAAAGAAAATGTTCTACATCCTACTTTGTTGAGCAGCGTCTGGGGTCTTAAAACTTGTGAGTGGCCATCTAAGATACATCTGCTGGTCTTACCCCGTCTGGAGCAAGGGAGAACGAAGAAAATCAAAGATACAAGGAAAAGATTAGTCCAAAGGACTACTGTATCACAGAACTACCACAGCCACCACCAGACTAACTCCAGCACAAATAAATGGAGCGCAGCTACCACCACTGACTGCTCTGACAGGGATCATAAAAGAGGGTCCTGACAGAGCTGGAGAAAAATGTAGAACAAAATTCAAACTCACACACACAAAAAAAAAAGACCAGACTTATTGATCTGACAGTGACTGGAGAAACCCCAAGAGTATGGCCCTGGACACCTTTTTAACTCAGTACTGAAGTCATTCCTGAAGTTCACCCTTCAGCCGAAGATTAGAAAAAGAAAAAAAAATTTTTTTTTTTTTTTTACAGGCCTATAAATCAAATAATAATACTCCTAGTTCAACCAAGTATAGGAGACTAAATGGACAGACCAGCCCAAAAGCAAAGACGAGAAGGCAGGAAGGGGCAGGAAACCTGGATGAATGGAAATAAGGAACGCAAGGTTGAAAAGGGAGAAAGTATTGACACATTGTGGTGTTGGCAACCTATGTCACAACACAATATGTGCATTAATTGTTTAATGCGAAACTAATTAGTTCTGTAAACTTTCCCCTAAAAAAAAAACCCACTTTCACCTACAACACAATTAAAAAAAAAAGTCTGTTAGAGGACTCTGAAGGACCCAGCATTATGAAGATGGAAAGTTCTCTATTCTCCTAAAGATGAAAACCCCTTGTGTCTCTTCTTAATCTACAATTCAAACAACTCTTGTTAGTCTTTTTTTTTTTTTTTTATTGAGCTTCAAGTGAACGTTTACAAATCAAGTCAGTGTGTGACACATAAGCTTATATACATCTTACTCCTTACTCCCACTTGCTCTCCCCCTAATGAGTCAGCCCTTCCAGTCTCTCCTTTCGTGACAATTTTGCCAGCTTCCCACTCTCTCTATCCTCCCATCCCCCCTCCAGACAGGAGATGCCAACACAGTCTCAAGTGTCCACCTGAGATAATTAGCTCATTCTTCTTCAGCATCTCTCTCCTACCCACTGTCCAGTCCCTTTCATGTCTGATGAGTTGTCTTCGGGAATGGTTCCTGTCCTGTGCCAACAGAAGGTTTGGGGACCATGACCGCCGGGATTCCTCTAGTCACAGTCAGACCATTAAGTATGGTCTTTTTATGAGAATTTGGGGTCTGCATCCCACTGATCTCCTGCTCCCTCAGGGGTTATCTATTGTGCTCCCTGTCAGGGCAGTCATCGATTGTGGCCGGGCACCAACTAGTTCTTCTGGTCTCAGGATAATGTAGGTCTCTGGTTCATGTGGCCCTTTCTGTCTCTTGGGCTCTTAGTTGTCGTGTGACCTTGGTGTTCTTCATTCTCCTTTAATCCAGGTGGGTTGAGACCAATTGATGCATCTTCGATGGCCGCTTGTTGGTATTTAAGACCCCAGACGCCACATTTCAAAGTGGGATGCAGAATGTTTTCATAACAGAATTATTTTGCCAATTGACTTAGAAGTCACCTTAAAGCATGGTCCCCAAACCCCAGCCCTTGCTCCGCTGACCTTTGAAGCATTCATTTTATCCCAGAAACTTCTTTGCTTTTGGTCCAGGCCAATTGAGCTGACCTTCCATGTATTGAGTGTTGTCCTTCCCTTCACCTAAAGCAGTTCTTATCTACTAATTAATCAGTAAAAAACCCTCTCCCTCCCTCCCTCCCTCCCCCCTCGTAACCACAAAAGTATGTGTTCTTCTCAGTTTATACTATTTCTCAAGATCTTAAAATACTGGTCTTATACAATATTTGTCCTTTTGCCTCTGACTAATTTCGCTCAGCATAATGCCTTCCAGGTTCCTCAATGTTATGAAATGTTTCACAGATTCGTCACTGTTCTTTATCGATGCGTAGTATTCCACTGTGTGAATATACCACAATTTATTTACCCATTCATCCGTTGATGGACACCTTGGTTGCTTCCAGGTTTTTGCTATTGTAAACAGAGCTGCAATAAACATGGGTGTGCATATATCTGTTTGTGTGAAGGCTCTTGTTTCTCTAGGATATATTCCGAGGAGTGGGATTTCTCGGTTGTATGGTAGTTCTATTTCTAACTGTTTAAGATAACACCAGATAGATTTCCAAAGTGGTTGTACCATTTTACATTCCCACCAGCAGTGCATAAGAGTTCCAATCTCTCCGCAGCCTCTCCAACATTTATTATTTTGTGTTTTTTGGATTAATGCCAGCCTTGTTGGAGTGAGATGGAATCTCATCGTAGTTTTAATTTGCATTTCTCTAATGGCTAATGATCCAGAACATTTTCTCATGTGTCTGTTAGCATGAATATCTTCTTTAGTGAAGTGTGTGTTCATTTCCTTTGCCCACTTCTTGATTGGGTTATTTGTCTTTTTGTGGTTGAGTTTTGACAGAATCACGTAGATTTTAGAGATCAGGCGCTGGTCGGAGATGTCATAGCTGAAAATTCTTTCCCAGTCTGTAGGTGTTCTTTTTACTCTTTTGGTGAAGTCTTTAGATGAGCATAGGTGTTTGATTTGTAGGAGCTCTCAGTTACCGGGTTTCTCTTCGTCATTTTTGGTAATGTTTTGTATTCTGTTCATGCCTTGTATAAGGGCTCCTAGGGTTGTCCCTATTTTTTCTTCCATGATCTTTATCGTTTTAGTCTTTATGTTTAGGTCTTTGATCCACTTGGAGTTAGTTTCTGTGCTTGGTGTGAGGTATGGGTCCTGTTTCATTTTTTTGAAAATGAATATCCAATTATGCTCGCACCATTTGTTAAAAAGACTATCTTTTCCCCAATTAACTGACACTGGTGCTTTGTCAAATATCAGGTGCTCATATGTGGTTGGATTTATATCTGGGTTCTCAATTCTGTTCCACTGGTCTATGTGCTTGTTGTTGTACCAATACCAGGCTGTTTTGACTACTGTGGCTGTATAATAGGTTCTGAAATCAGGTAGAGTGAGGCCTCCCACTTTCTTCTTCTTTTTCAGTAATGCTTTGCTTATCCGAGGCTTCTTTCCCTTCCATATGAAGTTGGTGATTTCTTTCTCTATCACCTTAAAAAATGACATTGGAATTTGGATCGGAAGTGCATTGTATGTATAGATGGCTTTTGGTAGAATAAACATTTTTACTATGTTAAGTCTTCCTATCCATGAGCAAGGTATGTTTTTCCACTTAAGTATGTCCTTTTTAATTTCTTGTAGTAGAGCTTTGTAGTTTTCTTTGTATAGGTCTTTTACATCCTTGGTGAGATTTATTCCTAAGTATTTTATCTTCTTGGGGGCTACTGTGAATGGTATTAATTTGGTAATTTCCTCTTAGATGTTCTTTTTGTTGATGTAGAGGAATCAAAGTGATTTTTGTAAGTTTACCTTATAACCTGAGACTCTGCCAAACTCTTCTATTAGTTTCAGTAGTTTTCTGGAGGATTCCTTAGGGTTTTCTGTGTATAAATCATGTCATCTGCAAATAAGGATAATTTTACTTCCTCCTTGCCACTCCGGATGCCCTTTATTTCTTTGTCTAGCCTAATTGCTCTGGCTAGGACTTCTAGCACAGTGTTGAATAAGAGTGGTGATAAAGGGCATCCTTGTCTGGTTCCCATTCTCAAGGGAAATGCTTTCAGGTTCTCTCCATTTAGAATGATGTTGGCTGTTGGCTTTGCATAGATGCCATTTATTATGTTGAGGAATTTTCCTTCAATTCCTATTTTGGTGAGAGTTTTTATCATAAAAGGGTGTTGGACTTTGTCAAATGGCTTTTTTGCATCAATTGATAAGATCATGTGGTTTTTGTCTTTTGTTTTATTTATGTGGTGGTTTACATTAATGGTTTTTCTGATATTAAACCAGCCTTGCATACCTGGTATAAATCCTACTTGATCTTGGTGAATTATTTTTTTGATATGTTGTTGAATTCTATTATCTAGAATTTTGTTGAGGATTTTTGCATCTATGTTCATGGGGGATATAGGTGTGTAATTTTCTTTTTTTGTAATGTCTTTACCTGGTTTTGGTATCAGGGAGATGGTGGCTTCATAGAATGAGTTAGACAGTATTCCATCATTTTCTATGCTTTGAAATACCTTTAGCAGTGGTGGTGTTAACTCTTCTCTGAAAGTTTGGTAGAGCTCAGCAGTGAAGCTGTCTGGGCCAGGGCTTTTTTTTGTTGGGAGTTTTTTGATTAACGTTTCAATCTTTTTTTTTGTTATGGGTCTATTTAGTTGTTCTACTTCTGAATGTGTTAGTTTAGGTAGGTAGTGTTTTTCGAGGAATTCATCCATTTCTTCTAGGTTTCCAAATTTGTTAGAGTACAATTTTTCGTAATAATCTGATATAATTCTTCTAATTTCAGTTGGGTCTGTTGTGATGTGGTCCTTCTCGTTTCTTATTCGGGTTATTTGTTTCCTTTCCTGTTTTCCTTTATTCAGTCTGGCCAATGGTTTATCAATTTTGTTCATTTTTTTCAGAGAACCAGCTTTTGGCTTTGTTAATTCTTTCAATTGTTTTTCTGTTCTCTAATTCATTTAGTTCAGCTCTTATCTTTATTATTTGTTTTCTTCTGGTGCCTGATGGATTCTTTTGTTGCTCACTTTCTATTTGTTCAAGTTGTAGGGACAGTTCTCTGATTTTGGCTCTTTCTTCTTTTTGCATGTGTGCATTTATCAATATAAATTGGCCTCTGAGCACTGCTTTTGCTGTGTCCCAGAGGTTTTGATAGGAAGTATTTTCCTTCTCGTTGCATTCTATGAATTTCCTTATTCCCTCCTTGATGTCTTCTATAACCCAGTCTTTTTTAAGCAAGGTATTGTTCAGTTTCCATGTATTTGATTTCTTTTCCCTAGTTTTTCTGTTATTGATTTCTAGTTTTATTGCCTTGTGGTCTGAGAAGATGCTTTGTAATATTTCGATGTTTTGGATTCTGCAAAGGTTTGTTTTATGACCTAATATGTGGTCTATTCTAGAGAATGTTCCATGTGCACTAGAAAAAAAGTATACTTTGCAGCAGTTGGGTGGAGAGTTCTGTATAAGTCAATGAGGTCAAGTTGGTTGATTGTTGTAATTAGGTCTTCCGTGTTTCTATTGAGCTTCTTACTGGATGTCCTGTCCTTCTCCGAAAATGGTGTGTTGAAGTCTCCTACTATAATTGTGCAGGTGTCTATCTCACTTTTCAGTTCTGTTAAAATTTGATTTATGTATCTTGCAGCCCTGTCATTGGGTGCATAAATATTTAATATGGTTATGTCTTCCTGATCAATTGTCCCTTTTATCATTATCTAGTGTCCTTCTTTATCCTTTGTGGTGGATTTAAGTCTAAAGTCTATTTTGTCAGGAATTAATATTGCTAGTCCTCTTCTTTTTTGCTTGTTGTTTGCTTGATATATTTTTTTCCATCCTTTGAGTTTTAGTTTGTTTGTGTCTCTAAGTCTAAGGTGTGTCTCTTGTAGGCAGCATATAGACGGATCGTGTTTCTTTATCCAGTCCGAGACTCTCTGTCTCCTTGTTGGTGCATTTAGTCCATTTACATTTGGAATAATTATAGATAAATAAGTGTTCAGTGTTGTCATTTTGATGCCTTTTTATGTGCGTTGTTGACAATTTCATTTTTCCACTTACTTTTTTGTGCTGAGGCGTTTTTCTTAGTAAATTGTGAGATCCTCATTTTCATAGTGTTTGCCTTTATGTTTGTTGAGTCGTTACGTTTTTCTTGGCTTTTATCTTGAGTTATGGAGTTGTTATACGTCTTTGTGGTTACCTTAATATTTACCCCTATTTTTCTAAGTAAAAACCTAACTTGTAATGTTCTATATTGCCTTGTATCACTCTCCATATGGCAGCTCTATGCCACCTGTATTTAGTCCCTCTTTTTGATTATTGTGATCTTTTACATTTTGACTTCAATGATTCCCTATTATGAGCATTTTTTTTTTAATTAATCTTAATTTGTTTTGGTGATTTCCCTATTTGAGTTGATATCAGGATGTTGTGTTCTGTGACCTTGTGTTGTGCTGGTATCTGATATTATTGGTTTTCTGACCAAACAATATCCTTTAGTATTTCTTGTAGCTTTGGTTTGGTTTTTGCAAATTCTCTAAGCTTGTGTTTATCTGTAAATATCTTAATTTCGCCTTCATATTTCAGAGAGAGTTTTGCTGGATATATGATCCTTGGCTGGCGGTTTTTCTCCTTCAGTGCTCTGTATATGTCGTCCCATTCCCTTCTTGCGTGCATGGTTTCTGCTGAGTAGTCTGAACTTATTCTTATTGATTCTCCCTTGAAGGTGACCTTTCTTTTCTCCCTGGCTGCTTTTAAAATTTTCTCTTTATCTTTGGTTTTGGCGAGTTTGATGATAATATGTCTTGGTGTTTTTCTTTTTGGATCAATCTTAAATGGGGTTCGATGAGCATCTTGGATAGACATCCTTTCGTCTTTCATGATGTCAGGGAAGTTTCCTGTCAGGAGATCTTCAACTATTTTCTCTGTGATTTCTGTCCTCCCTCCCTGCTCTGGGACTCCAATCACATGCAAGTTATCCTTCTTGATAGAGTCCCACATGATTCTTAGGGTTTCTTCATTGTTTTAAATTCTTTTATTGTGTTTTTTTTTTTTTTTTTCAGCTATGTTGGTGTTAATTCCCTGGTCCTCCAGATTTCCCAGTCTGCATTCTAATTGCTCGAGTCTGCTCCTCTGACTTCCTATTGTTTTGTCTAATTCTCTAATTTTATTGTTAATCTTTTGGATTTCTACAGGCTGTCTCTCTATGGATTCTTGCAACTTATTAATTTTTCCACTCTGTTCTTGAATAATCTTTTTGAGTTCTTCAACAGTTTTATCAGTGTGTTCCTTGGCTTTTTCTGCAGTTTGCCTTATTTCGTTTCTGATGTCTTGAAGCATTCTGTAAATTAGTTTTTTTTATATTCTGTATCTGATAATTCCAGGATTGTATCTTCATTTGGGAAAGATTTTGATTCTTTTGTTTGGGGGGTTGTAGAAGCTGTCATGGACTGCTTCTTTATGTGGTTTGATATCGACTGCTGTCTCCGAGCCATCACTGGGAAACTTGTTTTTCCAGAAATTCCTCTAAAAAAAAAAATGCAGTTAGATCCCTATCAGAACTGCCTTTGTATTATAACTGCCACCTTGTTCCCTGTAAGGATGAAAGTCCGAGATTTGGGCCATATATGCTTGGCTGTAGCTGGTTCTGTGTTTTTAGTCCAATTAGGGATGGATTTTTGGTCCCTGTTTTTTTTGTGGTTCCTTCTCTCAGGCCAGAAGAGTGGGTTAGGAAGAGACCAAAAGAAAAAAAAGAGAAAAAGGGGGAAAAGCAAAGCTGCCGCGGAGCCTGAGCTGTTCTCCCTCTGGCTCAGGAAATTCCAATGTTAATGAAGCCGACTGGGGAGGGTGGGGGAGGGATCAGAGAGATAGGAGAGTAGCATCTCGGAATATAGCCAGAGTTGGTTGTCTTGCTTGGAATGACTATTATATCTGAGATTCCCGAGGGGCGTGTCGCCTATGTGTGTTGGCTGTGTGGAGATTGCCCCTGGGGGTCTGGCCATAAGAGGCAAGGAATATTGTTATATTATCATGTTGTGCAAAGCCATGTAGTATTTATTGTGAGGGCAAAATTTACAAACTTAAGTTAAAGATGAAGACACCCTGATTTTCATAAAAATCTATGTTCCTATCCTTTTGAAAAGGTAAGACACTTATAAAAGGTTAAGCTAGATAACTGGAATCTTCTAAAAATTAAACACTTATGCTCATCAAAAGACTTTACCAAAAGAGCAAAAAGAGAAACTACAGACAGGGGAAAGGTTTTTGGCTATTACAAATCAGACAAAGGTATAATCTCTGAAGTCTACAAGAAAATCCAGCACCTCTGCAACAAAAAGACAATCCAATGAAAAAATGGGCAAAGGAAATGAACAGACATTTCACCAAAGAATACATTCAACAGCCAACAGACACATGAGGAAATGCTTGAGATCACTAGCCATTAGAGAAATGCAAATCAAAACCACAATGAGATACCATCTCATTCCGGCATTACTGGCACGAGTCAAAAACCAGGAAGTAACAAATGTTGAAAAGGCTTCCAGGAGATCAGAACTCTTATGCACTGCTGGTGGGAATGCGAAATGATGCAAACATTTTGGAAAATCATATGGTGCTTTCTTAGAAAGCTACAAATAGAAATACCATATGATAAAGCAATCCCACTCCTAGGAATATATCCTGGAGAAATTAGAGTCGTCACATGAATAGACATATGCACACCTATGTTCATTGAAGCACTGTTCACAGTAGCAAAAAGATGGAAACAACCTAGATGCCTATCAACAGATGAATGGATAAAAAAACTGTGGTACATACACACAATGGAGTATTATGAAAGAAAAAAGAACAGTGATGAATCTGTGAAGCATCTCATAACATGGATGAATCTGGAGGGCATTATGCTAAGTTACATAAATCAATCACAAAAGAACAAATATTGTATGAGACCACTACTGTAAAAACTCATGAAAAAGCTTATACACAAAAAGAAATAATCTTTGGTGGTTACAAGGGAGGGGAGGTGTGGGACAGAAAAAAACTAAACAAACAATAGATAAGTGGTAACTTTGGTGAAGGGTAAGACAGTACACAGTGTTGAAGAAACCAGCACAACTTGTACAAGACAAGGCCATGAAAGCTCCATAGACATATCCAGACTCCCTGAGGGACCGAATTGCTGGGCTGAGGGCTGTGGGGTCCATGGTCTTGGGGCATATCTAGCTCAAGTGGCCTAACATAGTTTATAAAGAAAATGTTTTGCACTCTACTTTGGTGAGGAGCATCTGGGATCTTAAAAGCCTGTGAGCAGCCATCTAGGATACTCCACTGGTCTCACCCCTTTAGGAGCAAGGGAGAATAAAAAAACTAAAGATACAAGGGAAAGATTAGTCCAAAGGACTAGTGGACCACACCTACCATGGTCTCCTCCAGACTGAGCCCAGTGCAACTAAATGATGCCTGGCTTCCACCACTGACTACTCTGACAGGGATCACAATAGAGGGTGCCATACAGAGCCAGAGAAAAATGTAGAATAAAATTCTAACTCAAAAAGAAAAACCAAACTTGCTGGCCTGACAGAGTCTGGAGAAACCCTGAGAGTATGGCCCCTGGACACCCTTTCAGCTCAGTAAAGAAGTCATTCCTGACGTTCGCCCTTTAGTCAAAGAGTGGACAGTTCCATAAAACAAAATGAGACTAAGGGGGTGCACCAGTCCTGGGGCAAGGACTAGAAGGCAGGAGGGGACAGGAAAGCTGGTAATAGGGAACCCAAGATTGAGAAGGGAGAGTGTTGCCATGTACTGGGGTTGTTAACCAATGTCATAAAACAGTATGCGTACTTACTCTTTAATGAGAAACTAGTTTGTTCTGTAAACCTTCATCTGTAGTACAATAAAAAGAGAAAAAAAAATGGCAAAAGAACACCCAGCTACAAAAAGAAAAATGGGAAGAATATAATTTTTAAAGAAAATTGATAGATTTCCTCTTCTGAGTAATTATTCTGAGAACAACTAGAAATACAACAGAAAAACCATTGGGTTAAAGGCATCAGATTGGTGCTGAAATAATGAGGACCAGACAGACCAACATCCTGGGAAGGGTAGAAGTGTAAAAGCGTGAGCTGATTATATGTAGTTACATTTGTCCTTGGAAGCATCAGATTCTTGCCTGTGGTAGATTAAAGATAGTTGCAAATTCTTTGTCACTTTCCCCATCAAGAGATGAAGTTTATTTCTTCTCCCTTTTCACTGGGTTGGCCCTATGACTTGCTTTTCACCATGATAATGTGATAGAACTAAAGTTGCGTGATTTAAGAAATTAGGTCATGTCTTCTTTATCTAGTGCTGCTATAACAGAAATACCACAAGTGAATGGCTTTAACAAAAAGAAATTTATTTTCTCACAGTTTAGGATGCCAGAAGTCTGAATTCAGTGCACCGGCTCCAGGGGAAGGCTTTCTCTCTGTTGGGTCTGGGGGAAGGTCCTTGCCTTCAATCTAGCCCTGGGTCTAGGAGTTTCACATTGCAAGGAAGCCAGGTCACTCACTGTCTGCTCTTCTTTCATGGTGGAAGGAGGTCCCTCTTCTCTCTGCTTGCTTCCCTTTTTTATATCTCTAAAGAGATTGACTCAAGATACAACCTAATCCTGTAGATTGTGTCCTGTCTCATTAACATAACTGCCTCTAATCCTACCTTATTAACATCATAGAGGTTAGCATTTGTAACACATAGGATAATCATATTAGATCACAAAATGGTAGACAGCCACACAATGCTGGGAATCATGATTAGCTAAGGTGACACACATTTTGGGGGACACAATTCAATTCATAACAGGCCATAAGAGATCTTGCAGCTTCCACCTTCTCTTTTGGAACATATGTCCTGGGGAACCCAGCTGCCCTGTGAAAAGTTTGAATACCCTGAGACTGTTATAAAATAAGGAAGTCTGAGCTAACCTCATGGAGAGGCTGTGTGGAGAGATAGTTGCCTGGTCAGTTCTCAGGTCATGTAGCCATCTCAGGTGTGGTGCCAGACATGTGACTGAAGAAGTCATATTGACAAACAACACAGTCCAATCTTCAGATGATTCCAACTCCAGTCACTATCTGATTCCAACTATATGAGACACCCAAGTGAGAATTGGAAAGAAAATTTTATACTAATTGTGTCAGGTTAATTCTTAGTTACTTTCTGCTTGTTGTGGTGGCTCCAGCCAACATGTTGGGGACATGCCAATACTGACAGCTAGAAGCTGAGCAGAATGCACAGAAATAGGATGATCCAAGGTGATATAGGCATAGTACCAACAATGTCTACACCTGTTATCCTAGAAATTATATAATGTGACCTTGACTTATAAAATATAACATCATTTAATACTTTTAAATCCTTCTGGATAATGCAAGAAACTTAGAACATTTTTCTCTCATAGCTCAGAATCATAAGGCATTGTTGTCATGTTTTTAATTCTGCTTCTGTATATATGTTTTATATCCATATATATTTAAAACCTACATTTATTTTTCTCCATGATTTAATCCTAGTATGATTGTTTTATAAGGTCAATATTCATTTGTATATATTTACCCTCTACTTTCTCTAATTCTTTCTGAATTCCAAGCTTCAAATCAGCATCATTTCCTTTCCCCCTAAAACCTATCCCTCAGTATTTCCATTAGTGTAGGTTGATAGTAAGAAATCGTTTGTTGGTTTTATTTTTCTGGAAATGTTTTCATCTAATATTCATAATTGAAGGTTATTTTTGTTGGCTATATTTTTTTTTATGGAGTTATTTTGTTGGCTATAGGTTGGCAGTTATATTAGTTCAGCACTTCAAAGATAACATTCCATTATGCCTCAGCTTCCATTGTCTCTGTTGAACAAATTCAGATACTCTCTGAAGGGCACTTCCTTCATCTTAGTCATCAAAGAATTCCTCAACACTCATTTTTCAGGGTCAGTGAAAAGTCTTGTGTCAAAGTAATCAAATATATAAGGAAGAATGCCTTGTGAATAAAACCCAACAGAATCAACAGAGAACAAATATATACCAGCCAAACATATTATTTGGGAATTACCATACTCAGTTTATAAAATAAATCTTAATATGCTTGGGGAAATAAAAGAAAATGTGGAGTTTTCTGGGTGGAACAGAAAACTCTATTAAATAAACTACACGAGTATTTGAAAAATATCCAATAGAAATTCTAGAAATTAAACCACAATAAACAAAACTAAAATCTTGATAGGTGAGTTTAATGGCTGAAAATGCTATGTATTGGCAGGCAGATAAAAAGGGAAAATAAGTTAAAAATATGAGAGAGGTAGACATATGAAATAAAGAATGAGAAAGTAACACATGGAATTCTAAGAACAGAAAAAAAAAATAAGCAAAAGTAATATTTATGATGATAGAGGCTGAGAACTCTCAGAATAAAGGTACCTAACTACACATTGTAAAAAGAAAGTTATATGCGATATTTAAACTGTAGTTCAAAATTTTGTTTTTATAAATATGGAAAATATTAAGAAGACAAACTCCAAAATATTAATAGTGTCTGTTTCTGGATGGTCAAATTTTTATGAAAATTTTAAAGTTTTTTAATCTACTTTTGAATTTTCCAATATTTAATATGCATCGTGTGGGTACTTTTAGATACTGAGTATCATCATGAGCATTGCACTGTATCTACCAGTGGTCTGTCAGTTTGTTGTGCTGTGGTAGTTTGCGTGTTGCTGTGATGTGGAAGCTATGCCACTGCTATTTCAAATACCAGCAGAGTCACCCATGGTGAACAGGTTTCAGTGGAGGTTCCAGAGTTAGACTAGGAAGAAGGACCTGGTGATGTACTTCGGAAAGAATTGGTCAGTGAAATCTTTATGGACAGCAGTGGAACACTGACTGATATAGTGCCAGAAGACGAGCTTTTCTGATTGGAAGGCACTCAAAATGTGACTGGGGAAGGGCTGCCCCCTCAAAGCAGAGTCGACCTTAAAGACATGAATGGGGTAAAGCTTTTGGGACCTTTGTTTGCTGAAGTGGCATGACTCAAAATGAAAGAAACAGCTGCAAACACCCATTAGTAATCAAAATGTGGAATGTTCAGAGTTGAAATCTACGAAAATTGGAGTTGTCAGAAATGAAATGGAGGAGGTGGAGCCAAGGTGGTGGAATAGACAGACGCTTCCGTCGAGCCCTCTTTACAACAAAGACCCGAAAAAACAAGTGAAACGAGTATGTTTGTGACAAGCTGGGAGCCCTGAGCATCAAAGGTAAGCTTAGACAAAGAACTGAGGGCAGGGGGAGGAAGAGGCCATTCAGAAGTGGAGAGGAGTTACCGGACCTGAATCGTGGGGAGCCCTCAGGCACCATTCCTGGAGTGGTGGTGGTGGCGGGCTGGTACTAGCGTTCGGCTGCAGTTTCCTCAGGGAGAAGCAGCCAGCCACACAGCCAACTCACACCTCTGGAACCTGAGGAGAACGGTGAACTCTCAGCAAATCTAAGTACTTGTGTATATTTTACCCCGACCCTCCTCCCCCGGCCCTCAAGCCGGCTTTAGCAGCTGAATCCCTGGGCCTGAGATAGACCCTGGTGAGCACCTAGAGCCATCTTCCTGGCCTTGGGGAAGGAAAAAAATTGCAAATGAGAGAAAAATATAATTTGCTAGCTCCATCAACCGGGAGAGCTCAGGACAGAAGTGGCTCCTGTCCAGGCATAAACTGTCCGTGGACCTTGAGTACCTTTCCCTTCTGCATGGACCTGTGTAGGCCTATTTCAGGAGAATAGGCCCTTATTGGCAAACTCCAACCATTTCAGCTGTGCGGTGGAGATGTGGGTGTTTGACATTTGACATTGCTTTACCTATTAAACAAGGTCCTCACCTACCCACATCAGGGACCTAAGGACTGGTAGCTCCCTCAGGTCACCCAGCCACCCACGACGGGGGTCCAAGGATAACTGGTACCTCCCAGTCCTTACAACCAAAAACTATGGGTGCCCCTGGTCCCTCTGTAGAACCCACCCAGCAGCATGCTCTAGGGAACAGAGATGCATTTTCCTCAGAGACACGTGGGGGTTGGTTCTCAGCCCCCTGTGTTGTTCAGACCTTGACCCCCTGCTACAATCAGATACTGTAGGACAGAGCCTGTACCATGCACTTGATATCAGCTACCTGGAAACCTGAGCTGAATTCATACAAGAAAACTGAATGGACTCCTAGGCTGATATATCTGATAACAGCTCTAGCCAGCTGGGGACAGGACCCCAGAGCTCCAAAGGCAAAAATAATCAAGCTAGCTCACTCAAGCAACCCATAGGGGTATGCCAAAACAAAACGAAGCAAGGAGCTACGACATAGTAAGCAAGCACAAACTAATACAATAACTTATAGATGGCTCGGAGACAACAGTCAATATCAAGTCACATAAAGAAACAGACCGTGATCCACCTCAACGGGCTCTCAAAACAAAGAATCCTGGGATCTTCTAGATGGAAATGCATTCCTGGAATTACCAAATGCAGAATACAAAAGATTAATATACAGAACTCTTCAAGACATCAGGAAGGAAATGAGGCAATATACAGAACAAGCCAAGGAACACACAGAAAAAGCAACTGAAGAAATCAGAAAGATTATTCAGGAACATAATGAAAGTTTAATAAGCTGGAAAAATCCCTAGACAGAAAACAATCAGAAGTTAAGAAAATTAACAATAAAATTACAGAATTAGATAACTCAGTAGAAATTTAGAGGAGCAGAATTGAGCAAGTAGAAGCTAGAATTTCTGAACTTGAAGATAAATCACTTGGCACTAATATATTTGAAGAAAAATCAGATAAAAGAATTAAAAAAAATGAAGAAATCTTAAGAATCATGTGGGACTCTATCAAGAGAAATAACCTATGAGTGATTGGAGTACCAAAACAGGGAGAGATAACAGAAAATACAGAGAAAATTGTTGAAGATTTGTTGGCAGAAAACTTCCCTGATATTGTGAAAGATGAGAAGATATCTATCCAAGATGCACATTGAACTCCACATAAGGTAGATCTTAAAAGAAAGTCACCAAGACATATTATAATCAAACTTGCCAAAATCAAAGATAAAGAGACAATTATATGAGCAGCAAGGGATAAAAGAAAAGTCACCTACAAAGGAGAGCCAATAAGAATAAGCTCGGACTACTCAGCAGAAACCATGCAGGCAAGAAGGCAACGGGATGACATATTTAAAAAATTGGAAGCATAAAAATTGGCTGCCAAGAATCATATATCCATTAAAACTGTCTCGTAAATATGAAGGTGAAATTAAGACATTTCCAGACAAACACAAGTTGAGGGAATTCATAAAAACAAAACCAAAACTACAAGAAATACTAAAGGGAGTTCTTTGGTTAGAAAATCAATAATATCAGGTATCAACCCAAAACTAGAACACTGGGCAGAGCAACCAGAAGTCAAGCCAGACAGGGAAATCCAAAAAAACAAAGCAAGATTAAAAAAAAAAAAAGCCCAACACAGGGTAACAGCAATGTTATTATATAAAAGAAGACAACATTAAAATAATAAAGAGGGACTGAGAAATGTAATCATACACCTTCTATATGGAGAGGAAGATATGGTGATACAATGAAATAAAAGTCTTAAATTTAGAAAAATAGGGGTAAATAATAAGGTAACCACAAAGGAGACAAACTATCCTACTCATCAAAATAAAATACAAGGGCAAAATACAGACTTAGCAGAAACAAAATCAACAACAACAAATATGAAGAAAGGACAATATATAAAGAAAATCTACTCAGCACATAAAATTAAGTGGGAAAAAGAAACTATCAAGACACAAAAAAAGACATCAAAATGATAGCACTAAATTCATACTTATCCATAATTACCCTGAATGTAAATGGACTAAATGCACCAATAAAGAGACAGAGAGTGGCAGAATGGATTAAAAAACAAGATCCGTCTATGTGCTGCCTATAAGAGACACACCTTAGACTTAGAGACACAAACAAACTAAAACTCAAAGGATGGAAAAAAAGCTATCAAGCAAACAAGAATTGAAAAAGAGCAGGAGTGGTAATATTAATTTCTTACAAAATAGACTTTAAAGTTAAATCCATCAGAAAGGATAAAGAAGGACACTATATAATGATTAAAGGGACAATACACCAAGAAGATATAACCATATTAAATATTTTTGCACCCAATGACAAGGCTGCAAGATACATAAAACAAACTCTATCAGCATTGAAAAGTGAGATAGACAGCTCCACAATAATGGTAGAAGACTTCAACACACCACTTTCGGTGAAGGACAGGACATCCAGAAAGAAGCTCAATAAAGACATGGAAGATCTAAATGCCACAATCAACGATCTTGAACTCACAGACATATACAGAATACTCCACCCAACAGCAACCAAGTGCACTTTCTTTTCTAGTGCACATGAAACATTCTCTAGAATAGACCACATATTAGGTCATAAAGCAAGCCTTAGCAGAATCCAAAACATTGAAATATTTACAAAGCATCTTCTCTGACCATAAGGACATAAAAGTGGAGGTCAATAACAGGAAAGGCAGAGAAAAGAAATCAAACACTTGGAAACTGAACAATACCCTGCTCAAAAAAGACTGGATTATAGAAGACATTAAGAATGGAATAAAGAAATTCAGAGAATCCAATGAGAATGAAAACACTTCCTATCAGAAGCTTTGGAACACAGCAAAAGCAGTGCTCAGAGGCATATTTATATCAATAAATGCACACATCCAAAAAGAAGAAAGGGCCAAAATCAAAGAATTATCCCTACAACTTGAACAAATAGAAAGAGAGCAACAAAAGAAACCCACAGGTACCAGAAAAAAACAAATAATAAAAATTAGAGCTGAATTAAATAAAATAGAAAACAGAAAAACAATTGAAAGAATTAACAAGACCAAAAGCCGTTTTTTTGAAAAACTCAACAAAATCGATAAACCACTGGCCAAACTGACAAAAGAAAACCAGGAGAGGAAGCAAATAACCTGAATAAGAAATGAGATGGGCGATATTACAACAGACCCAACTGAAATTAAAAGAATCATATCAGATTACCACGAAAGACTATACTCAAACAAATTTGAAAACCTAGAGGAAATGGATGAATTCCTAGAAACACACTACCTACCTAAACTAACACAAACAGAGGTAGAACAACTAAATAGACCCATAACAAAAGAAAAGATAGAAAAGGCAATCAAAAAACTCCCAACAAAAAATAGCCCTGGTCCGGACGGCTTCACTGCAGAGTTCTACCAAATTTTCAAAGAGTTGACACCACTACTACTAAAGGTATTTCAGAGCATAGAAAAGGACGGGATACTACCAAACCTATTCTATGAAGCCACCATATCCCTGATACCAAAATCAGGTAAAGACACCACAAGAAAAGAAAATTACAGACCTATATCCCTCATGAATGTAGATGCAAAAATCCTCAACGAAATTCTAGCCAATAGAATTCAACAACATATCAAAAAAATAATTGACTATGACCAAGTGGGATTCATACTAGGTATGCAGGGATGGTTCAACATTGGAAAAACAATTAATGTAATCTACCACATAAATAAAACAAAAGACAAGAATCACATGATTTTATCAATTGATGCAGAAAAGGCATTTGACAAAGTTCAACACTCGTTCATGATAAAAACTCTCAGGAAAATAGGAATAGAAGGAAAATTTTTCAGCATGATACAGGGCATTTATACAAAGCCAATAGCCAACATCACTCTAAATGGAGAGAGCCTGAAAACATTCTCACTGAGATCGGGAACCAGACAAGGATGCCCTTTATCACCACTCTTATTCAGCATCGTGCTGGAAGTCCTTGCCGGAGCAATTAGGCTAGATAAAGAAATAAAGGGCATCCGGATTGGTAAGAAAGAAGTTAAAGTATCTCTATTTGCAGATGACATGATCTTATACACAGAAAATCCTAAGGAATCCTCCAGAAAACTACTGAAACTAATGGAAGAGTTCAGCAGAGTATCGGGATACAAGGTAAACATACAAAAATCAGTTGGAATCCTCTACACCAACAAAAAGAGCATTGAAGAGGAAATCACCAAATCAAGGCCATTTACAGTAGCCCCCAAGAAGATAAAATACTTAGGAATAAATCTTACCAGAGTTGTAAAAGACTTATACAAAGAAAACTACAGTACGCTTCTGCAAGAAACCAAAAGAGACTTACATTAAGTGCAGAACATACCCTGCTGATGAATAGGAAGACTTAATATTATAAAAATGTCTATTCTACCAAAAGCAATCTGTATATTAAATGCAATTCTGATCCAAATCCCAAGGACATTCTTTAATGAGATGGAGAAACAAATCACCAATTTCATATGGCAGGGAAAGAGGTCCCGGATAAATAAGTCATTACTGAAAAAGAAGAACAAAGTGGGAGACCTTACTTTACCTGATTTTAGAATCTATTATACCGCCACAGTAGTCAAAACAGCCTGGTACTGGTACAGCAACAGATACATGGACCCATGGAACAGAATTGAGAATCCAGACATAAAGCCATCCACATATGAGCAGCTGATATTTGACAAAGTCCCCAAAACTGTTAAATGGGGGAAAGGCAGCCTTTTTAACAAATGGTGCTGGCATAACTGGATATCCATTCCAAAATAATGAAACAAGACCCATACCTCACTCCATGCACAAAAATGAGCTCAAAATGGATCAAAGACCTAAATATAAAATCTAAAACGATAAATATCATGAAGAAAAAATAGGGACAACATTAGGAGCCCTAATACATGGCATAAACAGTATACAAAACATTATAAAGAATGTAGAAGAAAAACTAGATAACTGGGAGCTCCTATAAATCAAACACTTATGCTCATCCAAAGACTTCAGCAAAAGAGTAAAAAGACTACCTAGAGACTGGGAAAAAGTTTTTAGCTATGACATTTCTGATCAGTGCTTGATCTCTAAAATCTACATGATGCTGCAAAAACTCAACTGCAAAAAAGACAAATAACCCAATTAAAAAATGGGTAAAAGATATGAATAGACACTTCACTAAAGAAGACATTCAGGTAGCTAACAGATATATGAGGAAATGTTCATGATCATTAGCCATTAGAGAAATGCAGATCAAAACTACAATGTGATTTCATCTCACTCCAACAAGGTTGGCATTAATCCAAAAATCACAAAATAATAAATGTTGGAGAGGCTGTGGAGAGATTGGAACACTTATACACTGCTGGTGGGAATGTATAATGGTACAACTACTTGGAAATCGATTTGGCCCTTCCTTAAAAAGCTAGAAATAGAACTACCATATGATCCAGGAAGCCTACTCCTTGGAATATATCCTAGAGAAATAAGAGCCTTTACACGAACAGATATATGCACACCCGTGTTTATTGTAGCTCTGTTTACGATAGCAAAAAGATGGAAGCAACCAAGGTGCCCATCAACACGTGAATGGATAAATAAATTGTGGTATATTCACACAATGCAATACTACGCATTGATAAAGAACAGTGAGGAATCTGTGAAATATTTCATAACATGGAGGAACCTGGAAGGCATTAGGCTGAGTGAAATTAGCCAGTTGCAAAAGGACAAATATAGTATAAGACCACTATTATAAGAACTTGAGAAATAGTTTAAACTGAGAAGAAAATATTCTTTTGTGGTTACGAGATGGGGGAGGGAGGGAGGGTGGGAGGGGGCATTCACTAATTAGATAGTAGGTAAGAACTACTTTAGGTGAAGGGAAAGACAGCACACAATACAGGGGAGGTCAGCATAATTGGACTAAACCAAAAGCAAAGAAGTTTCCTAAATAAACTGAATGCTTCGAAGGCCAGTGTAGCAGGGGCAGGGGTCTGGGGACCATGGTTTCAGGGGACATCTAAGTCAATTGGCATAATAAAATCTGTTAAAAAAACATTCTGCATCCCATTTTGAAGAGTGGCGTCTGGGGTCTTAAACACTATCAAGCAGCCATCTCAGATGCATCAGTTGTTCTCAACACACCTGGATCAAAGGAGAATGAAGAACACCAAGTACACAAGGCGATTACGAGCTCAAGAGACAGAAAGGGCCACATGAACCAGTAACTACATCATCCTGAGACCAGAAGAGCTAGATGGTGCCTGGCTACAATCGATGACTGCCCTGACAGGGAACACAACAGAGAACCCCTGAGGGAGCAAGAGAGCAGTGGCATGCAGACCCCAAATTCTTGTAAGACCAGACTTAATGGTCTGACTGAGACTACAAGGACCCTGGTGGTCATGGCCCCCATCCTTCTGTTGTCCCAGGACAGTAACCATTCCCGAAGCCAACTCTTCAGCCATGGATTGGACCGGACAATGGGTTGGAGAGAGATGCTGGTGAGGAGTGAGCTTCTTGGATCAGGTGGACACTTGAGACTATGTTGGCATCTCCTGCCTGGAGAGGAGATGAGAGGGTGGAGGGGGTTAGAAGCTGGTGAAATGGACATGAAAAGAGAGAGCAGAGGGAGAGAGCAGGCTGTCTCAATAGGGGGAGAGTAATTGGGAGTGTGTAGCTAGGTGTATATGGGTTTTTGTGTGAGAGACTGACTTGATTTGTAAACTTTCACTTAAAGCACAATAAAAAATATTTTAAAAAATAAAAAAAGGAAATGAATTGGAACCCTTAAAGATCGATATCCTGGGCATTAGTGAGCTGAAATGAACTGGTATTGGCTAGTTTGAATTGGAAAATCATATGGTCTACTTTGCCAGAAGCAGCAGATTGAAGGGGAACAGTGTAACATTCATCCTCAAAAAGATCATTCCAGGATCTATCTTGACGTACAGTGCTGTCAGTGATACTTTTAGGATTTTTGCCAAAGAAAATTACTTTCTAGATTCATTAGAGACCTTTGAATTAGGTCTTCCGAGTACTATTTTATGCAGTTGTTTTCTGGCCATCTGTTTCAGATGGAGGAAATAAACACGGTGTTTTATGTGAATCAATTCGACAGCTGTGGGTTTAGTGGTTAATGTAAAAACCTGTTTGTGCAGAGAAAATCAGAACACCCATGTTTGCAGAGCCAGAGAGGCTTCTTCATGCCTCCATGCCCTTTGAACTTTGTTTTCTTTATGCTACACTGAATGCGCAGGAAATATTTCCTAATTTTAAAATAGGGTAATAGTTCTTATAAATTCATAAGCCATGTGTATATTTATGGTGGATATTTGTGGCTTAGTGGTTAAGTTCTACAGCTGCTAAAGGGTTGGTGGTTCGAATCTGGCAGGCACTCCCTGGAAACTCTTTGGGGCAGTTCTGTTCTGTCCTGTAGTGTTGCTATGAGTAGGAATTGACTCGACGGCACTGTTTTTTTTCAATAGGTTCCTGAGGTTCAGAGGCTGGGAATTCACTTAGATTTTCTACTAGCATATTCAGTTGTGAGAGTCTTTCATTTGAGGTACAGCTTCCAGGTGAACCCATGAAGAATGTCCAAGGTATGTACTGGGATGTTTTTCAAATCAGGCATCTTTCCTCTAATAATTCATGCTGAAGGCATTTGTGATGATGCTTCACTTTAGTGAAGCAAATAAATAACTAGTTTAAAAGTTTGTTTTTGATAGTTTACTAAGAGTTATTTATAGAACACATTTCATCAGATAGAAAATGTGGGAAGGAGTCATTTTATCCACCATTAACTTCAGAGGTGGAACCGTGTACTGATTTATGGGCTGTTGTCAGTGGTTTGGCTGGGTGGTCAAGTACTTGGAAGGAACATGATTGGGAAATTGGAGACAATGAGCTATGGGGAAGAGGTATATGGACAGATATCTCTGAGTGTGCCAAAGAAATGAAGATATTTGTGTCCTATGTGAATATTCATCAAAGGGTGAAACCAGCAGAGGAGGATTTTAACAGTCAAGTGGATAGGATGACCTGTTCTGTGGAAACCAGTCATCCTCTTTCCCCAGCATCTCCCGTTATTGCTCAATGGGTTCATGAACACCGTGGCCATGGTTGCAGGGATGGAAGTTATGCATGAGCTCAGCCATATGAACTTGCACTCATCAAGGCTGACTTGGCTATAGCCACTGTTGAGTGCCTAATCTTCCAGAAACAGAGAACAACATTGAGTCCCTGATAAGGCACCATCCCTTGAAGTGATCAGCCAGTAACCTGGTGGCAAGTTGATTACGTTGGACCACTTCCATCATGCAAAGGGCAGCAGTTCGTTCTTACTGGAATAGGCATTTACTCTGGATATAGCTTTGCCTTCCCTGCATGCAATGCTTCTGCTAAAACTACTGTTTGTGGACTTATCAAATGTCTTATCCGCCATCATGGTATCCCACACAGCATCACCTTGAATCAAGGGACTCACTTCACAGCAATAGAAGTGTGGTAATGGGCCCATGCTCTTGGAATTCACTGGTCTTACCATGTTCCCCATCATTCTGAAGCAGCTACCTTGACAGAATGATGGGCTGTCCTTCTAAACGCACAGTTATAGCATCAGCTAGGTGGTAATTCCTTGCAGGGTTGGGGCAGTGTTCTCCAGGAGGCTGTAGATACTGTAATCCGGAGTCCAATACATGGTACTGTTTCTTCCATAGCCAGGATTCATGGGTCCAGGAATCAAAGGGTAGAAATAGGAGTGGCATCACTCACTATTATCCCTAGTGAACCCTAGAGAAGCAAAATTTTTGCTTCCTGTCACCGCAATCCTATGCTCTGTGGGTCTAGAGTTCTTACTTTCAAAGAGAGGAATGCTCCCATCTGGAGCCACATGTATAATTCCATTGAATTGGAAGTTAAGAATGCGACCTGGCCACCTTGGGTTCCTTATATCTCTGGCTTAACAGGCAACAAGGGGAGTTACCATATTGACTGGTGTGATTGATCCTGATTACCAAGAGGAAATCAGGTTGATATTACATAATGGAGGTAAAGAAGAGTTGTCTGGAATGCAGGAGATCCCTTAGGGTGTCTCTTAGTACTACCATGCCTTGTGATTAATGTCAATGGGAAACTACAGCAACCCAGTTCCACCATGACTCCGAATGGCTCAGACCCTTCAGGAATGAAAGTTTGGATCACCCCACCAGGCAAAGAACCATGAGCAGCTGAGGTGCTTGCTGAGAGCAAAGAGAATACAGAATGGGTAGTAGAAGAAGGTAGTTCTAAATACCAGTTATGACCGCGTAACCAGTTACAGAAATGCGGACTATAATTATTATGAGTATGTCTTCCTTGTATGTGTGCATCAAATATTTTTGTTTTCTTCACTTATAAAGTATAAGATGAAAACAAATCTAGTGCGTTTTCGATTGTATATGTGTTAGTTGTATCACGTTAGACACAAATATGACTTTACAATTGTGTTTTTTCAGAAATTATGTATGGTTTAAGGAGATGTGTGCAAGTGCCAAGTTGACAAGGGGTGGGTTGTGATCATTAAGATTGTGTGTCAACTTGGCTGGGGCATGATTCTCAGTTGTTTGGCAGTTATGATGTAGATTGGCAGTTTTATGGTGTGATCACTTCCATGATGAGATTTGATATAATGTGATCATCTCCATGACAAGATCTGCTGTGAGTAGCCAACCAGTTGAAAGGGAGTTTCCTTGGGGGTGTGGCCTGCATCCAGTATAGATGGATTTTCTGGCAAGGCTCATGGGCTTTTGCTCACTCTGGATCCTGCAGCTAGATCCTGTTCATCTGACCTCTGGCTCTTGGGACTTGAGGTAGCAGTTTACCTGTGGTCTTGCCTGCCAATGTCGGCATTAGTCATCCTTCCCAGCCTGTAAACAAGTGCCCTGTTTTATGACCTGCAGATCTTGCTTTCGCCAGCCCCTGTGGCTATGTGAATCAGGAGGAGCCTGGCCTACTGATTTGAGACATTCCAGCCTCTACAACTGTGTGAGACATTTCCTTGATATAAATCTCTTTATATAGATATTTATACAATTTACTGGTTTTGCTTCTCTAGAGAACCCAGCCTAAGACATATGGTGATGTTCTTGACACACAGAACCAACTCCTCTGATCTCTTTAAATCTCTCTGTACCTCTCGCTGTTTCTGTCTGTCTGTCTCGCATTTGTTATGCAAGCATGCATTTTTCTATCTATATTCCATTTATCTCAATTACCACTACTAAACATTCCTTTAAGTTTTTCTTTTTGTATTTCCCTTCTTTCCGTAGCAGTATCACCTACCTGCAAACTCTTTGTCTCTTAAACCAAGGTTAAAGTTCCTTTTTCTATCATGATGTCTGGAAATCAGGTCTTACAATGTGGAAACTGTATTTGGTGGCAGCTGATGCTACTAACCTCGTCAAGAGTTGCATTTTCTCAGATCCATGGAGCATAAACTTACTTCATAGATATTTGTGGAGAATATTGAAAAAAGAGTGAAAACCATTCGAAACTAAACTAATTGAGTCTTATGAGGAGAATCTTTTTTATTTTCTCTGGGTAGAGGACTCATTAGATAGAAATACATTTCTATGGATCTACATTTGTAATTTATATATTCAAATCATAACATCAAAAAAGTAAAAAGAAATGGGTAAAAAGTTAATATTTTAGTTGACTGAATGAATACAAAATATTACTAATTCAACATGTTATCAGTATTAATTCATTAATAAGATAATTTATAGTTTTATTACTAAGTTTTCAAATCTCATGTGTATTTTATGGTTACAGCACATCGCGATTTGGACTAATATCTTTTTAAATGCTTATAGCCACATATGGCTAGTGGCTATTGGATAGCAGAAGCCTAGAACATTGATTAGAGTTAGTAAAGAGTTGAACAGATCAATGTAACTAAATAAGTTATTTGAAGAACAAATATTATCATGCTGTTTTTCCACACCCAGAGTGACTGTGTACTTGGTGCTTGATCTTTTTATCACACTGGCAGATGAAGTGAGTAAACAGAAATTGAATTTCAAAAGAGAAGGTCAAGGGAGGAATATTCAGTGAGCATTTGGACATTTTTTCTCTTCCTCAGAAGGGGTATGTTTGGCCAATTAAAAATATAATTCGAGAGTCACTGAAAAAAAAACCTTCTGTGAAAGACTTTCTAATGCCTGTGTTCCCCTAAATATGTTCTCAAATCTCCTATTAAAAAAACCCAAAATAACCTACTCATAGCGACCCTATAGGACAGGGTAGAGCTGCCCCATAGAGTTTCCAAGGAGCACCTGGCAGATTCGAACTGTGACCCTTTAGCAACCGTAACACTTAACCACTACACCACCAGGGTTTCCAAATCTCCTGCTGCTCAGGTAGAAATTCTACTACAGAGATACATTTCTTTGCTCATATTTAATACACTCTGTTTAAAGGATTCTGTTTGTAAAGGGTAAAACCCAATAATTTAGTAAATATTTGCTATGCCTCCAGTATATGCCAGTATATGACGGAGCCTTGGTGGGGCAATGGTCAAGTGCTCGGCTGTTTACTGGAAGTTCAGCAGTTGGAGCCCACCAGTTGCTCAGTGGGAGAAATGACCTGGTGATCTGCTCCTGTAAAGATTTCAGCCTAGGAAAACCTATGGGTGCAGCTCTACTCTGTCCTATTGTCAATGAACAATTTTGAAGTCTCTCCAGTTTCCATTAAGGAAAGGCTTCTAGGGACAGCCAAGATGGGAAGCAAAGAGGTCAGTCAAAAGAGATGATTGGGGTTTTGTCTTGTGTGATGGCAGTTGTGGTCTGTGATTGGATTAGGGATGATTTTCGACGTATGAAAGCAATGCTTTCACTGGGGTTGGTGTCACCCAATGCGGTAACTCATGGTGTCACTCTCTCCCCCACCCCCATGGACCTCCTTCTGCACCAGACCATAGGAAATCTTTAGTAACGTTTTCTGTATCAATTTCTCCTTTCCTTGCCTGCTCAAGCCGACAGATTTGCAAATGCTGAGCTAAAACCCTGGTTTAGAGTTGAGTTGAGGGATGTCACCAAGGATTTTCTAAACCTCAGGAAGATGGAAATTCACTGCAGAATTTATGATTTGTTGGATATTTTTTGACTACCACATATACAGCAACTAATTCTCTTAATTGTTAGCTCTTTGAGTGGGGAAAAATAGCTACAGGCTGCAGGGTGGGAAAGACTAGGGAAGGATTTAAACATCCTAGCTCTGTAATTCCAAACTGGCCTTGGGAGTAAGAAAAGTAGGAAATGTGTTAATCTAGATTTTAAATATATGAATATTTATTGATAATAAACATTTTTGCCTAAGGGTAGATTGTATACAGATTCAGAATCATAAAAACAAACAAATAAACAAAAAAATCAACAAATAGATACTTTAAAATAGACTTCAGGAATATTTTGGCCAGTGTTCTGGAGTGGACAAAATAGCTCAGGTAAAGGTAGCCTTATCCTTTCTTTGAGTAAATGGGTTCAGACTGAAAACTGGGGACTCAGCCAAAAAAAAAAAAAAACTAATAAGCTAATACCTGTTTAGAAGATCTACCATATGAGTGAACATTTTCGAAGAGCCCTAGAAGGTAAGCAAGCTATATATGAATGCAAACATTGACCCTCCAGGCAAAACAAGTGATCACTGAAATGAAAACAAGACAGAAAAATCCTCTGTGTTCTAAGAATAAGAATGCATATAGAATATTGCAAAGTGAAGGCCCATTGGAAGAACCAGCATCTCATATTGGCTAAAAAACAGGACACAATGTGTTCAGTGATGCTGTTTTGAGGGAGTCATTAGCACCCAACAATTCTCTTTGCTCCCTTTAACTTCTCAAGGGGAACTATTTATAAATAATATTGGCAGACAGTAGCTTTCTAATTAATACTGATGTCCCTATAGCTACCTTCAATCCCACCATCACAAACATCAGATCCCTTGGAGCTCTAAAACCTCATAGAGTAGGAGTACTAAACTTTTTTGTGTCTCAGTGTGTACCGGTTACTTTGGGACCGTGATCAGAAGAAGATTCACTTACTTTCTGTGACACAAGCCCTGTAAATGTAATGGGTAGGGATCTACTCTGCAAATGGAACTGCTAGATCAAATATACTGTAGAAGAACTATTTTTAGAAGTTTCAGAGACTGCTCTGACACATGATGAATTATAGCTACACTGAGCATTAATATACCCTATGTTTGATGACATGGCCTAGCCAAGTTGATGCACATTTTTGGGGGACAAAATTCAATCCATTACAACACCAAAATATCTGCCACCACAACTTCCACACTTATATCTCCATGACACTGATTACATTTTTCATGTTGTGCTAGTATTATCACTATCCTTATCCAAAAAAGGGCCCATCAGCATTTACATAACTTCAATGCCCCCCAAATAAAAATTTTCCCTTTCTCTTTCTCTACCTGGTAACCACTGATAATCTTTGTTTTCTATATATTTACTTATTTCATATAAGTGAGATCATACAGTATTTGTCCTTTTGGGACTGTCTTATTTTGCTCAGCGTAAGAACATTGCTCCTACTTTTGATAATTTTTGTCTACTAACTTACAAGTAATGTCTCATTTCCACCACTCTGTCTGTCTTAGAAGAAAAATGATTGCTTCAAAGTTGACGAGATTTTAGGATGCAGTCAGCAACATCATGATAACTATTGTAACCGAAGATGCCCCCAATTTCCCTTTGATTTTTTGAATTTATGGACCATCATCGCTAATATTCTCAGTCTCTGAATCTTTGCTACCCTTGTCTGCCTTCCTTCAGGTCCCAGTTCTTCCATCTTTGATGGTTTCAGTATAGGAATAGATTTCTTTTCAATCAGATTCCTACTACCGTATTTCTTCTACATCCATGTTTATTAAAAAAAAATTAATTTGTTTGGGGTAGAAAAATATAACTGAAATCAAACATTGTAAGCTTCCTTTGTTGTTGTTTTAGGTGCCATTGAGTTGGTTCTGACCCACAGAGACCCTTTGTACAACAGAACCAAACATTGCCTGGTCCTGTGTCGTCCTCACAATCATTGTTATACTTAAGCTCATTGTTGCAGCCATTGTGTCAATCCATCTCATTGAGTGCCTTCCTCTTTTTCACTGACCCTCTACTTTACCAGGCATGATGTCTTTCTCCAGGGACTGGTCCCTCATGACAACATGTCCAAAGTATGTGAGACGTAGTCCCTCCATTCTTGCTTCTAAGGAGCACCCTGGTTCTACTTCTTCCAAGACGGATTTGTTCATTCTTTCGGCAGTCCATGGTTTATTCAATATTATTCTCCAGCACCACAATTCAAAGGCATCAATTCTTCAGTCTTCATTATTCATTGTCTGGCTCTCACATGCATATGAGGCAGCTGAAAACACCATGGCTTTGGGTACGCACATCTTAGTCTTCAAGGAGACATCTTTGCTTTTCAACACTTTAAAGAGGTGTTTTGTAGCAGATTTGCACAACGCAATGCGTCTTTTGATTTCTTGACTTCTGCTTCCATGGGTGTTAATTGTGGATCCAAGTAAAATGAAATCCTTGACAACTTCAGTCATTTCCCCGTTTATCATGATGTTGCTTATTGGTGCAGTTGTAACAGTTTTTATTTTCTTCATGTTGAGGTGTAATTCATACTGAAGGCTGTGGTGTTTGATCTTCATCAGTAAGTGCTTCAAGTCCTCTTCACTTTCAGCAAGCAAGGTTGTGTCATCTGCATAACGCAGGTTGTTAATGAGTCTTGCTCCAATCCTGTTGCCCTGTTCTTCTTCATATAACCCAGCTTCTTGGGTTATTTGCTCAGTATACAGATTGAAGAGGTATGGTGAAAGGATACAACCCTGATGTACGCCTTTCCTGACTTTAAACCACACAGTATTCCCTTGTTCTGTTCGAATGACTGCCTCTTGATCTATGTACAAGTTCCTGATGAGCACAATTAAGTGTTCTGGAATTCCCATTCTTCACAATGTTGTCTATAATTTGTTATGATCCACACAGTCAAATGCCTTTGCATAGTTTATTAAACACAGGTAAACATCTTTCTGGTATTCTCTGCTTTCAGCCAGGACCCATCTGACATAGCCATGATATCCCTGGTTCTGCATCCTCTTCTGAATCCGGCTTGAATTTCTGACAGTTCCCTGTTGATATACTGCAGCCGCTTTTGAATGATCTTCAGGAAAATATTACTTGCGTGTCATATTAATGATATTGTTCGATAATTTCCACAATTGGTGGGATCGCCTTTCTTGGGAATAGGCATAAATATATATCTCTTTCACTCTGTTGGCCAGCTAGCTGTCTTCCAAACTTCTTGACATAGATGAAAGGGTACTTCTAGTGCTGGATTCATTTGTTGAAAAATCTCGATTAGTATTTGTCAATTCCCGGAGCCTTGTTTTTCACCAACGCCTTCAGTGCAGCTTGGACTTCTTCCTTGAGTACCATTGGTTCCTGTTCATATGGTACCTCCTGAAATGAAATGATTGAACCTCGACCAATTCTTTTTGGTATAGCGATTCTGTGTATTCCATCTATCTTGTTTTGATACTTCCTGAGCCATTTAATATT
Source organism: Loxodonta africana (assembly GCF_030014295.1). Lineage (NCBI taxonomy): Eukaryota > Metazoa > Chordata > Mammalia > Proboscidea > Elephantidae > Loxodonta > Loxodonta africana. Next base: position 83,743,026 of record NC_087345.1, read on the forward strand.
TTCCCCATAGAATCCTTCAATATTGCAACTCATGGCTTGAATTTTTTCTTGCGTTGTTTCAGCTTGAGAAATGCAGAGTGTGTTCTTCCCTTTTGGTTTTCTATCTCTAGGTTTTTGTACATGTCTTTATAATACTTCATTTTGTCTTCTTGAGCTGCCCTTTGAAATCTTCTGTTCTACTTCATCGTTTCTTCCATTTGCTTTAGCTACTTGATATTCAAAAGCAAGTTTCAGAGTCTCTTCTGACATCCATTTTGGTCTTTTCTTTCTTTCCTATCTTTTAAATGACCTCTTGCTTTCTTCATGTATGATGTTCTTGATGTCATTCCACCACTTGTCTGGTCTTCTCTCATTAATGGTCAATGCATCAAAATCTATTCTTGAGATCATCTGTGAGTTCCTGTGAAATATATGCAAGGTCGTACTTTGGCTCTCATGGACTCATTTGTATGAACCTTAATTGACATCCATGTTACTGACCTCACTATTTCTCACCCTCCTTTTTGATATCAACCAGTGAGTAACATGGCTACCCCTGGGACTCATTATCAAATATTTTAGCTCCATTTCTATGATCTTGATCTTGGTTCCCCATTCCCATATAGAACAAACTCAGCCATTTCTTCTTTTAACCTGCAGTTCTCACTTCACACAAGGACCTCTGGACTCTCTATCTCTCATACCTCAGATTCAGTCCTAGAACCCCCTGGTAGCTATACCTGACTCCTTACCAGCTTTGATGCCACAGCTCATTATTTCAAAGCTTCTCTGTCCACCATGCTGGACTTGTGTCTCTTTATCTTTCTGGCATTCCTGATGGATCAATCACCAATCCTCTGGGAGGAGATGTATATAATTTTTTCTTTTTCCTTTTTCTTTGAGACAAGGAAGACTGCTTGGGAATCCCTGAACGCTTGCTAACCTACGATTGTGAATTCCAGTTGCCTGATTTTAGCTGAGGATTCCTGGTTGTTGAGAAAATTTTATTCTTCTGTGGTTTCCCAGGATTTCCCCCACAATGATTAATCTAAGCCCTGTCCTAGTTTTCAAATCCTCAATCCGTTCTCAGAGCCATTTCCAGTAGGTCACTCTCCTACATTTTATTAATAATTAGTACAAGTACCACTGGTATGGTACTCATCTTCCTTCCTTTTTCAAGACATTTCTGTCCTTAAACTCATCTTCTCATACTTGTGTTCAAAAGAACAGATGGCTCTTCTTGTGTCTAATGTAACCTCTTTCTGACTCTTGAAAACAGAAAATAGTAACATTTCCAGCATTTTATGAATTAAAAAGCATTCTCCTGTGCATAGCTTTCTGTGGTGATCACCATGATAATAATAAATAATAACTAACACTAATTGAAGGCTTAATATGTGCCAAGCACTGTGATTATTTTGATTCCCATAATAATCACTTAAGGTAGATGTCATTATTATTAGCATTTTGCAGAGCAGGAAACTAGAGTTTGGAGAGGTTGATAAATTGTTTTAAATCCTACAGCCAGGATTCTGATCCAGAGCTTCCTACTTCAGAACCTACACACTTAACTCTCCTGCTGTCCTGGTTTCCATCGTCACCCAGAGACAGAGACTAGGATTATTATCTCAAATTTACAGATGAGATAGTGTGGATAATGTAGCTGTGAAACTGAGGCTCGGAAAAGTTCAGTGATTTGAGCAGGATCACGCAGTTTGCAAATCCTTCTAATTTTGCTCTCTTCTGTATTTCTTAACATACTTTTAAGCACTAACTGCATACTCTTTTGAAAATTTCTACATATTTATTTTTTGCCTCCACATGTTCTTTGATTTTTTTCCCTAATATCTTCTTAATACCTGCCTTTAAATTTACAGCCCCATCCTAGTTTTTTCTCCTTTAACTGTGGCCCCTAATGATAGGTCTCTCATTCTGGTTGTTCTTCTTTCCCTTAAACATGCATCCTTCAAAAGTTCTTTCTCTGTTTTAGTGTCCAAATCAGTAAAATGTCTTATCTTTCACGTCTCTCATGCTGTCTCTCAAATTGAGATTTCTAGCCTCCAATTTTTATTTCATTTTTAGCCCTGTCTTTAACTCTCTAAATCCATTTTCTTTTAAATACTTTTTCTGTTAAATTAAACTTAGTATATTAAAACAGATCGCAGCATGTTTCTACTTTGTGATGAAACTTCTTTAAATTTCTAAACTTTATGATAAGTTTTCTGGTTAAATGTCTTAGGAAATTTCCTTTTGAAAAATAATGACTGTTATAAATATTGTCTAATAAAAACTGGCGGTTTTGCTAATCCAAGCTTCCTGTTAGAAACCAGTTGAAAGAAATTCAGCGATTAATAGGCCATTTACCCAAATTTATGTTCCTGAGTATGTAGCCACATACATGTAAAAGTGGATTTCTAGTATTTTCAGGAAAACTTTTAATTGGAAGATAGTCCTTGTATTGACTGGAAAAATATGTGCCTCATGCCACTAGAGTCTCTCTGCTTCTGTACCACAAGGCTGGGAGAAGCAATAAGCATATGGGGGAGGTTGCCTCTTCCTTCACTTCCAGTGGATCTCCTTGTGCAAGTCAGTGGAGTCAGACTTTTAAGCACTATTATCTGAGAAAGGCAGTCTGTGTAGTCAAAATGTGCTTAGCATTTGTGAGATGCTACGTGGACGTTTGATCAAAATACCGTGAATATCTGTGACACAGGATACATGCGGAGATCTCTGGCTCTAATATGGGAATTAACATAACGATGCATTCTCTTTAGACCTTAAACATTTTCTAGTTCATGGGTACATCTCATCTTCCCAAACTGATTGTTAGTTCCTAAAGAGCAGGGGAAGGGCAAGAAAATGAACGTTCATTCAAAGATTGTGGTGTCGTATTTGTGCTGGGCTCTTTATGTATAAATTTCTCTTTTTTTGGCATTCCAGTTATCCCCCAATAAAAAAAAAAGAACCAAACCCACTGCCATCGAGTCGATGCCGACTCGTAGCGACCCTATAGGACAGAGTAGAACTGCCCCATAGAGTTTCCAAGGAGCACCTGGCGGGTTCAAACTGCTGACCTCTTGGTTAGCAGCTATAGCACTTAACCACTACACCACCAGGGCTTCCATCCCCCAATAAAAAAAAATAGCAGTGGTAAAAACATAATGTGGGCAAAATATGTATTTATTAAATATATGAAAAAAGGTAGTACCTTTCTCATTCTTTTTTGCTCCTTAATTTCATCCCCATTTACACCTTTATCCTTGGTTATTTACCATACAAATTGTGCATTTTCCCCTAGCTTTTTTGTCTAGCAAGTAATAGGAAATTTCAAGAGCCAGTCTAGGGTGAAGTTGGTTAAATTTGTAAATTGACTTTATCATTTGTTTTCTCTCCCCCACTGACAACTGGCCTGTGAGTCACATGTGTTATTGTTTTCTGCTCAGATTTCAAGAGCTGAGAGTTTAGGTCTCTATCAGTAAGGTTACATTTTGAGATTTCCTTGTTCATGGCTGGTGCTCTTCTATCACCAGATAATAAAAATCTGTATTTATTCTCTTTGTTATTGAGGGTAAGGAGAATATAGCATTTCACAAATGACTCGTGTGTAACGTTTAGGCCCAGAACCACCTCTTGTGTTTAGTTTTCAGATCCTGAGCTGCCTGTCACTGATGGAAAGAGACACCTTAGATACCCAATGATTTCAGGAGGGGCTTTTAGGAAGCACTTTTAATTCTCCCCACTGACACTGAGAAGTGTTCATCTGCACCTGGATCCTCTTCCTGTAGTCTTGAAGCCTTCAGGATGGGCTGGGTCATTTTCCTTGGGATACAGGAGTAGTCCCAACACAGAACTAGGAAAAAGGCCACCAGATTATGGTCATAATGTTCTGTTTGAGAAAGTTAGTGCTTCCCTCAAGAAAGAAGTCTTACATATCAAAAATCCTTTGGGTTATTTCATGTTGTTCTGATATTCTAAGATCCCAGAAAGAAAGAAATCTTATGCCCTCCTTCCCACACCCCGGGCCGCGTGCTTATCTGGAACATGAGAGACCTGTCCTTGCTGTTGTCCCCAAGAATGTCTTAGTCACTGGACTGTATGCAACGAGGCTTTGTCAGCTAGTGACCGGAATATCCTGGCCTGTGTACTTCCTGTTAATTAACTTTTGGTCTATGTTATTGTCTTAAATTTAACATTCATATTCCACATAAATTCTATGATAAGTATGCGGTAATAATTTTACAAAGATGTTCATTTTAGCATTCCCTGTAATAGTGAAAAGCAGGTTTACAGTAATGATAATAAAATTCTGGGAAGCATACCACCTTCATTTGCTCTGTTTTGACTCCTCCGAGCTTGGATATGTGCTTCTTTGCTGATTTTACACCAGAGTGAAGGTCATATATTTTAAATGTTCTATTTGGAGGAGACCTCACTCAGCATCATCAATTGAAGAAAGAAGTAAAAGATCCAGGAGACCTACATTCAGAACATGCTAATGAACCCTATTTGTTGAGAACTCTGGTGATTGAGAAAGACAGTCCAAAGAGACTCTGAGGAAGCTAACACGAGAGCATCAGTATAGGACAAAAGCCTTATGGGAACTGCTATAATAATGATTAAAATATAAACACAGGAAATATAACAATAACAAATGTTTTGAGCAGTTTACTATATCCCCGGGCATAATGCTAAACAATATACCTTCATTATTTGCTTAGTGTCCCCGGTTAATCACTCCTCATCTGCTAACTGAAAGGTTGGCATCAGAGGCACCTTGGAAGAAAGGTCTGGTAGTCCACTTACTAAAAACTTGTTATTGAAAACCCTCTGAAGCACAGTTCCACTCTGACACATGAGCGGTCTCTATGAGTTGGCATCAACTCTATGGCAACTTTTTTTTTTTTTTTCAAAATTTGCTTAATGTTCGTAACACTGTATGCCTCCTTATAGTGAGTATGAGGGAATTTGGGACTGATCAAGAAAAGAGATATGACCATGAGATAACCATTGCCTAACAAGCTATTTATGGGGGCCTTACTCACTGACAGCACACAAGAGGTAGCCCTCCACAAAGGAGGTCTTGCAGCTGCAAGTGCTGCAAGGGACCACCAGAAGGGGAAGAGGGCAGGAAAAACCCTGGGGGAAGAGGAGAAGAGGGGGGTGGGGAGCTTAGGTGTCCTCAGGTGATGTCCTCTTGCAGCAAGGTGAGGAGTCTCTGGGTTGGAGATTTCCGAAAGATAGCAGCATCCTAGAGCCCTTATAACTACAGGATTTTGTCTTATCTAGGGCTAGCAGAGAAGCCCTGGTGGCGTAGTGGTTGAGAGCTTAGCTGTTAACCAATACGTAGGCAGTTCAAATCCACCAGCTGCTTCTTGCAAACCCTATGGGGCAGTTCTACTCTGTCCTATAGGGTCGCTATGAGTCAGAACTGGCTCGATGGCACCTAACAACAACAGCAGCAGCAACAACAGGACTAGCAGATGTTGGATGCAGTTTCCTGGGGTATGAAAAGCAGACAGGCTCTAAGTGGCTAAAAATCTGCTTATTTGAGCTATTTTTCAAGCAAATGTGTATGTACAAATTTGAGTTTTGTCCTGATGGACTTTCCGGCTAAACAGGCTTTGAAGAAATAAACAAGTCAGGGCCAATGCACAAAGGCCTTTTTTGACTCATGTATATAATACTCCTCAAGAGCAAGATGATTGCAGTGTGGACATTTGTCTTCTATTGCTGTGGTGATCTCCCATTGCTCAAGTAACATGAGAGTTGGAGGAGGGCTTAGCATTTTCCTCAGCAGCCCATTTTCTTACCCATCAGTCCTTTGTACCCTGATACCTCGTCTCTGATGGAAGGCTGGGGGCCCTGTGTCGTTCCTCTTAAAGGCCCCAGAACTGCCCCTCCACTTGCTCACTGACACACCCATTACTCTTACACTCTTAGTCCCTTAATTTTTACATGCAAATGACAATTGGTATGTGATCTTTAAGACCTATAAAATCTGATTCTTTCTGACAAAATGATTTTCAGATTGGGTGGAACACAGGAACATGGTCTTGGAGGTATCAATGAATGCCTTTGGCCAAGAGCCTATACACAGTGTTTAATTTTCAGCTTCTGTTTGGTGAAAAGAATATTTCTGTTTGGGTTGATCCAAGGCAATCGGCTCATGAGTACAAAAGCTTATTTTTAGTCATCTGTCAACAATCTGTTCACTTGTCCCCAATGTGATTTTAGATAGAAACTCAATGGATGAGTGTAAAAGATACGGATTTTTGAGAAAGATAATGCTATATAGCATTACAGCATATAGAACTGTTTAGGAAGGACTAACATGGTCCTGAGAAGTTACTGGAGGGCAAAATCATGTTGTAGAGAAATAACTTTCACCAAAGCCTTGTGGAAGAAGGAGATATTTATTGTGGCATATCAGAAAACAAAATGGGAAAATGACTGCAAGCACTTAGGATATAAACAGGCCAATATCCAAAGAAGTACGATCTATGAGTGCTTTTTATACAATTTTGAAGGTGCTGATTCATTATGAGTAAATTACTTAGAGACTACGATTGGTTAAAGTAAAGACAAAGAACTAAGATGATGATTGAGTAAACCTCTCGTTTTTCTTTTCTAACAATGTTGTCTCTTGGTTCAGGGGTCCTGAGTCTGTCTTATGATAATTGTTTTTTATTTATTATGTGGGTTAAATATGATATTGGGTAGATCTTTAACTTGCTTCCTGGGGCAACTTGTTGATTTAGTTTTGGCAGGCACATGCACTGTTCTTTGAACTGGTTAGGACACACTGTTCCACTTCGTTGATGTAGTTTTCTATTGTTTCAAGCTTTCAGATTCTGACAAACATGTTGACCTTTTGTGGTTAAGGCTTGCTGTGGTTAGGTTAACCCTTTAGCAATCCCTCCTTTTGATCACTGATTACTGTAAGTATCTTGATGATCACAAGATGATCCCTAGGCTTTGCTGGGCTCCCAGATGGCAGCCATGGCAGACATTTCAAATTCATAGTCTGGTTTTCACTGAATACCATCATTTCTTCACCAGGGTCTTAGGTGAGGGTTATATCTCTGTAGATCATTCTGGAGCAGTGGGCAGAATCAGTATACTTTATTGGTTTCAAAGTTGGACATAATCTAGGGTGTTGGCATTTATTAATTCAAGCAACCAAACATTTGAATAAAATAGAGATTAATCCAATTAATATTATTATCATTAAAATGCCCTGCAGGAGCAAGTGAGCCCAAGATCCCATCCCTTGGGGTAGCCATCCAAATAAATCTGGGGTTTGGAAAGGAGGAATAGAGTGTAAACCCTGGTGGCATAATGGTTAAGAGCCACAACTGCTAATCAGAAGGTTGGCAGTTGGAATCCACCAGGCTTTCCTTGGAAATGCTGTGGAGTTGCTATGAGTTCAGATCGACTCAATCGCAAGAGGGTTTTTTTTTTTTTTTTTGATAAACAGCTTGCTGTCTAATTTCATGCATGTCTTGTTCTACAATTCCAGAGGTATTTATCCAAGAGCAACGGGATGTATTGGTCACCCCACATACACCTCCGTGTTGTGCCAATAAGAAGCCTAATGCAACCTGATTGTCCAGGATCACCTTTTCTAGAGAGGTTAATGTTTTTTGCTGAGCTGACATTCCGTCAGCAACATTATCAGTTATTTGTGCCATTGTGGCAGGCAGGTTTGTAAAGATTTTTCTAATTCTACTCTACCATATGAGGAGATAAATACTCTTCAATGTGACCCATCTGACCCTGGATGTTCTAATGGAATTTTCATATGATTCTCTTTTGGTTATTGAAATTAGTTTGATATCACATATCCAATGTTGACTAGTGTTATTGAAATAAATGTCAAAGGGGGACACCCATTAATCCTAAGGTACATTGCACTTGCGTTCTCCACCCATTTACACACAGAGTATCCCATGCATAAGGACTGTCCTTAGGAAACGGATTGCTTAAACCACTATAATTATATTCCCCACAGAGGAACACATAACCATAACGGACACAAAGGACAGCATTGGTAAAAATACTAATTCCTGTTTAAAAGATATTGTGGGATAATAACAGGATGATAAATAAGGCATCCAGTTTGCCCATGGATGATAATACTGAGCTGGGAAAAGGAATTCATGTCCAGAATGAAGGTTTTCTCCAGTGAAGACAATTATTGCCCCCAGTATGATCGAAAAAGTCCTGTGCAATGAACAGACTAGCAGTTGGCTGATTGACAATGGATCTAGCAGATGCCATGTCATAGACTCAGCTTTTGTTTCTGCCATTAGCAGACTGGGCACATCAGCTACAGTGGGCAGATCAGTCTTGGTGTTGGTAGCCCCATACATACCCTGAGGTTCTGCCAATCTGGCTACTTTGAGTTTGAGTACATTGAACAGAGTGGTGGGGAGAGAGGTTATCTTTCATTCATAGAACAAGTCAACTTGTCTACCAAATTTTTGATGGTTGTGTGTGTTTGTTTTTCCAAAGAATACTTCTGGTAAGCATTCTAATTTATATGGTCTACAAGTATCTTCAGGTTTCTCTTTTTTCTTTGTCATCCCGTTAAATATTTCCTTCAGTAATAATTATCCTCAATTTGAAGTACTAAGTCATGATTTTTGCTCACCCAAAAACTTGAGACCACTTTAGTAATGTATATACAATCTGATCTTTCTTCTCTATCTGCAGTGTAATGGCCTTACTGGGCCAAATTTTTGGGCTTTTTCTAGAAGTGTCTAAATTTCTTTCCATATCACCTCCTTTCAGTTGCTGAGTCAACTTTAACTTAGCATAGAAATACTTTAAGTGCATTATTATTATTTTTTACTTTAGCTTAATATAGTAAGCATTGGATAATTTGGACCTTACATTTCCAGTCTTTTCATACCATCCACCTATGGATATTTTTCTTATGAGGCATTGAACTTCTCATTGTTGCTCCAACACACTGAGCTTTTCATAACCTCTATCTTGGAAAGTATCACTATAGGCTTATTCATTTGGAGAAAAACTTGAAGACCAACTTGAATGTCAACTAGTTTCTACCTTCTCCAATTGTTCAGTGTGTAAGTTGGACCACTTTGTCTTGGATTTACCCTCAACAGACTATGAATCATATTTTTTCCATGTCTTCATCTCACCATTGAGAGTAAGATCTTAGAGAAAAGATAATCTGTCTCATTCATCATTGTTTGCCCAGGAATTTGAATAAAGTATGGTATGTGAAAAGAGATTAATATTTATCAACAAATTTTCTCTTATGGGATGAATTCTATGTGGCAGTAAAGACTCACAATTTTTCTGACCATACCCTTGAAGGCTTTTTTCACTTCTTGGTTCCGTAGGGTATAAATGAAGGGATTCAATAGGGGAACAACAGAAGTAATCAGCACTGCTACTCCCTTGTTGAAAGTAATTCCTTCTTTTGCTGAGGGCTTAATGTAAATGAAGAAGCAGCTACCACAAGAGATGGAGATGACAATCACATGGGAAGAACATGTGGAAAAGGCCTTTTTTCTTTGTTGTGCTGATGGAATCTTCAGAATTGTTTTGATGATGTAAGTGTATGAAAGCATTACCAGCACCAGGGTAACCACTAAGGTCCCAAAAGCTAAGATAAAGTCAACCAACTCCAAGAGACTGGTGTCTGAACAGGAGATCTCCATGAGTGGTCCATTGTCACAGTAAAAATGATTCAGCACGTTGGAGGCACAGAAATCTAGTTGGCTGGTCAGGATGATGGGGGATAAGATGATTAGAAAAGCACTCAGCCAAGAGCAGAGAACCAGCTGGGTGCAGGCTCTCCTGTTCATGATGGTTGTGTAATGCAGTGGTTTGCAGATGGCCACATAGCGGTCATAGGACATAGCAGCCAGGAGGTAAAACTCTGTGGCCCCGAGGAATATGGCAAAGAAATACTGAGTGAAGCAGCCAGCAAAGCTGATGGTATTATTTCCTGTCAGGATGCTGCTCAGGAATCTTGGAATGAAAATAGTAGTGAAAGAAATTTCTAAGAAGGAGAAATTCCATAGGAAGAAATACATAGGGTTCTGGAGATGGGAGTCCAGCAGGGTGAGGGTGATGATTGTCAGGTTGCCCATGACACTGAATATGTAGGTGAGGAACAGGAAGATGAAATCCATGGCCTGAAGCTCTGGGTTGTCTGTAAATCCCAGTAGGACAAACTCAGTCAAAGAAGTCTGGTTTTTCATAATTAGCCTTTGTTGAACCCTTACAAAGAAAAGGAAAGAAATCAGTGGTGAGTGTGGAATGGGAGCTCAGGGTGCCAGAGATGAACCTGGTACACAAAATCAACTCATGTACATTTCCTCTGTTTACTACTGACATATTGTACTTGAGTTAACTTCTTGGAAAGAGCAATTCTTTGGCACAGAGGCCCTATTAATACAGTTTTTGACAGATCCTTGTATGCTAGGATATTTTATAGTCCATCCAGAAAAACATAAAATTGTTCAGGCAATAATCTGTTTTGGGTGCTGCTTACTTTCTTCTACCAACTCACTCCTTTACCTCTTTGACTGTCACAGTCAAGTGAGACCCACCCAGTTCAGGTGTGTACATGTTACAATATTTGGAGACGTTTGTGAGATCACACTTTTAGTAAGACCATAAAAGTCTTAGCTGACAATGATGTTCCATGCTGTGGAATGATAACTATGAATTTTACCTTCATTTACTAGCACATATAATAAAAACCTGCAACAGTAATGCAATGGAATCATAGGATACGATTCCAATTCTGACACACTATGGAGTATTGTGAAGTTTGGGATTGCTTTCAGATTTCAGTAGACGTTAATGGTCAGAGGGGATTAGCCTCTCGGGTATTGTGTTCTGGGAGCTGAGTACTTTATGAGAACCTTAGCAACTCGGCCTTGAGGTTCTGCTGTGGGTGACTAGAGTGTCCAGAAGTGGTTATCCTGTGGCATGGGGCTGTGGCCTGGCCCCTAGCCACCTCATGTCCCTCTTTCGCTCTGTGTGTTAGAATTAATTCCCTCTTCCTATCTGTTTAAGATTTTCTTCCTTCAGATTCTTTCTGATTTTTCTGTATTCGCCATGCCATTCTTGTCCTTAGAAAGAGACTTATGTTGTTATTTGCAAGCAATTCTGAATTCATTCCATATGTAATTGTCAAAGTTTACTTGAAATACACTCTGATCCACCTTTTTCCTTCTTATTGTCCATCCTTTGTGAAATGCTGGCTCATTCTAGCTAAATTGTAGGAAGAGGCAGAGCCTTGCTGTGTGATGAATTCTTCTTTAATATAAATATCCATATTTTTTTCTTGGGTGTTTTTTTCCCCTTGTATCAGTGTATCTTCCTTGCTTTAGTGATAAAGAGGGTTTTATATTAATCACTTGGTGGGGAAAGTAATGTCCTCTTTAAGACCTGAGTTTAAGTCCCCTCAGTATTTACTAACTTTGCCTCTGTAACAGTATCAAACATTCTCTGGTAGCAGTAGCCTAGGGATGTGACTGTCGAGTAATGTTTGCCTCATTCATTGTACTTGCTTCTATTAAGTTCCTATCACCTTATAAAAAAACAAACAAACCCACTGCCGTCGAGTCGATTCTGACTCATAGCGACCCTATAGGACAGAGTAGAACTGCCCCATAGAGTTTCCAAGGAGCGCCTGGCGGATTTGAACTGACGACCCTTTGGTTAGCAGCCGTAGCACCTTATAGGTGGTTGGAAAGTGTTGTTGAATTTGTGAGATTCTCCAGCATTCAGTATTTTCTTTCATTTGCATTTCTTTTTTTTCATTCCTTTTTTCTGATTTTACTCATGTCTCTTCCCCCTCAAAAGAATAGTGAATATATTTGATCTCCTAAATGATTTTCACCGTCTCCCCACCCACCTATTCCTCATGGGTGAATTCCCAGTGGGTCCTGCCTTATGCCCTGTCCCTGTCTTCCTGGTTGAATTAGAAGGCTTTTGGCTTAATGTGACTTCTGCTGTAGTTTGAGTCCTCTCTGTGTGTGGCTTGGGCTCAGTTGTTAATCTGTATTGATCTGCCTGCTTTTTCCTGAAATCAGAGTCTCCGAAGCACTGATCTAAAAATTACTAATGGGAGAAGAGATGCAGTACTCAGGAGCAGCTCCCAGTGAATGACTTAAAGTCTCTTGAATGATGAAGTTAATCATGGCGTAGATGCCTGTTCATTCTCTCTTTGTTTCCAGTGTGAGAAATAACCACTTTCTCTGTGACATAAATGGAACCTTACCAAATAGAGCAGAGAAAGCTCTCATCCATCCCCTCCCACGTTTTTGGACAAAAGTCTTTTACAGATAAGATCTGTAGGTCATGTCACTTCTGATGGCCTTCTTCAGGATTCTATAGGGAGAGACACATCTGGATCTTCTTTAATCCATGTGCCTTTCAGACCCTCCATTATGTCATTACTTTGATGTAGTCATTGCTTATACTCACATGTTCTACACCGTAAACCGCATAATTCACTGACATCTATAACTCAATGTTCTTTCCCTTCTGCTCACTTGCTATGCATTTCTTTTCAGAAATTCACAATCAAATCATTTTAATGATTCACAGCCTTAGCAAGATAATATTACAGTTTTTTAAAACTGGGAACATACTTACTTTGGTTAATCCAGATGGTTGCAGTGGGATTTTAATCCAAAGCATCCTCAATTATGAATGAAAGAAAAAAAAGAAAATCTTAGGTAGGATCAATTTCTAAAATCTTCTCTATCTGCTTTATATCACATCTTGGTGTACTCTTTTACAGAGTTATGTAAGCTTTCACAGGTTTTTGGCATAGGAATTGATTCCAGCTCTTTACATCCTGTATCAGCCTGGTGAGCATTTGTCAGCTTTGCTTCCTGTACTAATTCAAACAGTAACAGAAATGAGACCCAGGGAGATGCTATACTGTTTATGTAGAGCAAATAAATAGAATAGTTACAAGTTCCAGGAGAATGGTGTGCTTCAAAATATTATTTCCTTCCTTCTAATTATGTCTCAAGTAGAAAAAAGCTGGTGATTTCTACGAGGTAGACATTGGCTTCTTTGTAGTTTCCATGTCACCCAGAGTGAGGCAGATTTTATTAGCTTTGTTCAAAAAACACACTAGGGATTAACTAAGTTAACAACAGTAGGCCTCCTGTGTTCTATCTTCAGAAGGTGCTAATGAACCTCCTTTGTTGACAAGTTGGGAGTGAACTTGAAATAGATGGCAGAGAAAAGAGGTTACAAAGAGAGTGGTGAAGAATGTGGTATGAGCACATCATTACCTTTGAGGCATGGTCCAAGTATAAGAGTAATTATGTTTGTCTCTTACTGTCTACAGTGTTATTCAGAGCCTAATTTGGCATTGTGGTCACCTTGAGTTTCCAGGAGTGCTTAGTCCTAGAAGCCTAGTGAAAATTGGATCCAAGAGATAGTAGAGCTGGGATCATACCTGGAAAAGTCAATTCTCTCCTTGTGTGTAAGGGCCATTGTGGGAATAGGTGATAAATCTAAAATGGAAAGAATCAGATAATGGCAATAATGAAGTAGGAAGTGAGTAGAGAAGGCTGGATTGAAGGAAAAAGCCTAAGATACTTGCTGAAAATATGATATTTAATTTAGGTGCAAAAAATATTATTTTTTCAAGTTCTGGCTGGGTGCTACAAGCTAATATAATGTTTGTTTAAAGGCACTGTAATTCTTCAGTTTACATACTTCTGCCTGGAATAATGAGTTTGGGTTTTGAAAAAAAGTTTTGTTGATAAAAGATCATAATATAATGGGAGGAGATTCTTGAAGTAGAAAACTTGTTTCCAAATGTGATCTGAATCTACTAGATCTCCTGTGGAATTAAGTACTTGACACAGTGCATTGAGTGGGTCAGTGACCTGCTGGGATCACCTAAAAGGAATGATATCATTCCTTTGTTCACGTTTTCTTGGAAACACAAGTAGCTTTACCTGTAGAGTGGCTTTTTAGTCAAGAATCTTTGCTATTTAAGTCACAGAAACCTTCTCAAGCTAGCCCAAGTAAAAGATATTTATGCTAGGGATCCGCCAGGTAATGTAATGGGTGCAGGTTCTTATAGGAACTGACATTAGGAACCTTAAAGGATTAGAAGCTGCTTTTTCTCCCGCTTATGGCCTCATGGTCACTCATCTCCCCAATCCTAGAGGTCACAAGGGTCTCTTACCTTTATATCTCTCTATTTTCTCTCTCTTAAATGGTTTCCTCTACTTGCACACGATCTAACATTTAACCCCAAATAACAACAAACATTTATTGAGTCCCTACTTTCCACAGGCACTCTTCACGTACTGAGAACACAGTAGTTAATAAAACAGAAAAAAATTACTGTTCTCACGAAGCTTTACATTCCATGGGAAGAGGAAGACAATTAATATGTAAATAAAATCCATATCATGTTGGAGAATGGTAAATGTTAGGAGAAAAATAGAGCAAGTAATGAGCACAGGGAATTTTGATGAGTGGATTGCATTTTAAAAAATGTGGTCATACAGAGCCTCCCTGAGAAGGTGACATTTGAGTAAATATTTGAAGGAAGTGAAAGAATGAGTTATGTAGATATTTTGGGGAAAAGAATTCCAGGAAGAGAGAAAAAAGTAAGTGCAAAGGCCATTAGGTGGAAGCAGCTACTGCGACTGGAGTGGAGTAAGCGGATAGTGGTAGGAGATGAGGTCAGAGAGGACTGGGGACCAATGCGTAGGGCCTTGTAGGACATTGTAAATGAATGAGCTAGAAAGTCATTGGAAGGTTCTGAGCAGAGAAGGTCCTGAGCTTAGAAGCTTCTAAGCTCTTATTTATGATTAGATTGAAGGGAGAAAGGGTTGAAAAAAGCATGTCAATGATGGGGCTGTTGTAATAACCCAGGTTAGATATGATGGAGGTTGGTTCAGGATGGTAACAGTAAAGGCGGCAAGAAATGGTCAGATTTTGGGTAAATTTTGAGGGTAGAAGATTTACTCGTGGACCACATATGGGACTGGAGAAAGCAAGAGAGGAACCAAGATTTTTGGCTGGAGCAAGTAGAAAATCTAATTGCCAAATACTTGCAAGAAGGAAGACTTTGTTCACTTACTAATTGAACATTTACTGAGTGTGTATAATGGGGATAGGAGCCCTAGTAGCACAGTAGTTAATGGGCTCAGCTGCTAACTGAAAGGTTGGTGGTTGGAATTCACCAGCTGCCCACAAGAGAAAGATGTGGCAATCTGCTTCCATAAAGATTTACAGCCTTGGAATTCCTATGTGGCAGTTCTCCTCTGTCCTGTAGGATTATTATAAGTTGAAATCAATTCGCTGGCAATGGGTTTGGTTTATGGGGCTGTCACTGTGTTATAGGCAGTGAGACCATCATTCCTGCCCTCAAGCCCAGGAATGAAAGCCATTGGTCCATAGCTCGGATGAAAGTGAATAGGGAGGAGGGAGTACAGTCGTTGTTGTTGTTAGGTGCTGTCGAGTTGATTTCAACTCATAGCGACCCTATGTACAATAGAACCATACACTGTCTGGTCCTGTGCCATCCTCACAATCCTTGTAATGCTTGAACCCATTGTTGCAGTGACTGTGTCAATCTGTCTTGTTGAGGGTCTTCCTCTTTTTTGCTGACCCTCTACAGTGAGCAGTAGATATAAACATCCTTGTTCATGATTTAATCCTGACTGGAAGCTTATTGGGGGTGACGGTGGAGGCAAAATATTGCTTTCTCAGGTCCAATGTTTTCTGGGGGTCTTCCTATTCCTTCTGAAAGAAAAGGAATAAAGTATCCACTTTGTCCAGAAGAAATATGGAAATGGAAAGGAGAGGCATCTTGAGAAAAGTCACGAACTATCAGATGGAAAAACATGGCTTTTTGTAAGCTTCCACTTTCCTAAAGATTCATGTTCTAAAGGCTTCTAATTGAAGTTTGTTGAGAGCTGTATGAAAGGAAGCGAGGGGCACTTAAAATACTTAGAAACACTTAGGAGCGTGAATGTTCAGAGCAGTTAGAATGGGTGGGTGGCTGTATTGCTCTGTGGTTAAGCCATTGGGCTCTGGCTCCACACAGATTTGGCTTGATTTTAGTTCATTCACTTAACTGTGTGACATTGCATTAAGTTGTTTCACCTCAGTAGTCTTCATTTTTGTCATCTGTAAAAAAGGATGGAATTTCCAGGTGTATCTAAGAAATTTATGTGAGGCATGCTTTGCCAATTCATTGCTCTCAGTGTATAAACTCTCAAACGGTTTAGTGTCTTCCCTTTTAAAAATGATTTTAGTCTGGGCTCCCTAATTCATTTGTCTATGCATCCATGTACACATCCATTATTTCTTCAACTGTCCAACAAGTATTTTTTCAGCACCACCTACCACTGGCTGGCATTGCAAATAGAGCTTAGACCAAGAAGATACTATCCCTGCACTCCTGGAGTGCAGAATAAAGGTGAATACAGACTTTAAATGTATTTGTTATTATTATGGGCACTGTTAATGAGATAGCATAGGATACCATGGGGGTGCATAACTTGGGGGTCATCCTTCTCTTCTTCATTATTCCACTCTTGAAATTCCATTTTACCATTCTTTTTCAGTTACCTTGCCCCTACTCCCACATTTTCTGCAAATGGCTAAGTTCACAAACAATATCCTTATTGTCAGTTCTTATATTTTCAGTCTTCATATTAATTGCTCTCTGCAGCATTTCACATTGTCAACCATCCATGTTTCTAGAGATATTCTCTTCCTTAACCCTTTGTGCCACCCAGCTGCCTATCTCTATGGGAAAGTTTGCTGACTCACAACGACACTATAGGACAGAGTAGAACTGCCCCAAAGGGTTTCCAAGGAGCAGCTGGTACATTTGAACTGTCGACCTTTTGGTTAGCAGCTGTAGCTCTTAACCACTGAGTCACCAGCCTTCCACTGTGACCACAGGGCTTCTAAACCTCCATATCTGACATCAAATCGAGATTGGCATTATGGGCATTGAAATTATTTTAAACATGAATTTAACTCAAAACCAGAATTGTCATTTCCACAAGTGTAATCTTTTTCCTTCTCTTTTTTTCTTGATTGAAATCAACGACAAATACAATACACTCAGGGTCTCAGGACTGAAATTTTGTGCAGTATTCTTTCTCCATTTTGCTTGCTCGACCTATTCCTACATGTTAAGAGCCAATTTCAATGTTATCTCTTCTGAAAATATTTATCGATTCTCTAACTCTGAGTTGTTTTCTCATTTACAAAAGCTTATTCATTTCTTTGTACTAACACTTAATAGGTTGTAAGTTATCTATTTCCAAGTCTCTCTTACTGGACTGGAGTTGAACTCTTTATTGGATACCTAGTAGCTGGCACAGAGCTTGGTACATAGTACAGACTCATCCATTATGGCTTGAATTCTGAAATTACTTAAGATTCACAAGCTTTTTGATGGCATCCTTGAAAGCTTGTTTTACCTGCTGGTTCCTTAGGATGTAAATAAAGGGGTTCAATAAAGGGGCAACTGAGGTAATCAGTAGAGCTACTCCTTTGTTGAATGTGTCCCTTTCTTTTGCTGAGGGCTTAACATAAATGAAAAAGCAGCTTCCATAAGAGAGGGAGATGACAATCATGTGGGAAGAACAAGTGGAAAAGGCTTTTGTCCTTTGCTAGGCAGAGGGGAGCTTTAGAATAGTCCTGATGATGAATGCATAGGAGAGAATCACTAGCACCAGAGTGAGCACCAGGGTCACAGATTCCACAAGAAAGACAACCTTCTCTACAAGGCTCGTGTCTGAACAGGAGAGTTCCCGAAGGGGCTCAAAGTCACAGAAATAATGATTCAGCCTGTTGGATGCACTAAAGTCCTGCTGACTCATTAGGGTGATAGGTGGTATAATAATCATTAACCCAGCCAGCCAAGAGCAGAGAACCAGCTGGGTACAGATTCTGCTGTTCATAATGGTCGTGTAATGCAGGGGTCTGCAGATGGCCACGTAGCGATCATAGGACGTTGCAGCCAGAAGATAAAACTCCTTTGCCCCAAGGAAAATGGCAAAGAAATACTGAGTGAAGCAGCCAGCAAAGCTGATACTCCTGTTCCCTGTTGTGATGCTGATCAAGACCCTGGGAATGATGTTTGTGAAGGAAATTTCTAAGAAAGAGAAGTTCCGGAGAAAGAAATACATAGGGGTCTGAAGGTGGAAATCCAGCAAGGTGAGGCTGACGATCGCCATATTTCCAATGGTGCTGAGCAAATAGGTGATGAACAGAAATGCAAAATTGCTACCTGGAGTTCAGGGACATCTGTTAGGCCCAGCAGGATAAACTTGGTCAACATAGCTTTATTTTTCATTGCTGAAATTCTTTTTCTTTTAGAATTTTTATTGTGCTTTAAGTGAAAGTTTACAAATCAAGTCAGTCGCTCACACAAAAACTTATATACACCTTGCTACATACTCCCATTTGCTTTCCCCCTAATGAAACAGTCCACTCTCTCCCTCCACTCTCTCTTTTCATGTCCATTTCACCAGCTTCTAGCCCCCTCTACCCTCTCATCTCCCCTCCAGGCAGGAGATGCCAACATAGTCTCCAGTGTCCACCTAATCCAAGAAGCTCACTCCTCACCAGCATCCCTCTTCAACCCATTGTCCAGTTCAATTCATGTCTGAAGAGTTGGCTTTTGGAATGGTTCCTGTTCTGGGCCAACAGAAGGTCTGGGGACCATGACCACTGGGGTCCTTCTAGTCTCAGTCAGGCCATTAATCTGGTCTTTTTGTGAGAATTTGGGGTCTGCATCACACAGCTCTCCCTCCCTCAGGGGTTCTCTGTTGTGTTCCCTGTCAGGGCAGTCATCGGTTGTAGCCAGGCACCATCTAGTTCTTTTGGCCTCAGGATGATGTAGTTTCTGGTTCATGTGGCCCTTTCTGTCTCTTGGGCTCATAATTACCTTTTGTCCTTGGTGTTTTTCATTCTCCTCTGATCCAGGTGGTTTGAGACCAATCGATTCATCTTATATGGCTGCTTGTTAGCATTTAAGACCCCAGACACCACTCTTCAAAGTGGGATGCAGAATGTTTTCTTAATGGATTTTGTTATGCCAATTGACTTAGATATCCCCTGAAACCATGGTCCCCAAACACCTGCCCCTGCTACACTGGCCTTCAAAGCATTCAGTTTATTCAGGAAACTGCTTTTGGTTTAGTCCAGTTGTGCTGACTTCCCCCGTATTGTGTATTGTCTTTCCCTTCACCTAAAACAGTTTTTATCTACTATCTAATTTTTTTAATTAGTTAATACCCCTTTCCCTTCCTCCCTCCCTCCCTCCCCCTTCTCATAACCACAAAAGAATGTTTTCTTGTCAGTTTAAACTATTTCTCAAATTCTTATAATTGTGTTCGTATACAAGATTTGTCCTTTTGCAAGTGACTGATTTCACTCAGCATAATGCCTTCCAGACTCCTCCATGTTATGAAATGTTTCACAGATTCCTCACTGTTCTTTGTGGATGCGTAATATTCTATTGTGTGAATATACCATAATTTATTTACCCATTCATCTCTTGTGGGGCACCTCAGTTGTTTCCATCTTTTTGCTATTGTAAACAGTGCTGCAATGACCATGGGTGTGCATGTATCTGTTTATGTAAAGGCTCATATTTCTCTAGGACATATTGCAAGGAGTGGGATTGCTAGATTGTATGGTAGTTCTATTTCTAGCTTTTTGAGGAAGGACCAAATCGATTTTCAAAGTGGTTGTACCATTTTACATTCCCACCAGCAGTGTATAAGTGTTCCAGTCTCTCCACAGCCTCTCCAACATTTATTATTTTGTGTTTTTTGGATTAATGCCAGCCTTGTTGGAGTGAGATGAAATCTCATTGTAGTTTTGATCTGCAATCCAGTTATGCCAGCACTATTTGTTAAAATGACTGTCTTTTCCCCATTTAACTGTTTTGGGGCCTTTGTCAAATATCAACTGCTCATATGTGGATGGATTTATGTCTGGATTCTCAATTCTGTTCCATTGGTCTATGTATCTGTTGTTGTACCAGTACCAGGCTGTTTTGACTACTGTTGCAGTATAATAGGTTCTAAAATCAGGTAAAGTAAGGCCTCCCACTTTGTTCTTTTTTTTTTAGTAATGCCTTATCCATCTGGGGCCTCTTTTCCTTCCATATGAAGTTGGCGATTTTTTCTCCATCTCATTAAAGAATGTCCTTGGGATTTGGATCTGAACTGCATTAAATGTATAGGTCACTTTTGGTAGAATAGACATTTATATAATGTTAAGTCTTCCTATCCATGAGCAAGTTATGTTTTCCACTTATGCAAGTATCTTTTGGTTTCTTGCAGAAATGTATTGTAGTTTTCTTTGTATAAGTCTTTTACATCTCTGGTAAGGTTTATTCCTAAGTATTTTATCTTCTTGGGGGCTACTGTAAATGGCATTGATTTGGTGATTTCCTCTTCGATGTTCTTTTTGTTGGCATAGAGGAATCCAACTGTTTTTTGTATGTTTATCTTGTATCCCGATACTCTGCTGAACTCTTCTATTACTTTCAGTAGTTTTCTGGAGGATTCCTTAGGGTTTTCTATGTATAAGATCATGTCATCTGCCAATTGAGATACTTTTACTTCTTCCTTGCCAATCTGGATGCGCTGTATTTCTTTATCTAGCTGGAGTGGGTGGTAGCCTAACTGCTCTGTCTGGGACCTCCAACACAATGTTGAATAAGAGTGGTGATAAAGGGCATCTTTCTCTGGTTCCCGTTCTCAAGGGAAATGCTTTCAGGCTCTCTCCATTTAGAGTGATGTTGGCTGTTGGCTTTGTATAGATGTGCTTTATTATGTTGAGGAATTTTCCTTCAATTCCTATTTTGCTGAGAGTTTTTATCATGAACGGGTGTTGAACTTTGTCAAATGCCTTTTCTGTATCAATTGATAAAATCATGTGATTCTTGTCTTTTGTTTTATTTATGTGGTGGATTACATTAATTGTTTTTCTAAGGTTGAACCATCCCTGCATACCTGGTATGAATCCCACTTGGTCATGGTGAATTATTTTTTTAATATGTTGTTGAATTCTATTGGCTAGAATTTTGTTGAGGGTTTTTGTATCTAAGGTCAGGAGGGAGGGATATAGGTCTATAATTTTCTGTTTTTGTGGTGTCTTTGCCTGGTTTTGGTATCAGGGATATGGTGGCTTCATAGAATGAGTTGGGTAGTATCCCATCCTTTTCTATTCTCTGAAATACCTTTGGTAGTAGTGGTGTTAACTCTTCTCTGAAAGTTTGGTAAACTGTGCAGTGAAGCCGTCTGGACTACGGCTTTTTTTTGTTGGGAGTTTTTTGATTACCTTTCATTGTTGAAATTTTTTGAATGTCAAAGAGAATAAGAGACAGTAACCAAATGTGAAAAAGGAAGATATTCTCTGAAATGGACAGGTGAAATCTGAGGAGAAGAAAAGGAGACAGACTGTGAACCTTTTCTCTGATGATGTGAACCAGACCAGTGGCTCTTGGGTCTTCCTGGCTTTATTTGCCCTGTGTAGGAAAGTTCAAGTATTGTTCCCCCATGGTACTTTACCAATTCCAACCAGAAAAAAATGTCAGCCCTGTAAATGATGTTCAAAAAGTTTGCAGAATGAACTAGTAAAAGAATGCCTCCAGAAGTTATCTTCTTCCAGAATAATTATTAATTTGCTTCCTTCTGCATTCATTTTCCTTACTTCCCACTGATCTCCACTCATTGCTCTTCTTCCTCTAATTCTCCTCAAAAATGCTGTTTTTCTTACTCTTCTCTGCCTTTTTTGTTTTTATTTTTAATATAATTATAGCAATCTCTCATTTTCTTTCTGGTCCAGCTCCTCTAATTCCCTCAGTGCCAAGTTACCAGTTCTTTACTTCCTCCTGGTGGATGCTCCATTCTTTTCTGCCCATGTCTGTTCATTAGAACTGAAAGACCTTTGAATTAGGAGTATGTTTGTCCTTTGGCCCTTTCCACACGCCTGTCTAGAATTCAGTAAATAGTAAATTCTAAAAATAATCTGCATTAACATACTTAAATGCATTCAGAATCTTTAGAACTGGAGTTTTGTTTTCCATAAGAATAAAAAAGAAAAAAAAGAACCTGTTACAGTTGAGTTGATTCTGACTTATAGCGACCCTATAGGACAGAGTAGAACCACCCCACAGGGTTTCCAAGGAGAGGCTGGTAGATTTGAAATGCCAGTGTTTTGGTTAGCAGCCATAGCTCTTAACCACTACACTACCAGGACTCCAATAAGAATTTTCCATAAAAATAGGGAGATTCTATTAAGTTACAAGGAAATTTTAGGAGCTTAAGAATATTAAATCAGAAGTTCTTAACCAGGGATTCATTATTTCCCAGATTAGATTTACTATATTTGTGAATCCACAAAATCATATGTAAAATACTTTGTGTATGTAAATATGGGAATACAATTGTTATCTCATTAAAAATATTAAGAACCATTATGTTCAAGACTTTTCAGTGGTAGCCTGGTTGTAGAGTCAGTCAGGGTATAGATCCTTTTCTCTGGTTTTGGAAGACTGTTTTGAGTAATTCTCCATTTAAAACAAATATAATCTTAGCATAGATTTTAGGAACTGAACATCAGGAAATTGCTCACCAAAACTTTTTATAGCTAAGCTGATGGTCCCATTCTGTGAAACTTGTTATCTGGGATTTTTCTGGAAGACTCCATCTTTGAACACTTTAAGATCATTTTTAAGTCTCTAGTGATTTGGAAGCTCGTGTGGTTATGTAAGGGGGAGGGGGAGTGCTTGCACTCAGGAAGAGGAAGAGACAAGGGGTGGTGACGTTCCTCAATAAGATAGGCCCTACAGAAGAAGAGGCAGGGGGTGGTAACGTTCCTCAATAAGATTAGTCCCTACAGAGGAAGAGATGGGGGTGTTGAGATTCCTCAATAAGATGGTCTCTAGGAAGTTAAACATTAAGCCAAGGAAATAGTCCCTATGGGGTCCCTAACTTGATAAGGTTCCTGACTTGATAAGGTCCCTAACTTGGTAATTAAATGGTAAGCCAAGGAAATAGTCTCTATAGGGGTCCTTGACTTGGCTGTTAAACGTTCACAGGGAGAGATAAGAGATAAGAATAGTACAAAACCCTAAGAAAATGACTATGGAGGCACTCAGATTCTTTCTCTGCCTGAATAGACCACTTGATGCTCCCTAGTCAAGTGTACTTTCCTTCTAACCCTCTGCTTGCTAATAAACCTCTGCTTGCTTGGCAGTATTTGTCTCAGTGTTTGAATTCTTTCCTTCACTGAAGACAAGAACTGAAGCTGTTCTCCAGTAACAAAGTCATATTTTCTGGGGGGGTGTCCTTTTCATTTATTTAAGACTTTTTCTATTTATTTTTTAAAAAAAACATTTATAAGGAAACAGCTTTGTGATGTTTTAGACTGCAACGCATTTTACATTTTATATCATTTCTCAGCAAACATGTACATATCTAACAAGTTTTACAGAGCACACCTTGCTACATGTGATATAATCTGACTTTTTTCTATTTTATTCCATACTTGAAATTTTTTTTCAAATTCTGGTTGCAACTCACTGACTTGACTTCATGACCCCGCTAGTGGGTTGCAGCCCATAGTTGGATGCAGGGATCAGAATATACCACACAATGTCCCTGATGTACTTGCCTTCCTGGTTACCAAACTGGAGTCTTCAGGGAGTAGTTGAGTGTTCACCTCTGCATTCCTTTCAAGCTTCACAACCACAGAATAAAATCAATGAAGTAAATTAAGTAAAAATCAATGAAGCTACAAACAGGGCAACACACTAGCTCACCTGACTGCCCAAAAAATTACAGAGGAATTTTAATCCTAAATATTCTTAGAGATGAATCAAAATGTTAAGATCACATAATTACAAAGTACTATAAAATTTATTGTATTCTACACTCTCTGCTGCCAAGTTCTGTCCTGCATTTCACAGAAATACACAAACTTTCAGGGCTTACTTTGTACGAAGTAATATTCTCTTTCTTCTGCTCTTTATCATTTAGTGGTGATTTGAAGAGCAGAGGCTCTTCCACTAATTCAGACTGATGCTGAATTAGGGTTTTTGGACATGCTGTTCTTTTTAAACTGGGCCAATAAACGGGAAGCTAAAAGAAGGACTTTTAGGATTTTTCTGTTCTAGAGGAAAGAAGGTTGATGACCTCAGAAGAATATAAACTCCCTCTCATCCCCAGATCATACTTTACCCAGAGTGACACAGGTTATATCTTCTCTGTTGAGAGCCTGCACTGGGGGATCAATTGTGTGAAGGAGCACAAGTTGCTCTGGGGATCCATGTTTGATAAAGGCTAATGAACGTCCTTTGTTGACAACTTTGGGAAAAATCTTTAAACACATGCTGAGGAAACAGAGTCTGGAGAGACTTGCTTGGAGGGATTAGGGTGGAATGTTAACAAGAGAGCATCAGCTTGCAGAGAAGAGGAAGAGTATGATGTCACAGCATTTGCCTTCTTTTTTTTTTTTTAGTAGGTGTGCATGGTCATTCCCAGTGGGTGATATGGCTGGACTTGGCAGTGGATGGAAAGGACAGCAGCATAGGTGGAACCTTTTGGAGGTTATGAAGTTCCTGAAAAGTCATATTTTCTGAACATCACTCAGCTGGTTATAATCAGCCCATTTATAGGTTATTGGCTAAAGTCAGTAAGACCACAGTTTTCATATTTTGGAGGGTACATGCAGAAATAAAATGTAAAACAGACATGTGGAATGCTCAGATTCAGGCAGGGATAGGAGCCCTTATTGACCTGTAATCACTTCTGAGAAAACTCTTGTAAATCTCCAGTTTAGGGCATTGAAGAATTTGTTAAGCCCTAGGAGGACTGATCCATTTCCATATAAGGACACCTTCACAGCTGTTCATTTATCAGGTTAATCATCTATTTATCTATAGAGTGCAAGCACCGGAAAACCCAATGTCACCCTTGGGAACACAATGTCAGATTGGGGACAAAATATACACTATGCAAATTTTTTTTTTTAATTTTTATTGTGCTTTAATTGAAAATTTATAAATCAAGTCAGTGTCTCACACAAAAACTTATATACACCTTGCTACATACTGCCAATTGCTCTCCCCCAATGAGACAGCCTGCTCCCTCCCTCCACTCTCTCTTTTCATGTTCATTTCACCAGCTTCTATCCCCCTCTACCCTCTCATCTCCCCTCCAGGCAGGAGATGCCAACACAGACTGAAGTGTCCACCCGATCCAAGAAGCTCACGCCTCACCAGTATCCCTCTTCAACCCATTGTCCAATCCAATCCATGTCTGAAGAGTTGGCTTTGGGAATGGTTCCTGTCTGGGCCAACAGAATGTCTGGGGGCCATGACCACCGGGGTCCTTCTAGTCTCAGTTAGACCATTAAGCCTGGTCTTTTTATGAGAATTTGGGGTCTGCATCTCACTGCTCTCCTGCGCCCTCAGGGGTTCTTTGTTGTGTTCCCTGTCAGGGCAGTCATGGGTTGTAGCCAGGCACCATCTAGCTCTTCTGGCCTCAGGCTGCTGATGTAGTCTCTGGTTTATGTTGCCCTTTTTGTCTCTTGGGCTTGTAATTACCTTGTGTCCTTGGTGATCTTCATTCTCCTTTCACCAGGTATGCTGAGGCCAATTGATGCATCTTAGATGGCTGCTTGCTAGCCTTTAAGACCCCAGACACTTCTCTCTAAGGTCGGATGCAGAATGTTTTCTTAATAGAGTTTATTATGCCAATTGACCTAGACATTCCCTGAAACCATGGTCCCAAAGCTTCTGCCCCTGCTACAGTGGACTTCGAAGCATTCAGTTTATTCCGGAAACTGCTTTTGGTTTAGTCCAGTTGTGCTGACCTCGCCTGTGTTGTGTGTTATCTTTGCCATCACCTAAAGTAGTTCTTATCTAATATCTAATTAGTGAATACTCCTCTCCCACCCTCCCTACCTTCCCGTCCTTGTAACCATCAAATAATATTTTCTTCTCTATTTAAACTATTTCTTAAGTTCTTATAATGTGGTCTTATACAATATTTGTTCTTTTGCAACTGACTAATTTCAATCAGCATAATGCCTTCCAGATTGCTCCAGGTTATGAACTGTTTCACAGTTTCCTCACTGTTCTTTATGGATGCGTAGTATTCCATTGTGTGAATATACCATAATTTATTTATACATTCATCCATTGAGGGGTACCTTGGTTGCTTCCATCTTTTTGCTATTGTAAACAGTGCTACAATGAACATGGGTATGCATATATCTGTTCGTGTAAAGGCTCCATCAATTGCTCATATGCAAGTTCAAGCTGAAACTGAAGAAAATTAGAGCAAGTCCACAAGAGCCAAAATATGACCTTGAATATATCTCACCTGAATTTAGAGACCATCTCAAGAATAGATTTGACACATTGAACACCAGTGACCGAAGAACAGAAGAGTTGTGGGATGACATTAAGGACATCATCCATGAAGAAAGCAAGAGGTCACTGAAAAGACAGGAAAGAAAGAAAAGACCAAGATGGATGTCAGAGGAGACTCTGAAACTTGCTCTTGAGTGTCGAGCAGCTAAAGCAAAAGGACGGATTGATGAAGTAAAAGAACTGAACAGGCTGGTGGGGCCAAGATGGCAGACTAGGTGGATGCTACTGCGGATCCCTCTTGCAACAAAGACTCGGAAAAACAAGTGAATCGATCACATATATAACAATCTACAAACTCTGAACAACAAACACAGATTTAGAGACGGAGAACGAACAAATATGGGGAGACAGCGATTGTTTTCAGAGCCAGGAGCCAGCGTACCAGTCAGCGGATTTTCTGGAAAAACTAGTTTCCCAGTGATGGCTCGGAGACAGCAGTCCATATCAAACCACATAAAGAAGCAGACCATGACAGCCTCTCCAACCCCCTAAACAAAAGAATCAAAATCTTTCCCAAATGAAGATACAATCCTGGAATTATCAGATACAGAATATAAAAAACTAATTTACACAATGCTTAAAGACATCACAAACGAAATTAGGCTAACTGCAGAAAAAGCCAAGGAACACACTGATAAAACTGTTGATATTTGACAAAGGCTCAGAGTCAGTTAATTGGGGAAAAGATAGTCTTTTTAACAAACGGTACTGGCATAACTGGATATCCATTTGCAAAAAAATGAAACAGGACCCATACCTCACACCATGCACAAAAACTAACTCCAAGTGGATCAAAGACCTAAACATAAAGACTAAAACGATAAAGATCATGGAAGAAAAAATAGGGACAACCCTAAGAGCCCTAATACAGGGCATAAACAGAATACAAAACATTACCAAAAATGATGAAGAGAAACCAGATCACTGGGAGCTCCTAAAAATCAAACACCTATGCTCATCTAAAGACTTCACCAAAAGAGTAAAAAGACCACCTACAGACTGGGAAAGAATTTTCAGCTATGACATCTCAGACCAGTGCCTGATCTCTAAAATCTACACGATTCTGTCAAAACTCAACCACAAAAAGACAAATAACCCAATCAAGAAGTGGGCAAAGGATATGAACACACATTTCACTAAAGAAGATATTCAGGCAGCCAACAGATATATGAGAAAATGCTCCCGATCATTAGCCATTAGAGAAATGCAAATTAAAACTACGATGAGATTCCATCTGACACCAACTAGACTGGCATTAATCCAAAAAACACAAAATAATAAATGTTGGAGAGGCTGCAGAGAGATTGGAACTCTCATACACTGCTGGTGGGAATGTGAAATGGTACAACCACTTTGGAAATCCATCTGGCGTTATCTTGAACAGTTAGAAATAGAACTACCATACAACTCAGAAATCCCACTCCTCGGAATATACCCTAGAGATACAAGAGCCTTCACACAAACAGATATATGCACACCCATGTTTATTGCAGCTCTGTTTACAATAGCAAAAAGCTGGAAGCAACCAAGGTGTCCATCAACGGATGAATGGGTAAATAAATTGTGGTATATTCACACAATGGAATACTACGCATCGATAAAAAACAGTAACGAATCTGTGAAACATTTCATAACATAGAGGAACCTGGAAGGCATTATGCTGAGCGAAATGAGTCAGAGGCAAAAGGACAAATATTGTATAAGACCACTATTATAAGATCTTGAGAAATAGAAAAAACTGAGAAGAACACATACTTTTGTGGTTACGAAGGGGGAGAGGGAGGGAGGGTGGGAGAGGGTTTTTTTTGATCAATCAGTAGATAAGAACTGCTTTGGGTGAAAGGAAAGACAACACTCAATACAAGGAAGATCAGCCCAATTGGACTGGACTAAAAGCAAAGAGGTTTCCGGGATAAAATGAATGCTTCAAAGGTCAGCGGAGCAGGGGCGGGGGTCTGGGGAACATGGTTTGAGGGGACTTTTAAGTCAATTGGCAAAATAATTCTATTACGAAAACATTCTGCATCCCTCTTTGAAATGTGGCGTCTGGGGTCCTAAATGCTAACAAGCAGCCATCTAAGATGCATCAATTGGTCTCAACCCACCTGGAGCAAAGGAAAATGAAGAACACCAAGGTCACACGACAACTTAGAATCCAAGAGACAGAAAGGGCCACATGAACCAGAGACCTAC
Organism: Loxodonta africana; assembly: GCF_030014295.1. Classification (NCBI taxonomy): domain Eukaryota; kingdom Metazoa; phylum Chordata; class Mammalia; order Proboscidea; family Elephantidae; genus Loxodonta; species Loxodonta africana. Next base: position 83,771,656 of record NC_087345.1, read on the forward strand.
ATCATCCTGAGACCAGAAGAACTAGTTGGTGCCCGGCCACAATCGATGACTGCCCTGTCAGGGAGCACAACAGAGAACTCCTGAGGGAGCAGGAGATCAGTGGGATGCAGACCCCAAATTCTCATAAAAAGACCATACTTAATGGTCTGACTGAGACTAGAGGAATCCCGGCGGCCATGCTCCCCAGACCTTCTGTTGGCACAGGACAGGAACCATCCCCGAAGACAACTCATCAGACATGAAAGGGACTGGTCAGCGGGGGGAGAGAGATGCTGATGAAGAGTGAGCTAATTAAATCAGGAGGACACTGGAGAGTGTGTTGGCAGCTCTTGACTGGAGGGGGGATGGGAAGATAGAGAGAGAGGGAAGATGACAAAATTGGCACGAAACGAGAGACTGAAAGGGCTGACTCAACAGGGGGAGAGCAAGTGGGAGAAGGGAGTAAGATGTATGTAAACTTACATGCGACAGACTGATTGGATTTGTAAATGTTCACTTGAAGCTTAATAAAAGTTAATTAAAAAAAAAAAAAAAGAAAGAACTGAAGATTTCAAAGGGCCTCCCGAGAAGACAAAATAAAGTATTATAATGACATGTGCAAAGAGCCAGAGATGGAAAACCAAAAGGGAAGAATATGCTGGGCGTTTCTCAAGCTGAAAGAACTGAAGGAAAAATTCAAGCCTCAAGTTGCAGTAGTGAAGGATTCCATGGGGAAAATATTAAACGACGCAGGAAGCATCAAAAGAAGATGGAAGGAATACACAGAATCAGTGTACCAAAAAGAACTGGTCGACATTCAACAATTTCAAGAGGTAGCATATAATCAGGAACCAAAGATACTGAAGGAAGAAGTCCAAGCTGCACTGAAGGCACTGGCGAAAAACAAGGTTCCAGGAATTGATGGAATATCCACCGAGATGTTTCAACAATGGATGCAGTGCTGGAAGCGCTCACTTGTCTATGCAAAGAAATTTGGGAGACAGCTACCAGGCCAACTGACTGGAAGAGATCCATGTTTATGCCTATTCCCGAGAAAGGTGATCCAACTGAATGCGGAAATTATGGAACAATATCATTATTATCACACCCAAGTAAAATTCTGCTGAAGATCATTCAAAGGCACCTGCAGCAGTATATCTACAGGGAACTGCCAGAAATTCAGGTCGGATTCAGAAGAGGATGTAGAACCAGGGATATCATTGCTGATGTTAGATGGATCCTGGCCGAAAGCAGAGAATACCAGAAGGATGTTTACCTGTGTTTTATGGACTATGCAAAGGCATTCGACTGTGTGGATCATAACAAACTATGGATAACACTGCGAAGAATGGGAATTCCAAAACACTTAATTGTGCTCATAAGGAACCTTTACATAGATCAAGAGGCAGTTGTTTGGACAGAACAAGGGGATACTGATGGGTTTAAAGTCAGGAAAGGTGTGCGTCAGGGTTCTATTCTTTCACCATACCTATTTAATCTGTATGCTGAACAAATAATCTGAGAAGCTGGGCTATATGAAGAAGAACGGGGCATCAGGATTGGAGGAAGACTCATTAACAACCTGCGTTATGCAGATGACACAACCTTGCTTGCTGAAAGTGAAGAGGACTTGAAGCACTTACTAATGAAGATCAAAGACCACAGCCTTCAGTATGGATTATACCTCAACATAATGAAAACAAAAATCCTCACAATTGGACCAATGACCAACATTATGATAAAGGGAGAAAAGAATGAAGTTGTCAAGGATTTCATTTTACTTGGATCCACAGTCAACAGCTATGGAAGCAGCAGTCAAGAAATCAAAAGATGCATTGCATTGGGCAAATCTGCTGCAAAGGACCTCTTCAAAGTGTTGAAGAGCAAAGATGTCACCCTGAAGACTTAGGTGCCCCTGACCCAAGCCATGGTATTTTCAATCGCATCATATGCATGTGAAAGCTGGACGATGAATAAGGAAGACCAAAGAAGAGTTGACGCCTTTGAAATGCGGTGCTGGCGGAGAGTATTGAATATACCGTGGGCTGCCAAAAGAATGAACAAATCTGTCTTAGAAGAAGTACAACCAGAGTGCTCCTTAGAAGCAAGGATTGCGAGACTGCGTCTTACATATTTTGGACATGTTGTCAGGAGGGATCCGTTCCTGGAGAGGGACACCATGCTAGGCAGAGTACAGCATCAGCGGAAAAGAGGAAGATCCTCAAAGAGGTAGATTGACACAGTGGCTGCAACAATGAGCTCAAGCATAACAACGATTGTAAGGATGGCACAGGACCAGGCAGTGTTTCGTTCTGTTGTGCATAGGGTTGCTATGAGTCGGAAGCGATCCCACGACACCTAACAACAACAACAAGGCTGGTTTTATGACCTAATATGTGGTCTATTCTAGAGAATGTTCCATGTGCACCAGAAAAGAAAGTATACTTTGTTGCTGTTGGGTGGAGCATTCTGTATATGTCTGTGAGGTCACGTTGGTTGATGTGGCATTTAGATCTTCTGTGTCTTTATTGAGCTTCTTTCTGGATGTCCTGTCCTTCAACCAAAGTGGTGTTTTGAAGTCTCCTACTGTTATTGTGGAGCTGTCTATCTCACTTTTTAATGCTGATAGAGTTTGTTTTATGCATCTTGCAGCCCTGTCATTGGGTGCAAAAATATTTAATATGGTTATATCTTCTTGGTGTATTTTCCCTTTAATCATTATATGGTGTCCTTCCTTATCTTTTATGATGGATTCAACTTTGAAGTCTATTTTGTCAGAAATTAATATTACCACTCCTGCTCTTTTTTTTTATTGTTGTTTGCTTGATATATTTTTCTCCATCCTTTCAGTTTTAATTTGTTTGTGTCTCTAAGTCTAAGGTGTGTCTCTTGTAGGCAGCATACAGATAGGTCTTGTTTTTTAATCCATTCTGCCACTCTCTGTCTCCTTATTGGTGCATTTAGTCCATTTACATTAAGGGTAATTACGGATAGGTATGAACTAGTGCTATCATTTTGATGTCTTTTTTTGTGTGTTGTTGACAGTTTCTTTTTCCCACTTGATTTTATGTGCTGAGTAGATTATCTTTATATATTGTCCTTTCCTCATATTTGTTGTTGTTGATTTTTTTTCTGCTGAGTCTCTATTTTTTTCTTGTATTTTATTTTGATGGGTAGGATAGTCTATCTCCTTTGTGGTTACCTTATTATTTACCCCTATTTTTCTAAATTTAAACCTTTTATTCTTTTGTATCACCTTATCTTCCTCTCCATATGGAAGATCTATGATTACATTTCTTCATCCCTCTTTACTCTTTTAATGTTGTCTTCTTTTACATAATAACATCGTTGTTATCCTGTTTTCAGCTTTTTTTTTTTTTTTTTATCTTGCATTGTTTTTTCGATTTCCCTGTCTGGGTTGATTGCTGATTGCTCTGCCCAGTGTTCTCATCTTGGGTTGATACCAGATATTATTGATTTTCTAACCCAAGAACTCCCTTTAGTATTTCTTGTGGTTTGCTTTGGTTTTTATGAATTTCCTAAACTTCTTTTTATCTGGAAATGTCCTAATTTCACCTTCATTTTTAGGAGACAGTTTTGCTGGATATATGATTCTTGGCTGGCAATTTTTTTCCTTCAATTTTTTAAATATGTCATCCCATTGCCTTCTTAATATTGACTGTTGTCTCCGAGCCATCTGTAAATTATTGTATTAGGTTATGCTTCCTTACTGTGTTGTAGTTTCTTGCTTTGTTTTGATGTGGCCAAATGTGTTGTTTGATTGAACTAGTTTCATTATTTTCACCTTTGGATCTCTGATGTCCTGTCGCCAGATGGCTAGAGCTGTTATCATGTATATCAGTCTAGGAGTCCATTGACTTTTCTTGAATGAATTCAGCTCTGGTTTCCAGGTAGCTGGTCATCAAGTGCGTGGTACAGGTTCTTTCCTACGGTCTTAGAGGGGCAGCGGTGAATGGTGTATGTACCGGTATCTGATCGCAGCAGGGGGTCACACTCTGAACAGGGCAGGGGGCTGAGAACTGACTCCTGAGTGTCTCTGAGGAATGCATGTCCCTTTTCTTAGAGCATGCATGTGGGTGGGTTCTGCAGATGGACCATGGGTACCCAATGTTTTTGGTTGTGAGGACTGGGAGGTACCAGTTATCCTTGGACCCCTGTTGTGGGTGGCTTGGTGATCTGAGTGGAGCTACCAGTCCTTAGGCCCCAGTTGTGGGCAGGTGAGGACCCTGTTTAATAGGCAAAGCAATGCCAAACATCAAACGCCCACCTCTCTACCACACAGCTGAAACAGTTGGAGTCTGCCAACAAGGGCCTATTCTCCTGAAATAGGCCCACACAGGTCCATACAGAAGGGAAAGGGGTCAAAGTCCATGGACCATTTATGCCTGGTCAAGAGCTGTTTCTATCCTGAGCTCCCCTGGTTAGTGGAGCTGGCAAATTATCTTTTCTCCCAATTGTACATTTTTTCCTTTTCCTTTTCCAAGGCCGGGACAATAGCTCTAGGTCCTCAACAGTGCCTATCTCAGGCTCAGGGAATTCAGCTGCTGAAGGCAGCTTGGGGGTTGAGGGGGGGCATGGTAAAATATATGCAACTCTTTAGGTTTTGCTGAGATCGCTGTTCCTCTCTGGTTCTGGAGGTGTGAGTAGGCTGTGTGGCTGGCTGCTTCTCCCTAAGAGAAGTACAGCCGAATGCTAGTAACAGCCTGCCACCACCACTGCTTTAGCAATGGTGCCTGGGGGCTCCCCACGATTCAGGTCCATTAACGACTCTTCGCTTCTGAATGATCTCTTCCTCCCCCTGCCCCTCTGTTCATTTTCCAAGCTTACCTTTGATGCTCAGGGCTTCTAACTTGTCATAAATACAATTGTTTCACTTGTTTTTCGGGTCTTTGTTGTAAAGAGGGCTCGCTGGAAGCGTCTGCCTATTCCACCATCTTGGCTCCACCTCAAACCTAATTCTCACAATGATGGTGAGGACCAGAGAGGTAATGAGGCCTAATCAAATGTAGAACAATAATCAACTCAATTTTGAATGACACATGACTTCATCTCCCTAAGTCTCACTTTCCTGTTCTGTGAAGTGGATATAATAATGCCCATTGAATAGCATTATATATGTCTACAAATATTTTAATATTTTCAACTTTCCCTTTTCCTATAAAAGAATTACTATAAAACTGTATGCAATAGTTCAGTTGCTTCTTTCAAATATATCTGTAGAAAAGAAAGCCAAGGTCACCACTGGAAACCATTTGGCTCTGATAGATTATAAATGCTGTTAGTTATAAGAAATCTCTTTCTTTGGAGACTCATTCTTTTCGTGGAAGGGGTAGCTAAAGAGGTAAGTAGAGTGGGGGGTCATGTCTCATTGATGAGTCAGCACAGGCTGTGAAGTGTGCAGGGTTTGAATTTGGGAGCAAGAATCAATATAATTAAAAGCAAGAAGAGGAAGATGTGGGAATCTGGTTAAGAGATAATTCATGGAGACAATTATTTAGTAGCAAGTTGTTTGAAAAGGCTATGTTGCTTTTGAAAGTTTAGCAAGTGCCTAGATTGTATAATAAAGAAATGATTGAAGTAAATGTGACTGATGGAGGAGAGCTGTTCTGGTAAAACTTGTGAAAGCTGGAACCTGTATACAGCAGAAACCAATCAGAGAAGGAAAGCTCAAATATTTTCTGGTAAATAGACAATGATAGAAAAGTGGTGGCTGCACCCTGTCAAAGGCAGAAAACTTGGGAGACCCCAGAAAACAAGGTATCCCTGTTGAGTTCTGACTCTCATGGGTTTCTCTGTATTTTAGAAATTATATTTGTTTGATTTGAGGCAGCATTGTAATGCCAGAACTTTCTGGCTGCTGATTTTATAGGTATTGCCTTTGTGATGATGTCATCTTCAGATGAAGAAAGGAGGAAGTAATTTAGCTTATGAAATACTATGATAATAATCAGTAAAATTTTGATCATTTCTGACCTGAGTTCAGGAATACTTCAGTTCATGGAAACTCTGGTGGTGTAGTCGTTAAGATCTAATGCTGCTGAACAAAAAGTTGGCAGTTCAAATCCACCAGGCATTCCTTGGAATCTCTATGGGGCAGTTCTACTCTGTCTTATAGGGTCGCTATAGAGTTGCCAGGAATCAGAATCAATCAACAGTTTGGTTTGGTTGATTTTTTTAGTTCATACTCTTACTAGGCATTTAAAGCATTTGAACTAATAATGATTAGGGCCCTGTGACTAATGATAAGAAGCTAACTCATTCATTTCCTTCTAGTACAATATTGAAATAGAAGTGGTGAGAGCAGATGTTCCTGTCTTGATCCTGATCTTACGGAGAAAGCATTCTGTCTTTCATGGTTAAGTATGACGTTAGATGCAGGGTTTTTGTAGATGCCTCTTATCAGGATGAGGAAGTTTCTTTCTATTCCTGGTTTGTTGAAAGCTCTTATCAGGAATGGATATTGGAGTTTGTCAAGTGCTTTTTCTGCATCTATTGAGATAATCGTACAGTTTTTCCTTTTTAAATTTGTGAATATGGTGAATTACACTGATGGCATATGATTTACAAAATTTTGTTTCGATTTTCATCCCAATGTTCATGATGGGTATTGATTTATAATGTAGTTTTCTTGTAGTGTCTTTGTCTGGTTTTGTCATCAGAATGTTAGTCTCATAGAATTAGTTGGGAAATTATCCCTCATCTTCAGTTTTTGTTGAATAAATGGTATTGTTTCTTCTTTAAATGATTGGTAGAATTTACCAGGGAAGTCATCTTTGCCTAGAGTTTTCTTTGTGGGAAGGCTTTTAGCTACAATTTTCTTTTCCTTAATCTATATGAGGGTATTCAGATTATTCATTCGTTCTTGTAAGGAGCCCTGATGGTGAAGTGGTTAAGCGCCTGGCTGTTAACCAACAGGTAGGTGGTTCAAACAAACCAGGTGCTCCACGAGAGAAAGATATGGCAGTCTGCTTCCATAAAGATTTACAGGCTTGAAAACCCTATGGGGCAGTTCTGTCTCCTATAGTGTCACTATGAGTCAGAATTGACTGGATGGCAATGGGTTTTGGTTTATTTCTTGTATAAGCTTTGGCAGGTTGTACCTTTTAAGGACTTTGTCCATTTCATCTAAGCTGTCAATTTTTGGGCAGAAAGTTATTTATAATATTCCCTTATTGTTCTTTAAGATCTCTAGAGTCTGTAAAAATGTTACCACTTGTTCTTGATATTTGTAATTTTCTTTTTTCTTTTTCTTAATCCATCCTGCTAGAGATTTGTCACTTTTATTGATCTCAAAGACTTAGCTTTTGGTTTTTATGATTTACTCTGTTGTATTTTTTTCCTGTTTCATTAATTTATGTTTTGACCTTTCTTCTGATTATTTGGGTTTAATTTGCTGTTCTTCTTCTTTTTTTTCTTTATTATTTTAAGGTGGAAGCTGAGGTCATTGATTTGAGGCCTTTCTTTTTTTCTAATGTAGGTGTTTGTTGTTGTTATTAGGTGCTGTTGAGTTTGTTCTAACTCATAGTGACCCTATGTACAACAGAACTAAACACTGCCCAGTCCTGTGCCATCCTCACAATTGTTGCCTTGCTTGGGCCCATCCTTGCAGCCACTGTGTTAATATGTCTCATGGAGGGTCTTCCACTTTTTCGCTGACCCTCTGTTTTACCAGGCATGATGTCCTTCTCCAGGTACTGGTCCCTCCTGATAACATGTCCAAAATATATGAGAAGTACTCTTGCCACCCTTGCTTCTAAGGAGCATTCTGGTTGTGCTTCTTCCAAGACATATGGCAGATATTCTTTACTAGTTAAGCTAAACTATTGTTTGGTTTTAAGACTTCAGCGGGTATTTTTGGTTTAAGGTTTAAGGCTTAAAAATGATCAGACAATAGTTTCAGGGGTTTATCCAGTCTCCATGGCTTCCAGAGATTCTGTATTCCATGAGAATTTGAAATTTTGTTCTGCATTTTTTCCCTTTTGATCAGGATTTAGCTACAGAATCTTTGATCAAAATGTTCAGTAACCGTAGCCAGGTACCATCCAGTTGTCTCATTTTGATTTTGATGAGATCAAGATGATTGTTTTAAATTTCTTAGTAATCACTACAACAAAAGAAACAGAGTGCATATACAAAAATGGCAACTACAAAAAGGGCAAAAATGGACAGAAACAAAAGCATGTTCGACGTGATACAAAAAAAACCCACAAAATAATATGACACATTTAAACCTAATGTATCAGTAATTACATTCAATGTAAATGAACTGACTACTGTTAAGATCAAGAGTGTCAGATTGCTTGGCAATATACAAATGTATGAAATGAGATACAGAAATGTTGACAATAAAATAATGGGAAAATACCCTATGTGAATATTTCGTAAAAGAAAGCTAGTGCTATGATGTAGTAATACAGATAGAGACACTTCATATTTCAGGAAGTTATGAAAAAGTAAAAATTCTGTGTAACCAATAAAATGACCTTAAACTGTAGAAAGCAAAGAAGAAACAGACAATCTATTCTTATTGGGAGATTTTAATGTACTTCTCCCAGATCAAGCATAAAGAAATATTTAACAAACTTTATTTAATGGATAAATATAGAACTCTGTACCCCAAAATGGCAGAAAAAAAAAGTTTTTGCAAGCATGTGTGGAATTTTAATGACATTTGAACATATCATGTGACTTAAAGTTCTAACATATTTTAAAAGATGAAATTTACAGTATATTTTCAGTTCAAAATGTGATTAAAATAAAAAGAAACACAAGACAACTAGAATATTCACACGTTTGAAAAATTGAATAAAATGCTTCTAGATAATTTAGGTCTAAATGAAGAAATCATAGTGACATAGGAAACTCCGAACAGATTAAAAATGCAAATACTACATATACATACAGTAAAACCTGTGAAAGCTGGAAACTATGTAAGGTGGAAACCTGCTGGAAAAGGAAAACAAAGATATTTTCCACTAAAATGAGCAATAGAAATGTGGTAAGACTGCACGTTCTCAAAGGTGGTAAACTTGTGAGACCCGGAAAAACAAGGTAGTCCCTTAAAGTTCCAGCTCTCACAGGTTTCACTCAATTGGATAATCAGGGAAAGAAGTATTCAGAGGGATCTTAATGTCTTTATTGAGAAAAAGGAAGGCTGAAAATTAATGAAGTAGGCACCCATCTGAAGAAATTAAAGAATATACCTTGAAAGTACCACCACCCTTCTGTTAGTTTGTGGTACCGTGTGGTCTTGCATATTGCTATGATGCCGGGAACTATGTCAACTGTATGTGAAATATCAGCAGAGTCACGCACTGTGGAACATGTTTAAGTGGAGCTTCCAGACTAAGACACACTAGGAAGAATTGCCCAGTGATCCACTTCAGAAAATTAGCCAATGAAAACCCTGTGGATCACAACAGAATATTGTCTAATATAGTGCTGGAAGATGAGCCCTCTAGGTTGACAGGCACTACAATAGCCACAACAATGAACTCAAACATACCAACAAACATGATGATGACGTGTTGTTGTTCTTAGGTGCCACTGCATTGTTTCTGACTCATCGCGAACCTATGTACAACAGAATGAAACACTGCCTTGTCCTGCGCCATCCTCCTCATTGTTATACAGATAACACCACCTTGCTTGCTGAAAGTGAAGAGGACTTGAAATAATGATGAAGATCAAAGACCACAGGCTTCAGTATAGATTACACTTCAACATATGAAAAAAAACAAAAATCCTCACAACTGGACCAGTAAGCAACATCATGATAAATGGAGAAAAGATTGAAGTTGTCAAGGATTTCATTTTACTTGGATCCACGATCAATGCCCGTGGAAGTGGAAGTCAAGAAATCAAAAGATGCATTGCATTGGGCAAATAAATCTGCTGCAAAAGAACTCTTTAAAGTATTAAAAAGCAAAGATGTCACTTTGAGGACCAAGGTGCACCTGACCCAAGCCATAGTGTTTTGAATCACCTCATATGCATGCAAAAGTGGACAATGAATAAGGAAGATTGAAGAAGAATTGATGCCTTGGAATTACGGTGTTGGCGAGGAATATTGAATATACCATGGACTGCCCGAAGAACAAACAAATCTGTCTTGGAAGACGTCCAGCCAAAATGCTCCTTAGAACCAAGGATGGAGAGACTACATCTCAAGTACTTTGGAAATGTTACCAGGAGGGAGCAGTCCCTAGAGAAGCACATCATGCTTGATAAAGCAGAGGGTCAGAGAAAAAGAGGAAGACATTCAATGAGATGGAGTGACACAGTGGCTGCAACAATGGGCTCAAGCATAAGAATGATTGCAAGGATGGGATAGGATAGGGCAGTGTTTAGTTCTGTTGTATATAGGGTCGGTATGAGTCAGAATGCACTAGATGGCACCTGACAACAACACAGCTGCCATAAATAGTGATTCCTCTGATGGATCTGGGCAAAGTAAATTAAAACCTTCTGGAAAGGACTGACCATTCTAGATGCCATTAAGAACATTCGTGATTTATGGGAGGAAGTTAGAATATCAACATTAACAGGAGTTTGGAAGAAGTTGATTCCAACCCTCACGGATGATGTTGAGGGGTTAAAGACTTCAGTGGAGGAAATAACTGCAGATGTGGTAGAAATAACAAGAGAACTAGAATTAGAAGTGGAGCCTGGAGATACGACTGAATTGGTGCAATCTCATGATAAAACTTTAATGGATGAGGGGCTGCTTCTTATGGATGAGCAAAGGAAGTGGTTTCTTGAGATGGAATCTCCTCCTGGTGAAGGTGCTGAGAATATTGTTGAAATGACAGCAAAGGACTGAGAATATTAGATAAACTTAATTGATGAAGCAGCGGCAGGTTTTGAGAGGATTGACCTGAATTTTGAAAGAAGCTCTACTGTGGGTAAAATGCTATCAAACAGCTTTGCATGCTACAGACAGATCTTTTGTGAAAGGAAGAGCCAATTGATTTGGTAAAATTCTTTGTTGTCTTGTTTTAAGAAATCGCCACAGCCACCCCAACTTCAGCAACCACCCCCCTGATCAGTCAGCAGCCAGCAACACTGAGGTAAGACCTTCCACTAGCAAAAAGATTACGAATTGCTGAAGGCTCAGATGATGGTTAACATTTTTTGCAGTAGAGTATTTTTCGATTAAGGTATGTACATTGTTCTTTAGCCATAATGCTTTGCACACTTAATAAACTACAGTATCATGTAAAACATAGCTTCTATATGCATTGGGAAACCAAAAAATTCATGTGACTTGTTTTATTGTGATATTCACTTTATTGTGGTGGTCTGGAACAGAACTCACAGTATCGCCGAGGTTTGCCTGTACTTAAAAATATCTGTGTATTTATAAATATGGAAGCTATTTAGAAAGACAAACACCAAAATATTAATAAAGTTTATTTCTGGGTGGTAGAACTTTATGATTTGTTTTCTGTTTTTCATATCTACTTTTGAATTTGTATTTAGTATTTATGGTGTATGTACTTTTAGATAACTGGTACATTCATACTCATTGCATGTGTGAAGAAATAATGTTTAGGTTTCTGATTTTTCATCGGAACCTTATTTTTCTACACTTGGATCAAATTCATTTTTTGCAAACTTTTTTTTTTGCTTCTTTTTCTCCCCAAGGACATTATCCCTATTGGTGTTTCTTTTAGGATGCTTGCCAAAGTAAATTACATTTTAGATTCATTAGAGACTTGAATTAGGGCTTCCAAGTCCCATTTTATGCAGTTGTTTTCTGCCCACCTGTTGCAGATGGAGCAAATAAATGGGGTCTTTAATGTAAACATTTGTTTGCGCAGAGCCAGAGAGGTTTCTTCATGCCTCCACTCCCTTTGGACGTTGTTTTCTTCATTTAAGCTACCCAGAGTGCATAGAAAATATTTCCTTATTTTAAAATAGGGTATCTCTTATAAATTCAGAAGCCATGCGTGTATTTATGGTGAGTATAGTTTCCTAGGTTCCTGAGGACCAGGGTCTTGGAATTCACTTAGATTCTCTACTAGCGTGATTTTGTTCAATTCTGAGAATCTTTCATTTGAGGTACAGCTTCCAGGTGAAACAATGAAGAATGTCTAAGGTAAGAAAAATGGGATGTTTTTCAAGTCAGGCGTCTTTACTCTTCTAATCTGTGAAGAAGGCATTTGTAATAATGTTTCACTCTATTAAAGCAAATAAATGACTAGTTTCAAAGTTTATTTGCTTTTCACATTTTATTAAGAGCCAGTCATTTCTGATATTACTTACAGAGCACACATACCTGCATCAGATTGAGAATGTAGGCAGGACTCATCTTGTCCATCATTAGGTTGGTGGAATGCCAGGTATGGTGATGCGATTGGCACACAGAACCAACTCCCCTGATCTCTTCAAATCTCTCTCTGTCTCTTATTTGTTTATCAAGCATTCATCTATCTACCTATATTCCGTCTATGTCAGTTAACATTGGTCAGCATTCCATGATGTTAGTTTTATATCTCACTGTTCTTCAGTACCGGTGTCACCTACCTGCAAACTATTTGTTGCATAAACAAAGGTTACTGTCCCTTTTCCTGTAATGATGTCTGCAAATCTGGCTTCACACTGTGGAAATTCTGCTTGGTGGGAGGTGATACTGCTAACTTCACCAAGAGAAAAAGGCTCGCATTTTTTCAGACCCACAGAGCATAAACGTCATGGAAATTTGTGGAGAGGGAATGTTAACAAGAGTTAAAAGCATTGATAAAACAAACTAATTGAGTCTTATGTGGAGATTTTTTTTTCTTAAATTCCCTAAAGAAATGAGACTTAAAACACCAAACAGCACCATTCCATATAAACACATTTCTATGGAGTTATATTTGTAATTTAATTGTAGTAGTACCATTAAAAAAAGTAAAAAAGAGTAGGTGAAATTAATTTTAATATCATTTTGACTCAATGTATCCAAAATATTACCATTTCAACATATAATCAGTGTTAATTTATTAATGAGACATTTTATATTATTATTTTATTACTAAGGTTTCAAATCTGATGTGTATTTTACAGTTACAGCACATCTCCATTTGGACTAGTCCCTTTTCAAGTGCTCATAGCCACTTGTGACTAGTGGATATTGGTAGCAGAAGCCTAGAACATTGATTGACGATAGTAAAGAGTTGAATAGATCAATGTAACTAATGAAGTTATTTGAAGAACAATTATTTTGCTGTTGTTCCAGACCCGGAGTAGCTGTGTACTTGGGGTTTGATCTTTTTATCACACTGGCAGGTGAAGGGAGTAAACAGAAATTGAATTTAGAAAGAGAAGGTCAAGGGAAGAAAATTCAGTGAGCATTTGGTCGTTTTTTCTTTTCCTCAGAATGGGTGCGGTCGGCCAATTAAAAATATAATTGAAGAGGCACTGAGAAAAACCATCCCGTGAGTCTTTCTAATGCCCACTTTCCCCTAAATATGTTCTCAAATCTCCTGTTACTGCGGTAAAAAGTTCTACTATAGAGATGCATTTCTTTGTTTATATTTAGTAATTTCTTTTTAAAGGATTCTGGTTGTGGAAGGATGAAATTTACTAATTCAGGAAATATTTATTATAACCCATTATAGCCAGACACTTGTCTCGATGTTGGGTATGGAGGAGAGAATAAGATATGTATTGTATTTTTATGCATATAGTGCATGCCTTCTACGTTTGTTTGTAAAAAAAATTGGCATAGAGGCACTTATGAAAATACCTCCCAGAGGGAAGGTTTGATTGGCAAACAAACATAGAAAGTGTGTGTTTTTGAGTAAAATATGGCATTTTCCTTGGCCAATAGGAACTAATACATTAGTTAGGAATTAGGAAGGCGAACAGATGATTTCTGACAATGATGATTATTAGGAACAAAATAAAAGTGTTTGAGGTGAATTAGAGTGACTGGATGGAAAAGACAAGTACAAAGTTCCCACAGTATAATGCCTGATTTGCAGACAGTACGACAGAAGAAGGAATATTTAACCTCTAAACCAAAAAAACCAAACCCACTGCCGTCGGGTCGATTCTGACTCATAGCGACCCTGTAGGACAGAGTAGAACTGCTCGATAGAGTTTCCAAGGAACGCCTGGCGTATTCGAACTGCCGACCTCTTGGTTAGCAGCCATAGCACTTAACCACTACGCCACCAGGGTTTCCTATTTAACCTCGATGTTCATCAATTCAGAAGTCAGGGGAGAAGGTGACGAGCAAGTGATATTTGAGCTGAGCCCACAGTGACAAGAAGGATTCAGGACTCTGCAGGGACAGGAGAAGAGCAATCCAGGCAGAGGACACAATACATGCAATGTTCCAAAGGACAGAGCAAGCTGGCTGCTTTGAAGATCCGAGAGTAAGCCAGAGAACTAGGGTGCGATGAAGGAAAGTGAGAATAACAGGAAGTGGTTAGTAGGATAGACTTTGTTAAATCTACACTAGAAAGCTATTGTTGCATATTTGTTAGGGGAGGGACATAGTTTGATGTACATTTTTAAAAAGTTCCTCCAGCTTCCATGAAAGACACAATTGTAGGGAGGGTCAAGGTGGAAAGCAGAGAGATCAGCTAAGAGAGGTGATGGGGGTTTGGTCTAGTGTGCTGGCAGTTGTGAGCTGTTGGATTAGGGATTCGTTTCAATGTATCAAAGAGTACTTGCTGATATACCTGGTGTGAGAGTGAAGGAAAGTTAAAAACTAAGTATGTCTTCTAAATTTTTTATTTGAAAACTGGACAGATGATGTTGCTAAACTGAGACTGAGAGGAGGGAATATTAGGATGAAGGAACTTGACAGTATTATTTTGCACATGTTAAATTTGAAATAAGCAATTGACATACAAATGGATATTAAGTATGCAGTCTACATGAAGGGTAGTGTCAGGATGGCTAAGTGGTCTAAGTCACCAGACTCAAGGTTTTCCTTCCTGGGCTCAGGGTTCTTGGTTTTCAAAAACCACCCTGGTGACGTAGTGGTTAAGAGCTACATTTGGTAACTGAAAGTTCAGCAGTTCGAATCCACCAGGAAATCCTTGGAAACTGGATGGGGCAGTTCTACTCTGTCCTGTAAGGTTGCTATGAGTTGGAATCGACTGGACAGTGACAGGTTTGGTTTCTTATACATATACATGCACATATTTTAGAAATTATGAGTTCAAACTGATACCTGTAATTCCAAAACAACTGTTCTGGGTCCTTTCTTGCCTTCCCCCAATCCGTATTTGTATCTCTTTTATTCCATGGTGAAACCCTGATATCCTACAATACCAGTACAAGTAGTCATTTGTTAATTGCTGTCATAGGCCGGAAATAGTTTCAAAATAGCTTTGCCTGTACCAATGTGAAAAAAAAAAAAATCTGCCGGAAGAGTTCAGAATTTATGTGCAATTCTTCTTTCCTTCTATTCAGCCCAAGACAGCATAGTCAAATACTCTGTTCATAAATTGCTTGGATTAGTTTTCTCTCCTCGCTCCCCATACCTCCCACTCCAGTATGGTTATAGTATTCATTTAAAAGTAGGCTTATTTGCTTCAGTCTGTTTTCAGTTTTAGATGCCTTTTCCAATCTTCATTATTTTATCATATTTTGAATATATAGATTAATAATTTTCTATAAGACAAGAATATATGAAAGGGTGTACTGATAGAAGTATCACTGTCTAATGGTTTTTTTTTTTTTAGCTTAGAGGAATATCAGGAAATTAATCTAGAAAAGTAGGAGAAATTGATGAGAGAGCGAAGGGTGGGGGATTTGATTCTTCCTAAAAAATTTTTTTTTTTTTTAAAGAGCTAAGTCCTTTCTTGAAATGACCAAAGAGGTAGGCTTCAAAAAAAATAAGAAATATAATACCAAATACATGTATTTTACTTTCTATGTGCTAAGTACAATTTTTTTTTTAATTTTTATTGTGCTTTAAGTGAAAGTTTACAATTCAAGTCATTCTCTCATACAAAAATTTATATACGCCTTGCTGCATACTCCTAGTTGCTCTCCCTCTAATGAGACAGCACACTTCTTCCCTCTCCTCTCCATTTTTGTGTCCATTTGGCCAGCTTCTGACCCCCTCTGCCCTTTCATCTCCCCTCTAGACAGGAGCTGCCCACATAGTCTCATGGGTCTACTTGACCCAAGAAGCTCGCTCCTCTCCACGATCATTTTCTATCCCATAGTCCAGGCCAATCCCTGTGTGAAGAGCTGGCTTTGGGAATGGTTCCTGTCTCGGGCTCACAGAAAGTCTGGGGACCATGACCTCTGGGGTTTAAGTACTATTTAAAAAAATTTTTTTTTATTGTGCTTTAGGTGAAAGTTTACAGCTCAAATTAATTTCTCATTCAAAAATTTATACACATATTGCTTTGTAACATTGGTTGCAATTCCCTACAATGTGATAGCATGTTCTCCCTTTCCACCCCAGGTTCCCTGTGTCCATTTGCCCAGTTCCTGCCCCTTCCTGCCTTCTCATCTAGCTTTTGGGCAGGAGTTGCCCATTTAGCCTCGTAAATTTGATTGAACTAAGAAGCATGTTCCTCACATGTGTTATTTTTTGTTCTATAGGCCTGCCTCATCTTTGTGTGAAACATGGGCTTTGGAAGTGGTTTCCATTCTGAGGTAGCCGAGTATCTGGGGGACAAAGTCTTGAGGGTTCCTCCAGTCTCTGTCAGACCAGTAAGTCTGTTTTTTTTTTTTTTTTTTCTTCATGGATTTGAATTCTATTCTACATTTTTCTCCTGTTCTGTCTGGGACTCTGTTGTGATGCCTGTCAGAGCAGCCGGTGTTGGTAGCTGGACACCATCTAGTTCAGGCTGGTGGCGTCTCAGGTTCATGTGGTCCTTTAGTCTTTTGGGCTAATATTTTTCTTGTGTCTTTGGTTTTCTTCATGCTCCTTTGCTCCAGGTGGGATGGGATCAACAGATATATCTTAGATGCAGCTTGCAAGCTTTTAAGACCCCCAGATGCTTCTAACCAAAGTGGGATATAGAACATTTTTTCATGAACTATGTTGTGCCAGTTGACCTAGATGTCCCCCGAGACTATGGTCCCCATACCCGAGCCCTAGCAACTCAGTCTCTCAAAGTATTTGGATATGTGTAAGAAACTTCTATGTTTTTGCTTTGGTCCAGTTGTGCTGACTTCCCCTATATTGTGTGTTGTCTTTCCCTACACCAAAGTTGACACTTGTCTACTATGTAGTTAGTGATTTCCCCTTTTCTTCCCTCCCCACCTTCATAACCATCAAAGAATGCTTTTTTCTCTGTGTAATCCTTTTCTTGAGTTCTTATAATAGTGGTCTCATACAATATTTGTCCTTTTATGATTGACTTGTTTCATCCATGTCGTGAAATGTTTGCAGATTCATCACTGTTCTTTATTGTTGCGTAGCATTCCATTGTATGCATGTACCATAATTTGTTTATTCATTCATCTATTGATGGGCATTTAGTTTGTTTCCATCTTTTTGCTATTGTGAATAGTGTTGCAGTAGGCATGGGTGTGCGTATGCCGATTCATGTTATGGCTCTTATTTCTCTTGGGTATATTCCTAGGAGTGGGATTGCTGGATCTTATGGTATTTCTATTTCTAGCTTTTTAAGCCAGTGCCATATCATTTTCCAAAGTGGTTGTACCATTTTATATTCCCACCAGCTGTGCATAAGGATTCCAATCTCCCCACAACCTCTCCAACCTTTGTTATTTTGTGTTTGTTGGGTTAGTGCCAGTATTGTTGGGGTGAGATGGTATCTCTGTAGTTTTGATTTGCATTTCTCTAATGGCTAATTTCCTCAGTGTCTGTTGACCACCTAAATGTTTTCTTTGGTGAAGTGTCTGGTCATATCCTTTGCCCATTTTTTAATTACATTATTTCTCTTTTTGTTATTGAGGTGTTGAAATATTTTGTAGATTTTAGAGATTAGACTCTTGTTGGGTATGTTTTAGCCCCCAATTTTTCCCAGTATGGAAGCTTTCTTTTTACTGTTTCTTGAATTCTTTTGATGAGCATAACTGTTTAATTTTTATGAGCTCACCAGAGACCACAGCCTTCAGTAGGGATTGCATCTCAATATAAGGAAACAAAAATCCTCACAACCAGACCAATAAGCAACATCATGACAAATGGTGAAAAGTTTGAAGTTTTCAAGGATTTCATTTTACTTGGATCAATCAACACTCACGAAAGCAGCAGTTAAGGGATCAAACAGTGGATTGCATTGGGCAAATCTGCTGCAAAAGATCTCTTTAATGTGTTAAAAACAAAGATGTCACCTTGAAGGCTAAGGTGTGCCTGACCCAAGTGGTGTTTTCAATCACCTCATATGCATGCAAAAGCTGGACAATGAATAAGGAAGGCTGAAGAAGAATTTTGAATTATGACATTGGTGAAGAATATTGAACATACCAGGAACTGCTAGAAGAATGAACAGATCTGTCTTGGAAGTACAGCCAGAATGCTCTTAGAAGCAAGAATGGCAAGACTATGTCTCACACACTTTGGATGTGTTATCTGGAGGGACTAGTCCCTGGAGAAGAACATCATGCTTGGTAAAGTAGAGGGTCAGTGAGAAAGAGGAAGACTCTCAAGGAGATGGATTGACACAGTGACTGCGACAATGGATTCAAGCATAACAAAAATTTTGAGGATGTGGTGCAGGACCAGGCAGTGTTTCTTTCTGTTGTACGTAGGGTTGCTGTGAGTTGGAACCCACTTGACGGCACCTAACAACAACAACAACCCAGTTATCTAGCTTCTCTTTTGGTGTTTGTGCATTGATAATTATGGTTTGTACACTGTTTAAGCCATGTATATAGGGCCCCTAGCGTTGTCCCTATTTTTTCTTCCATGATCTTTATTATTTTAGATTTTATTTAGGTCTTTGATCCATTTTGAGTTAGTTTTTGTGTATGGTGTGAGGTATGGATCTGGTTTTATTTTTTTACTGATGGACATCCAGTTCTGCCAGCACCATTTGTTAAAGAGACTGTCTTTTTCCCATTTAATGGGCTTTGGCCCTTTGTCAAATATTAACTGCTCATAGACGGATGGATTTGTGTCAGGGTTCTCAATTCTGTTCCATTGGTCTGTGTGTCTGTTGTTGTACTAGTACCAGGTTGTTTTGACTACTGTGGCTATAAAAAAGGTTCTAAAATCAGGTTGTGTGAGGCTTCCCACTTTGTTTCTTCTTTTTCAGTAGTGCGTTGCTTATCTGGGGGCTCTTCTCTTTCAATATAAAGTTGGTGATTTTTTTTTCTCCACCTCATTAAAAAATGCCATTCAATTTGGACTGGGATTGCATTTTATCTGTAGATAGCTTTGGATAGAATTGATATTTTCACAATGTTGAGTCTTCCTATCCATGAGCATGGTGTGCTTTTCCATTTATGTAGGTCTCTTTTGGTTTCCTGCAGTAGTGTTTTGTAGTTTTCTTTGTATAGGTCTTTTACAACCCTGGTTAGATTTATTCCTAAGTATTTTATCTTCTTGGGGGCTATTGTAAACGGTATTGATTTGGGGATTTCCTTTTTGAAGTTCTCTTTGCTGTTGTAGAGGAATCCAACTAATTTTTGTATGTTAACCTTTTTTTGGTGGGTTTTAATCTTGCATCTTGCTACTTTGAGACGTCTTCTGTTAGTTCCAGTAGATTTCTTGTGGATTTTTTTTTTTTTTTTTTTTTTGGTTTTCTGTGTATTAGATGGAAACCCTGGTGGCGTAGTGGTTAAGTGCTATGGCTGCTAACCAAAGGGATGGCAGTTCAAATCCACCAGGTGCTCCTTGCAAACTCTGTGGGGCAGTTCTACTCTGTTCTATAGGGTCGCTATGAGCCAGAATCGACTCGACAGCACTGGGTTTGGGTTGGGTGTATTAGATCATATCATATGCAAGTAGGGAAAGTTTAACTGCTTCCTTACAATTTGGATGCCCTTTATTTCTTTTTCTTGCCTTATTGCTATAACTAGGACTTCCAGCATGATGTTGATAAGAACAAGGATAAAGGGCATCCTTGTCTGGGTCCTGTTCTGAAGGGGAATGTTTTCAGTCTCTCTCCATTTAGAATGATGTTGGCTGTTGGTTTTGTATAAATACCCTTTATTATGTGGCGAATTTCCCTTCAATTCCTATTTTGCTGAGAGTTTCTTATCAGGAATGAGTGTTGAACTTTGTCAAATGCCTTTTCTGTGTCAATTGATACGATCTTGTGATTCTTCTGTTTTGTTTATGTGGTGGGTTATGTTGATTATTTTCCAATGTTGAACTATCTTTGAATACCTGATATGACTCCCACTTGGTTATGATGTATTATTTTTTGATATACTGTTGAATGCTACTGGCTAGCATTTTGTTGAGAATTTTTGTGTCTATGTTCACGAGGTTTATTGGTCTGTAGTTTTCTTTTTCGTGGTGTCTTTTCTGGCTTTGGTATTACGGTTATGCTGGCTTCATAGAATGAGTTAGAGAGTATTCCTTCCTTTTATATGCTCTGAAATAGCTTGAGTAGTATTGGCGTTAGTGCTTCTTTGAAAGTTTGGCAAAATTCTCCAGTGAAGCCATCCAGGCCAGGGCCTTTTTTTGTTGGGATTTTTTTTTTTTTTAAATTACCTCTTCAGTTTCTTCTTTTATTATGGGTCTGTTTATTTTTTATTATTATTTTACCTCAGTTTGTATTAGTTTAGGTAGGTAATGTGTTTCTAGAAATTTGTCCATTTCCTCTAGGTTTTCAAATTTGTTGGAGTGCAATTTTTCCTATTTTTTGTTAAGATCCTTTTTATTTCAGTTTGGTCTGTTGTGATATCTCCCGTTTCATTTCTTATTTGTGTTATTTGCTTCCTCTCCTCTTTTTCTTTTGTCAGGTTGTCCATGGGCTTGTTGATTTTGTTGATCTTTTCAAAGAATCAACTTTTGGTCTTGATTCTTTCTATTGTTTTCCTGTTCTCTGTTTCATTTATTTCTGCTCTAATCTTTATTCTTTCCTTCTTTTGGTGCCTGAAGATTTCTTTTGCTGCTCTCTTTCTATTTGTTGAGTTGTAAGATTAATGTTTTGATTTTGGCCCTTTCTTCTTTTTTGATGTGTGCATTTATTGCTATAAATTGACCTCTAACCACTGCTTTTGCTGTGTCTCAAAAGTTTTGGTAAGATGTGTTTTCATTCTCACTTGACTTAATGAATTTTTTTTATTCCATACTTGATTTCTTCTATTACCCAGTAGATTTTAAGCAAGGTTTTATTCAGTTTTTGTGTACTTGATTTTTTTCCCTTGCTTTTTATGTTATTTTTTCTACTTTTATGGGATTATGATCAGAGAAGATGCTTTGTATTATTTAGATGTCTTAGATTTTGTTAAGGCTTGCTTTGTGGCCTAAAATGTGATCTTTTCTGGAGAATGTTCCATGTGTGTTGGAAAAGAATGTATACTTTGCTGCTGTTGAGTGGACTGTTTTGTATATGCCTATGAGGTCAAGTTGGTTGATTGCAGCATTTAGATCTTCTGTATCTTTATTGACTTTCTTTCCAGATGTTCTGTCCTTCACCCAAAGGATGTCTTGAAGTCTCCTACTATCATTGTGGAAGTGTTTCTCTTTTCAATGTTGATAGTTTTTTAAATATGTATTTGTAACCCTGTCGTAGGGTGCCTATATATTTATTATGGTTATTTTCCCCTGGTGTATTGACCCTTTAATCATTATATAATGTCTTTCGCTATCCTTTATGGTGGATTTTGCTTTTAAGTCTATTTTATTGGTGATTAGTATTGTCACTCCAGCTTTTTTTGGTTATTGTTTGCTTGATATATTTTTTCCCATCCTTTGAGCTTTAATTTGTTTATGTCTTTGTGTGTAAGGTGTGTCCCCTGTATATAGCAGACAGATGGATCATGTTTTTTTTACCCATTCTGCCTCTCTATGTCTCTTTACTAATGTATTTAGGCCATTTACATTCAGAGTAATTATTGATACATTTGAGTTTATTGCTGTTATTGTGTTGCATACATTTTTTGTGGTGTTGATAGTTTCTTTGCTCTGCTTAATTTTCTGTGCTGAGTTCTTTTCGTTTGTGGATTTTCTTTTCATCTCTTTCATTATTGTTGATTTTGTGTTTACTGAGTCTTTATGTTTTTCTTCTTTTTTATATTGATGGGTAGGTTTGTTGGCTTCCTTTGTGGTTACCTTGAAGTTTGCCTTTATTTTTCTAAGTTTAAACCAGTCTTTTATTTCTTGATATCACCTAGACTTCCTCTCTGTGTGGAAGTTCTATGACTACACCATTTATTCCCTCTTTTTTGTTTTCATGTTGTGGTTGTTTATATATTGGTGTCTCTGGTTCCCTATTTTCAGTCTTCTAACTCTGTTTTGTTTTTGTGAATTCCTTATTTGGGTTGGTATCTGGTTGATCTGTCCTGTGTCCTAGTCTAGGATTGTAATCTGATGTTGTTGGTTCTCTACATGGAGGGTTCCCTTTAATATTTCTTGTAAGTTTGGTCTGGTTTTTACATATCCCATTAAGTTGTGTTTATATGGAAATGACCTAATTTCGCCATCATATTTGAGAGACAATTTCGTTAGATATATGATTATTGGCTGGAAAACTTTTTCATTTGAAGTTTTATATATGTCATCTCATTTCCTTCTTGCCTCCACGGTTTCTTCTGAGTAATCAGCATTTAGTTTTATTGATTCTCCTTTGTTGGTGACTTTTGTTTAGCCCTAGCTGCTCTCAGGATTCTTTCTTTGTCTTTGGTTTTGGCAAGTTTCATTATGATATGTCTTGGTGACTTTCTTTGGGAGTCTCTCCTGTATGAGTTACATTGAGCTTTTTGGATAGATATCTTCTTGTTTTTCATAATCTTAGGGAAATTTTCTGCCAGCAAATCTTTGACAATTCTCTCTGTGTTTTCTATTATCCCCTGCTGTTCTGGTACTCTGATCTCTCACAGGTTTTTTCTTTTGATAGTATCCCACGTAATTCTGAGGCATTCTTTATTTTTCTTCATTCTTTTTCTGATTTTTCCTGAAACAAATTGGTGTCAAGGAATTTACCTTTAATTTCAGTAATCCTGACTTCCTTTATCTCAATTCTGCTACTATGACCTTTTATTGAGTTGTCTAATTCTGAAATTTCTTATTAGTCTTTTGGATTTCTAGTTGCTATTTTTGTATGGTTTCTAGGAGTCTGTTTATTCTGTCATTTTTTTCTTGTATGTTTTTCCTGAGTTCTCCTATTGCTTTGTCTGGGTGTTCCTTGGTTAGGTTTGTGTTTTGCCTGATATTCTTCTTGATCTTGGAGAGCACTGTATATTAGTCTTTTCAATTCTTTATCAGGCAGTTCCATTGCCTTATCTTTTTCTGGAAAGTTTTCTGTTTTTTTTTTGTCTTGGTATCTTGCTGGAGCCATCTTGTTCTGCTTCTTTATGTGATTTTATATTGACCATTGTATCTCCGAGGCATTAATACGTTATTATATTTATTTACTTATTATTCTTTTTTTGTTGTTGTTGTTTATTGCACCTGAATTTCTGTTTTGTTTTGATATGTCCGAATAGGCTGGGCATGTGTGCTACTCTGGTTGTTAATCTTGCCTTGTTGAAGCCCTCACCTGCTGTCTCCAGGTGATTGGAGCAGTTACTAGATGTGTGAGCCTGGGAGTCTATTCACTGTTCTTTCAGGGCTGCTGAAGATATATGTGGTGTTTTTGGTGAGGTAATGAATCTGTCCTGCCGGTCACCTAGATATTGGTTCAGGGGTTGTTCTCCCTGGTCATTAGATTAGGTACTGTGTGTGTGCTCCACTGCTTACCAGTTGGTCGGGAAGCAGGTGCCCGGGCTGTCAGATACCAAGTGTGTGGTGTGGAGACTCTCACCTAAGGCTCTGGGCAGCAGGCCACATGGGGGAGTTTAGAGCAGGCACAAGTCTATGGTTGCAGTGGTCGGTGATGTGGGGAACAAGGTAGGGGGCTGTTGGCTGCCCTTGGGTACCTCTGTCCATTAGAGCATGTGGGAGGGGGATAGTGTAGCTGGTCCTCGGGTGTTTGTGCCATTTGCTAGAGGGATCAGGAAGTACCACTGTCCTCAGGACCCTCTCATGGGCAGCTATATGCAGTGGGTGGTACCACCAACTCTCTGGCACCTGCTGTGGGTCTGTGAGGCTCCTTCTTAGGAAGCAGGGTGGTGTCAAGTGCCACAAATCTACAATTACCACTTGGGCTGCTGCAGTTGAAAATGGGCTTCAGCTGGAAACCCTGCCCCTTTTTTCCTAATCTGTCTGTGTCATGCCAGATCAGGGTAATCGGTAGGGGTGAATGTACTGCAAATTGATTGACCCCATATGCCAGTAGCTGGGTGAAGAGGTGGGTGTCTCTGAACTGGGCTGTGAGGTCCTGGCTTAGGGGTGTGGCAGTGCTGAAAGCCACAGTACTGGTGTCTGAGCAGGAGAGGGGATGGATGAGAAGGGAGTGTTCCTTGGTGTGGAGTTCTGGTGGGGGGAGGGGTGTGGTGCATACATGCTGGGTTGGGAGGTTACACTTAAGTTTTGCAAGTCTAGTGCTGCTCATGTTTGGTTCTGGGGGTGCTTGCATATTTACTGCTGCTTAGTTGCACCAGATGGGGCGGGTTTTCACTTGGGATGTTGTTGCTCTCCTCAGCCTGTGTGTGCCCTGGCAGGATGCTTGTTATCTCGCAATCTGTAATTCCCTGTTTCCATTGCTTTTGAATTTTCTCTCCTTATATGTGTTGCTCAGTCTGATTCTTCAGCTTTGTCTTAATGCTTAGGGTTCCTAGATTGTCATATATATCCAATTCACTTGTTTTTTTCTGGTCTTTGTTGTAAGAGGGACAACAAGAAGCATTTGACTATTCCACCATCTCAGTCCTGCCTCACCTGTGGGCTACATACTATTGTAAGTATGTTACATGGTTTACCTCATTTAAACCTCACAGAACTCTATGATGTAGTGTATTTGTTAACTGATTTTATGGATTAAGGAACTGGGAGTGCAGAGAGGTTAAATAACTTGCCCAAGGTGACCTAGGTATTAGATGACAGAGATGTTTTTTCCAGACAAATTTTTCTAGGTTCCATACCTCAATCCTGTGCTGTACTGATACATGTATCATACTTCTGCCCTAATGTTGTTGTTAGGAGCCATTGAGTTGGTTCCAACTCATAGCAACCCTATGTACAACAGAATGAAACACCACATCACTCTTATGGTCATTGTTATGCTTGAGCCCATTGTTGCAGCCATTGTGTCAATCCACCTGGTTGAAGTCTTCCTCTTTTTCATTGGCCCTCCAATTTACGAAGCATGGTGTCCTTTTCCAGGGACTGGTCACTTCTGATAACATTTCCAAAGTATGTGAGACAAATTTTCCTCATCTTCACTTCTAGGGAACATTCTGGATGTACTTCTTCCAAGGCAGGTATGTTATTCTTTTTGCAGTCCATGGTATATTCAATATTCTTTGGCAACATCAAAACTGAAAGGAGTCAATTCTTCTTCCATCTTCCTTATTCATCGTCCAGCTTTCATATGCTTATGAGGCGATTGAAAACACCATGGCTTGGGTCAGGCGCAAAGTCCTCAAAGTGACATCCTTGCTTTTTAACACTTTAAAGAGATCTTTTTTCAGCAGATTTGCCCAATACAATGCATCCTCTACTTCCATGGTTGCTGACTGTGGATCCAAGTAAAATGAAATCCTTGACAACCTCAATCTTTTCTTCATTTATCAAGATGTTGCTTATTGGTCCAATTGTGAGGATTTTTGTTTTCTTTATGTTGAGGTGTAATCCATACTGAAGGCTGTAGTTGTTGATATTCATCAGTAAGTGCTTCAAGTCCTCTTCACTTTCAGCAAGGAAGGTGGTGTCATCTGCATAACATAAGTTGGTATTGAGTCTTCCTCGAATCTTTATGCCTTTCTTTATATATTCCAGCTTCTCGGATTATTCAGTCAGCATACAGATTGAATAAATATGGTGAAAAGTACAACCTGACACACACCTTTCCTGACTTTAAACCACTCAGCATCCTCTTGTTCTGTTCAAATGACTACCTCTTGATCTATGTTCAGGTTCTTCATGAGCACAATTAAGTGTTCTGGAATTCTCATTGTTCACAATGTTATCTGTAATTTGTCATAATTCACACTGTGGGATGCCTTTGCATAGTCACTAAAACACAGGTAAACATCTTGCTGGTATTCTTTTCTTTCAGTTAGGATCCATGATATCCCTCATTCCATGTCCTTTTCTGAATCCAGCTTGAATACTGATAGTTCCCTCTTGATGTACTTAGTGCTGCAATGATTTTTGAATGAAATTCAGCAAAATTTTACTTGTGTTATAGTAGTGATACTGTTTGATAATTTCCACATTTGGAAATTATCTTTGTAATAGGCATAAATATAGATCTCTTCCAGTTGGTTACCCAGGTAGCAGTGTTCCAAATTTCTTGGCATAAATAAGTGAGCACTTCCAGTGCTGCATCTGCCATAATAGCTAGAGGGAAAGCAAAGTGTATAATGATATTCTTCAACTCTTTGTACTTTTTACCCAACGTGTAGTCAAGAGTCCAAGCTCTTTCATCTGTGGGCAAAGATGGAGAATAGGTGAATAACAAGAATTTAGAAAAACACAAGAAAAAGAGCCCTCAGATGACTGCTTTCAAGGAGAAATTTACCTTGACCTTTAAATAATGTCTTAATTTGTAGGGGAGAGATCTGGAGAATCTAGGTAGGGTATTATGACCATCTTCTTCATTTTTTTCAGGCCACAGAGCTTGAAACAAAGGAACTTTAGGATTCAGATTTTGAGTATATAACTTTTGGGAGAACTAAGAGACTCTATGACCAATCAAAATAAATCTCAAATGCAGTTAACTCCTAATCTAATGGGAAATCTCAATGAAATTATAGGCTTCAAGTATATAATAAATTGGAAATAGTGAATAGGAAATCCTGGAAAATTTGGAACAATTCCAATAGCAGTAATTTTCAAGAAAACCTCCTAAAGCATAGCTTCCCTGTGTTACATTTCATTGAGTTTGAGAGAGACTCCCCATCAAAGACTGATGATCAAGTATTAGAAGAAAATGCATGTGAGTGGGGGCTTAATTGACACTTATTACAACTGTCTGATTCTGTCATTTTTGACATTGCTCTTCAGATTCAGTTTATGTGACTTTTATATGAAGATTGAACAGTAGTGTGAAGTCAATGATGAGAAACCACTCAGCAATAACAGCATTCACCATGCTGGGATTTACAAATGACCCACAACTACAGATTTTGATTTTCATCTATCTCTCTATCACATATATGTTAAGTGTACTTGGCAATCTGATCATCATTTCTCTCATCTTGGTTGATTCTCACCTGAAAACAGCTATGTATTTTTTTCTTCAGAATTTTTCGCTCTTAGAAATCTTAATGACAACTGCGTGCGTCCCTAGATACCTGCACATCTTATCAACTGGTGATAGAGCCATTACTATCAAAGCCTGTTTCAGCCAATTGTTTTTTGTTGTTCTCTTTGCAGCTACAGAATTTTTTCTCTTGGTTGTTATGTCCTATGACCGCTATGTGGCCATCTGTAAACCCTTGTATTACATGATCATCATGCATGACAGAGTCTGCAGGATTCTCATCCTCTCTTGTTGGGTGTTTGCCTTATTGATTATCCTCCCACCCCTTGGTTTGAGCCTCTGTCTTGAATTTTGTGACTCTATCATTGACCATTTTTACTGTGATGCTTCTCCAATACTGAGGAATTCATGTTCAGACACATGGTTCATAGAGCAGTTGGTTATAGTCGGTGCTGTGCTTATCCTCATAATGAATCTTGTGTGTATAGTTCTTTCCTACATATTAATCATTAAGACCATTCTGAGATTACCCTCTGCCCAGCAAAAGAACAAAGCATTTTGTACTTGTTTTTCCCACATTATTGTGGTTTCTATGACTTATGGCAGCTGCATGTTTATCTATATCAAACCTTTGGCAAAGGAGGGGGTAGCCATTAATAAGATAGTTTCTCTGCTCCCTACATCTGTTGCCCCTTTGTTGAACCCCTTCATTTATACCCTTAGAAATAAACAAGTAAAGCAGTCTTTCAATGACATCCTTAAAAGACTTGAATTTCTTTCCAAGTAGTGGAATTTCATATTGGGAGTTCAAATTCAAATAAAAAATCCATCATCAGCATATGGATGGAAGTTGAAGTTATTGAGAGTTGTGTGTGTTCATAATGTTGAAGAGAATTAGAGAGAATTAAGAAGAAAGCCTAGAGGCAGAGCCAAAATGGCACTATAGACAGAAACACCATGCTGTCCCTCTGTAGCAGAGACCTTAGAAACTAAGTAAAAGAGATAGAAGCATCAATCCTGGAACCCTAAGCATCAAATGAAGGGATAAAGAATTAGATTAAGCAGCAAATGGAAGAAGAATCTGACAGAGAACCAAGAATGAGGAGAACTACAGAGTGGAAGTCCTCTGCCAGCTAACGCAGCTTCTCCATTTTGTAGCACAGCCACAAGTGACCCAGGATAGGGAGTATGGGAAGATAGATTCATAGAGCTCCCAACAGGAGACAAGAACCTGGTAATCAGAGGTACACACTTTCCCATCCCTCATGATTCTGGCCTGTGCTCTGCCTCTGCTGCTTTCCAAGGGGCCAAGTCACTCAAGCAGAGAGATAATCCCTCACTGATGCCCTGGGTCTGCACTCTCCCCCACTGGTTGCCACCCTCATGCCATATTTTTATTTTTATTTCCCTTTCTCCTTTTTTCTTTTTCCTCCCACCTCACCTCCGTGCTGCCTTTGTCCCATCCTGACAGACTGTGCTGTGCTGCCATGTAAGAGAGACTCCTGTTCGCTGACACACGGATTCTGCCCTGCCTCCAAAGGCCCATTCCCTCAATGCTATATATATATATATATATATATATGTTTCTTCTCTCCCTTTCCCTTCCTTTTAATTTCTCCTTCCCACCTAGCCCCTTGCACTACCTTCTCCCCTTCTCAGCGGGCCATGCCACCTCACTCAGGTAGAGAACAGCTGGCACATGGGGCTGTCCCACCCCTACCTGTCAGCTACTAATGTGTAGCTATTTTTTTCTTTTTTGTGCATTTGTTTCTCTCACCTAGCTCCTCACATTACATCCTTTCCCTTACCTCCTGCCTCTTTGCACTGCCCACTGAACTCCCTGCCTCTGAATGGGATCTGTGTGGACCTCTGGACCCCAAAACCACACCCCCACACTGCTCACAGGCTCTGCCCTGCCAAGTGATGTGTCCCTGAGTGGCACCAGTGCAGATCTCTGGACCCCCGGACCTTGCACTGCACTTCCCTCCAGCCCCACCCATCTGGGGACCGTGCCCCTGAATGGCACTAGCATGGGCTCCTGGAATCCTGGCCCTTGATCCATGTGCTCTCAGCCCCAACCTACCGAGCACTAAACCTCCAAACAGCACTGGTGCAATCTTCGGATCATGTACCCTGACCCACACCACCCCTGGCCAGGGCTCTCTAATCTCTGTGGATCCCTGCTCCCCTACCCCACCCTGCCAGGTAATGTTCCCCTGAGGAGACAAGCATCGACCTCTGAACGGCTGGTCCCCACCCCATGCTGCCACCCAGCCAAGAACTGAGCTCCCATGTGGGACTGGTGAAGACCTATGAACCACACCCCACACCATCCTTGTCCCTGCCCTGCCAATCCAACTCCTACTACAGAAAAATGATCCATCTCCACCCACCCCACTGCTGGACCTGCCATTTTGCATCATAACTGAGCCACCTGTCCTGCCCACCTGAACAAGATAGTAAGAACTATCATGCCTACAGATGAGGAAGCAACAAAATACACTCAGCTTGCCTATCCAGACAGAAACAAATAAAAGCAAAAGGAGCACTAAAAGCCTACACAAATCTACAGTCAATAAACAAAGCAAATAATTCCCGAACGTCTTGCAGACAGCAGATAATACCTAAACATATGAAAAAACAGGAAAGGATGGTTCCTGTAAGTGACCAAAATAAAACACCAGATGTCTTTCTGGTAGAAGAAAAGGCACTAGAACTACCTGATAGGGAATTCAAAAGCCAAGTATTCAAGGCCTCCAAGAGATTAGGAAAGAGATCAAGAAAAATACAGAGAAAACTAAGGAAAAATAGAGAAAATCATGAAAACATAGACAAAATCAGAGAAAACACAGAAGAAATCAGGGAAAACACAAAGGAATGGAAGAATTCAGGAAAACAATAGAAGAACAAAATTTAAGAATAAATAACAATTAGGAATCATACAAAAACAGCAATTGATATCCAAAAGATAAACAAGATTTCAGAAAAACGTTTTTTTTTTTTCAGAAAAACCCCCAATAGAGGGTTTTTAGGAGTTAATTTGAAACAATGGAAGACAAGATCAGCAAAATTGAAGACAAATCCTTGGATATCACTTAGAGGAAAAATCAGAGAAAAGAACAAAGATAAATGAAGAAAATCTAAGAACTTTGTGGAATACAATCAAGAGCAAAAATTTGCACGTAATTGGAGTTCTAGAACAGGAGAAGAACATGGAAAAACACCGAGAGGATCATTGAAGATTTGCTGACAGAAAACTTCCCTAAATTATCATGAAAGATAACCATCAAAGAAGCTCAACAAAGTCCATATTGATTAGACCCCCAAAAAAGTCACCAAGACATATTGTAATCACACTTGCCAAAACCGGAGACAAGGAAAGAATCCTAAGGGCAGCTAGAGAAAAAAGAAAATTCACATACGAAGGAGAAACAATAAGACTAAGCTCTGATTATTTGGCAGAAATCATGCAGGCAAGAAGGCAATGGGATAACATATATAACACCTTGAAAGAAAAAAATGTTACACAAGAAT
This sequence comes from Loxodonta africana, assembly GCF_030014295.1. NCBI lineage: Eukaryota > Metazoa > Chordata > Mammalia > Proboscidea > Elephantidae > Loxodonta > Loxodonta africana. The sequence continues at coordinate 83,802,546 of NC_087345.1, forward strand.
AATATATCCTTCAAAACTCTTGCTCAGATATGATAGTGGAATCAGGACATTTCCAGATGAACAGATATTAATGGAGTATGAAAAACCAAACAAAACTTACAAGAATTATTAAAGGAAGTTCTTTGGTTAGTGAACCAGCAACATCATACAACACCTGGACACTAGGACACAAGACAGCATCAGCTAGATGCCACCCTAGATAATGGACTCTCAAGGAAAAAACAAAACTAAAAGATTTACAACAAGGAACCAGAGATATCAATCTGTAAATGACAACAAGATCAGAACAATAAAAGGGGAATACACGGTGTAGGTAGAGAACTTTCAAATAAAAAGTCAAGATGATATCAAGTAATAAAAGATTAGTTCAAACTTAGGAATATAGGGGTAAATTTCAAGGTAACCACAAAGAAATTTAACAAACCTACTCATCAAAATATAGAAGAAAAAAATAAAGTCTCAGTAAACACAAAATCCTTAATGAAAGAAATGAAAATCCAGAAACAAAAATAGCTCAGTACAGGAGAGTAAGATGAACAAACAAAACAGCACCATTAAAAAAAAAGCACTACAAAATGACAGCAATAAATTCACACCTGTCAATAATCACTTTGAATGTAAACTGCTTAAATGTACCAATAAGGAGATAGAGAGTGACAGAATGGATTAAAAAAAAAAAAAAGAAAAAAACCAATCAATGTACTGTCTACAAGAGACATGCCTTAGAAACAAAGACATAAATATGTTGAAAATCAAAGGATAGAAAAAAATATATCTAGCAAACAGCAACTAAAAATTAGCAAAGTGGCAATACTAAAATAGACTTCAGGGCAAAAGCGACCATAAAAGACAAGAAAGGGCATTATATAGTGATTAAAGGGACTATCCACTAAGATAACATAGCCATAATAAATAGCTACACACCCAATGACAGGGATCCAAAAATACAAAAAACAAACTCTAACAGCATTGAAAAGAGAAATTGACAGCTCCACAATAATAGCAGGAGGCTTCAACATGCCACTCTTGGGAAACGACAGAACATCTAGAAAGAAACTCAACAAAGATACAGAAGATCTAAGGCCACAATCAACCAACTTGACCTCATAGATATATATATAGAGAGAGACACTCCACCCAACAGCAGCAAAGTATACATTCTTTTCCAATGCACACGGGATGTTCTCCAGAATAGATCACAACCCTTGACAAAACCCAAAACACTGAGATAATACAAAGCATCTTCTCTGGTCACAGTGCCATCAAAGTAGAAATTAGTAACAGTAAGAGCAAGAAGAAAAAAAATCAAACGCATGGAAACACCTTGCTTAAAAAACACTGGGTAATAGAAGAAATCAAAGATGGAATCAAAAAAATCCTAGAATCAAATGAGAATGAAAACTCATTGGTGCTCAGAGGCCAATTTATAGCAATAGATGCACACATCAAAAAAGAAAAAGGGATAAAATAAAAATGTTAGCTTTACAACTTGAGCAAATAGAAAGAGAGCAGCAAAAGAAGTCCACAACCCCCAGAAGAAAGGAAATAATAAGATCAGAGCAGAAAAAAATGAAATAGAGATTAGGAAAAAAAAAAAAAAAAGAATCAACAAAACCAAAAGCTGTTTCTTTAACGGATTAACAAAAATGCAAACCATTGGCCAAATGGACAACAGAAAAACAGGAGGAAGCCAACAACCCAAATAAGAAATCAAATGGGGGACATTAAAACAGACCCAACTGAAATAAAAAGGATCATAACAGAGTACTATGAAAAACTTTTCTGCAATAAATTTGAAAACTAGAGGAAATGGACAAATTTCTAGAAACACACTACCTACCTAAACCAACACAAACTGAAGTAGAAAGTCTGAACAGACCCATAACAAGAGAAGAGATGGAAAATGTAATTAAAAAACTCCCAACAAAATAGTCCTGGCCCAGATAGGTTCACTGGAGAGTTTACCAAACATTCAGAGAAAAGCCCACACCAATACTATGCAAACTATTCCTGAACATAGAAAAGGAAGGAATACTTCCGAATTCATTCTATGAAGGCAGCATAGCCCTGATACCAACACGAGGCAAAGATACCACAAAAAAAAAAAAAAAAGTTGCAGACCCATTTCTCTCATGAATATAGATGTAAGTACTCTCAACAAAATTCTAGCCAAGAGAATTTAGCACCATATATATAAAAAAAAATGCACGAAGACCAAGTGGAATTAATACTAGGTATTTTTATTTTTTTAATTTTTATATATTTCTTTTTTTATGCAAGAATGGTTCAGCATTAGAAAATTATTCAACGTAATCCACTACATAAATAAAACAATCACATGACCATATCAGTTGACCAAGAAAGGGCATTCAGTAAAGTTCAACCCCCATTCCTGATAAATACACTCAATAAAATAGGAATAGAAGGAAAATCCCTCAACATAATAAAGAGAGTCTGAAAATATTCCCCCTCGTAATGAGCAAAGGACATGGATATCCTTTATCACCACTCCTTTTCAACATTGTGCTGGAAGTCTTGACTAGAGCAATAAGGCAAGGAAAAAAAAAAGGGAATCCAAATTAGTAAGGAAGAAATAAATGTAGATGATATTATACTATACACACCAGAAAAAAACAAACAAAACTAAACCCATTGCTGTCGAGTTGATTTTGATTCATAGTGACCTTATAGGACAGAGTTGAGCTACTCCATAGAGTTTCAAAGGAGTGCCTGGTGGATTCAAACTGCTAACCTTTTTGTTAGCAGCCGTAGCACTTAACCAATATGACACTAGGATTTCCACACTATACATAGTGAACCCTAAAGAGTCCACAAGAAAACTACTGGAACTAATAGATTCAGCAGACTAGCAGGATACAAGATAAACATACAAAAATTGCTGCATTCCTATACACCAATAAAGAGAAATACAAAAAGGAAATCAGGAAAGTAATACCAGTTATAATAACCCCTAAAACCATAAAATACTTAGGAATAAATGTGACAAGGGATATAAAAGACCTATACGAAGAAAACTAAAAAGCACTGCTATAAGAAACCGAAAGAGACCTACATTAATGGAAAAACATACCATGCTTATGGATAGGCAGAATCAACATTGTGAAAATGTCAATTCTATCCAAAGCAATCTACAAATACAATGAAATCCCAACCTGAATATCAACAGCATTCTTTAATGAGATGGAAAAACTAATGATTAAATTTATATGGACCCAGAGACAATGCTCCCCAGAACTTCTGATGGCACAGGACAGGAACCATCCCCGAAGACAACTCATCATGCATGAAAAGGACTGGTCAGCGGTGGGGAGAGAGATGCTGATGAAGAGTGAGCCAATTAAATTAGGTGGACACTGGAGAGTGTGTTGGCAACTCTTGACTGGAGGGGGGATGGAAAGATAGAGAGGGAAGATGGCAAAATTGGCACGAAACGAGAGACTGAAAGGGCTGACTCAATAGGGGGAGAGCAAGTGGGAGAAGGGAGTAAGATGTATGTAAACCTACATGTGACAGACTGATTGGAATGGTAAATGTTCACTTGAAGCTTAATAAAAATTAATTAAAAAAAAATTATATGGAAAGGAAAGATGCCCTGAATAAGTAAAGCATTATTGAAGAAGAAGAACAATGTACGAGGTCTCACATTACATGACCCCCGAAGCCAAACCAAACCCATTGCCATCAAGTTGATTCTGACTCATAGTGACCCTATAGGACAGAGTAGAAGTGCCCCATAGGGTTTACAAGGAGTGGCTGGTGGATTTGAAGTGCCAACCTTTGGTTAGATGCTGTAGCTCTTAACCACTGTGCCATCAGGGTGCAGAAACTACTGACCTAGAACCTACTGTATAGCTGCGGAAGTCAAAACAGCCTTGGACTGGTACAATGACAAACACATTTACCAATGGAACAGAATCAAGAACCCAGATATGAATCCATCCACCTACGGTCACCTGATTTTTGCAAAGGCTCAAAGTCCATTAAATGGGGGAAAAGACAGTCTTTTAACAAATGGTACTGGCAAAACTGGAAGTCCATCTGTAAAAAAATGAAACAAGACCCATGCCTCACACCATACACAAAAGCTAATTCAAAATGCATCAAAGACCTAAATATAAAATCGAAAAGTATAAAGATCATGGAAGAAAAAATAGGGTCAACGCTAGGGGTTGTAATATATGGCATAAATAGGATATAAACCAAAATTAACAATACACACACACCAGAAGATGAACTAGGTAACTGGAATCTTCTAAAAATTAAACACCTACTCTCATCAAAAGACTTCACCAAAAGAGTAAAAAGAGAACCTGCAGACTGGGGACATTTTTGGCTATGATGTATTAGACGAAGATCTAATCTCTAAAATCTATAGGAAAATCCAACACCTCTACAGCAAAAGACAAATAATCCAATAGAAAAATGGGCAAAGGATATGAACAGACACTTTATCAGGAGGCTAACAAATTTATGAGGAAATCGTTGGGATCGCAAGCTGTTAGAGAAATGCCAATCAAAACTATGATGAGGCACCATCTCACCTTGACATTACTAGCACTAATTAAAAAAAAAAAAAAGCAACAGAAAATAACAAATGTTGAAGAGACCGCAGGGAGAGCGCACCTCTTATGCACTGCTGGTGGGCAAGGCTGAATTGTATGGTAGAAATTTGCTCTGTAAATTTTCACTTAAATCACACACATGCACGCACTTACAGAAAGCTAGAAATAGAAATATCATACAATCCAGCAGTCCCACTCCTATGAATATATCCTAGATATAAGAGCCACCACAAGAATAGACATATGCCCACCTATGTTTACTGCAACTCTATTCACAATCGTAAAAAAGATGGAAAAAACCTAAGTGCTCATCAAGAGATGAATGGATAAACAAACTATGGTTCTTACACACAATGGAAATACTATGCAACGATAAAGAACAATGATGAATCTGCAAACATCTCACAACATGAATGAATCTGGAGGCCATTATGCTGAGTGGAATAAGCCAATCACCAAAGGTTTTTTGGTTGGTTTAAAGAACAAATACCGTATAAGACCACCATTATAAAAACTCATGAAAAGGTATACACACAGAAAGAAACAACCTTTGATGGTTACGAGGGAGGGGAGGGATGAGGAGAGGAAAACACTAGCTACAAAATAGATAAATGGTAACTATGGTGAATGGTAAGACTGTACAATACTAGGGAAGTCAGCACAACTTGACCAAGGCAAAGTCGTGGAAGCTTCATAGACACATCCAGACTACCTGAGGGACCGAGTTACTGGGATGAGGGCTGGGGACAATGGTCGCCGGAGACATTTAGCTCAAATGGTATAACATAGTTTATAAAGAAAATGTTCTACATCCTACTTTGTTGAGCAGCGTCTGGGGTCTTAAAACTTGTGAGTGGCCATCTAAGATACATCTCCTGGTCTTACCCTGTCTGGAGCAAGGGAGAATGAAGAAAATCAAAGATACAAGGGAAAGATTAGTCCAAAGGACTAATGTATCACACGACTACCACAGCCTCCACTAGATTGAGTCCAGCACAACTAAATGGTGCCTGGCTACCACCACTGACTGCTCTGACAGGGGTCATAATAAAGAGTCCTAACAGAGCTGGAGGAAAATGTAGAAGAAAATTCAAACTCACACAAACACACACAAAATGTGACTTACTGGTGTTACAGTGACTGGAGAAACTCCAAGAGTATGGCCCCAGATACCTTTTTAACTCAGTACTAAAGTCACTCCTGAAGTTCACCCTTCAGCCAAAGATTAGACAGACCTATAAAACGAATAATAACACTCATAGTTCAATCATGTGTAGGAGACTAAATGGACACACCAGCCCAAAAGCAAAGACAAGAAGGCAGGAAGGAACAGGAAAACTGGAAGAATGGAAATGGGGAACCCAAGGTTGAAAGGACAGAAAGTGTTGACACCTTGTGGTGTTGGCAACCAATGTCACAAAACAATATGTATATTAATTGTTTAATGAGAAACTAGTTCTGTAAACTTTCACCCACAACACAATTAAAAAAATAAAGTCTATTAGAGAGCTCCGAAGGACCCAGCATTATGCAGATGGAAAGTTCTCTACTCTCCTGGAGATGAAAACCGTTGTGTCTCTTCTTAATCTACAATTGAAACAACTCTTGTTAGTCTTCTCAAATATCTATTTGCCTTTAGTGTTGTGTGTGTAAACTAGTCTGGCCATGCCACTGTTTTCCCTTCCTTGAAATACAACATTTTCTAAGTGTCTTCAAGAGGATAGGAACACAGATTTTTAGGGAATATCAAGGTGTCTTCATCTTTAACTTAAGTTTGTCAGTTCTGGCCTCACAATAAATGCTGCATGGCTTTGCACAACATGATAATATAACAATATTCCTTACCCTTTACAATTTCAACTTATTAAAATGTATGGCTCCAGAAGATAAGCTAGAAAACTGGAATCTTCTAAAAATTAAACACTTAATGCTCAACGAAAGACTTTACCAAAAGAGTAAAAAGAGAACCTACAGACAGGGAAAAGATTTTTGGCTATTACAAATCAGACAAAGGTATAATCTCTGAAGTCTACAAGAAAATCCAACACCTCTGCAACAAAAAGACAATCCAATGAAAAAATGGGCAAAGAAAATGAACAGACATTTCACCAAAGAGGACATTCAGCAGCCAACAGACACATGAGGAAATGCTTGAGATCACTAGCCATTAGAGAAATGCAAATCAAAACCACAATGAGATACTGTCTCATTCCAGCATTACTGGCACAAAAAAAACACAAAAACAAACAAACAAAAAAAACAAACAGAAAGTAACAAATACTGGAGAGGCTTTGGGGAGACTGGAACTCTTATGCACTGCTGGTGGGACTGCAAAATGATACGACCATTTTGGAAAATGATATGGTGCTTCTTGAGAAAGCTAGAAATAGAAATACCGTATGATATAGCAATCCCACTCCTAGGAATATATCCTATAGAAATAAGAGTTGTCACATGAATAGACACATGCACACCCATGTTCACTGAAGCATTGTTCACAGTAGCAAAAAGATGGAAACAACCTAGATGCCTATCAACAGATGAATGGATAAAAAAAACTGTGGTACATACACACAATGGAGTATTATGCAAGAAAAAAGAACAATCATGAATCTGGGAAGCATCTCATAACATGGATGAATCTGGGGGGCATTATGCCAAGTGAAATAAGTCAGTCACAAAAGGACAAATAGTATATGAGACCACTACTGTAAAAACTCATGAAAAGGTTTACTTACAAAAAGAAACAACTTTTGATGGTTACAAGGGAGGGGAGGGATGGAGATAGAAAAACACTAAATAGACAATAGATAAGTTGTAACTTTGGTGAAGGGTAAGACAGTATACAATATTGGAGAAGCAAGCACAACTTGTACAAGACAAGGCCATGGAAGCTCCATAGACATATCCAGACTCCCCGTTAGGCACATCCAGACTCCCTGAGGGGCTGAATTGCTGGGCTAAGGGCTTTGGGGACCATGGCCTAGGGGCATATCTAGCTCAATTTGTATAACATAGTTTTTAAATAAAATGTTCTACACTGTACTTTGGTGAGCAGCATCTGGGGTCGTAAAAGCCTGTGAGTGGCCATCTAGAATATTCCACTGGTCTCCTTCAGGAGCGAGGAAGAACGAAGAAAACTAAAGGTACAGGGAAAGATTAGTCCAAAGGACTAATGGACCACATCTGCCACAGTCTCCATCAGACTGAGCCCAGTACAACCAGGGGGTGCCCGGCTACCACCGCTGACTACTCTGACAGGGATTACAATAGAGGCTGCAAGACCGAGCTGGAGAAAAACATAGAACAAAATTCTAACTCACAAATAAAGACCAGGTTTGCTGGCCTGACAGAGTGTGGAGAAACCCTGAGAGTATGGCCCCTGGACACCCTTTCAGCTCAGTAATGAAGTCATTCCTGAGGTTCACCCTTCAGTCAAGTGTGGACAGTTCCATAAAACAAAATGAGACTAAAAGGGCACACCATCCCTGGGGCAAGGACTAGAAGGCAGGAGGGGACAGGAAAGCTGGTAATAGGAAACCCAAGGTTGAGAAGGGAGAGTGTTGCCAAGTACTGGGGTTGTTAACCAATGTCATAAAACAATATGTGTACTAACTCTTTAATGAGAAACTAGTTTGTTCAGTAAACTGTCATCTATAGTACAATAAAAAGAGAAAAAAATATATGGCAAAAGAACACCCAGCTACAAAAAGAAAAACAGAAGAATATAATTTTTAAAGAAAATTGATAGATTTCCTCTTCTGAGTAATTATTCTGAGAACAACTAGAAATACAACAGAAAAATCATTGGCTTAAAGGCATCAGATTGGTGCTGAAATAATGAGGACCAGACAGACCAACATCCTGGGAAGGGTAGAACTGTAAAAGCGTGAGCTGATTATATGTAGTTAACATTTGTCCTTGGAAGCATCAGATTCTTGCCTGTGGTAGATTAAAGATAGTTGCAAATTCTTTGTCACTTTCCCCATCAAGAGATGAAGTTCATTTCTTCTCCCTTTTCACTGCGTTGGCCCTATGACTTGCTTTTGACCATAATAATGTGATAGAACTAAAGTTGTGTGATTTAAGAAATTAGGTCATGTCTTCATTATCTAGTGCTGCTATAACAGAAATACCACAAGTGAATGGCTTTAACAAAGAGAAATTTATTCTCTCACAGTTTAGGATGCCAGAAGTCTGAATTCAGGGCGCCAGCTCAAGGGGAAGGCTTTCTCTCTGTTGGGTCTGGGGGAAGGTCCTTGCCCTCAGTCTACCCCTGGGTCTAGGAGTTTCACATTGCAAGGATGTCAGGTCACTCACCCTCTGCTCTTCTTTCCTGGTGGAAGGAGGTCTCTTTTCTCTCTGCTTGCTTCTCCCTTTTATATCTCTAAAGAGATTGACTCAAGGTACAGCCTAATCCTGTAGATTGTGTCCTGTCTCATTAACATAACTGCCTCTAATCCTACCTTATTAACATCATAGAGGTTAGGATTTATAACACATAGGATAACCATATCAGATCACAAAATGGTAGACAACCACACAATACTGGGAATCATGATTAGCTAAGGTGACACACATTTTGGGGGACACAATTCAATTCATAACAGGTCATAAGAGACCTTGCAGCTTCTACCTTTTCTTTTGGAACATATGTCCTGGGGAACCCAGCTGCCCTGTGAAAAGTTTGAATACCCTGAGACTGTTATAAAATAAGGAAGTTCTAGCTCACCTCATGGAGAGGCTGTGTGGATAGATAGTTGCCTGGTCAGTTCTCAAGTCAGGGAGCCACCTCAGGTGTGGTGCCAGACATGTGACTGAAGAAGTCATATTGACAAACAACACAGTCCAGTCTTCAGATGATTCCAACCCGTCACTCTCTGATTACAACTCTATGAGACACCCAAGTGAGAACTGGAAAGAAAATTTCATACTAATTGTGTCAGGTTAATTCTTAGTTACTTTTTGCTTGTTGTGGTGGCTCCAGCCAACATGTCGGGGACATGCCAATATTGACAACTAGAAGTTGAGCAGAATGCATGGAAATAGGATGATCGAAGGTGATATAGGCATAGTACCAACAATGTCTACACCTGTTATCCTAGAAATTGCATAATGTGACCTTGACTTATAAAATATAACATCATTTAATACTTTTAAATCCTCCTGGATAATGCAAGAAACTTAGAACATTTTACTATCATAGCTCCGAATCATAAGGCATTGTTGTCATGTATTTAATTTCCTTATATGCTATACAACCTACTTCTATTTCTGTATATATTTTGTATCCATGTATATTTAAAACCTACATTAAATTTTCTTCATGATTTCATCCTAGTATGTTTCTTTTATAAGGTCAGTATTCATTTGTATATATTTATCATCTAGTTTCTTTAATTCTTTCCTGAATTCCAAGCTTTAAATCAGCATCATTTTCTTTCCCCTAAAACCTATCCCTCAGTATTTCCATTACTGTAGGTTGCTAGTAAGAAATCGTTTGTTGGTTTTATTTTCCTGGAAATGTTTTCATCTAATATTCATAATTGAAGGTTATTTTTGTTGGCTATGGAGTTAAATTGTTGGCTATAGGTTGGCAGTTATATTAGTTCAGCACTTCAAAGATAGCATTCCATTATGCCTCAGCTTCCATTGTTTCTGTTGAACAAATTCAGATACTCTCTGAAGGGCATTTCCTTCATCTTAGTCATCAAAGAATTCCTCAACGCTCATTTTTCAGGGTCAATGAAAAGTCTTGTGTCAAAAAAAAAGTAATCAAATATATAAGGAAGAATGCCCTGTGAATAAAACCCAACAGAATCAACAGAGAACAAATATATACCAGCCAAACATATTATTTGGGAATTACCATACTCAATTTATAAAATAAATCTTAATATGCTTGGAGAAATAAAAGAAAATGTGGAGTTGTTTGGGTGGAACAGAAAACTCTATTAAATAAACTACACGAGGATTTGAAAAATATCCAATAGAAATTCTAGAAATTAAACCACAATAAACAAAACTAAAATCTTGATTAAAAAAAAAAATGGTAGGTGAGTTTAATGGCAGAAAATGCTATGTATTGGAAGGCAGATAAAAAGGGAAAATAAGTTAAAAATATGAGAGAGCTAGACATATGAGATAAAGAATGAGAAGTAACACATGGAATTCTAAGAACAGAGAAAAAAAATAAGCAAAAGTAATATTTATGATGATAGAGCCTGAGAATTATCAGAATAAAGATACCTAAAAAAAAAAAAAAATTTTTTTAACTACACAGTGTAAAAAGAGAGTTAATATGCTATATTTAAACTATAGTTCAAAAAATTTTTTAATAACTTTTATTAAGCTTCAAGTGAACGTTTACAAATCCAATCAGTCTGTCACATATAAGTTTACATACATCTCACTCCCTACTCCCACTTGCTCTCCTCCTCTTGAGGCAGCCCTTTCAGTCTCTCCTTTCTCGACAATTTAGCCGGCTTCCCTCTCTCTCTATCCTCCCATCCCCTCTCCAGACAAGAGTTGCCAACACAATCTCAAGTGTCCACCTGATATAATTAGCTCACTCTTCATCAGCGTCTCTCTCCCACCCGCTGACCAGTCCCTTTCATGTCTGATGAGTTGTCTTCGGGGATGGTTCCTGTCCTGGGCCAACAGAAGGTCTGGGGACCATGGCCGCCGGGATTCCTCCAGTCTCAGTCAGACCATTAAGTTTGGTCTTTTTACGAGAATTTGGGGTCTGCATCCCACTGATCTCCTGCTCCCTCAGGGGTTCTCTGCTGTGCTCCCTGTCAGGGCAGTCATCGATTGTGGCCGGGCACCAACTAGTTCTTCTGGTCTCAGGATGATGTAGGTCCCTGGTTCATGTGGCCCTTTCTGTCTCTTGGGCTCTTAGTTGTCGTGTGGCCTTGGTATTCTTCATTTTCCTTTGCTCCATGTGGGTTGAGACCAATTGATGCATCTTAGATGGCCGCTTCTTAGCATTTAAGACCCCAGACGCCACATTTCAAAGTGGGATGCAGAATGATTTCATGATAGAATTATTTTGCCAATTGACTTAGAAGTCCCCGCAAACCATGTTCCCCAGACCCCCGCGCTTGCTCCGCTGACCTTTGAAGCATTCATTTTATCCCGGAAACTTCTTTGCTTTTGGTCCAGTCCAATTGAGCTGACCGTCCATGTATTGAGTGTTGTCTTTCCCTTCACCTAAAGTAGTTCTTATCTACTGATTAATCAATAAAAAAAACCCTCTCCCACCCTACCTCCCTCCCCCCCTCGTAACCACAAAAGTATGTGTTCTTCTCAGGTTTACTATTTCTCAAGATCATACAATAGTGGTCTTATACAATATTTGTCCTTTTGCCTCTGACTAATTTCGCTCAGCATAATGCCTTCCAGGTTCCTCCATGCTATGAAATGTTTCAGAGATTCGTCACTGTTCTTTATCGATGCGTAGTATTCCATTGTGTGAATATACCACAATTTATTTACCCATTCATCCGTTGATGGACACCTTGGTTGCTTCCAACTTTTTGCTATTGTAAACAGAGCTGCAATAAACATGGGTGTGCATGTATCTGTTTGTATGAAGGCTCTTGTATCTCTAGGGTATATTCCGAAGAGTGGGATTTCTGGGTTGTATGGTAGTTCTATTTCTAACTGTTTAAGATAACGCCAGATAGATTTCCAAAGTGGTTGTACCATTTTACATTCCCACCAGCAGTGTATGAGAGTTCCAATCTCTCCGCAGCCTCTTCAACATTTATTGTGTTTTTTGGATTAATGCCAGCCTTGCTGGTGTGAGATGGAATCTCATGGTAGTTTTAATTTGCATTTCTCTATTGGCTAATGATCAAGAGCATTTTCTCATGTATCTGTTGGCTGCCTGAATATCTTCTTTAGTGAAATGTGTGTTCATATCCTTTGCCCACTTCTTGATTGGGTTGTTTGTCTTTTTCTGGTTGAGTTTTGACAGAATCATGTAGATTTTAGAGATCAGGCGCTGGTTTGAGATGTCATAGCTGAAAATTCTTTCCCAGTCTGTAGGTGGTCTTTTTACGCTTTTGGAGAAGTCTTTAGATGAGCATAGGTGTTTGATTTTTAGGAGCTCCCAGTTATCGGGTTTCTCTTCATCATTTTTGGTAATGTTTTGTATTCTGTTTATACCTTGTATTAGGGCTCCTAGGGTTGTCCCAATTTTTTCTTCCATGATCTTTATCATTTTAGTCTTTACGTTTAGGTCTTTGATCCACTTGGAGTTAGTTTTTGTGCATGGTGTGAGGTATGGGTCCTGTTTCATTTTTTTGCAAATGGATATCCAGTTATGCCAGCACCGTTTGTTAAAAAGGCTATCTTTTCCCCAATTAATTGACACTGGTCCTTTGTCAAATATCAGCTGCTCATACGTGGATGGATCTATGTCTGGGTTCTCAATTCTGTTCCATTGGTCTATGTGCCTGTTGTTGTACCAGTACCAGGCTGTTTTGACTACTGTGGCTGTATAATAGGTTCTGAAGTCAGGTAAAGTGAGGCCTCCCACTTTCTTCTTCTTTTTCAGTAATGCTTTGCTTATCCGGTGCTTTTCTCCCTTCCATATGAAATTGGTGATTTGTTTCTCTATCAAATTAAAAAATGACATTGGAATTTGGATCGGAAGTGCGTTAAATGTATAGATGGCTTTTGGTAGAATAGACATTTTTACTATGTTAATTCTTCCTATCCATGAGCAAGGTATGTTTTTCCACTTAAGTATGTCCTTTTGAATTTCTTGTAGTAGAGCTTTGTAGTTTTCTTTGTATAGGTCTTTTACATCCTTGGTAAGATCTATTCCTAAGTATCTTATCTTCTTGGGGGCTACTGTGAATGGTATTGATTTGGTTATTTCCTCTTCGGTGTTCTTTTTGTTGATGTAGAGGAATCCAAGTGATTTTTGTATGTTTATTTTATAACCTGAGACTCTGCCAAACTCTTCTATTAGTTTCAGTAGTTTTCTGGAGGATTCCTTAGGGTTTTCTGTGTATATAATTATGTCATCTGCAAATAGTGATAACTTTACTTCTTCCTTGCCAATCCGGATGCCTTTTATTTCTTTGTCTAGCCTAATTGCCCTGGCTAGGACTTCTAGCACGATGTTGAATAAGAGCGGTGATAAAGGGCATCCTTGTCTGGTTCCCATTCTCAAGGGAAATGCTTTCAGGTTCTCTCCATTTAGAGTGATATTGGCTGTTGGCTTTGCATAGATGCCCTTTATTATGTTGAGGAATTTTCCTTCAATTCCTATTTTGGTAAGAGTTTTGATCATAAATGGGTGTTGGACTTTGTCAAATGCCTTTTCTGCATCAATTGATAAGATCATGTGGTTTTTGTCTTTTGTTTTATTTATGTGATGGATTACATTAATGGTTTTTCTGATATTAAACCAGCCTTGCATACCTGGTATAAATCCCACTTGATCAGGGTGAATTATTTTTTTGATGTGTTGTTGGATTCTATTAGCTAAAATTTTGTTGAGGATTTTTGCATCAATGTTCATGAGGGATATAGGTCTATAATTTTCTTTTTTTGTAATGTCTTTACCTGGTTTTGGTATCAGGGAGATGGTGGCTTCATAGAATGAGTTGGGTAGTATTCCGTCATTTTCTATGCTTTGGAATACCTTCAGAAGTAGTGGTGTTAACTCATCTCTGAAAGTTTGGTAGAACTCTGCAGTGAAGCCGTCTGGGCCAGGGCTTTTTTTTTGTTGGGAGTTTTTGATTACAGTTTCAATCTCTTTTTTTGTTATGGGTCTATTTAGTTGTTCTACTTCTGAATGTGTTAGTTTAGGTAGGTAGTGTTTTTCCAGGAATTCATCCATTTCTTCTAGGTTTTCAAATTTGTTAGAGTACAATTTTTCATAATAATCTGAAATGATTCTTTTAATTTCATTTGGTTCTGTTGTGATTTGGTCCTTCTCGTTTCTTATTCGGGTTATTTGTTTCCTTTCCTGTATTTCTTTGGTCAGTCTAGCCAATGGTTTATCAATTTTGTTAATTTTTTCAAAGAACCAGCTTTTGGCTTTGTTAATTCTTTCAATTGTTTTTCTGTTCTCTAATTCATTTAGTTCAGCTTTAATTTTTATTATTTGTTTTGTTCTGGTGCCTGATGGATTCTTTTGTTGCTCACTTTCTATTTGTTGAAGTTGTAGGGACAGTTCTCTGCTTTTGGCTCTTTCTTCTTGTTGTATGTGTGCATTTATCAATATAAATTGGCCTCTGAGCACTGCTTTTGCTGTGTCCCAGAAGTTTTGATAGGAAGTATTTTCATTCTCGTTGCATTCTATGAATTTCCTTATTCCCTCCTTGATGTCTTCTATAACCCAGTCTTTTTTCAGGAGGGTATTGTTTATTTTCCAAGTATTTGATTTCTTTTCCCTAGTTTTTCTGTTATTGATCTCTAGTTTTATTGCCTTGTGGTCTGAGAAAATGCTTTGTAATATTTCGATGTTTTGGACTCTGCAAAGGTTTGTTTTATGACCTAGTATGTGGTCTATTTTAGAGAATGTTCCATGTGCACTAGAAAAAAAAGTATATTTTGCAGCAGTTGGGTGGAGAGTTCTGTATAAGTCAATGAGGTCAAGTTGGTTGATTGTTGTAATTAGATCTTCCGTGTCTCTATTGAGCTTCTTACTGGATGTCCTGTCCTTCTCCAAAAGTGGTGTGTTGAAGTCTCCTACTATAATTGTGGAGGTATCCATCTCACTTTTCAATTCTGTTAAAATTTGATTTATGTATCTTGCAGCCCTGTCATTGGGTGCATAGATATTTGATATGGTTATGTCTTCCTGATCAATTGTCCCTTTTATCATTATATAGTGTCCTTCTTTATCCTTTGTGGTGGATTTAAGTCTAAAGTCTATTTTGTCAGAAATTTATATTGCTACTCCTCTTCTTTTTTGCTTATTGTTTGCTTGATATACTTTTTTCCATCCTTTGAGTTTTAGTTTGTTTGTGTCTCTAAGTCTAAGGTGTGTCTCTTGTAGGCAGCATATAGATGGATCGTGTTTTTTTATCCAGTCCGTGACTCTCTGTCTCTTTATTGGTGCATTTAGTCAATTTACATTCAGGGTAATTATAGATAAATAAGTTTTTAGTGCTGTCATTTTGATGCCTTTTTATGTGTGTTGTTGACAATTTCATTTTTCCGCATACTTTTTTGTGCTGAGACGTTTTTCTTAGTAAATTGTGAGATCCTCATTTTCATAGTGTTTGACTTTATGTTAGTTGAGTCGTTACATTTTTCTTGGCTTTTATCTTGAGTTATAGAGTTGTTATACCTTTTTGTGGTTACCTTATTATTTACCCCTATTTTTCTAAGTAAAAACCTAACTTGTATCGTTCTATATCGCCTTATATCACTCTCCATATGGCAGTTCAATGCCTCCTGTATTTAGTCCCTCTTTTTGATTATTGTGATCTTTTACCTATTGACTTCCATGATTCTCTGTTATGTGTATTTTTTTTTTATTTAATCTTAATTTGTTTTTGTGATTTCCCTATTTGAATTGATATCAGGACGTTCTGTTTTGTGACCTTGTGTTGTGCTGATATCTGATATTATTGGTTCTCTGACCAAACAATATCCTTTAGTATTTCTTATAGCTTTGGTTTGGTTTTTGCAAATTCTCTAAACTTGTGTTTGCCTGTAAATATCTTAATTTCACCTTTATATTTCAGAGAGAGTTTTGCTGGATATATGATCCTTGGCTGGCAGTTTTTCTCCTTCAGTGTTCTGTATATGTCATCCCATTCCCTTTTTGCCTGCATGGTTTCTGCTGAGTAGTCTGAACTTATTCTTATTGATTCTCCCTTGAAGGAAACCTTTCTTTTCTCCCTGGCTGCTTTTAAAATTTTCTCTTTATCTTTGGTTTTGGTGAGTTTGATGATAATATGTCTTGGTGTTTTTCTTTTTGGATCAATCTTAAATGGGGTTCGATGAGCATCTTGGATAGATATCCTTTCGTCTTTCATGATGTCAGGGAAGTTTTGTGTCAGGAGTTCTTCAACTATTTTCTCTGTGTTTTCTGTCCCCCCTCCCTGTTCTGGGACTCCAGTCACTCGCAAGTTATCCTTCTTGATAGAGTCCCACATAATTCTTAGGGTTTCTTCATTTTTTTAAATTCTTTTATCTGATTTTTTTTCAGCTGTGTTGGTGTTGATTCCCTGGTCCTCCCGATGTCCCAGTCTGCATTCTAATTGCTCGAGTCTGCTCCTCTGACTTCCTATTGCGTTGTCTAATTCTGTAATTTTATTGTTAATCTTTTGGATTTCTACATGTTGTCTCTGTATGGATTCTTGCAACTTATTAATTTTTCCACTGTGTTCTTGAATAATCTTTTTGAGTTCTTCAACAGTTTTATCAGTGTGTTCCTTGGCTTTTTCTGCAGTTATCCTAATTTCATTTGTGATATCTTTAAGCATTCTGTAAATTAGTTTTTTATATTCTGTATCTGATAATTCCAGGATTGTATCTTCATTTGGGGAAGATTTTGATTCTTTTGTTTGGGGGGTTGGAGAAGCTCTCATGGTCTGCTTCTTTAAGTGGTTTGATATGGATTGTTGTCTCCGAGCCATCACTGGGAAACTAGTTTTTCCAGAAAATCCGCTAAAAAAAAAATGCAGTCAGACCCCTATCAGAGTTCTCCCTCTGGCGCAGGCTATTCGGATGTTAATGAAGCCGCCTGGGGAGGGTGGGGGAGGGAACAGAGAGATAGGAGAGTAGCACCTCAGAATATAGCCAGAGTTGCTTGTCTTGCTTGGAATGACTATTATATCTGAGATTCCCACGGGCGCGTCTCCTATGTGTGCTGGCTGTGTGGAGATTGCCCCCGGGGGGTCTGGCCCGCTGGAGTCACGGTCAGATCCTCGGCTTCCAGCCCCACGCCCAACGTCTAGGCTCCCCTACTGGGACGGTGCACTCTTGACTCCAAAATCAGTCGCTGCCTCCCGGGGACTTCTCGTCCCTCCAGCCGCGTGGCCGTGACGCCGCCGCGAACCAGGTAGGCCCCCTCCTGGGGTTAGTTCAGATGGGTGGAGCAGCTCCCCGTGCTTGTGCCGTGACCGAGTGTCCCGGCTGGGACGCTGTTCTCCCCGCTCCAATACCAGTCGCTGCCTCCCGGGGACTTCTCCTATCGGCTGCATCCCATGCCACCCAAGTGACCTGCCTGGTCCCCTTCCCGGGGTTAGTTCAGGGGGGTGGAGTAGCTCTCCGTGTTTATGCCGTACCTGCGTCCAGTCCAAATCCCGGCGAGACGGTTCCCCTGCTGGGACGCTGCTCTTCCTGCTCCAAGACCAGTCACTGCCTCCCAGGGACTTCTCCTACCGGCTGCATCCCACGCCGCCCACAGGACCGGCTGGTCCCCCTCCTGGGGTTAGTTCAGGGGGGTGGAGCAGCTCTCTGTGCTTGTGCCTTACCTGACTGGTACGCTGGCTCCAGGCTCTGGAAACAATCGCTGCTTCCCCATATTAGTTCGTTCTCCGTCTCTAAATCTGTGTTTGTTGTTCAGGGTTCATAGATTGTTATGTATGTGATCGATTCACTTGTTTTTCCGTGTCTTTGTTGTAAGAGGGATCCGAGGTAGCCTCTGCCTAGTCAGCCATCTTGGCTCTGCTCCCCCCAAAATTTTGTTTTTATAAATATGGAAAATATTAAGAAGACAAACACCAAAATATTAATAACGTCTGTTTCTGGATGGTCAAATTTTTGTGAAAATTTTAAAGTTTTTTAATCTACTTTTGAATTTTCCAATATTTAATATGCATTGTGTGTGTACTTTTAGATACTGAGTCTCATCACACACGTTGCACTGTATAAACCATGTATCTACCAGTGGTCTGTCAGTTTGTTGTGCTGTGGTAGTTTGCGTGTCGCTGTGATGTGGAAGCTATGCCACTGCTATTTCAAATACCAGCAGAGTCACCCATGGTGGACAGGTTTCAGTGGAGGTTCCAGAGTAAGGTAGACAGGAAGAAGGACGTGATGATCCACTTCGGAAAGAACTGGTCAGTGAAATCTTTATGGACAGCAGTGGGACATTGGCTGATATAGTGCCAGAAGACGAGCTCTTCTGATTGGAAGGTACTCGAAATGTGACTGGAGAAGAGCTGCCCCCTCAAAGCAGAGTCGACCTTAATGACATGAATGAAGTAAAGCTTTTGGGACCTTCATTTGCTGATGTGGCACAACTCAAAATGAGAAGAAACAGCTGCAAACATCCATTAGTAATCAAAAGGTGGAATGTTCAGAGTTGAATCTATGAAAATTGGAGTAGTCAGAAATGAAATGGGACCTTTAAAGATCTATGTCCTGGGCATTAGTGAGCTGAAATGAACTGGTATTGGCTAGTTTGAATTGGAAAATCATATGGTCTACTATGGCAGAAGCGGCAGATTGGAGGGGAACAGCATCACATTCATCCTCAAA
This sequence comes from Loxodonta africana, assembly GCF_030014295.1. NCBI lineage: Eukaryota > Metazoa > Chordata > Mammalia > Proboscidea > Elephantidae > Loxodonta > Loxodonta africana. The sequence goes on from NC_087345.1 coordinate 83,821,592, forward strand.
AAGAATATTTCAGGATCTGTATTGAAGTACAATGCTGTCAGTGATTCTTTTAGGATTTTTGCCAAAGAAAATTACATTTTAGATTCATTAGAGTCTTCTGAATTAGGGCTTTCAAGTACTATTTTATGCAGTTGTTTTCTGCCCATCTGTCACAGATGGAGGAAATAAACAGGGTCTTTAATTTTTTTTTTTTTAATGTAAAAACCTGTTTGTGCAGAGAAAATCAGAACACCCATGCTTGCAGAGCCAGAGAGGCTTCTTCATGCCTCCATGCCCTTTGAACTTTGTTTTCTTCCTTTATGCTACCCAGAATGCACAGGAAATATTTCATAATTTTAAAATAAGATAATATTTCTTATAAATTCATAAGCCATGTGTATATTTATGGTGGATGTGTGTGGCTTAGTGGCTAAGTGCTACTGCTGCTAAAGGGTTGGCAGTTCAAATCGCCAGGTGCTCCTTGGAAACTCTATGGGGCAGTTCTACTCTGTCCTATAGAGTCCCTATGAGTTGGAATTGACTCCACAGCACTGGTTTTTTTTTTTTTTTAATAGGTTCCTGAGGTCCAGAGACTCGAAATTCACTTAGATTTTCTACTAGCATGTTCAATTCTGAGGATCTTTCATTTGAGGTACAGCTTCCAGGTGCACCAATGAAGACTATCCAAGGTATGTACTGGGATGTTTTCAAATCAGGCATCTTTCCTCTAATAATTCATGCCGAAGGCATTTGTGGTGATGCTTCGCTTTAGTAAAGCTGATAAATGACTAATTTCAAAGTTTGTTTTTGATAGTTTACTAAGAGTTATTTATAGAACGCATTTCATCAGATTGAAAATGTGGAAGGAGTCATTTTATCCACCATTAACTTGAGAGGCGCAGTCGTGTACTGATTCATGGGCTGTGGCCAGTGGTTTGGCTGGATGGTCAGGTACTCGGAAGGAACATCATTGGGAAATTGGAGACAATGAGCTTTGGGGAAGAGGTATATGGCCAGAAGTCTCTGGGTGTACCAAAGAAGTGAAGATATCCGTGTCCTGTGTGAATATTCATCAAAGGGTGACACCAGCAGAAGAGGATTTTAACAGTCAAGTGGATAGGATGACCTGTTCTGTGGAAACCAGTCATCCTCTTTCCCCAGCCTCTGCTGTTATTGCTCAATGGGCTCATGAATGCTGTGGCCTCGTGGCAGGGATGGAAGTTATGCATGGGCTCAGCCACATGAACTTGCACTCATAAGGCCGACTTGGCTATAGCCACTGTTGAGTACCTAATCTTCCAGAAATAGAGAACAGCATTGAGTCCCTGATAAGGCACTATTCCTTGAAGTGATCAGTCAGCAACCTGGTGGCAAGTTGATTACATTGGACCACTTCCATCATGCAAAGGGCAGCAGTTTGTCCTTACTGGAATATTTACTCTGGATGTGGCTTTGCCTTCCCAGCATGCAATGCTTCTTCTAAAACTACCATCTGTGGACTTAGAGAATGCCTTATCCACCATCGTGGTATCCTGCACAGCATCACCTTGGATCAAGGGACTCACTTCACAACAAATGAAGTGTGACAGTGGGCCCATGCTCTTGGAATTCACTGGTCTTACCACGTTCTCCAACATTCTGAAGCAGTTGGCTTGATAGAATGACGGAATGGCCTTCTAAACACACAGTTATGGCATCAGCTAGGTGGCAATTCATTGCAGGGTTGGGGTAATGTTCTGCAGGAGGCTGTATAGACCTTAATCCAGAGTCCAATATATGGTACTGTTCTCCCTTAGCCAGGATTCATGGGTCCAGGAATCAAGGGGGTAGAAATAGGAGTGGCACCACTCACTATTACCTCTAGAGAACCCCAGTGAAGCAAAATTTTTGCTTCCTGTGACTGCAATCATATGCTCAGTGGGTCTAGGGGTCTTAGTTTCAAAGAGAGGAATGCTCCCATCTGGAGACACATGCATTAATTCCATTGAATTAGAAATTAAGAATGTAACCTGGCCACTTTGGGTTCCTTATGTCTCTGGCTTAACAGGCAAAGAAGGGAGTTACCAAATTGACTGGTGTGATCGATCCTGATTACCAAGAGGAAATTAGATTGATATTACATAATGGAGGTAAAGAAGAATTATCTGGAATGCAGGAGATCCCTTAGGGTGTCTCTTAGTACTACCATGCCTTGTGATTAAATCAATGGAAAACTACAACAACCCAGTTCCAACATGACTCTGAATGGCCCAGACCATTCAGGAATGAAGGTTTGGATCACCCCACCAGGCAAAGAACCATGAGCAGCTGAGGTGCTTGCTGAGAGCAAAGAGAATACAGAATGGGTAGTAGAAGAAGGTAGATCTAAATACCAGTTATGACCGTGTGACCAGTTGCAGAAATGCAGGCTATAATTATTATGAGTATGTCTTTCTTGTATGAGTGCATCAAATATTTTTGTTTTCTTCACTTATAAAGTATAAGATGAAAACAAGTCTAGTGCATTGTCGATTGTATATGTGTTAGTTGTATCATGTTAGGCACGGATATGACTTTATAATTGTGTTTTTTCAGAAATTATGTATGGTATAAGGAGATGTATGCAGATGCCGAGTTGACAAGGGGTGGATTGTAATCATTAAGACTGTGTGTCAACTTGGCTGGGCCATGATTCTCAGTCATTTGGCAATTATGATGTAGTTTGGCAGTTGTATGATGTGATCTCTTCCATGATGACATTTGATATAATGTGATCATCTCCATGATGAGATCTGCTGTGAGTAGCCAACCAGTTGAAAGGGAGTTTCCTTGGGGGTGTGGCCTACATCCAGTATAGATGGATTTTCTGGCAAGGCTCATGGGCTTTTGCTCACTCTGGATCCTGCAGCTGGATCCTGTTCATCTGACCTCCAGCTCTTGGGACTTGAGGTAGCAGTTTACATGTGGTCTTACCTGCCAATCTTGGCATTAGTCATTTTTTGCAGCTTGTGAACAAGTGCCCTGTTTTATGATCTGCCGATCTTGGGTTCACCAGCCTCTGTGGCTACGTGAGTCAGGAGGAGCTTCCAGCCTGACCTACTGATTTGGGACATTCCAGCCTGTACAACTGTGTGAGCCATTTCCTTGATATAAATCTCTTTATATAGATATTTATACAATTTACTGGTTTTGCTTCTCTAGAGAACCCAGCCTAAGACATATGGTGATGTTACTGACACACAGAACCATCTCCTCTGACTTCTTTAAATTTCTGTGTGCCTCTCTCTGTTTCTGTCCGTCTGTCTCTCATTTGTTACACAAACATCCACTTTTCTATCTATATTCCATTTATCTCAATTACCATTGCTAAACATTCCATGATTTTTTTCTTTTTGTATTTCCCTTCTTTCCATACCAGTATCATCTACCTGCAAACTGTCTCTTAAACCGAGGTTAATGTTCCTTTTTCTATCATGATGTCTGGGAATCAGACAATGTGGAAACTCTGTATTTGGTGACAGCTGATGCTACTAACCTTGCCAAGAGAAAAAGTGTAGCATTTTCTCAGATCCATGGAGCATAAGCTTCATAGATATTTGTGGAGAATATTGAAAAAAGAGTGAAAACCATTCAAAAAATAAACTGAGTCTTATGAGGAGAACCTTTTTTATTTTCTGTGGGTACCCAGTAAACCCAGTGCCGTTTCTGTGGGTAGAGGACACAAAACGCTAAAAGAGCACCATTTGATAGAGATTCATTTCTATGGAGCTACATTTGTAATTTATGTATTCAAATCATAACATCAAAAAACTAAAAAAGAAATAGGTAAAAAATATTAATAATATATTTTACTTGACTGAATGAATCCAAAATATTATTATTTCAACATGTTATCAGTATTAATTTATTAATGAGATATTTTATATTATTGTTTTATTAGTAAGTTTTCAAATCTTGTGTGTTTTATGGCTACAGCACATCTCAATTTGGACTAGTAACTTTTCAAATGCTCATAGCCACGTGTGGCTAGTGGATATTGGATAGCAGAAGCCTGGAACATTGATCGAAGATAGTAAAGAGTTGAATAGGTCAATGTAACTAATGTAACTAAGTTATCTGAAGAACAACTATTATCGTGCTGTTGTTCCATACCCAGAGTGACTGTGTACTTGGAGCTTGGTCTTTTTATCACACTGGCAGCTGAACTGAGTAAACAGAAATTGAATTTCAAAAGAGAAGGTCAAGGGAGGAATATTCAGTGAGCATTTGGACATTTTTTCTCTTCCTCAGAATGGATATGGTTGGCCAATTAAAAATATATAATTTGAGAGACACTGAAAAAAAACATTCTGTGAAAGACTTTGTAATGCCCACTTTCTCCTAAATATGTTCTCAAATCTGTTAATAAAAACCAAAACAACCAAACCCAGTGCCTTTGAGTCGGTTCCTACTCATAGCAACCTTATAGGACAGAGTAAAACTGCCCTGCCCCATAGAGTTTCCAAAGAGCACCTGGCAGATTTGAATTGCCAACCCATTAACACCTAACCACTACCCCACCAGGGTTTCCAAATCTTCTGTTACTAAGGTAAAAATTCTACTACAGAGATACATTTCTTTGCTCATATTTAATACACTCTGTTTAAAGGATTCTGGTTGTGAAGGGTAAATTTCAATAATTCAGTACATATTTGCTATGCTTCCAGTATATGAAGGAGTATGTGCCTCTAGTATATGAAGGAGCCTTGGTGGTGCAATGGTCATGTGCCCGGCTGTTAACTGAAAGTTCAGCAGTTGGAGCCCACCAGCCGCTCAGTGGGAGAAATGACTGGGTGATCTACTCCTGTACAGATTTCAGCCTAGGAAACCCTATGGGTGCAACTCTACTCTGTCCTATTGTCAATGAACAATTTGGAAAAGTCTCTCCAGTTTCCAATAAGGAAAGGCTTGTAGGGACAGTTGAGATGGGAAGCAAAGAGGTCAGTTAAAAGAGATGATTGGGGTTTTGTCTTGTGTGATGGCAGTTGTGGTCTGTGATTGGATTAGGGATGATTTTCAATGTATGAAAGCAATGGTTTCACTGGGGTTGGTGTCACCCAAAGCAATAACTCATGGTGTCGCTCTCTCCCCCACCCCTATGGACCTCCTTCTGTACCAGATCACACAAAATCTTTAGTAACATTTTCTGTATTAATTTCTCTTTTCCTTGCCTGCTCAGGCCAACAGATTTGCAAATGTTGAATTAAAACCCTGGTTTAGAGTTGAGTTGAGGGATGGCACCAAGGATTTTCTAAACCTCAGGAAGATGGAAATTCACTGCAGAATTTTTGCTTTTTTGGATATTTTTTGACTACCACATATACAGCAACTAATTCTCTTAATTGTTAGCTCCTTGAGTGGGAAAAAATAGCTACAGGCTGCAGCATGGGAAAGACTAGGGAAGGATTTAAACATCCTAGCTCTTTAATTCCAAACTGGCCTTGGGAGTAAAAAAAGTAGGAAATGTGTTAATCTAGATTTTAAATATATGAATATTTATTGATAATAAATTTTTTGCCTAAGGGTAGATTGTATACAGATTCAGAGTCATAAAAATGAACAAAAAATCAACAAATATATTAAAAAACCAAACCCAGTGCCATCTAGTTGATTCCGACTCATAGCGACCCTATAGGACAGAGTAGAGCTGCCCCATAGAGTTTCCAAGGAGCGCCTTGTGAATTCAAACTGCCGACCCTTTGGCTAGCAGCCATAGCACTTAATCACTACGCCACCAGGATTTCCAACAAATATATTAGATACTTTAAAATAGACTTCAGGAATATTTTGGCCAATTATTCTGGAGTAGACCAAGTAGCTGAGGTAAAGGTAGCCTTATCCTTTCTTTGAGTAAATGGGTTCAGACTGAAAACTGGGGACTCAGTCAAAAAAAAGAAAAAAAAAGCTAATAAGCTAATACCTGTTTAGAAGACCTACAATATGCCTGAACATTTTCGAAGAGCCCTAGAAGGTAAGCAAGCTATATATGAATGCAAACATTGACCCTCCAGGCAAAACAAGTGATCACTGAAATGAAAACAAGATAGAAAAATCCTCTGTGTTCTAAGAATAAGAATGCATATAGAATATTGCAAAGTGAAGGCCCATTGGAAGAACCAGCATCTCATATTGGCTAAAAAACAGGACACAATGTGTTCAGTGATGCTGTTTTGAAGGAGTCATTATTACCTAACAATTCTCTTTGCTCCCTTTAACTTCTCAGGGGGAACTGTTTATAAATAATATTGGCAGACAGTAGCTTTCTAATTAATACTGATGTCCCTATAGCTACCTTCAATCCCACCATCACAAACATCAGATCCCTTGGAGCACTAAAACCACTCATAGAGTAGGAGTACTAAACTTTTTTGTGTCTCAGTGTGTACCGGTTACTTTGGGACCGTGATCAGAAGAAGATTCACTTACTTTCTGTGACACAAGCCCTGCAAATGTAATGGGTAGGGATCTACTCTGCAAATGGAACTGCTAGATCAAATATACTGTAGAAGAACTATTTTTAGAAGTTCCAGAGACTGCTCTGACACATGATGAATTATAGCTACACTGAGCATTAATATACCGACCCTATGTTTGATTCAAGAAGTAAATGAACAATAAACTTTGGCTCCAGAGTCCCTATGGGCAAGAAAAATCTATGGACATAAACAGACTAATTTGGGCAGAGCCTGTAAGAGTTCATATAGATTCTTCCAATCACTTATAGAAACTTCCTCTTAAAGTTGAAGCCAAGAGAGGTTTTAATCTATTACCTTCTTAATAAAGGACCAGTTATCTCTGTATCAGAACCTGAAATACACCTATTTGTAGTATTTCCTTATTATTTTTTTAATGTCTATAGAGTCTGAGTGATATTCCCTTTCATTCCTCATACTGCAATTTTGTGTCTTCTATTTTTGTTTATTGGTCTTGCTAGATGTTTGTCAAGACTATTGATCTTTTCAAAGAACCAGCTTTTAGTTTTATCAGTTTTTCTCAGTTGTTTTCAATTTCATTGATTTCTGCTTTGTCTTTATTATTTCCTTCTTTCTGCTTGCTTTGGTTTTATTTTTCTTAAAGTGGAAGCTTACATTACAGATTTGAAAACTTCCATTTTTTTTTCTATTATAAGCATTTAATGCTGAAATTTTCCTGTAATTACTGGTGTAGCTGCATCAGAAATTTTGATATATTGTATTTTGATTTTAATTACATTCAATATGTTTTCTAATTTCCCTTGAGATTTCCTCTTTCACCTCTGAATCACTGAGAAATGTGTTAATCTCAAGTGTTTGGGAGTTATTCTGTTATATTTCTGTTATTGATTTCAAGTTTAATTCCATTATGGTCTGAAAACATAGCTTGTACAGTAAAACCTGCGAAAGCCGTTACCTTTGTAAGGTGGAAATCTGTCAGAGAAGGAAAATAAAAATATTTGTCACTAGTGAGGGATAGAAAAGTGGTAAGACTGCACCCTTTCAAGGGCAGAAAACTTGGGAGACCGAGAAAAACCAGGCAGTCTGGTCAAGTTCTGGCTCTCATAGGTTTCACTGTATCATTTTAATTCTTTTTCATTCAATAAGGCTTGTTTCATGACCAAGGATATGATCTATTTTGGTAAATGTTCCACGTGTGTGTGAAAAGAATGTGCATTCTCCTGTTTGTAGGTGGACTGTTGTACACATGTCAATTAGATCCAGTTGATTTACGGTGTTCCGTTTTTTCTATATCTATGCTGATTTTCCGTCTCCTAGTTATATGCATTACTGAGAGAGGACGTTGAAGTTTCCAACTGCAATTGTGGACTTCTCTGTTTCTTCTTTCAGTTATTGCAGTGTTTGGTTCATATACTTAGTAACTCTGCTGTTAGGTACATGTTCATTTAGGATGCTTCTTGTCATATTTTCATTAACACGTAGCATCCTTCTTTAGATCTTGTAATTTTCTTTGCTGTCAAGTCTATTTAATATTGCCACTCCAGCTTTTTTATTAGTATTTTCATGTTATCTTTTTTTCCTTCTCTACTTTTAACCTACTTAAATATTACAGTTGAAGAGAGTTTCTTGTAGACAGCATATAGTTTAAAAAAAACCTATTCTTACTTCAGTGGTATGTTGAGACAATTTACATATAACATAATTATTGATATGTTTGGATTTATGTCCCCCATTAAATTGTTTGTTTACTGTTTGATCCCTTTGGTTTAAATTTCCCCTTTCCTGCCTACTTTTGAGTTAGTTATTTGAATATTTTCTAGTATTCCAGTTTAATCCATTGAAATTTACTTGTTGTGATTTTGACTGTATCTCTTTGTTTAGATTTTAAGGTAGGGAGTATAATATGCATGCTTATCTTTTCACAGTTTGCTTAGAATGAACATTTTATCACTTTAATAGAATATAGGAACTTACAACTGTATACGTTTCCTTATCCTCCTCCCTTTTACTGCCCTTTGAAAAACCAGCCCTTAAATAATTTGTATGTTCTCTCCTAAGACCCGTTTAGGCAGCCCTTTCACTCCCAGACTCCTCAGATTCATCTACAAGGTATGTCCCTAAAGCTCAGCATACTCTTTGAGCCCTATCGGTTTTGGCCATTGCCTACATGGCCCATGATTCCTACTCTCCGAAATTTTTCCCTTTGAAAGAGATCGGATGTTCACTCTATTAGGGATCCTTTCCTGGTAATAATTTTCATTCCTATTTCATGACTAGAAGGAGAGATAGAGTCAGAAATGTTAATTCTACAACAGGAAACCTTTTTTTGTACCTAGTGGCTAAAGAAGAGACAGTTTTAGAGTTGTCAGAGCAAGAAGATTACTCTGAAGAAAGAAAAGCGTTTCAAACCTGAGATAAGGTGGCCTGGAGCGGAGTTGTATTGTAGGTGGCACTCTTAGATCCTTCTTGTAAGTGTCTGAGTCCCTGGGTGGTGCAAAGGTTTAAGTGCTTGAGGCTATCTGCTTCTGAAAGGTCACAGTCTTAAAAACCCTGTGAAGCAGTTCTACTCTGCACTCAGTGTTGTCATGACTCAGAATCGACTTCATGGAAACCAGTTTGATTTTTGTTTTTAAATTTTTTTGGTTTTCTTGGAAATGTTTAATATTTCTGATAAAATGTTTGGACAACTTCCTCTGATAAAAATTAAGAGCCCTACTTGTAAGTCTAAACTTTACCAGCAAGCTCAGCTGAACGTCAGTCCTGTGACAATCTTAGTGAGTTTTAACAGATATTTCTATCGTGTACTCAGGCTATCAATTTTATTTAGCTGCTTTTTATTCTTACTAAAAATTTTATCAATTAGAAAAAAATGTTTCAATTGTGGTTTTTTAAAATTTTTTGGCAGGCTTTTCTCTTGTTGGCAAGTTTGAAATATAACATTGACATCTTGTCATGAAAATTCATCTGAGATGCTGTTTAACAAGGGGGAAGGTTAGAGAAGCTCCCCCTGAGTGTTCATGGGGAAGAACTTCATGAAATCAGTCAGAATTTTCTTTGAATTAATTTAAGACTTATAATCTTTCTGGCCACATCCCTGAAGGCTTGTTTTACTTGTTTATTCCTTAGAGCGTAAATGAAGGGGTTCAGTAAAGGAGTGACTGATGTGTTGAGCACAGCTACTCCCTTATTGAGGGCAACTCCTTCTTTTGCTGAAGGTTTTATGTACATGAAGATGCAGCTGCCATAAGAGAGAGATGACAATCATGTGGGAAGAACATGTGGAAAATGCCTTTTTCTTTTGCTGGGCAGAGGGGATCTTCAGAATGATCTTGATGATATTTGTGTAGGAGAGAAGCACCAGCACCAGGGTCACCGCCAAGGTCACAACTGCTAAGATAAAGTCGACCAGCTCCAGGAGTCTTGTGTCTGAGCAAGATATTTCCATGAGAGGTCCACAGTCACAATAATAATGATTCGCACATTGGAGGCACAGAAATCTAGTTGACTGGTCTGAATGATGGGGTATAAAATGATTAGGAACCCACTCAGCCAAGAGGAGAGAACCAGCTGGGTACAGACTCTGTTGTTCATGATGGTTGTGTAATGTAGGGGTTTGCAGATGGCTACGTAGCGATCATAAGACATGGCAGCCAGAAGAAAAAATTCTGTTGCCCCGAGGAATATGGCAAAGAAATGCTGAGTGAAGCAGCCAGCAAAACTGATGGCCTTATTCCCAGTAGAGATGCTGATCAGCAGCCTAGGAGTGAAAGTGGTTGTAAAGGAAATTTCCAAGAAGGAGAAATTTCGGAGGAAAAAATACATGGGAATCTGGAGGTGGGTGTCCAGTAGTGTGAAGGTGATGATTGTCAGGTTACCTAAGATGCTAAATATGTAGGCAAGGAAGAGAAGTATGAAGATTACGGTCTGAAGCTCTGGGATGTCTGTTAGTCCCAGCAGGATGAATTCTCTCAGAAATGTTTGGTTTTTCATTGGTAACCTTTGGTGCCTGTGAAGGTTAGGAAATAAATCAGCGATGAAGCAGGGGGAGGAGCTCAGGAATGTAGAGGAGAGGCAAAGATTTTTCCATTGAATTGATTCAAGTGCTTTTTTTCTGTTAATGGACTTCAGTTGAGTTTCTATTGTATGAGGCTGGCTGTCACAAGAACCCTTTTCTTAAACTCCCAGGTAGGAGGATTTTCTCTATGGCCACTTTTTTGGGCTTCTCATATACTTTCTTAACCTGACACATTTGAATTATAGTGTTGGTGAAGAATATTGAATATGCCATGGACTGCAGAAGAGTGAACAAGTCTATCTCGGAGGAAGTGCGTCCAGAATGTTCCTTAGAATTGAGGTTGGCAAGACATTGTGTCATTTACTTCGGATATGTTATCAGGAGGGACCAATCCCTGGAGAAGGATATTATGCTTGATAAAGTAGAGAGTCAGTGAAAAAGAGGAAGACCCTCAATATGATGGATTGACACAGTGAGTTCAAGCATACCTACTATTGTGAGGATGGTGCAGGAGAGGGCAGTGTTTTGTTTTGCCATACCCAGGGTTACTATGAGTTGGAGCCCACTTGACGGCTCCTAACAACAATGCGACACCTTCTGAACCAATGTCTAAGTTACTATTTTTTTCCATTTTTCAGTTCGTGCATTGCCTTTGCTTTTTTCTTTTTTTTTTCTCCTTTCCTCTTTTCTTTATTGTGATGAAAAAATACACATCTGTCTCAGTGATTCAGTGCTGCTATAACAGAAATACACGAGTGGATGGCTTTAACAAAGAGAAATTTATTTCTTCACAGTAAAGTAGCTAATAGTCCAAATTTAGAGCATCAGCTCCAGGGGAAGTCTTTCTCTCTCTGTTGGCCTTCTCATCAATCTTTCCCAGGGACTAGGAGCTTCTCCTGGCAGGGACCCCAGGTCCAAAGCAAGTGCTCTGCTCCCTGCAATGCTTCTTTGTATATGAGGTCTCCTCTCTCTCCTGGCTTCCCTTGATTTTTATCTCCTGTAAGATAAAAGTTGGTGCAGGCCACACCCCAGAGAAACTCCCTTTACATTGGATTAGGGATGTGACCTGAGCAAGAGTGTTACATCCCCACCCTAATCTGCTTTAACCAGAGGCAGAGATTATGATTTATAACACATAAGAGAATCACAAAGTGGAAGACAATCACTCAAGGCATAGCCACGTTGATGCATCTTTTTGGGGGATACAATTCAACCCATTATAACACCAAACCATCTGGCAACACACAACTTCCACACTTACATTTCAATGACACTGATTACATTTTTCAGGTTGTGCCACTATTATCGCTAACCTCATCCAAAAGGGCCCATCACCATTAACATAACTTCAATGCCCCCCAAATAAAAACTTTTCCTTTCTTTCTCTACCCTGGTAACCGCTGATAATCTTTGTTTTCTATATTTTTGCTTATTTCCTGTAAGTGAGATCATACAGTATTTGTCCTTTTGGGACTGTCTTATTTTGCTCAGCGTAAGAACATTGCTCCTACTTCTGATCTCCATTTATGTCTGCTGATCCATAAGTAATGTCTCATTTCCATCATGCTCTCAGTCTTAGAAGAAAAGTGATTACTTCAAAGTCGAAGAGATTTTAGGATGCAATCAGCAACACCATGATAACTATTGTAACAAAAGGTGCCCCCAATTTCCCTTTGATTTTTTAAATTTATGGGTCATCATATCTAATATTCTCAGTCTCTAAATCTTTGCTACGATTGTCTGCTTCCTTCAGGTCCCAGTTCTTCCATCTTTGCAGGTTTCAGCAGAGGAACAGAAGATTTCTGTTCAGATTCCTGCCACCATATTTCTTCTACATCCATGTTTATTAAAAAGAAATTAATTTGTTTGGGCTATAAAAACCTAACTGAAATCAAATGTTGTAAACTTCACTTGTTGTTGTTGTTGTTGTTAGGTGCCACTGAGTTGGTTCTGACACATGGAGACCGTATGTATAACAGAATGGAACACTGCCCGGTCCTGCACCATCCTCACAGTCATCGTTATGGTTAAGCTCATTGTTGCAGCCACTATGTCAATCCACCTCATTGAGTGCCTTCCTCTTTTTCACTGACCCTCTACTTTACCAGGCATGATGTCCTTTTCCAGGGACTGATCCCTCGTAACATGTCCAAAGTATGTGAGATGTAGTCTTGCCATGCTTGCTGCTAAGGAGCACTCTGGTTTTACTTCTTCCAAGATGGATTTGTTCATCCTTTTTTTTTTTTTTTTGGCAGTCCGCGGTTTATTCAATATCGTTCTCCAACGCCACAATTCAAATGGGTCAATTCTTCTTCAGTCTTCATTATTCATTGTCCAGCTTTCACATGCATACGAGGTGATTGCAAACACCATGGCTTGGGTCAGGCGCACCTTAGTCTTCAAGGTGACGTTTATGCTTTTCAACACTTTAAAGAGGTGTTTTGTAGCAGATTTGCCCAATGCAATGCTTCTTTTGATTTCTTGACTGCTGCTTCCATGGGTGTTGATCGTTGATCCAATTAAATTGAAATCCTTGACAACTTCAGTCTTTTCCCTGTTTATCATGATGTTGCTTATTGGTCTAGTTGTGAGGGTTTTTATTTTCTTCATGTTGAGGTGTAATCCATACTGAAGGCTGTGGTGTTTTGATCTTCATCACTAAGTGCTTCAACTTCTCTTCACTTTAAGCAAGCAAGGTTGTGTCATCTGCATAACCCAGATTGTTAGTGAGTGTTCTTCCTCCAATCCTGATGCCCCATTCTTCTTCATATAGCCCAGCTCCTTGGATTATTTGCTCAGTATAAAGACTGAAGAGGAATGGTAAAAGGATACAACCCTGATGTACACCTTTCCTGACTTTAAGCCACACAATATTCCCTTGTTCTGTTCGAACCACTGCCTCTTGATCTATGTACAGGTTGCTCATGAGCACTATTAAGTGTTCTGAAATTCCCGTCCTTCACAATGTCGTCTATAATTTGTTATGATCCACACAGTCAAATGCCTTTGCATAGTTTATAAAACATAGGTAAACATCTTTCTGGTATTATCTGCTTTTAGCCGGATCTATCTGACATAGCCATGATATCCCTGGTTCTGTGTCCTCTTCTGAATCTGGCTTGAATTTCTGACAGTTCCCTGTTGATATACTGCTGTAGCCGCTTTTGAATGATCTTCAGGAAAATATTACTTATGTGTGATATTAATAATATCGTTTGATAGTTTCCACGTTCAGTGGGATCACGTTTCTTGGGAATAGGCATAAATATATATCTCTTTCATTCTGTTGGCCAGGTAGCTGTCTTCCAAACTTCTTGGCATAGACAAATGAGTATTTTCAGTGCTGCATTCATTTGTTGAAACATCTCAGTTAGTATTCTGTCCGTTCCTGGAGCCTTGTTTTTCACCAATGCCTTCAGTGCAGCTTGGACTTTTTCCTTGAGTACCATTGGTTCCTGCTCATATGGTACCTCCTGAAGTAAAATGGTTGCACATCGACCAATTCTTCTTGGTATAGCAATTCTGCGTATTCTGTCCATCTTCTTTTGATACTTCCTGAGTCATTTAATATTTTCCCCATAGAATCCTTCAATATTGCGACTCAAGGCTTGAATTTTTTCTTCAGTTTTTTCAGCTTGAGAACTGCAGAGTGTTCTTCCCTTTTGGTTTTCTATCTTCAGGTCTTTGCACAAGTCATTTAAATAATTTATTTTGTCTTCTCGAGTTGCCTTTTGATATCTTCTGTTCTGCTCTTCTACTTCACCATTTCTTCCATTTTCTTTAGCTACTCGATGTTCAAGAGCAAGTTTCGGAGTCTCTTCTGACATCCATTTTGGTCTTTTCTTTCTTTCCTACCTTTTTAACGACCTCTTGCTTTCTTCATGTATGATGTTCTCAAAGTCATTCCACAACTTGTCTGGTCTTCAGTCATTACTGTTCAATGCATCAAATCTATCCTTGAGATCGTCTCTAAATTTCTGTGAAATATACGGAGGGTTGTACTTTGGCTCTCGTGGACTCATTTGTATGAACCTTAATTGACATCCATGTTACCGACCTTACTATTTCTCACCTTCCTTTTTGATATCAACCAGTCAGTGACATGGGTGCCCTTGGGACTCATTACCAAACATTTTAGCTACATCTCTTTGACCTTGATCTTGGTTCCCCATTCCCGCTGAGAACAAACTCAGCCATTTCTTCTTTTAATCTGCAATTCTCGCTTCACACAAAGACCTCTGGATTCTCACATACCTCAGATTCAGACCTAGAACCCCCTACTAGCTATACCTGACTCCTTGTCAGCTTTGATGCCTCAGGCAATTATTTCAAAGCTTCCCTCTTCACAATGGTAGACTTGTATCTCTTTATCCTTCTGATATTCCTGATGGATCAATCACCAGTGCTCTGAGGGGAGGTGAATACAATTTTTTTTTTCTCCTTTTTCCTGGTCTTTGAGACAAGGAGGACTGGTTAGAAAGTCCTGAAAGCTTGCGAACCTATCACTGTGGATTCCTGTTGCCTGGTTTTAGCTGAGGATTCCTGGTTGTTAAGAAAACTTTTATTCAGAATTTCCCCCACAATGATTAATCTAAGCCCTGTCCACAGTTTTCAAAGCCTCAATCCCTTCTCAAAGCCATTTGCAATAGATCACTCCCTATATTTTATTAATAATTAATACAAGTCCCACTGGTATGATACTCATCTTCCTTCCTTCTTCAAGACATTTCTGTCCTTATACTCATCTTCTCATACTTCTGTACATCTAATGTACCCTCTTTCTGACTCTTGAAAATAGAAAATAGTAACATTTTCAGCGTTCTATAAATTAAAAAGCATTCTCATGTGTATAGCTTTCTGTGGCAATCACGATGATAATAATAAATAATAACTAACACTAATTGAAGGCTTAATATGTGCCAAGCACTGTGATTATTTTGATTCCCATAATAATCGTTTAAGCTAGATGTCATTATTATCAGCATTTTGCAGATGAGAAAACTAGAGTTTAGAGAGGTTGATAAATTGTTTTAAATCCTACAGCCAGGATTCTGATCCAGACCTTCCTACTTCAGAGCCTACACTCTTAACTGTCCTGCTGTGCTGGCTCCCATCCTCACCCAGAGACAGACACTAGGATTATTATCTCAAATTTACAGACAAGATAGTGTGGATAATGAAGCTGTTCGGATAATGATGATGATGATAGTGAAACTGAGGCTCGGAAAAGTTCAGTGATTTGAGCAGGATCACATAGTTGGCAAATTGTTCTAACTTTGCTTGCTTCTCTCTTTCTTAACATACTTTTAAGCACTAACTGCATTTTCTTTTGAAAATTTCTACATATTTATTTTTTGCCTCTACATTGTCTTGATTTTTTTCCCCCTAATTTTTTTAATGTCTTCTTAATACCTGCCTTTAAATTTACAACCCCATCTAATTTTTTCTCCTTTAACTGTGGCCCCTAGTGATGAGTCTCTCATTCTGGTTATTCTTCTTTCCCTTAAACATGCATTCTTCAAAAGTTGTTTGTCTGTTTTAGTGTCAAAATCAGTAAAATGTCCTGCCTTACGCATCTCTCAAATTGACATTTCTATACTAACAAGCGACCATCCAAGATGCATCAATTGGTCTCAACCCACCTGGATCAAAGGAGAAGGAAGAACACCAAGGTCACACGATAACTAAGAGCCCAAGAGACAGAAAGAGCCACATGAACCAGAGACTTACATCATCCTGAGACCAGAAGAACTAGTTGGTGCCCGGCCACAATCGATGACTGCCCTGACAGGGAGCACAATGAGAACCCCTGAGGGAGCAGGAGAACAGTGGGATGCAGACCCCAAATTCTCATAAAAGACCAAACTTAATGGTCTGACTGAGACTAGAAGAATCCCGGCAGTCATGGTCCCCAAACCTTCTGTTGGCCCAGGACAGGAACCATTCCCGAAGACAATTCATCAGACATGGAAGGGACTGGACGGTGGGTTGGAGAGAGATGCTGATGAGGAGTGAGCTACTTGTAACAGGTGGACACTTGAGACTGTGTTGGCATCTCCTGTCTGGAGAGGAGATGGCAGGGTGGAGAGGATTAGGAACTGGCAAAATGGTCACAAAAGGAGAGACTGGAAGGAGGGAGTGGGCTGACTCATTGGGGGAAGAGTAAATGGGAGTGTGTAGTAAGGTGTACATAAGTTTATATGTGACAGACTGACTTGATTTGTAAACTTTCACTTAAAGCACAATAAAAATTATTAAAAAAAAAAATTGACATTTCTAGTCCTCAATTTTTACTTCATTTTTAGCCCCTATCTTTAACTTTCTAAATACATTTTCTTTTAAATACTTTTTCCGTTAAATTAAACTTAATATATTAAAATACATAGCAGCATGTTTCTACTCTGTGATGAAACCTCTTTAAATTTCTAAACTTTATGATAGGTTTTCAGGTTAAATGTCTTAGGAAATTTCCTTTTGAAAAATAATTACTCTTATACATATTGTCTAATAAAAACAGGTGGTTTTGTTAATCCAAGCTTCCTGTTAGAAGCCAGTTGAAAGAAATTCAGTGATTAATAGGCCATTGACCCAAATTTATGTTCCTGAGTATGTAGCCCTATACATGTAAAAGTAGATTTTTAGTATTTTCAGGAAAACATTTAATTGGAAGATAGTCCTTGTATTGACTGGAAGAATATGTGCCTCATGCCGCTAGAGTCTCTCTCTGCCTCTGTACCACAAGGCTGGGAGAAGCTATAGGCATATGGGGGAGGTTGCCTCTTCCAGTGGATCTCCTTGTGCAAGTCAGTTGAGTCAGACTTTTTTTTTTTTTTTTGGTGATCTTTTTTTTTTATTAACTTGTATTGAGCTTCAAGTGAACGTTTACAAATCAAGTCAAACTGTCACATATAAGTTTATATACACCTTACTCCGTACTCCCACTTGCTCTCCGCCTAATGAGTCAGCCCTTCCAGTCTCTCCTTTCGTGACAATTTTGCCAGCTTCCAACTCTCTCTATCCTCCCATCCCCCCTCCATACAGGAGATGCCAACACAGTCTCAAGTGTCCACCTGATACAAATAGCTCACTCTTCATCAGCATCTCTCTCCTACCCACTGTCCAGTCCCTTTCATGTCTGATGAGTTGTCTTCAGGAATGGTTCCTGTCCTGGGCCAACAGAAGGTTTGGGGACCATGACCGCCGGGATTCCTCTAGTCTCAGTCAGACCATTAAGTCTGGTCTTTTTGTGAGAATTTGGGGTCTGCATCCCACTGATCTCCTGCTCCCTCAGGGGTTCTCTGTTGTGCTCCCTGCCAGGGCAGTCATCGATTGTGGCCGGGCACCAACTAGTTCTTCTGGTCTCAGGATGATGTAGGTCTCTGGTTCATGTGGCCCTTTCTGTCTCTTGGGCTCTTAGTTATCCTGTGACCTTGATGTTCTTCCTTCTCCTTTGATCCAGGTGGGTTGAGACCAATTGATGCATCTTAGATGGCCGCTTGTTAGCATTTAAGACCCCAGAAGCCACATTTCAAAGTGGGCTGCAGAATGTTTTCATAATAGAATTATTTTGCCAATTGAGTCAGACTTTTAAGCACTTATCTGAGGAAGACAGACTGTATGGTCAAAGTGTGCTTACTCTTTGTGAGGTGCTATGTGGACTTTTGATCAAAATAGTCTGAATATCTGTGACACGTGATACATGCAGAGATCTCTGACTCTGATATGGGAATTAACATAATGATGCATTCTGTTTAGATCTTAAAGATTTTCTATTTTATGTGTACATCTCATCTTTGCAAAAACTGATTGTTATTTCTTAAAGAGCAGGGAAAGGGCAAGACAACAAACGTTCATTCAATGATTGTAGTGTATTTTGCTGGGCTCTTTATATATGTATAAATTTCTCTTTTTGTGGCATTCAGTTATCCCCCAATAGCAGTGGTAAAACATAGTGTTGGCGAAATATATATTTATTAAATATATGAAAAATGGTAGTGCCTTTCTCACTCTTTTTTTCCTCCTTCATTTCTTCCCCATTTCCACCTTTACCCTTGGTTCTTTACCATACAAATCATACATTTTCCCCTAGTTTTTTTGTCTAGCAAGTAATAGGAACTTTCAAGAGTCGGTCTAGGGTGAAGTTGGTTGAATTTCTAAATTGACTTTACCATTTGTTTTCTCTCCCCCACTGACAACTGGCCTGTGAGTCACATATGTTATTGTTCTGATCAGATTTCAAGAGCTGAGGGTTAGGTCTCTATAAGTAAGTTTATGTTCTGAGGTTTCCTTGTGCATGGCTGGCGCTCTTCTATCACTAGATAATAAAAATCTGAATTTGTTCTATTTGTTATTGAGGGTAAGCAGAATATAGCATTTCACAAATGACTTCATGTGTGTAACGTTTAGGCCCAGAACCACCTCTTGTGTTTAGTTTTCAGATCCAGAGCTGCCTGTCACTGCTGGAAAGAGATGCATTAGACACCCAATGATTTCAGGAGGGGCTTTTAGGAAGCACTTTTAATTCTCCCCACTGACACTTAGGAGAAGTGTTCATCTACACCTGGATCCCCTTCCTATAGT
The DNA here is from genome assembly GCF_030014295.1 of Loxodonta africana. Classification (NCBI taxonomy): domain Eukaryota; kingdom Metazoa; phylum Chordata; class Mammalia; order Proboscidea; family Elephantidae; genus Loxodonta; species Loxodonta africana. Next base: position 83,840,618 of record NC_087345.1, read on the forward strand.
CTTGAAGACTTCATGATGGGCTGGGTCATTTTCCTTGGGATATGGGTGTAGTCCCAACACAGAGCTAGGAAAAGGGCTACTGAATCATGGTCATAATACTGTTTCAGAAAGGTTAGTGCTTCCCTCAAGAAAGAAGTCTTGGATATCAGAAATCCTTAGGGCTTCTACATGTTGTTCTGATATTCTAAGATCCCAGAAAGAAAGAAATCTTATGCCCTCCTTCCCACACCCCAGGCCATGTGCTTATCTGGAACATGAGAGACCTGTCCTTGCTGTTGTCCCCAAGAATGTCTTAGTCACTGGACTGTATGCAACGAGGCTTTGTCAGCTAGTGACCCGAATATCCTGGTAATTAACTTTTGGTCTATGTTATTGTCCAAAATTTCACATTCATATTGCATATAAATTCTATGATAAATATGCAGTAATAATTTTACAAAGCTGTGCACTTTAGCATTCCTATAATAGTGAAAAGTTGAAACAATTTAAGTTTCCATCAATAGGGAAATGACTAAATAATTTTGGTACAAAAGACTATGAAGCCAATAAAATTAAATGAATGTTTGTGTGAGCTGACTTGAAAATATGTCTTTAGTACACTGCTATATCAGTAAAACAATCTGTCAAACAATAATGTTTGTAAGATCCATTTGAATTAAAAAAATGTATATATTGTTTGAATGCTTTAAACAACCACAAGTTACTTTTTAGTTAAAAAATAAAGAAAAAATTCCAGTTGTGTGTTTTCATTCTCCACAATTACAAAAATGTAACCTTGATGAACATATAATCTGAGAATATACTTACACTTGACTTTCAGGTCAGATGCTGTAGGATTTTGCCAAAAGATATCCCTGGGATGATTCACAATTTAGAAGTCAGGTGTGGATGAGAGATGGCAGAACATTTTACTTGTTCCTTTCCATCAGTAATTGTTGACCTATTTCTTCACAAAAGTTCACAAAAGGATTTAACCTGCTATATAGCAGCTTAGTTGTCATTGTCACTTCCCCCATCCACATTAATTAAAAATGCACTGTGACCGGTAAGTAATCCTTTGAGACACTACCTTATTCAAATTAAGCACATTTATAGTAATGATAACAAAATTCTGAGAAGCATTCTCCCTTCATTTGCTCTGTTTTGACTCTTCCGAGCTTGCATATGTGCTTCTTTGCTGATTTTACACCAGACTGAAGATCATATATTTTATTTGTTCTACTCGGAAGAGACCTCACTCAGCATCATCAATTGAAGAAAGAAATAAAAGATTCCAGGAGACCCACATTCAGAACATGCTAATGAACCCTATTTGTTGAGAACTCTGAAATTGAACTTTAGGTGATTGATAAGGACAGTTCAAAGAGACTCTGAGGAAGCAAACATGAGAGCATTAGTATAGGACAAAAGCCTTATGGGAACTGCTATAATAATAATGATTGAAAAATAAACACAGGAAATATAACAAGTGTTTTGAGCAGTTTACTGTATTGCTGGACATAAAGTTAAACAATGCTAAACGATATACCTTCATTATTTGCTTAGTGTTCCCGGTTAATCACTCCTCATCTGCTAACTGAAAGGTTGGCATCAGAGGCACCTTGGAAGAAAGGTCTGGTAATCCACTTACTAAAAATTAGTTATTGAAAACCCTATGAAGCACAGTTCCACTCTGACACATGAGCGGTCTCTATGAGTTGGAATCAACTCCATGGCAACTTTTTTTTCTTTTTTTTTAATTTGCTCAGTGTTCATAACAGTGTATTCCTCCTTAAAGTAAGTTTGAGGGAATTTGGAATGGATCAAGAAAAGAGATATGACCATGAGATAAACATTGCATAACAAGCTATTTATTGAGGCCTCCTCACTGGCAGCGCGCAGGGACTGGCCCTCCACAAAGGAGGTCTTGCAGCTGCAAGTGCTGCAGGGGACCACCAGAAGGGGAAGAGGGCAGGAAAAACCCTGGGGGAAGAGGAGAAAATGGGGAGTGCAGAGCTTAAGTGTCCTCAGGTGATGTCCTCTTGCAGCAAGATGGGGGGTCTCTGGGTTGGAGAGCTCTGAAATATAGTAGCATCCTAGAGCCCTTATAACTACAGGATTTTGTCTTTTTTTTTTTAGGGCTAGCAGAGAAGCCCTGGTGGCATAGTGGTTGAGAAAGAACTCAGCTGCTGACCAAAACGTCTGCAGTTCAAATCCACCAGTCACTCCTTGGAAACCCTATGGGGCAGTTCTACTCTGTCCTATAGGGTCGCTGTGAGTCAGAACTGGCTCGATGGCACCTAACAACAACAACAGCAGCAACAACAGGACTAGCAGATGTTGGATGCAGTTTCCTGGGGTATGAAAAGCAGACAGGCTCTAAGTGGCTAAAAACCTGCTTATTTGAGCTGTTTTTAAAACAATTGGAAATGTACAAATTTGAGTTTGGTTCTGACGGACTTTTTTGCTAAACAGAATTCAAAGAAATAATCAAGTCAGGGCCAATGCACGGAGGACCTTTTTGACTATTTATATAATACTCCTCAAGGCAAGATGGTTGCAGTTTGGACACTTGTCTTCTGTTGCTGTGGTGATCTCCCATTGCTCAAGTAACAGGAAAATTGGAGGAGGGCTTAGCATTTTCCTCAGCAGCCCATTTTCTTATCCATCAACCTTTTGTACCTTGATACCTCTTCTCTGGTGGAAGGCTGGGGGCCCTGTGCCCTTGCTTTTAAAGGCCCCAGAACTATCCCTCCACTTGCTCACTGACACACCCATTACTCTTATACTCTTAGTCCCTAAATTTTTACATGGAAATGACAATTGTCATGTGACCTTCAAGAGCTATAAAATCTGATTCTCTCTGACAAAATGATTTTCAGATTGGGTAGAGCACAGGAACATGGTCTTGGAGGGATCAATGAATGCCTTTGTCCAAGAGCCTATATGCAGTGTTTAATTTTCAGCTTCTGTTTGGTGCAAGGAATATTTCTGTTTGGGTTGGTCCAAGGCAATCAGTTCATGATTACGAAGGTTTAGTTTTAGTCATCTGTGAACAATCTGTTCACTTGTCCCAATTTGATTTTAGATAGAAACCCAGTGGATGAGTGTAAAAGATGAATTTTTGAGAAGGGTAATGCTATATAGCATTACAGCATATAGAACTCTTTAGGAAGGACTAACATGGTCCTGAGAAGTTACTGGAGGGCAAAATCATGTTGTAGAGAAAAAACTTTCACCAAAGCCTTGTGGAAGAAGGAGATACTTCTTGTGACATATCAGAAAACAAATGGGAAATTGACTGGAAGCACTTAAGATATAAACAGGCCAAAATCCAAAGAAGTACAATCTATGAGTGCTTTTTATACAATTTTGAAGGTGCTGATTCATTATGAGTAAATTACTTAGAGACTACGATTGATTAAAGTAAAGACAAAGAATTAAGATGATGATTGATTGAACTTGTTTTTCTTTTCTAAGAATGTGGTCTCTTGGTTCAGGGGTCCTGAGTCTGTCTTATGATAATTGCTTTTTATTTATTATGTGGGCTAAATATGATATTGGGTAGATCTTTAACTTGCTTCCTGGGGCAAGTTTTTTGATAGTTTTGGTAGGCACATCCTCTGTCCTTTGAACTGATTAGGACACCCTGTTCCGCTTCGTTGATGTAGTTTTCTGTTGTTTCAAGCTTTCAGGTCCTGACAAACCTGTTGGCCTTTTGTGGTTAAGGTGTGCTGTGGTTAGGTTAATCCTTTAGCAATCCCTCCTTTTGATCACTGATTACTGTAAGTACATTGATAATCACAAGATGATGCCTAGACTTTGCTGAGCTCCCAGATGGCAGCCATGGCCGGCACTTCAAACTCACAGTCTGCTTTTCATTGAATACATTCTGGTTCTTCACCGGGGTCTTAGGTGAAGGTTATATCTCTGTTGATCATTCTGGAGCAGTCGGCAGAATCAGCATACTTTATTGGTTTCAGAGTTGGACATGCTCTAGGGTGTTGGCACTTATTAATTCAAGCAACCACACATTTGAATAAAATGTAGATTAATCCAATTAATATTATTATCATTAAAATGCCCTGCAGGAGCGAGTGAGCCCAAGATTCTATCCCCTGGGGTAGCCATCCAAATAAATCTGGGGTTTGTAAAGGAGGAGTAGACTGCAAATCCTGGTGGCATAGTGGTTAAGAGCCATGGCTGTTAACCAAAAGGTTGGCAGTTGGAATCCACCAGGCTCTCCTTGGAAATGCTGTAGAGTTGGTATGAGTTGAAATCGACTCAATGGCAAGGTTTTTTTTTTTTTTTTTTTTGGTTAAATAGTGTGCTGTCTAAATTCATGCATGTCTTGCTCTACAATCAAAGAGATATTTATCCAAGAGCAACGGGATGTATTGTCCACCCCACATACACCTCCTTGTTGTGCCAATAAGAAGCCTAATGCAACCTGATTGTCCAGGATCACCTTTTCTAGAAAGGTTAATGATATTTTGTTGAGCTGACATCCTGTCAGCAACATTACCAGTTATTTGTGCCATTGTGGCAGGAAAGTTTTGTAAAGATTTTTATAATTCTACTATACCATGAGGAGATAAATACTCCTCAATGTGACCCACCCTACCCTGGTTGTTCTGCTATGCAATTTTCATATGATTCTCTTTCGGTTATTGGAATTAGTTTTATATCACTTATCCAATGTTGACTAGTGTTTTTGCAATAAATGTCAAAGGTGGACACCCATTAATCCTAAGGTACATTGCCCTTGAGTTCTTCACCCATTTGCACACAGAGTAGCCCGTGCATAGGGACTGTCCTTAGGAAAGGGGTTGCTTAAACCACTGTAATTAAATTCCCCACATAGGAACACATAATCATAAGAAGCAAAAAGGACAGTATTGGTAAAAATACTCATTCTTTTTTAAAAGAAATATTGTGGGATAATAACATGATGATAAATAAGGCATCCAGTTTGCCCATGGATGATAATACTGAGCTGGGAAAAGGAATCCATGTCCAGAATGAAGGTTTTCTCCAGTGAAGACAATTGTTGTCCCAGTATATTGAAAAAGTCGTGAGCAATGAACAGACTAGCAGTTGGCTGACTGACAATGGATCTAGCAGATGCCATGTCATAGACTCAGCTTTTGTTTCTGCCATTAGCAGACTGGGCACATCAGTTACAGTGGCCAGATCAGTCTTGGTGTTGGGAGCCCCATTCATAACCTGAGGTTCTGCCAATCTGGCTACTTTGATTTTGAGTACATTGAACAATCACAGAGTGGTGGGGAGAGAGGTTATCTTTCATTCATAGAACAAGTGAACTTGTCTACCAAGTTTTTGATAGTTGTGTGTGTTTGTTTTTCCAAAGAAGACTTCTGGTAAGCATTCTTATTTATATGGTATACAAGTATTTTCAGGTTTCCCTTTTTTCTCTGTCATCCTGTTAAATATTTCCTTCAGTAATAACTAGCCTCAATTTGAAGTACTAAGTCATGATTTTTGCTCACCCAAAAACTTGAGACCACTTTAGTAATGTATATACAATCTGATCTTTCTTCTCTGTCTGCACTGTAATGGCCTTACTAGGCCAGTTTTTTAGGCTTTTTTGAGAAGTATCTCATTTCTCTTCATTCCACTTTTTTCAGTTCCTAAGTCAAATTTAACTTAGCATAGAAATGCTTTATTTTAATTATTATTTTTTTTTTTTTAACTTTAGCTTAATGTAGAAAGCATTGGATAATTTGGACCCTACATTCCCAGTCTTTTCATTCCATTCACCTATGGGTATTTTTCTTCTGAGGTATTGAACTTCTCATTTTTACTCCAACGCACTGAGCTTTTAATAATCTCTATCTTGGAGAGTACCACTGTAGGCTTATTCATTGGGAGAAAAACTTGAAGACAAACTTGAATGTCAAGTAGTTACAACCTTCTCAAACTGTTCAGTTTGTTAGTTGGACTACTTTATTTTTGTCTTGGTTTTGCCCTCAACAGACTGTTAATAATATTTTTTCCATGTCTTCATCTCACCATTGAAAGTAAGTTCTCAAAGATACTCTGTCTCATTCATCATTTTTTGCCCAGAAATTTGAATAATGCATTGTATGTGAAAGGAGTTTAATAAATAATTCCTTATCAACAAATTTTCTCTTATGGGATGAATTCTATGTGGCATTAAAGACTCACAATTTTTCTGACCGTATCCTTGAAGGCTTTTTTCACTTGTTGGTTCTGTAGGGTATAAATGAAGGGATTCAATAGGGGAGCAACAGAAGTAATGAGCACTGCTACTGCCTTGTTGAAGGCAACTCCTTCTTTTGCTGAAGGCTTAATGTAAATGAAGATGCAGCTGCCATAAGAGATGGAGATGACAATCACATGGGAAGAACATGTGGAAAAGGCCTTTTTTCTTTGTTGTGCTGATGGAATCTTCAGAACTGTTTTGATGATGTAAGTGTATGAAAGCATTACCAGCACCAGGGTAACCACCAAGGTCACAATAGCTAAGATAAAGTCAATCAGCTCCAAGAGACTGGTGTCTGAACAGGAGATCTCCATGAGGGGCCCATAGTCACAATAAAAATGATTCAGCACGTTGGAGGCACAGAAATCTAGTTGGCTGGTCAGGATGATGGGGGATAAGATGATTAGGAAACCACTCAGCCAAGAGCAGAGAACCAGCTGGGTGCAGGCTCTTCTGTTCATGATGGTTGTGTAATGCAGTGGTTTGCAGATGGCCACATAGCGGTCATAGGACATGGCAGCCAGAAGGTAAAACTCTGTGGCCCCGAGGAATATGGCAAAGAAATACTGAGTGAAGCAGCCAGCAAAGCTGATGGTATTATTTCCTGTCAGGATGCTGCTCAGGAATCTTGGAATGAAAATAGTAGTGAAAGAAATTTCTAAGAAGGAGAAATTCCGTAGGAAGAAATACATAGGGGTCTGGAGATGGGAGTCCAGCAGGGTGAGGGTGATGATTGTCAGGTTGCCCATGACACTGAATATGTAGGTGAGGAACAGGAAGATGAAAACCATGGCCTGAAGCTCTGGGTTGTCTGTAAATCCCAGTAGGACAAACTCAGTCAATGAAGTCTGGTTTTTCATAATTAGCCTTTGTTGAACCCTTGCAAAGAAAAGGAAAGAAATCAGTGGTGAGTGTGGAATGGGAGCTCAGGGTGCCAGAGATGAACCTGGTACACAAAGTCAACTCATGTACATTTCCTTTGTTTACTACTGACATATTGTACTTGAGTTAACTTCTTGGAAAGAGCAATTCTTTGGCACAGAGGCCCTATTAATACAGTTTTTGACAGATCCTTGTATGCTAGGATTTTATAGTCCATCCAGAAAAACATAAAATTGTTCAGGCAATAATCTGTTTTGGGTGGTGCTTACTTTCTTCTACCAACTCACTCCTTTACCTCTTTGACTGTCATGGTCAAGTGAGACCTACCCAGTTCAGGTGTGTTCATGTTACAGTATTCGAAGACCTTTGTGAGATAACGCTTTTAGTAAGACCATAAAAGTCTTAGTTGACAATGATGTTCCATGCTGTGGAATGATAACTATAAATGTTTTACCTTCCTTTACTAGCACATGTAATAAAAAACTGCAATAGCAATGGAATGGAATCAAAGGATACAATTCCAATTCTGACACACTAAGGAGTTAGAGTTAATTCCCTCTTCCTATCTGTTTAAGATTTTCTTCCTTCAGATTCTTTCTGATTCTCCTGTATTCTCCATGCCATCCTTGTCCTTAGAAAGAGACTTATGTTATCATTTGCCAGCAATTCTGAATTCATTTTGTATGTAATTGTCAAAGTTTACTTGAAATACCCTCTATCCACCTTTTTCCTTCTTACTGTCCATCCTTTGTGAAACAGTGGCTGATTCTAGCTAAATTGTAGGAAGAGGCAGAGCCTTGCTGTACGTTGAATTCTTCTCCAATGTAAATATCCCATATTTCTTTCTTGGGTGTTTTTTTCCCCTTTGCATCAGTGTATCTTCTGTGCTGTAGTGATAAAGAGGGTTTTATATTAATCACTTGGTGGGGAAAGTAGTGTCCTCTTTAAGAACTGAATTTAAGTCCCCTTAGCGTTTACTAACTTTGCCTCTGTAACAATATCGAACATTCTCTGGTAGCAGTAGCGTAGGAATTTAACTGTGGAGTAATGTTCCTTGCATTGGTTGTACTTGCTTCAGTTAAGTTTCTACCACCTTATAGGTGGTTAGAAAGTATTGCTGAATTAGTGAGAGTCTCAAGCATGTTGTATTTTCTTTCATTTGCAGTCCTTTTTTTCCGTTCCTTTCCTCTGATTTTACTCATGTCTCTTCCTCCTAAATGATTTTTATTATCTCCCCACCTTTTTTTTTTTTTTCACCTATTCCACATGGGTGAATTCCTAGTGGGTCCTGCCTTACCCTCTGTCCCTGTGTTCCTGGTAGAATTTGAAGGCTTTCGGCTTAAAGCCGAGTTCTGCTGTAGTTTGAGTCATCTCTGTGCATGGCTTGGGCTCAGTTGTCATTAATCTGTATGGATCTGTCTGCTTTTTGGTGAAATCAGAGTCTTTCAGGCACTGATCTAACAATTACCAATGGGAGAAGAGATGCAGCTTTCAGGAGTGGCTCCCAATGAATGATTTAAAATCTCTTGAATGATGAAGTTAATCATGGCATGGATGCCTTTTTATTCTCTCTTTGTTTCCAATAAGAGAAATAACTGCTTTCGCTGTGACATAAATGTAACCCTACCAAATAGAGCAGAGAAAGCTCTTACCCATCCACTCCCACGTTTTTGGACAAAAGACTTTTATAGACAGGATCTGTAGGTCATGTCACTTTTGATTGCCTCCTTCGGGATTCTATAGGGAGAGACACATCTTCTTTAATCAGTGTGCATTTCAGACCCTCCATTATGTCGTTGCGTTGATGTAGTCATTGCTTATATTCACATGTTCTGCACAGTAAACAATATGATTCATTGACATGTATAACTCAGTGTTCTTACTCATTTGCTCACCTGCTATGCATTTCCTTTCAGAAATTCACAATCAAATCATTTTAATGATTCACAACCTTAGCAAGATAATATTACAGTTTTTGAAAACTAGGAAGATACTTACGTTGGTTAATCCAGATGGTTGCAGTGAGGTTTTAATCCAAAGTATCCTAAATTATGAGTGAAAGATGAGAAATTATGAATGAAAGATAAGAGGTTAGGTAGGATCAATTTCTGAAATCTTTTGTATCTGCCTTATACCATGTCTTTGTGTACTCTGTGACAGAGTTATGTAAGCTTTCACAGGTTTTTGGTAAAGAAATAGATTCCAGCTCTTTCCACCCCATATCATTCTGGTGGGCATTTGTCAGCTTTGCTTCCTGTACTAATTCAAACAGTAACAGAAATGAGACCCAGAGAGACGCTATACCACTTATGTAGAGCAAATAAATAGAATAGTTACAAGTTCCAGGAGAATGGTGTGCTTCAAAATATTATTTCCTTCCTTCTAATTATGTCTCAAGTAGAAAAAAGCTGGTGATTTCTACGAGGTAGACATTGGCTTCTTTGTAGTTTCCATGTCACCCAGAGAGAGGCAGTTTTTATTTGCCTTGTTCAGAGAAAACACGAGGGATTAACTAAGTTAACAACAGAAGGTCTCCTGTGATCTGTCTTCAGAAGGTGCTAATAAACCTCCTTTGTTGACAAGTTGGAAGTGAACTTGAAATAGATGGAGGAAAGAGGTTTCAGAGAGAGAGGTGAAGAATGTGGTTGGAGCACATCATTACCTTTGAAACATGGTCCAAATATAGGAGTAATTATGTTTGTGTCTACAGTGTTGTTCAGAGCCTAATTTGGCATGGTGGTCAATTTGAGTTTCCAAGAGTGCTTAGGCCTGGAAGCCTAGTGAAAATTGGATCCAAGAGATAGCAGAGCTGGGGTCATACTTCGAAAAGATTTCTTTCATGTGTAAGGGCTCTTCTGGGAACAGATGATAAATCTAAAATGTAAAGAATCAGATAATGGCAATAATGTAGTAGAAAGTGAGTAGAGAAGGCTGGATTGAAGGAAAAAGCCTAAGATACTTGCTGAGAATATGATATTTAATTTAGGCCCCCAAAATATTATTTTTTCAAGTTCTGGCTGGGTGCAACAAGCTAATATAATGTTTGTCTAAGGGCACTGTAATTCTTTACTTTACATACTTCTGCCTGGAATAATGAATCTGGGTTTTAAAAAAAAGTTCTGTTGATAAAAGATCATAATATAATTGGAGGAGATTCTTGAAGTCGGAAACTTGTTTCCAAATGTGACCCGAATCTACTAGATCTCCTGTGGAAATAAGTACTTGACGCAGTGCATTGAGTGGGTCAGTGACCTGCTGGGATCACCTCATGGGAATGATATAATTCCTTTGTTCACGTTTTCTTGGAAACACAAGTAGCTTTACCTGTAGAGTGGATGTTTAGTCGAGGATCTTTGCTTTTTAAGTCACAGAAACCTTCTCAAGCTAGCCCAAGTAAAAGATATTTATGCTAGGGATCCGCCAGGTAACGTAATGGGTGCAGGTTCTTATAGGAACTGACATTAGGAAACTTAGAGGATTAGAAGCTACTTTTTCTCCCTCTTATGGCCCCATGGTCACTCATCTCCCCAATCCTAGAGGTCACAAGGGTCTCTTACCTTTATATTTCTCTCTCTTGAATGGTTTTCTCTACTTGAACACGAGCCAACTTTAATCACAAATAACAACAAACATTTATTGAGCCACTACTTTCCCTAGGCACTGTTCAGGTACTGAGAACACTGCAGTGAATAAAACAGAAAAAAAATTACTGTTCTCATGAAGCTCTACATTCCATGGGAAGAGGAAGACAATTAATACGTAAATAAAATCCATATTGTGTTGGAGAATGGTAAATGCTAGGAGAAAAATGGAGCAAGTAATGAGCACAGGGAATTTTGATGAGTGGATTGCAATTTTAAAAATGTGGCCACACACAGCCTCCCTGAGGTGATGTTTGAGTAAATATTTGAAGGAAGTGAGAGAGTGAGTTATGTATATCTTGTGGAAAAGGATTCCAGGAAGAGGGAAAAAAGTAAGTGCAAAGGGTAGAAGGTGGAAGCAGGCCAGTGTTACTAGAGTGGTGAGTAAGCAGATAGTGGTAGGAGATGAGGTCAAAGAGGAACTGGGGACCATTTCGTAGGGCCTTGTAGGTCATTGTAAGTGAGTGAGATAGAAAGTCATTGGAAGGTCCTGAGCAGAGAAGGATCTGAGCTTAGAAGTTTCTAAACTCTAATTTATGTTTTAATAAGATCACTTTGGGTGTTACATTGAGATTAAATGTCAAGGGAGCAAGGGTTGAAAATAGCGTCAATTGGGCTATTGTAATAATCCAGGTTAGAGATGATGGAGGGTTGGGTCAGGATGGTAACAGTAAAGGTGGCAAGAAGTGGTCAGATTTTGGGTAAATTTTGAGGGTAAAAGATTTACTCACGGACCACATACGGGATTGGAGAAAACAAGAGAGGAACCAAGAGTTTTGGCTGGAGCAAGCGGAAAATCTAATTACCAAATACTGAGGTGGAGGGAGACTTTGCTCATTTATTAATTGAACATTTACTGAGTGCCTGTTATGGGCATAGGAGCCCTAGTGGTGCAGTAGTTAATGGGCTCAGTTGCTAACTGAAAGGTTGGTGGTTGGAATCCACCAGCTGCTCACAAGAAAAAGATGTGGCAATCTGCTTCCATAAAGATTTATAGCCTTGGAAATCCTATGGGGCAGTTCTCCTCTGTCCTGAAGGGTTACTAGAAGTCAGAATCGATTTGCTGGCAATGGGTTTGGATTATGGGGCTGTCACTATGTTATATGCAGTGAGATCATCATTTCTGCCCTCAAGCCCAGGAACCAAAGCCACTGGCCCATAGCTCGAATGAAAATGAATAGGGAGGAGGGAGTATAATCAATGTGGTTGTTGTTAGGTGCTGTCCAGTCAGTTTCAACTCATAGCAACCCTGTGTACAACAGAATGATGCATTGTCTGGTCTTGTGCCATCCTCACAATCGTTATTATGCTGGAGCCCATTGTTGCAGTCACTGTGTCAATCCATCTCATTGAGTTTCTTCCTCTTTTTCGCTGACCCTCTACAGTTAGCAGTGGATAAAAAACCCTTGTTCATAATTTAATCTTTATTGGAAGCTTATTGGGGGTGAGAGTGGAGGCAAAATATTGCTTTCTCAGGTCCAATGTTTTCTGGAGGAATTTCTATTCCTTCTGAAAGAAAAGGAATAAAGTATCCACTTTGTCCAGAAGAAATATGGAAATGGAAAGGAGAGGCATCTTGAGAAAAGTCACAAACTATCAGATGGAAAAACATGGCTTTTTGTAAGCTTCCAATTTCCTAAAGATTCATGTTCTAAAGGCTTCTAACTGAAGTTTGTTGAGAGCTTGGAAAGATGGGATACAGGAGGGAAGCCAAGGACACTTAAAATACTTTGAAACACTTAGAAATACTTAGAAACATTGAACATGAATGTTAAGAGCAGTTATAATGGGTGGGTGGGTGTATTGCTCTGTGGTTAAGCCATTGGGCTCTGGTTCCACACAAATCTGGCTTCTGATTTTAGTTAAATCACTTAACTCTGCGACCTTACATTAAGTTATTTCACCTCAGTAGGTTTCATTTTTCTCATCTGTAAAATAGAATGGAATTTCCAGGTGGATCTAAGAAGTCTATGTGAGGCATGCTTTGCCAATTCCTTGTTCTCAGTATATAAACTCTCAAATGGCTAAGGCTCTTCCCTTTTAAAATATTCTCTTCTGGGCTCCCTAATTCATTTGTCTGTCCATACACGTACACATCCATTATTTCTTCAACTGTCCAACAAGTATTTATTCAGCACCACCTACCACTGGTTGGCATTGCAGATAGAACTGCGACCAAGGAGATTCTATCCCTGCACTCCTGGAGTGCAGAATAAAGGTGAATACAGACTTTAAATATATAATTGTTTTATTATGGGTACTATTAATGAAACAGCACAGGATACCATGCTAGTACATAACTTGGGGGCCATCCTTCTCGTCTTCGTTATTTCACTCTTGAAATTCCATTTTACTATTCTCTTTCAGTTACCTCACCCCCTACTCCCACATTTTCTGAAAATGGCTAAGTTCACCAACAGTGCCCTTATTGTTAGTTCTTATACTTTCAGTCTTCATATTAATTGCTCTCTGCAGCATTTCACATTGCCAACCATCTATGTTTCCGGAGATATTCTCTTCCTCTTCTTTTTAGATTTTGGAAGGGTCTTTAGAATTTAATATTAAATCCTCTTCTATACTTGCTTCTATTTGTGATTGCCTCTATTCCCATAAGAGCCCTGGTGGTGCAGTGGTTAAGAGCTCAGACTTCTAACCAAAAGTTGGCAGTTCAAATCTACCAGCTGCTCCTTTGGAATCGCATGGGGTAGTTCTACTCTGTCCTATAGGGTCAATGTGACTCAGAATTGACTGGGTGGCAACAGGTTTGGTTTGGTTTTGGTTCTAATCTCATACCATCAATTACCATCTCTATGGTTGTTATTGTTAGTTGCCCTGTTTTTGCAGAGGAGTACTACTGCATAAGGTTTTCAGGGATATGAACTTTGGGAAGCAGATTGGCAGGCCTGTCTTCTCATTTGCCTATGCGTAGGTAGGTTTGACCCACCAACCTTTAGACTAGTCATCTAGCCCTTAACGCTTTGTGTCACCCAGCTGCCTATCTCTATCTAAATCCATATCCCGTGAACCTGTTCAGTCAGTTCCAACTCACAGTGACCCTATAGGACAGAGTAGAACTGCCCCAAAGGGTTCCCAAGGAGCAGCTGGTGGATTTGAACTGTCAAACTTTTGGTTAGCAGCTGTAGCTCTTAACCACTGACCCACCACCCTCCCATTTCCATTGCAGGGCTTCTAAGCCCATATATCTGACTTCAAATCCAGGTGCCGTGTCGTTATGGGTATTCAACTTATTTTAAACATGAATTTAACTCAAAATCAAAATTATAATTTCCACATTGTAATCTTTTTCCTTCTCTTTTTTTCTTGATTGGAATCAATGAAAAGAACATATACTCAGTCTCCCAGGATTGAAATTTTGTGCAATATTCCTTCTTTCTTTCTTTTGCTTGCTTGACCTATTCCTACATGTTAAGGCCCAATTTAAATGCTATCTTCTCTGAAAATATTTATTGACTCTTTAACTCTGCTTGAGTTGCTTTCTCATTTATGAAACCTTATTCATGTCTTTGTATTAACACTTAATAGGCTGTAAGTTATCTATTTCCAAGTCTCTCTTACTGAACCGGAGTTGAACTCTTCATTGGATACGTAGTAACTGGCACAGAGCTTGGTACATAGTAGAGACTCATCCATTAGGACTTGAATTCTGAAATTATTTAAAGGTTCATAAGCTTTTTGATGGCATCCTTGAAGGCTTGTTTTACCTGCTGGTTCCTTAGGGTGTAAATAAAGGGGTTCAATAAAGGGGCAACTGAGGTAATCAATAGAGCTACTCCCTTGTGAATATGTCCCCTTCTTTTGTTGAGGGCTTAACATAAATGAAAAAGCAGCTTCCATAAGAGAGGGAGATGACAATCATGTGGGAAGAACGAGTGGAAAAGGCTTTTGTTCTTTGCTGGGCAGAGGGGAACTTCAGAATAGTGCTGATGATGAATGCATAGGAGGGAATCACTAGCCCCAGAGTGAGCACCAGGGTCACAGATGCCACAAGAAAGACAACCTTCTCTACAAGGCTCGTGTCTGAACAGGAGAGTTCCCGAAGGGGCTCAAAGTCACAGAAATAATGATTCAGACTGTTGGATGCACAAAAGTCCTGCTGACTCATTAGGGTGATAGGTGGTCTAATAATCATTAACCCAGCCAGCCAAGAGCAGAGAACCAGCTGGGCGCAGACTCTGCTGTTCATAGTGGTCATGTAATGCAGGGGTTTGCAGATGGCCACGTAGCGATCATAGGACATGGCGGCCAGAAGATAAAATTCCGTTGCCCCAAGGAAGATGACAAAGAAATACTGACCGAAGCAGCCAGCAAAGCTAATACTCTTATTCCCTGTTGTGATGCTGATCAGGACCCTGGGAATGATGTTGTTTGTGAAGAAAATTTCTAAGAAGGAGAAGTTCCAGAGAAAGAAATACATAGGGGTCTGAAGGTGGAGATCCAGCAATGTGAGGATGAGGATAGTCAGATTTCCAATGATGCTGAGCAAATAGGCGATGAGCAGAAAGGCGAAAAGTGCTACCTGGAGTTCAGGGACATCTGTTAGACCCAGCAGGATGAACTCCATTACCATAGTTTTATTTTTCATTGTTGAAATTTTTTGAGTGTCAAAGTGAAAAAGAGACAGTAACCAAATGTGAAAAAGGAAGATATGCTCTGAAATGGACAGGTGAAATCTGAGGAGAAGAAAAGGAGACAAACCATGAAGTTTTCCTCTGATGAGGTGAACCCGACCAGTCACTAATTTGAATGGTGTTGGGTCTTCCCTGGTTTTATTTGCCCCATATAGGAAAGTTCTTGTGATTGTTTCCTCATGGTACCCTATCATTGTCAGCCAGAAGCAAATGCCTGCTCCATAAATGAGGTTCAAAAAGTTTGTGGAATGAATTAATAAAGGAATGCCTCCAGGAGTTGTCTTCTTCCAGAATAATTACTAATTTGCTTCCTCCTGCATTTATTTTCCTTACTTCCCATTGAACTCCACTCATTGCTCTCCTTCTGTCCAATTGTCCTTAAAATGCTGTTTTTCTTACTCTTCTCTGCCTTTTTTTGTTTTTATTTTTCATATAATTATAGCAATCTCTCGTGTTCTTTCTGGTCCAGGTCCCTTAACTCCCTCAATGCTAAAAAGTGTCAGTTCCTCACTTCTTCCCAACGGACCCTCCATTCTTCTCTGCCGATGTCTGTTCATTAGAATTCAAAGACCTTTGAGTTAGGAGTGTGTCTGTCCTTTGAACCTTTCCACATGCCTGTCTAGAATTCAGTAAACAGTAAATTCTAATAATCATCTGCATTAACTTACTCAAATGCATTCCGAATCTTTAGAACAGGAGTTTTGCTTTTCCATAAAAATAAAAAATAAAAAAAAAAACCTGTTACGGTTGAGTTGATTCTGACTTATAGTGACCCTATAGGACTGCCCCATAGGGTTTCCAAGGAGAGGCTGGTAGATTTGAAATGCCAGCCTTTTGGTTAGCAGCTGTAGCTCTTAACCACTACACTACCAGGACTCCAATAAGAATTTTCCATAAAAATAGGGAGATTCTATTACATTACAAGGAAATTTTAGGAGCTTAAGAATACTAAATCAGAAGTTCTTAATCAGGGATCCGTTATTTCCCAGATTAGATTTACTATGTTTGTGAATCCACAAAATCATGTGTAAAATGTTTTGTGTATGTAAATTTGGGAATGCAACTGTTATCTCATTAAAAATATTAAAAACCATTTTGTTCAAGACTTTTCAGTGGTAGCCTGGTTGTAGGGTTAATCAAGATGTAGATCCTCTTCTCAGCTTTCGGAAGGTTGTTTTGAGTAATTCTCCCTTTAATACAAATATAATCTTAGCATAGATTTCAGGGAACGGGACATCAGGAAATTGCTCATTGAAATCTTTTGTAGCTAAGGTGATGGTCCCATTGCGTGAAACTTGTTTTCTGGGATTTTTCTGGAAGGCTCCATCTTTGAGCACTTTAAGATCATTTCCAAGTCTCTAGTTTTTTTTTTTTAGTGATTTGGAAGCTCGTGTGGTTAAAGAGTCATATTTTCTGGGGGTGACTTTTGATTTATTCAAGACTTTTTCTAGTTATTGTTTTTATAAACATTTATAAGGAAACAGCTTTGTGATGTTTTAGGCTTTAATACATTTTGCATTTTATATCATTTCTCAGCAAACATGTATATACCTAACAAAAGATTTATAGAGCACACCTTACTACATGCAATATAATCTGACTTTTTAAATTTTATTCCATATTTAAATTTTGTTTTTGAATTCTGGTTGCAGCTCATTAAATGGATTTCATGACCCCCCTGATAGGTTGCAGCCCATAGTTGGGATCAGGGATCAGAATATACCACATAATGGCCCTGATGCCCTTGCCCTCCTTGTTACCAACCTGGAGTCTTCAGGGAGTGGTTGAGTACTCACACCTGCATTCCTTTCAGGTTTCACAACCGCGGAATAAAATCAACGAAGTAAATGAAGTAAAAATCAATGAAGCTACAAACAGGGGAACATACTTGCTCACTTGACTATCTAAACAAGTATAGTGGGATTTTAATTCTAAAAATTCTTAGAGTTGAATCAAAATGTTAAGATCACATAACTACAAAGTAATATAAAATTTATTGTGTTTTCTACACTCTGCTGCCAAGTCCTGTCCTGCATTTCACAGAAATACACACACTTTCAGGGCTTGTTTTAGAAGCAGTAATACTCTCCTCTGCCTCTTATCATTTAGTGGTGATTTGTTTATTGCTGCTCTTCCACTAATTCGGACTGATGCTGAATCAGTTTTCGGACATCTGCTCTTTTTAAACACAGCCAATAAACAGGAAGCTGAAAGGAGGACTTTTAGGAGCTTTCTGTTCTAGAGGAAAGAAGGCTGATGACCTCAAAAGAATATAAACTCCCCCTCTCATCCCCAGGTCATACTTTACCCAGAGTGACACAGGTTATATCTTCTCTGTTGAGAGTGTGCACTGAGGGTTCAATTGTGTGAAGGAGCACAAGTTGCCCTGGGGATCCATGTTTGCTAAAGGCTAATGAATGTCCTTTGCTGACAACTTTGGGAAAAATCTTTAAACATATGCTGAGGAAACAGGGTCCGGAGAGCCTTTCTTGGGGGATTAGGGTGGAGGGTAACAAGAAAGCATCAGCTTGCAGAGAAAAGGAAGAGTATGAGGTCACAGCATTTGCCTTCCCCAGTGGGTGGTGTGGCTGGACTTGGCAGTGGATAGAAAGGACAGCAGCCTAGGTGGAACCATTTGGAGGTCCTGAAGGTCTTGAAAAGTCATATTGTCTGAACATCACCAGCCTGGTTATAATTAACCCATTTATAGACTATTGGCTAAAGTCAGTAAGGCAACAGTTTTCATGTTTCTGAGGACACATGCAGAAATAAAATGCAAATCAGATAAATGTGGAATGCTCAGGTTCAGGCAGGGATAGGAGCCCGTATTGATCTGTAATCACTTCTGAGAAAAGCCTTGTAAATCTCCAGTTTAGGGCATTGAAGAATTTGTTAAGCCCTGGGAGGACTAATCCATTTCCGTATTGGGACACCTTCACAGCCGTTCATTTATCAGGTTAATCATCTATCTATCTGTAGAGTGCAAGCACCAGAAAACCCAACGTCAGCCTTGGGAACAAAATGCCAGATTAGGGACAAAACATACACAGTGCAAATGTTTTATAAATGGCTTCCTCAAATATAATTCTCACAACAATGCTGAGGACCAGGGAAGTAAGGAGGCAATCAAATGTAGCACAATAATCATCACAATCTTGATTGACACATGAGACATCAACTCCCTAAGTCTCACTTTCCTGTTCTGTAAAATGGGTATAATAAAAAATAGCATTTTATATGTCCACAAATATTTCTCACTTTCTCTTTTCCTATAAGGAATCGTTGTAAAACTGTATGCAATAGTTCAGTTGTGTCTCTCAAATATATCTGTAGAAAAGAAAGCCAAAGTCACCACTGGAAACCATTTGGTTCTGACAGATTGTAAATACTGCATTTGTTCTAGGAAATCTTGGAGACTCATTCTTCTTGTGGATGGGGTAGCTGAAGTGGTAAATAGAGTGAGGGGTCATGCCTCATTGATGAGTCAGCACAGGCTGTGAATTGTGTAGGGTTTGAATTTGGGAGCAAGAATCAATATAAAATAAGGCAAGAAGAGGAAGATGTGAGACTCTGCTGAAGAAATAATTCACGGAGGAAATAATTTGATAGCAAGTTGTTTGAAAAGCCTAGGCTATTTTAGAAAATTTAGCAGGCGCCTAAATTGCATAATAAAGGAACGATTGAGGTAAATGGACTGATGGAAAGTAGCTGTTACAGTAAAAATGGTAAAAGCTGGAAACTTTGTAAGGCAGAAACCTGTCAGAGAAACCACCCAACCCAGTGCCATCGAGTCGATTCTGACTCATAGCGACCCTATATGACAGGGTAGAACTGCCCCATAGAGTTTCCGAGAAGCGCCTGGCGGATTCCAACTGCCGACTCTTTGGTTAGCAGCCGTACCACTTAACCACTAAGCCAAAAGAAAACTCAAATATTTTCCACTAAATTTAAATAGAGAGTGATTGAAAAATGGTGACTGCACCCTGTCAGGAAACCCTGGTGGTGTAGTGGTTAAGTGGTACGGCTGCTAACCAAAGGGTTGGCAGTTTGAATCTGCCAGGCACTCCTTGGAAACTCTATGGGGCAGTTCTACTCTGTTCTATAGGGTTGCTATGAATCAGAATCGACTCGAGGACATTGGGTTTGGTTTTTTGGGTTTTGCACCCTGTCAAAGGCAGAAAACTTGGGAGATCTGGAAAACCAAGGCAGCCCCGTCAAGTCCAGCTCTTACAGGTTTCTCTGAATTTTAGAAATTATAACAGATTTGTTTGATTTGGGGTAGCAATGTAATGCCAGAGGTTTCTGGTTGCTGATTTTATAGGTGTTCCATTTATGATCATGTTGTCTTGAGATGAAGAAAGGAGAAAATCACTTTTGCTTATGAGATGCTATGATAAGAATCAGTAAAGCCTTTGATCATTTCTGACCTGACTTCAGGAATATTTTAGTTCATAGTCTTACTAAGCATTTATGGCGCTTGAACTAATAATGATTAGGGTCCTGTACCTAATGACAATAACCTAAGGCATTAATTTCCTTCTTGTATAATATCGAAATAGAAGTGGTGAGAGCAGACATCCCTGTCTTGATCCTGATCTTAGTGGGGAACTATTTAATCTTTCCTCTTTATGTATGTTAGGTGCTGGTTTTTTGTAGATGGCTTTTAACAGGATGAGGAATTTTCTTTCTATTCCTGGTTTATTGAAATCTTTTATCAGGAATGAAATTTGATTTTGTCAAGTGCCTTTTCTGCATCTATTGAGATAATCATATAGTTTTTCTTTTTAAGTTTGTTACTATGACGAATTACAATGATTACATTTGATTTGCAAAAATTTTGTTTAGATTTTTGTACCCATGTTCACGAGGGTTATTGATTTATAATTTTCTTTCCTTGTAGTGTCTTTGCTTTTGGCATCAGGATGCTAGTCTCGTAGAATGAGTTGGGAAATTTTTCCTCATCTTCAGTTTTTGGGATAGTTTGTGTTGAATAAATTGTATTATTTCATCCTTAAATGATTGGTAGAATTTATCAGAGAAGTCTCTTCCCCTAGAGTTTTCTTTGTGTGAAGGCTTTTAACTACGATTTTAATTTCTTTAATTGATATGAGGGTATTCAGGTTATTCCTTTCTTCTTGTAAGGAGCACTGGTAACGCAGTGGTTAAGTCATCGGTTGCTAACCAAAAGGTGGGTGGCTGAAACCACAAGCCACCCCGTGGGAGAAAGACCAGGAGTCTACTCCCATAAAGATGACAGCCTTGGAAACCCTATGGGGGAGTTCTACTGTGTCCTGTAGTGTCCCTAAAGTCGGGATGGACTGGACGGCAATGAGTTTTAGTTTTTCTTCTTGTATAAGCTTTGATGGTTGGTACATTTTAAGGAATTTGTCCATTTCATCTAAATTGTCAGTTTTTTGGCATAAAGTTATTTATAATATTCCCTTATTGTTCTTTTAATATCTTTTGAGTCTATAGAAATGTTACCTCTCATTCTCGATATTTGTATTTTTTTCTTTTTTCTTAACCTGGCTAGAGATTTGTCAATTTTATTGATCATTTCAAAATCCTGGCTTTTGGTTTTATTGTTTTTCTCTGTTGTGTTTCTGTTTCCTATTTGGTTGGGGCAAACAAGCAACCAGTTGCCATGTTGTGAAATAACTCTATAAAGAGGCCCACATGGCAAGGAACTGATGTCTTGGCCAACAGCCTCAAAAAGCCTACCAACCAGCCATGTGAGTGAGATTGAAAGCTGTTCTTCCCCCAGTCAAGCACTGAGATGGCTATAGCCCCGGACAATACCTGGATCACAGCCTTGTGAGAGACTTGGGAGTCGGAGGCACCTGGATTGCTGACCCCAGAAACTGTGAGATGTGTGTAGTTTTAAGCTGCTAAGTTTCGGGATAATTTGTTATACATCAATACGTAACTAATACAAATAATTTATGTTTTTTAAAGAGCTTGACCACTCCTCCTAAATATTCCAATTTATTGGCATAAAATTGTTCATAATATCCCCTTGTCATTATCTTAAAAACTGCAATATCTGTAAATATGTCCACTTCTTTCATAGTGGTTTTTGCTTATACTGCTGTCTTCTATGTTTTCCTAAGTCATTCTCTTCAGAGGTTTGTTGATTTTAGCTTAAAGAAGCAACTGTTAAGTGTGTTGGTTGTCTATATTGTATGTATTTTCTGTCACTCATTTCTGCTGGAATCTTGATTATATCATTCCTTCGGGCTTATTTTAAAGTTGTTGTTGTGTTAGTTATCATCAAGTTGGCTCTAACTAATGGCAACCCCATTACGTTGATTTGTTGTATGCCATCGTCATGTTTGTTGGTATGTTTGTGTCCACTGTTGTGGTTAATGTAGTGCCTTTAAACCTAGGGAGCTCATCTTCCAGCCCTATATTGAACAATATTCTTTTGTGATCTATAGGGTTTTCATTGCTTAATTTTCAGAAGTAGATCACCAGGCATTTCCTCCTGGTCTGCCTTAGACTGGAAGCTCTACTGATCCTGTCCACCATGAGTGACCCTGATGGTATTTCAAATACTGGTGGCTCCTATAGTATGATGAACTGACAGAGGTGTGGTGATATATTTAAGGTACCCATTGTCATTGAGTCAATTCTGACTCATAGCGAACCTATATTACAGAGTACAACTGCCTCATAGCGTTTCCAAGGAGCAGCTAGTAGATTCGAAGTGCTGACCTTTTGGTTAGCAGCCAAGCTTTTTAACCACTGTACCACCAGGGCTTCGCATTTAAGGTGCTTCCTTTAATTTCCCAAGATGGGTGAGTAGTTCATTAATTTGCAGTCTTCCCTTTTCTCAATAAAAAACATGTAAAATCCCTCTTAATACTTCTTGGGTGATTATCCAAATACTTATATGTAGCATTTGTGTTTTTATTCTGTTCAGAAAGCTTCCTATTTTCACTATGATTCCTTCATTCAGACCTAAATTATCTAGAAAGTTTTTATTGAATTTATCAACGTGTGTGAACATTCCAGTTATCTTTTATTTCTTGCTTAATTGCATTTTGATCCCAAAATAAAATGTAAATTTCATAAATCATAGAACTTGGTTTATGACAGTATGGTCAAATGTCATTAAAATTACATATTCGCTTCAAGAAGATTTCATTTTTCTGCCATTTTGAGGTGTAGAGTTCTATATGTATCCATTAAATAAAGTTTGTTAAATTCTTTTTCTGTTTGTTCTTGTAGAAATACATTAAAATCTCCCACTAAAAATATAGATTTGTCTGTTCATCCTTGTACTCCTGTCAAGTTTTTCTTTATATATTTTAAGGTCATTTTTTTAGTTACATAGACTTTTTACTCTTTTATGACTGAAATATTATGAAGTATTCCTAACTCTTTATTATAACTATACTAGTTTGTTTTTAAACAATATTCACTAGAGTATTTTTCTGTCGTTTTGTGTCAACATTTCTGTATCCCATTTCATACATTTGGATTTTGCCAACTAATCGGACACTCTTGGTCTTAACTGGAGTTGTTAGTCCATTTATATTAAATGTAATTACTGATATATTAGATTTAAATGTGCGATATTATTTTGTGGTTTTTATTTGTATCACATTTAACATGTCTTTTTTTCTGTCCATTTTTTTGCTACTTTTTGTGGTTGCCATTTTGGTATATGCACTCAGCTTCTTTTGTTTTAGTGATTACTCAGGAAATTAAAAAAAACTTCCTGATTTCAGCAAACTCAAAATTAAACAATGCATCCAGAAACTGAGGGAAGCTTTTTTCTACTTACTCCCTTCCTCTTATGGATTGAATTTTGTCCCCTAAAAATATGTGCTGTAAGTCTAACTTCTATGCCTGTGGTTACATCCCATTTGGGAATGGATTGTCTTTGTTATGTTAAGGAGGCAGGATTAGTGTAGCATGTGTCTTGAGTCAATCTCTTTTGAGAGATTAAACGCAAGGTAGCAAGGAGAGATGGGATAAAATAGATGTCAAGACCTATGGAGCTCTCCAAGGAACCAGAAGGTGAAGAGACAAGGACTTTCCTCCAGAGTCCACGGAGAAAGAAAGCTTTCCCCTAGAGCCAGTGCTCTGAGTTTGGACTTCTAGCCTCCTAAAGTGGGAGAAGATAAACTTGTTTGTTAATGCCATCCACTTGTGGTATTTCTGTTACAGCCGCTCTAACAAATACTAGAATGTGGAAGTGATTTTGGAATTGGGTAGTGGGTAAAGGCTGGAAGAGTTTTAAGCTCTCTAATTTTTTTTTTTTAATAGTATAAGCCTAGATTTCCTTGAAGATGCTGTTGGGAAAATTATAGATGTCAAAGGCAATTCTTGTGAGGGCTCAGAAGGAAGTGAAGAAAGCTACAGAGAGATCCTCTAGCATCACAGACAATACCTATGACGACAGCAACAAAACGTTGCTAGAAATGTGGGCGTGAAATGTGCTTCTGATTAGGCTTTCAAAGAAAATGGTGAACATGTGGTTGAACAATGAAGGAAGGGTGATGCTTTTTATGCAGTGGCAAAGAACTTGTCTGAATTATGTTCAAATGTTTAGTGGAAGGTAGAACTTGTAAGTGATGAACTTGAATATCTAGCTGAAGAGATTTCTAAGCAAGATCTTAAAGGGGGATTGTGGTTTTTCCTTGCCATGTATAGTAAAATGTGAGAGAAAAGAGATGGACTGAAAAATGAACTGTGCAAAATGAAAACAAACTTAAAAATTTGGATAATTCTGTTGTACAAACTAAGGATGCATGTCCTAAAATGTTCACCAAGGACATGGCTATATGATCTTTTGTTAAAGAATTTAAGCCTGTGACTGATGGATCTAAACAATTACCACAGCAGAAAACCCATGAGCTTAGACTGAAGGGGACAGAGAAAGAATGAAAGGAAAGAACAGTGCCTGCCTCTTGGAATTCTACAGGCAGGAAACAGACCAAAGAAGCTATATCTGTTGTCCTCTAAGAAAAGAAAAGGACCATCCCTGGAGAAGCTCCGAGATCAGCAGAACTGTTGGAAGGAGCATGGAAAGCGTGGCCTTCTGGATTTCAAAGGGTAGGGGCAAGGTCTCCAGAATCTCAAAGGGTGGGACCACAGCCTTCTAGGTTTCAAAGAGTTGGATCTTTGTCAACTTGGTTCCGGAGTGTGAGCCTGCCATTACGGTGTGTCAGGGAGATGGGGCAGCCACCCAAAGCTGAGAAGGTGGGACTGCCATGCCCAAGGAGCAGAAGAATGGGACCTGCTGGGGGAAAGAGTGTGGGTTCACCACTCAGATGGACTAGGAGAATGGGGCCACCCAAAGCGGAGGGAACAGATTTGCCATCCCAGTGGGCCTGGAAGGCAGAGCTGAAGTCCAGGCCTAAGGGGCCTCCATTCAGAATCCAGAAGGCATGATTAACACCAATGTCTGGAGGGCAGGGCCCTTGCCCAAATGGCCTCAGAGAACAGAGGACTATTATCAAGACTTGAGAATTAATGTGTTCTGCTGGGTTTTGGACTTGCTTGGTGTCTGTTATTCCTTCTTTTCCTCCAATTTCTCCCGTTTGTAATGGAAAAGTCTACCTTGTGCCTGTTCCACCTTTGTACTTTAGAAATAGGTAACTTGTAGTCTAGAATTCACAGGTTCACAGATGAAAATGAATTTTGTCCCTGGGTAGAATATGCCTAAAATCTCACCCATATTTGATTTAGACAATTTGGAAGATGAGATTTTGGACTTGGAGTTGATTTAAGACTTTTTCAATGATGTGATGAGGTGAATGTGTCTTGTATGTGGCAAGGACATTAATTTTGGGGGGCTGTTGCAGATTGAATTATGTCTTCCAAAAGTATGTGTTGTAAATTCTAACCTCTAAGGCTGTGATTACAATCCCGTTTGGGAATGTGTTGTCTTTGTTTTGTTAGTGAGGCAGAATTAGGGTAGGGTGTATTTTGAGTCAGTCTCTTTTGAGATATAAAGAGATTAAATGCAAGGTAGCAAGCAGAGATGAGGTAAAACAGATGCTAAAATGCATGGAGCTCTCCAAGGAACCAGGAAGCAGAAGCTAAAGAGACAAGGACCTTCCTCCAGAGTCGACAAAGAGAGAAAGCCTTCCCCTAGAGCTAATGCTCTGAATTTGGACTTCTGGCCTCCTAACTGTGAAAAAAATAAATTTCTGTTTGTTAAAGCCATCCACTTGTGGTGTTTCTGTTATATTAGCACTAAATAACTAAGACATTTTCTAATGCTGCCTAGTATTTAATTTCTCAAGTTTAGCCTCAATAAGCATAATTAGCATTATACTACAACTATTACTATTATAATTTTATCTGTTAATTTTTTAACTTTTGCTCATTCATTAATATTTACTGTTTCCTTTGATTTACATTCCTTTTGCTATTCAATTTTGTATTCCCTTCCTTTTAAAACTATATTCTTTAGAATCTGTTTAACAAGTACCAGATGATGGTAAACTCAGTTCTTGTTCATCATAACAAATCTTGAACAATATTTTTACCTGGTATAGAATAGTAGTTATTTTCTCTCAGTGCATTATTATGCCATTGACCGTTGGCTTCCATTATTGTACAAAAATTAATTAATTGTTGTTAGGAAGGTAGCAATTATTCTTTCTATGTCTTTAAAATTGAGATTGCCACCTTTCTTTGATATCTGTGGTTTTGCTCCAATGTGTCTACATTCAAATTTTCTTAATTTATCCCTCTTGGAATCACTTGGATTTTGAATCTATGGATGCTTCTTGAATCTATAGATTAGTGTTTTTTTTATCAGCTCAGAAAAATAAGCAGCCAATCTCAACATAAATGTTGCTTCAAAAATGGAATATGGCATATGACTGATATATTTTTACAATCTGTAGGTAGGTGTCTTTTCTTAGTTCTGATAATTCTCAGGCTCTATCAACCATAAATAATACTTTTATTTTTTCTCTGCTCTTAGAATTCTATGTGTTACTCTTTCTCATTCTTTATTTCATATATCTTGATCTCTCACATTTTTATCTTATTGTCCCTTTTTATTAGGCTTCCAATACCATAACATTTTGTGCCATTAAACACACCCATAAAGATTTTAGTTTTGTTAAAAAAACCCAGATTTTAGTTTTGTTTACTGTGGTTTAATTTCTAGAATTTCTGTTGAATATTTTTCAAATACTTGTACAGTTCATTTAATATAGTTTTCTGTTCCACCCAGAAAAGTCCAAGCTTATCCTTCATTTCCCTAAGCATATTAACAAGGTTTATTTTATAAAGTGAGTCTGATAATTCCCAAATAATATGTTTACTGGTATATATTTGTTCCTTATTGATTCTGTTGGGTTTTATTCACAGGGCAGTCTTCCTTATTATATACTTGGTTACTCTGACCCAAGAATTTTCATTGACCTTGAAAAATGAGTGTTGAGGAACTCTTTTGTGACTCAGCTGAAGGGAGTGCCCTTCAGGTTATTTCATTTGCTCAACAGAAACAATGGAAGCTGAGGCATAATGGAATGCTGTCTCTGAAGCGTTAAGCTAATATAACTGTCAACCTATAACTCCATACCCAACAAAAATAACCTTCAATTATGGAGATTAAATGAAGATATTTCCAGAAAAATAAAACCAACAAAAGAAGATTTCTTACTGGTAATCTGGAAAAAAAAAAAAAAGATTTCTTACTGGCAATCAACACTAATGGAAATATTGAGGGGTATGTTTTAGGGGGAAAGAAAATGATCCCAGTTTGAAGCTTGGGACTCAGGAAATAATTAAAGTAAGTAGAGGGTAAATATATACAAATGAAAATTGACTATATACAACAATAATACTAGGATGAAAATACAAAGAAAATAAATGTAGGTTTAAATACATATGGATATAAAACATATACAGAAATAGAAGGTTTTACAGTATATAAGGAAATCAAATACATGACAACAATGCCTTACGATTCTGAGATATGATAGTAAAATATTTTAAGTTTCTTGCATTATCCAGGAGGATTTAAAATATTAAATGATGTTATATTTTATAAGTCAAGGTCACATGATACAATTTCTAGGATAACTCTTGTGGTCATTGTCGGTACTATGCATATATCACCTTGGATCATCTGATTTCTGTGCACTCTGCTCAGCTTCTAACTGCCAGCATTGGCATGTCCTCGACATGTTGGCTGGAGCCACCACAACAAGCAGAAAATAACTTAAGAATTAACCTGAGGCAAGATTTTCTTTCTGGTTTTCATTTGGGTCTCTCACATAGTTGTAATCAGATGGTGACTAGGGTTGCAATCATCTGAAGACTGGACTACGTTGTTTGTCAAAATGACTTCTTCAGTTACATGTCTGGCACCACAGCTGGGATGGCTACATGACACGAGAACTGATAAGGCATCTCTCTCTCTCCACAGAGCTTCTCCAGGAGGCTAGCTCAGGCGTCCTCATTTTATAACAGTCTCAGGGTATTTGAAATTTTCACATGGCTGCTGGATTCACCAGGGCATATGTTCCCAAAGAGAAGGTGGAAGCTGCAAGGCTTCCTGTGGCCTGTTATGAATTGAATTGTGTCTCCCCAAAATGTGTGTCAACTTCCCCAGGCCATGATTCTCAGTATTGTGCGGTTGTCCACAATTTTGTGATCTGATGTGATTATTCTATGTGTTGTAAATTCTAACCTCTACGATGTTAATGAAGCAGGATTAAAGACAGTTATGTTAATGAGACAGGACACAATCTACAGGATTAGGTTGTATCTTGAGTGACTCTCTTTTGAGATATAATAGAGAGAAGTGAGCAGAGAGGAGAGGGCTCTCCCACCACCAAGAAAGAAGAACCGGGAGTGAGTGGCCCAGAGCCCTGCACTGAGAAACTCCTAGATAACAAGCGCCTTCCCCCAGAGCCAACAGAAACAGAAAGACTTCCCCTAGAGCTGGTGCTCTGATTTTGGACTTCTAGCTCCTAACTGTGAGAGAATAAATTTCTGTTTGTTAAGTCATCCACTTGTGGTATTTCTATTACAGCAGCACTAGATAATGAAGACATGACCTAATCTCTTAAGTCATACAACTCTGCACCTATCACATTCTCATAGTCCAGAGCAAGTCATATGGCCAACCCAGTTAAAAGGGAGAAGAAAAAAACTCCATCTCTTGATGAGGTAAGTGACAAAGAATTTGCCACTATCCTTAATCTACCACAGGCAAGAATCTGATGCTTCCAAGGACAAATGCAATTACATATAATCAGCTCACTCTTCTGCAGTTCTATCCTTCCCAGATGTCGGTCCCTCTGGCCCTCATTGTTTCAGTGAAAAACCAATGACTTTAAGCCAATTATCTTTCTCTGGCATCTGGTTTTCTAGATGTTCTTAGAACAATTACTCAGAAGAGGAAGTCTATAAGTTATCTTTAAAAATTATATTGTTCCCCTGGACACCATTTTAGCTCAGTAATGAAGCCAGTCCTGAGGCTAACCCTTTAGCCAAAGATTAGACAGGTCCATAAAACAAAAAGAGACTAAAGGGGCACACCAGCCCAGGGGCAAGGACTACAAGCCAGGAAGGGACAGGAAAGCTGGTAATAAGAAACCCAAGATTGAGAAGGGAAGCGTGTTAACATGTCGTGGGGTCGTTAACCAATGTCATCAAAAAATATGTGTACTGTTTAATGAGAAGCTAGTTTGTTCTGCAAACCCTCATCTAACGTACAATACAAAAAATTATATTGTTCCATTTTTGTTTTTGTAGGTGGGTTTTTTTTTTTGCCATATGTTTTAATAAGTTTAAATTGAAAGAGGAAAGGAATATTGTTATATTATCATGTTGTGCAAGTCTATGTAGTATTTATCGTGAGGGCAGAATTGACGTGGTTAAGTTAAAGATGAAGCTACCTTGATATTTCATAAAAATTGTTCTTACCCTTTTGAAAAGACATGTCGAAGAGTTTGTGTTTTAAGGAAGGGACAACAGTTGCATGTCCAGACTAGTTTCCACAAACAAGACTAATGGTAAATGGATATTTGAGAAGACTAACAAGAGTTGTTTGAATTGTAGACAAAGAAGAGACACAAAGGGTTATCATTTTCAGGAGAGTAGAGAACTTTCCATCTGCATAATGCTGGGTCCTTCAGAGTTCTCTAAGAGGCTTTCTTCTTAATTTGCTCTAAGGCTCTTCAACATTAGGAGCATGCACAACTCCCAGTGGCTTCGATTTCCATCCATATGCTGATGATGGATCTTTTATTTGAATTTGAATTCCCAATATGCAATTCTACTACTTCTTTGAAAGAAATGCAAGTCTTTTAAGGATATCATTGAAAGACTGCTTTACTTGTTTATTTCTAAGGGTATAAATGAAGGAGTTCAACAAAGGGGCAACAGATGTAGGGAGCAGAGAAACTACCTTATTAATGGCTACCGCCTCCTTTGCTGAAGGTTTGATATAGATGAATATACAGCTGCCATAAATCATAGAAACCACAATCATGTGGGAAGAACAAGTATAAAATGCTTTTTTCCTTTGATGGGCAGAAGGTAATCTTAGAATGGCCCTGATGATGAATACATAGGTGAGAACTATACACACAAGATTCATTATGAAGGTCAGCACAGCGCTAACTATAACCAGCTGCTCTACGAACCATGTATCTGAACATGCATTCTTCAGTATTGGAGAAGCATCACAGTAAAAATGGTCAATGACAGAGTCACAAAATTCAAGATGAAGGCTCAAACCAAGAGGTGGGAAGATAATAAATAAAGCAAGCACCCAACAACAGAGGACCAGAATCCTGCAGATTTTGTTATGCATCATGATCATGTAATGCAGGGTTTTGCAGATGGCCACATAGCAGTCATAGGACATGATGGCTAAGAGAAAAAATTCTGTAGTTGCAAAGAGGACAACAAAAAGCACTTGGCTGAAACAGGCTTTGACGGTGATGGTTCTATCCCTAGTTGATAAGATGTGCAGGTATCTGGGGATACACACAGTTGTCATTAAGACTTCTAAGAGGGAAAAATTTTGAAGAAAAAAATACATAGCTGTTTTTAGGTGAGAATCCACCAAGATGAGAGAAATGATGATCAGATTCCCAAGTACACTTAATATATGTATGAGGTAGACACATAGAGGAAAATCAAAATCTGTAGTTGTGGGTCACTGGCAAATCCCAGTATGGTGAATGTTGTTATTGCTGTGTGGTTTCTCATCATTGACCTCACACTATTGCCCAATCTTCACATAAAAGTCACAGAAACTGGATCTGAGGAGCAATGTCAAAGTATGATAGAATTGGACAGTGGTAACAAGCATCAATTGAGCCCCCACTCACATGCATTTTCTTCTAAAACCTTATCATCAGTCTTTGATGGGGTGACTCTCTCAACATCACTGAAATGTAACACAGGGAAGCTATGCTTTAGGAGATTTTTCTTGAAAGTTACGACTATTGAAATTGTCCCAAAATTTCCAGGAGTTCCAATTCATTGACTATTTCCAACTTATTATATACTTGAAGGGCATACTTTAAAAGGGATTCTCACATTAGATTAGAAGTCAACTGCATTTGAGATTTTGATTGGTCATACAGTCTCTTAATTCTCCCAAAAGTGATGTACTCAAAATTTGAATCCTACAATTCCTTTGCTTCAAGCTGTGGTACTTGATAAAAATGAAAAAATGAGGAGGATGGTGATTATACCCTACCTCGATTATACAGATCTCTTTCCTACTAATGTAGACATTATTTTAGGGTCAAGGTAAATTTTTCCCTCTAAGCAGTCATATGATGGCCCATTTTGTTGTCTTTTTCTAAATTCTTATTATTCCCTTATTCTCCATCTCCAAGAGAGGGCTAGGATACATGACTAAATCTTGGGTAAAAAGTATAAAGAGTTCAGGTGTACCATCACATACTTTGCTTCCCTCTTGCTATTATGGCAGAAGTGTGATACATGTATCAACACAGCACAGGGTTGAGTATATGGTCCCTGGAACAGTTTGTCTGGGAACAAATCATATCTCTGTCATCTACAGCCTCAGTCAACTTGGGCAAGTCATTTAACCTCTCTGAGCTCCCAGGTTCTAATCTGTAAAATGAGTTACCAAAAATATTACATCATAGAGTTCTGTAAGGTTTAAATGAGATAAGCCAAGTAACAGGACCTGGAGTTAGAAAACCAAAAGGAAAGAACACGCTCAGTATTTCTCAAGGTGAAAGAACTGAAGAAAAAATTCAAGCCTCAAGTTGCAATATTGAAGGATTCTATGGGGAAAATATTAAACGATTCAGGAAGCATCAAAAGAAGATGGAAGGAAGGCACAGAGCCACTGTAGCAAAAAGGATTAGGCAATGTCCAACCATTTCAGGAGGTAGCATATGATCAGGAACCAAAGGTACTAAAGGAAAAGGTCCAAGCTGCTTTGAAGGCACTGCTGAAAAACAAGGCTCCAGAAATTGACGGAATGCCAAATGAGATGTTTCAACAAACTGACGCAGCGCTGGAAGTGCTCACTAGTCCAAGCCAAGAAATTTGGAAGACAGCTACCTGGTCAACCAACTAGAAGAGATCCATTTTTATGGCTATTCCAAAGAAAAGTGATCCAACAGAATGCAGAAATTATAGAACAATATCAATAATATCACACGCAAGCAAAGTTTTGCTGAAGACCATTCAAAAGCAGCTGTAGCAGTATATCAACAGGGAAATGCCAGGAATTCAAGCCAGATTCAGAAGAGGACATGCAACCCAGGAACCCATTGCTGATGTCAGGTGGATCCTAGCTGAAAGCAGAGAATACCAGAAATATGTGTTTTATTGACTGTGCAAAGGCATTTGACTGAATGGATCATAACAAATTATGGATAAATTTTCCAAGAATGGAAATCCTGGAACACTTATCGGTGCTCATGAGGAAATTGTACAAAGATCAAGGGGGAGTCCTTCAAACAGAACAAGGGGATACTGTATGGTTTAAAGTTAGAAAAGATGTGCCTCAGGGCTGTATCATTTCACCATACTTATTCAATCTGTATGGTGAGCAAATAATCCAAAAAGCTGGACTATATGAAAAAGAATGGGGCATCATGATTGGAGGAAGACTCATTAACAACCTGCCTTATGCAGATAACCTTGCTGAAAGTGAAGAGGACTTGAAGCACCTACTAAAGATAATCAAAGACTATAGCCTTCAGTATGGATTACCTTTCACCATAAAGAAATAAAAAATCCTCACTACTAGGCCAAAAATCAACATCATGATAAACAAAGAAAAGATTGAAGTTGTCAAATAATTCATTTTATTTGGATCCACAATCAACACCCATGGAAGCAACAGTCAAGAAATCAAGAGATGCATTGCATTGTGCAAATCTGCTGCAAGAGACCTCTTTAAAGTGTTAAAAAGCAAAGATGTCACCTTGAAGACTACAGTGCACCTGACCCAAGCCATGGTATTTTCAGTTTCCTCATATGCATGTGAAAGATGGACAATGAATAAGGATGACGGAAGAAGAACTGATGCCTTTTAATTATGATGTTGGCAAAGAATATTGAATATACCATGGACTGCCAAAAGAACAAATCAATCCGTCTTGGAAGAAGTACACCCAGAATGCTCCTTAGAAGCAAGGCTGGCAAGATTTCGTCTAACATACTTTGGACATATTTCAGGAGGGATCAGTCCCTGGAGAAGGCCATCATCTTGGTGAAGTAGAGGATCAGGGAAAAAGAGGAAGACCCTTAATGAAATGGATTGATACAGTGGCTGCAACAGTGGGCTCAAGCATAGCAACAATTGTGAGGATGGCGCAGGACTGGACAGTGTTTCGCTGTACATAGGGTTGCTATGAGTTGGAACCAACTGGGCTGCACCTAACAACAACCTTTACTGATATTATAGAATATCAGGGTTTTCACCAAGGAAAAGAAGAGATACAAATGTGGATCGGGGGAAGGCAAGAAAGGACCCAGAGAAGTTGGGTTGGAATTAGAGGTATCAGTGTGAATTCATAATTTCTAAAATAGTGTATGTATATGTACATGCATCAATATATGTGCAGGTATGTATATATATGTATGTGTGTATGTTTACATATTGCACGTATATACATATATAAAAAAATGCATATATTTCCTCAGTACCCTAAAATGGCTAAGAAAAAAGATACCCCAGTAGCAGCAAGCTCACTGGGAACCCAGATTTTTATCTCTATATCCCACTAAAATTAACCTGGGCTAAACACTTTGAACCTACCCATTTTTCAAATAAGAAATTTAGGAGACATACTTAGGTCTTTTCTTTACCTCACTCTCACACCAGGTATATCAGCAAATTCTCTTTCATGCATTGAAACGCATCCCTAATCTAACAGCACACAACTGCCCGTGCACTAGACAAAAAACTCCACCACCTCTCTTAACTATCTCTCTGCTTCCCATCTTGACCCTCGCCATAATTGCTTCCTTCCTGGAAGCTGTAGGAACCTCTTAAAAATGTACATCAAACTATGTTCCACCCCGAACTTAAATGCAACGATAGCTTTCTAGAGTGCTTTTAACAAAGCCTATCACAAAGCCCCCTAACCACATCCTTTAATTCTCACTCTCCTTCACTACACCCTAGTTCTCTGGCTTATGCTCTGATTTTCAAAGCTGCCCAACTTGTTCTGTCCTTTGGGACATGGCACATACTGAGCCCTCTGCCTGGATTGCTCATCTCCTGTCTCTGCATAATTCTAGATTCTTCTTGTTACCATGGGCTCAGCTCAAATATCACCTGCTCATCAGCCTCTTCCCTGCCTGACCTCTGAATTGATGAACGCTAAGGTTAAAAAAAAAAATACCCCTTTTTCTATCATGATGTCTGCAAATCTGGATTATACTGTGGAAACTCTGTACTTGAATTTTCTATCCAGTTACTCTAATCTACTTCAGCCTCTTTTATTTTATTCCTAATAATCATCATTGTCTGGAATTATCTGTTCCCCTTCCTTACTCCCAGCTAAAATACTTGTTCCTCTTTGCCAAGGGAAATACGTCTTATTCTCTCCTCTATACCCAACACTGAGACAAGTGTCTGGCATATAATGGGGTTATGATGAATGTTTCTTGAATTAGTTTACCCTTTCAAAACTAGAATCCTTGAAAAAGGAAATATTAAATACAAACAAAGGAATGCATCTCTATAGTAAAGTAAGTTACCTTAGTAACAGGAGATTTGAGAACATATTTAGTGGACAGATGCAAACCTTTCATGGGAGGTTTTTTGTTTTTTTTTCAGTGCCTCTTAAAGTATATTTTTAACTGACCAAATATAGTCATTCTGACAAAGAAGAAAAATGACCAAATGTTCCCTGAATTTTCCTTTCTTGACCTTCTCTTTTTCTAAATTCAATTTCTGTTTACTCACTTCATCTGCCAGTGTGATTACAAGACTAAGGCCCAAGTACACAGTTATTCTGGGCCTAGAACAACAGCAAGATAATAGCTGTTCTTCAAATAACCTAACAAATAAAAAAAAAAAAAAAGCATTGATCTATTCAACTCTTTACTATTTCAATCAATGATCTATGCTTCTGGTACCAATATCCACCTGCCCCATATGGCTGTGAGTGTTGGAAAATGTGGCTAGTTCAAATTTAGATGTGCTGTAACTGTAAAACACTATATTTGATGACTTAGTAATAAAACAATAACATAAGGCCTCTCATTAACAAACTTACGCTGATTACATGTTGAAATGATAATATTATGGATTCATTGAGTCAAATAAATATATAATTGAAATTAATTTCACCCATTCTTTTTTACTTTTTTAATGATACTACTAGAAAATTTAAATTACAAATACAACTTCATAGAAACTTATTTCTATCAAATGGTGCTGTCCTAGTGTTTTAAGTTCCATTGCTTTAGGGACTTAAAAATCTCATAAGACCCAATTAGTTTATTTTATGAATCTTTTTAACTCTTTGTCAATATTCCTCACAAATTTCAATGAAGTCTATGCTCCATGAATCTGAGAAAATGCAACTCTTTTTCTGTTTGTGAGATTTGTGGTATCATCTCCCACCAGGGACAGAGTTTCCGCAGAATGATGCCAGATTTGCAGACATCATTATAGAAAAAGGGACAGTAACCTTTGTTTTTGAGACAAATAATTTGCAGGTAGGTGATACTGGTATTGAAGAGTAGTGAGATATAAAAATAAAACCATGGAATGTTTACCAGTGTTAATTGACACAAATGGAATAGATGAATACCTGATAAATAAACGAGAGACAGACAGAAACAGAGAGGCACAGAGAGAGAGAGAGAGAGAGGTTTGAAGAGATCAGGATAATTGGTTCTGTGTGCCAATCACATCACCAAACCTGGCATTCCACCAGGTTAATGGTAGATAAAATGAGTCCTGTCCACGTTCTCAATTTGATGAAGGCTCGTGCACTCTGTAAATAATCTCAGCAATGACTAGCTCTGAATGAAATATCAAAAACAAACTTTGAAACTGGTCATTCATTTGCTTTACTAGAGTGAAGCACCATCACAAATGCCTTCTGCATGAGTTATAAGAGGAAAGATGCCTGGCTTGAAAAACATCCAGTACTTACCTTAGACATTCTTCATTGATTCACCTGGAAGCTGCACCTCAAATGAAAGATCCTCAGAATGGAACAAAAATATGCTAGTAGGGAATCTAAGTGAATTCTGAGCCCCTAAGCCTCAGGAACCTATAAACCACCCCCCCCCCAAAAAAAAACAAAACAAAAAACCCCAAAACCAAACCCTTTGCTGTAGAGGCAATTCTGACTGGCACAGTGGTTAAGAGCTATGGCTGCTAACCAAAGGGATACCAGTTCAAAGCCACCAGCCGCTCTGTGGAAACTCTGTGGGGCAGTTCTACTCTGTCCTCTACAGTAGCTATGAGTCAAGACCCTGTATTCACCATAAATGTATGCGTGGCTTCTGAAGTTATAAGAAATATTATCCTATTTTAAAACCAGGAAATATTGTCTGTGCACTCTGGGTAGCAGAAAGGAAGAAAATAAAGTTCGAAGAGCATGGAGGCATGAAGAAGTCTCTCTGGCTTATGATTTTCTCTGCACAAACAGGTTTTTATATTAAAGACCCTGTTTAATTCCTCTATCTGCAAGAGATAGGCAGAAAACAACTGCATAAAATGGTACTTGGAAGCCCTAATTCAAGTCTCTAATTAATCTAAAACGTAATTTACTTGGCAAGAATCCTAAAAGAAACACCAATAGGAATAATGTCCTTGGAGAGAAAAAGATTAAAAAAAAGGCAATAAACTCAGTCCAAGTGTAGAAAAATAAGATCCAATGACAAATCAAAAACCTATTCTTCATTATTTCTTCACACATGCAATGAGTATGAAGATACCAATTACGTAAAAGTATATGCATAGTACACATTAACTACAAGCTCAAAAGTAGATATCAAAACTGAAAAAAAAAATCATAAAGCTCTACCATCCAGAAATAAGCATTATTAGTATTTTGGTGTTTGTCTTTCAAAGTAGTTTCCACATTTATAAATACACAAATACTTTTAAGTGTAATATGATATACAGCATATTAACTTGCTTTGTCACAAAAAATCATCTTTCCATTTGAATAAACAAAGATCTAAACCAATATTTAATATGTCACCATACACTTTGCTCTAAGATTTTTTGTAGATACTCTTTAATCAGATTGTAAGTACCTTTCTATTTCCAGTTTGCTAAAATTTCTAAATTAATAAGGAGTTAATTTTTATCAAATGTCTCTTCTATATCTACTTTATATATGTATATATGCATGCACACATATGTATATATATTCATCTACCTTTTTATTCATTTAAAGTGGTGAAAGATAAAAATGTTTTTCTGATATTAACTAACCTTGCATTACTGTGATGAATTCAACTTGGTTGAATTAAATTATGCTTTTTTTTTTTAATTAACTTTTATTAAGCTTCAAGTGAACATTTACAATTCCAATCAGTCTGTCACATGTAAGTTTACATACATCTTACTCCCATCTCCCACTTGCTCTCCCCCTATTGAGTCAGCCCTTTCGTGCCAATTTTGCCATCTTCCCTCTCTCTCTATCTTCCCATCCCCCCTCCAGTCAAGAGCTGCCAACACACTCTCCAGTGTCCACCTGATTTAATTAGCTCACTCTTCATCAGCATCTCTCTCCCCTCCGCTGACCAGTCCCTTTCATGTCGGATGAGTTGTCTTTGGGGATGGTTCCTGTCCTGTGCCAACAGAAGGTCTGGGGAGCATTGCCGCCGGGATTCCTCTAGTCGCAGTCAGACCATTAAGTATGGTCTTTTTATGAGAATTTGGGGTCTGTATCCCACTGATCACCTGCTCCCTCAGGGGTTCTCTGTTGTGCTCCCTGACAGGGCAGTCATCGATTGTGGCCGGGCACCAACTAGTTCTTCTGGTCTCAGGATGGTGTAGGTCTCTGGTTCATGTGGCCCTTTCTGTCTCTTGGGTTCTTAGTTGTTGTGTGACGTTGGTGTTCTTCATTTTCCTTTGCTCCAGGTGGGTTGAGACCAATTGATGTATCTGAGATGGCCGCTTGTTAGCATTTAGGACCCCATACGCCACATTTCAAAGTGGGATGCAGAATGTTTTCATAATAGAATTGTTTTGCCAATTGACTTAGAAGTCCCCTCAAACCAAGTTCCCTAGACCCCAGCCCCTGCTCCACTGACCTTTGAAGCATTCATTTTATCCCGGAAACTTCTTTGCTTTTAGTCCAGACCAATTGGGCTGACCTTCCTTGTATTCCGTGTTGTCTTTCCCTTCACCCAAAGCAGTTCTTATCTACTGATTGATCAATAAAAAACCCTCTCCCTCCCTCCTCCCTTCGTAACCACAAAAGTATGTGTTCTTCTCAGTTTTTTTCTATTTCTAAAGATCTTATAATAGTGGTCTTATACAATATTTGTCCTTTTGCCTCTGACTCATTTCGCTCAGCATAATGCCTTCCAGATTCCTCCATGTTATGAAATGTTTCAGAGATTGGTCACCGTTCTTTATCGATGCGTAGTATTCCATTGTGTGAATATACCACAATTTATTTACCCATTCATCCGTTGATGGACACCTTGGTTGATTCCAGCTTTTTGCTATTGTAAACAGAGCTGCAATAAACATGGGTGTGCATATATCTGTTTGTGTGAAGGCTCTTGTTCCTCTAGGGTATATTCCCAGGAGTGGGATTTCTGGGTTGTATGGTAGTTCTATTTCTAACTGTTTAAGATAACGCCAGATGGATTTCCAAAGTGGTTGTACCATTTTACATTCCCATCAGCAGTGTATGAGAGTTCCAATCTTTCCACAGCCTCTCCAACATTTATTATTTTGTGTTTTTTGGATTAATGCCAGTCTAGTTGGTGTGAGATGGAATCTCATCGTAGTTTTAATTTGCATTTCTCTAATGGCTAATGATCGAGAGCATTTTCTCATGTATCTGTTAGCTGCCTGAATATCTTCTTTAGTGAAATGTGTGTGCATATCCTTTGCCCACTTCTTGATTGGGTTGTTTGTCTTTTTGTGGTTGAGTTTTGACAGAATCGTACAGATTTTAGAGATCAGGCGCTGGTCTGAGATATCATAGCTGAAAATTGTTTCCCAGTCTGTAGGTGGTCTTTTTACTCTTTTGGTGAAGTCTTTAGATGAGCATAGGTGTTTGATTTTTAGGAGCTCCCAGTTATCTGGTTTCTCTTCACCATTTTTGGTAATGTTTTGTATTCTGTTTATGCCCTGTATTAGGGCTCCTAAGGTTGTCCCTATTTTTTCTTCCATGATCTTTATCATTTTAGTCTTTATGTTTAGGTCTTTGATCCACTTGGAGTTAGTTTTTGTGTATGATGTGAGGTATGGGTCCTGTTTCATTCTTTTGCAAATGGATATCCAGTTATGCCAGCACCATTTGTTAAAAAGACTATCTTTTCCCCAATTAACTGACACTAGGCCTTTGTCAAATATCAGCTGCTCATACGTGGATGGATTTATATCTGGGTTCTCAATTCTGTTCCATTGGTCTATGTGCCTGTTGTTGTACCAGTACCAGGCTGTTTTGACTACTGTAGCTGTATAATAGGTTCTGAAATCAGGTAGAGTGAGGTCTCCCACTTTCTTCTTCTTTTTCAGCAATGCTTTGCTTATCCGGGGCTTCTTTCCCTTCCATATGAAATTGGTGATTTGTTTCTCTATCCCCTTAAAATATGACATTGGAATTTGGATCGGAAGTGCGTTGTATGTATAGATGGCTTTTGGTAGCATAGACATTTTTACTATGTTAAGTCTTCCTATCCATGAGCAGGGTATGTTTTTCCACTTAAGTATGTCCTTTTGAATTTCCTGTAGTAGAGCTTTGTAGTTTTCTTTGTATAGGTCTTTTACATCCTTGGTAAGATTTATTCCTAAGTATTTTATCTTCTTGGGGGCTACTGTGAATGGTATTGATTTGGTTATTTTCTCTTCGGTGCTCTTTTTGTTGATGTAGAGGAATCCAAGTGATTTTTGTATGTTTATTTTATAACCTGAGACTCTGCCAAACTCTTCTATTAGTTTCAGTAGTTTTCTGGAGGATTCCTTAGGGTTTTCCATGTATACGATCATGTCATCTGCAAATAGTGATAGCTTTACTTCCTCCTTGCCAATCCGGATACCCTTTATTTCTTTGTCTAGCCTAATTGCCCTGGCTAGGACTTCAAGTACGATGCTGAATAAGAGCAGTGATAAAGGGCATCCTTGTCTGGTTCCCGTTCTCAAGGGAAATGCTTTCAGGTTCTCTCCATTTAGAGTGATATTGGCTGTTGGCTTTGCATAGATGCCCTTTATTATGTTGAGGAATTTTCCTTCAATTCCTATTTTGGTAAGAGTTTTTATCATAAATGGGTGTTGAACTTTGTCAAATGCCTTTTCTGCATCTATTGATAAGATCATGTGGTTTTTAGCTTTTGTTTTATTTATGTGATGGATTACATTAATGGTTTTTCTGATATTAAACCAGCCTTGCATACCTGGTATAAATCCCACTTGATCAGGGTGAATTATTTTTTTGATGTGTTGTTGGATTCTATTGGCTAGAATTTTGATGAGGATTTTTGCATCTATGTTCATGAGGGATATAGGTCTATAATTTTCTTTTTTTGTAATGTCTTTACCTGGTTTTGGTATCAGGGAGATGGTAGCTTCATAGAATGAGTTGGGTGGTATTCCGTCTTTTTCTATGCTTTGAAATACTTTCAGTAGTAGTGGTGTTAAGTCTTCTCTGAAGGTTTGGTAGAACTCTGCAGTGAAGCCATCCGGGCCAGGACTTTTTTTTGTTGGGAGTTTTTTGATTACCATTTCAATGTCTTTTTTTGTTATGGGTCTATTTAGTTGTTCTACTTCTGAATGTGTTAGTTTAGGTAGGTAGTGTTTTTCCAAGAATTTATCCATTTCTTCTAGGTTTTCAAATTTGTTAGAGTACAATTTTTCATAGTAATCTGAAATGATTCTTTTAATTTCATTTGGCTCTGTTGTGATGTGGTCCTTCTCGTTTCTTATTTGGGTTATTTGTTTCCTTTCCTGTTTTTCTTTAGTCAGTCTAGCCAATGGTTTATCAATTTTGTTAATTTTTTCAAAGAACCAGCTTTTGGCTTTGTTAATTCTTTCAATTGTTTTTCTGTTCTCTAATTCATTTAGTTCAGCTCTAATTTTTATTATTTGTTTTCTTCTGGTGCCTGATGGGTTCTCTTGTTGCTCACTTTCTATTTGTTCAAGTTGTCGGGACAGTTCTCTAATTTTGGCTCTTTCTTCTTTTTGGATGTGTGCATTTTTCGATATAAATTGGCCTCTGAGCACTGCTTTTGCTGTGTCCCAGAGGTTTTGATAGGAAGTATTTTCATTCTCGTTGCTTTCTAAGAATTTCCTTATTCCCTCCTTGATGTCTTCTATAACCCAGTCTTTTTTCAGGAGGGTATTGTTCATTTTCCAAGTATATGATTTCTTTTCCCTAGTTTTTCTGTTATTGATTTCTAGTTTGATTGCCTTGTGGTCTGAGAAGATGCTTTGTAATATCTCGATGTTTTGGACTCTGCACAGATTTGTTTTATGACCTAATATGTGGTCTATTCTAGAGAATGTTCCATGTGCACTAGAAAAAAAAGGATGTTTTGCAGCAGTTGGGTGGAGAGTTCTGTATAAGTCAATGAGGTCAAGTTGGTTGATTGTTGTAAGTAGGTCTTCCGTGTCTCTATTGAGCTTCTTACTGGATGTCCTGTCCTTCTCCGAAAGTGGTGTGTTGAAGTCTCCTACTATAAATGTGGAGGTGTCTATCTCACTTTTCAGTTCTGTTAAAATTTGATTTATGTATCTTACAGCCCTGTCATTGGGTGCATAAATATTTAATATGGTTATGTCTTCCTGATCAATTGTCCCTTTTATCATTATATAGTGTCCTTCTTCATCCTTTGTGGTGGATTTAAGTCTAAAGTCTATTTTGTCAGAAATTTATATTGCTACTCCTCTTCTTTTTTGCTTATTGTTTGCTTGATATATTTTTTTCCATCCTTTGAGTTTTAGTTTGTTTGTGTCTCTAAGTCTAAGGTGTGTCTCTTGTAGGCAGCATATAGACGGATCGTGTTTCTTTATCCAGTCTGTGACTCTCTGTCTCTTTATTGGTGCATTTAGTCCATTTACATTCAGCGTAATTATAGATAAATAAGTTTTTAGTGCTGTCATTTTGATGCCTTTTCATGTGTGTTGTTGGCCATTTCATTTTTCCACATAGTTTTTTGTGCTGAGACGTTTTTCTTAGAATGTTGTGAGATCCTCATTTTCATAATGTTTAACTTTGTTAGTTGAGTCGTTACGTTTTTCTTGGCTTTTATCTTGAGTTATGGAGTTGTTATACCTTTTTGTGGTTACCTTATTATTTACCCCTATTTTTCTAAGTAAAAACCTAACTTGTATCGTTCTATATCGCCTTGTATCACTCTCCATCTGGCAGTTCAATGCCTCCTATATTTAGTCCCTCTTTTTGATTATTGTGATCGTTTATCTATTGATTTCCATGATTCCCTGTTATGTGTATTATTTTGTTTATTTATTTATTTTTTAGAATTAATCTTAATTTGTTTGTTTTTGTGTTTTCCCTATTTGAGTTATATCAGGACGTTCTGTTTTGTGACCTTGTATTGTGCTGGTACCTGATATTATTGGTCATCTGACCAAACAATCTCCTTCAGCATTTCTTGTAGCCTTGGTTTGGTTTTTGCAAATTCTCTAAACTTGTGTTTATCTGTAAATATCTTAATTTCTCCTTCATATTTCAGAGAGAGTTTTGCTGGATATATGATCCTTCGTTGGCAGTTTTTCTCCTTCAGTGCTCTGTATACGTCGTTCCATTCCCTTCTTGCCTGCATGGTTTCTGCTGAGTAGTCTGAACTTATTCTTATTGATTCTCCCTTGAAGGAAACCTTTCTTTTCTCCCTGGCTGCTTTTAAAATTTTCTCTTTATCTTTGGTTTTGGTAAGTTTGATGATAATATGTCTTGGTGTTTTTCTTTTTGGATCAATCTTAAATGGGGTTCGATGAGCATCTTGGATAGATATCCTTTCGTCTTTCATGATGTCAGGGAAGTTTTGTGTCAGGAGTTCTTCAACTATTTTCTCTGTGTTTTCTGTCCCCCCTCCCTGTTCTGGGACTCCAATCACTCACAAGTTATCCTTCTTGATAGAGTCCCACATGATTCTTAGGGTTTCTTCATTTTTTTTAATTCTTTTATCTGATTTTTTTTCAGCTATGTTGGTGTTGATTCCCTGGTCCTCCCGATGTCCCAGTCTACTTTCTAATTGCTCGAGTCTGCTCCTCTGACTTCCTATTGCGTTGTCTAATTCTGTAATTTTATTGTTAA
Source organism: Loxodonta africana (assembly GCF_030014295.1). Taxonomy (NCBI): domain Eukaryota; kingdom Metazoa; phylum Chordata; class Mammalia; order Proboscidea; family Elephantidae; genus Loxodonta; species Loxodonta africana. The sequence continues at coordinate 83,883,936 of NC_087345.1, forward strand.
TCTTTTGGATTTCTACATGCTGTCTCTCTATGGATTCTTGCAACTTATTAATTTTTCCACTATGTTCTTGAATAATCTTTTTGAGTTCTTCAACTGTTTTATCAGTGTGTTCCTTGGCTTTTTCTGCAGTTATCCTAATTTCATTTGTGATGTCTTTAAGCATTCTGTAAATTAGTTTTTTATATTCTGTATCTGATAATTCCAGGATTGTATCTTCATTTGGGATAGATTTTGATTCTTTTGTTTGGGGGGTTGGAGAAGCTGTCATGGTCTGCTTCTTTATGTGGTTAGATATGGACTGCTGTCTCCGAGCCATCACTGGGAAACTAGTTTTTCCAGAAAATCCGCTGGTATGCTGGCTCCTGGCTCTGAAGACAATCGCTGTCTCCCCGTATTTGTTCGTTCTCCGTCTCTAAATCTGTGTTTGTTGTTCAGAGTTCGTAGATTGTTATGTATGTGATTGATTCACTTGTTTTTCCGAGTCTTTGTTGCAAGAGGGATCCGCGGTAGCATCCACCTAGTCCGCCATCTTGGCCCCGCCTCTAAATTATGCTTTTAATATATTACTGAATTAAGTTTGCTAATCTTTTCTTTAGGATTTCTGCATCCATTTTGTGAGTGAGATTAGACTATAATATTCTATTCTTGACCATCTTTGCCAGAGTTGGGTATTAAATTAATGCTACAGTGATCGGGGGAGTAGTCCTCCTAAACTCTGGAATATACTGTGAAGTTATTTCTACCTCGATGATTGGTAGAACTTGTGGTTGCAGTCATATGGGTAGGAGGTGTTTTTGTGAGGAGGGTTTTGACCATTGCTTCATTTCTTTAATTACTACAAGATAAAATGTCATTCTAATTTTAAATCAGTGTTTAGAGTGCAGAAGGCAGCTTATAAAATGGCTCTCAGTGATCTCTGCCTCCTGGTTTTCAAGCCCTTGTATAATACCCCAAGTGTGAGTTGGATATGCTGACTTACTTCTAAAGAATATAATACCACAAAGTAATAGCTTATAAAAAGACCATGAACTTTGTCTTACTCTCTCTTTCTCTCAGAGCCCTTGTTCTAAGGGAAACAAGCAACAAACTACCATGTGTGAATAGCCTATAGAGAGGCCCAATAGGAGCCTGGGTGGCACAAATAATTTGGAATCGGCTGCTAACCAGAGGGTTGGAGATTTAGCCCACCCAGTGGCTCCTTAGAAGAAAAGTCCTAGTGATCTACATCTGTAAAGATTACAGTCAAAAAAACCCTTTGAAGTAGTTCCAATCTGTAACCATGGGGCCACCATAAGTCAGGTGCTAACAACAACAACAGAGGCAGGCCCACATGGCAAGGAACTGAGGTCTTTGGCCAACATCCACCAAGGAAGCCAGCCAGCAGCCATATGAATAAGATTAGAAGCAGAGCTTCCTTCAGTCGAGCCTTGAGATGACTGCAGCCCCACCTGATACGTGGATCACAGCCTTGTGAAAGAAAGACTTGGGAATCAGGGGCACCCAGATTCCTGACTCACAGAAGCCACGAGATGTGTTTTCCAGGCATGGACCAAAAAAAAAAAAAAAAGGACCAGTAATGCGAAATTTGCCTTTGAAAATAGAGGGCACTGAGAGATTGAAGAAAGAGGTGGGCAACTTCAGTGTGGCAGCAAAGAGTTTATTAGGGAGACTAACAGATGAGACAAGTCCTGGGCAGCTACTGGATCAAAACAGATCTCCGCCCTGTGCAGTGGGAGGGCAGAAGTTTTATAGTGGTGGTGGACAATAGTGGCTACAAGCCAGGGGCTTACATAAGAATGACTCAGCAAACACTAGTGAGCTAGCCAGCCATGAAGGCACGCATGTTCAGCCTTGCAAACCCTGTTTCCCCTTCAGTCCACCTTTACAATCTGGCATATTCCCCTTCTCCTATCACAGCACAGGAGATCCCTTCTATATAACAGGTATAGAAGTGGAGTTGGCCAAGTTGTGTATGATGTCCATGCATGTGCAAGAGACAGAAAATTATTGTGTGCCTGGAACAGGAGGAAAGCTTCTCTGATAAGGAGAAGGAACTGGGAGAGAAAAGGCAACTCAATTCCCAGCCTCCTTATCAGGGAATGCTCTGGACCCCAGGCCTTTACTTAGGCAGCCTGGATGGGAAGCATAGAGGCAGACCATTCCCCCATGTGTGCTGTTTTAAACTGCTATGTTTGGGGATTATTTGTTATGCACCAATAAGAAACTAATGCAAATAGGTTGTATTTTTTAAGAATTTATCAACTTCCTCTAAATGTTCTAATTCCTTGGCATAAAACTGTTCGTAATATCTCCTTGTCATTATCCCAAAAACTGCAGCATCTGTAAATATGTCCACTTCTTTCATAGTGGTTGTTGCTTCTACTACTGTCTTCTATGTTTTTCCTGAGACATTCTCTTCAGAAGTTTATCAATTTTAGTTTAAAGAAGCAAATGTTGGGTGTCGTTGATCTTCTTTACTGTATGTATTTTCAATTTCACTCATTTCTGCTGGAATCTTTATTATATCATTCCTTCTCATTTCTTTGAGCTTATTTTAAGGTTGTTCTTATTGCATTAGTTGCCATCAAATTGGCTCTGAGTGATAGCAACCCCATGGACAACAGAACAAAACACTGCTTGGTCCTACGCCATCATCATGTTTGCTTGTATATTTGAGTCCATTGCTGTGGCCATTGTAGTGCCTTGCAACCTAGAGGGCTAATCTTCCAGCACTGTATTAGACAATATTCTGTAGTGATCCATAGGTTTTTCATGGCTAATTTTCTGAAGCAAACCCTCGGGTATTTCTTCCTAGCCTGTCTTAATTAGGTTTTAGGAACACTAAAACCTGTCCACAATGCATGACCCTGCTGGTATTTCACATACCAGTGGCATAGTTCCCAGCATCATAGCAACATGCAAGCCCCCACAGTACCAGAAACTAGCAGAAGGGTGATAGTACTTTAGAGGTATGCCCTTTAATTTCTTGAGATGGATTCCTAGTTCATTAATTTTCATTCTTCTTTTTTCTCAATAAAAACATTAACATCCCTCTAAATACTTCTTTACCTGATTATCTAAATACAGTAACTCCTGCCAGAGCCAGAACTCAATGGGACTGCCTTGTTTTTCTGGGTCGCGCAAGTTTTCCGCCTTTGACAGGATGCAGCCTTAACTTTCTATAGCTTGTTTTAGTGGAAAATATTTTAGTTTTTCTTCTCTGACAGGTTTCTGCCAGATTTTGCTATATGTATGTGTAGTATTTGTATTTTTATTCTATTTAGAAAGTTTCCTATTTTTGCTATGATTCCTTCCTTCAGGCTTCAATTATTTGGAAGGATTTTATTCAGTTTTTCAAACTTGTATGAATATTCTCTTTTTTTTTTAATTTTACTTAATTGCATTTTGAACTGAAAATATACTGTAAATTTTAATCTTTGGAAATATGTTGGACCTTGCTTTATGACATAATATGGTCAGATGTCACTCAAGTTTCGTATATCCTTGCAACAGTATTTTATTTTCCTGCCGTTTTGAGGTGCAGAGTTCTATATTTATCCATTAATTAAAGTTTGTTAAATATTTTTTCTGCTTGTTCTGGGAGAAATACATTAAAATCTCCACTAAAAATATAGACTTGTCCGTTTCTCTTTTGCTTTGTATATTTTAAGGTCATTTTATCAGTTGTACAGAATTTTTTCTCTTTTACGACTTCCTAAAGTATTATGAAGTGTTTCTAGCTGTATTATTACACTTGCACTAGCTTTTTCTTGAGTAATATTCACATGGTGTATTTTTCCGTCATTTTATTGTCAAACTTCCTGTGTTCCATTTCATTTATTTGTATTTTGTCCTCCCCCCTCTTTTAAGCATCAAAGAGTATTTTCTTCTCTACTTAAACCGTTTCTCCAGTTCTTGTAATAGTGGTCTTATACAATACTTGTCCTTTGCAATTGACTGATTTCACTCAGCATAATGTCTTCGAGATTTCTCCATGTTATGAAACGTTTCATGGATTCAACATTGGTCTTTATGGATGCGTGGTATTCCATTGTGTGAATATACCATAGTTTATTTATCCATTCATCTGTTGATGGGCACCTTGGTTGCTTCCAAATTTTGCTATTGTAAACAGTGTTGCTATGTATATGGGTAAGCATATATCTGTTCGTGTAAAGGCTCTTATTTCTCTAGGATATATTCCAAGGAGTGGAGTTGTTGGATCATATGGTAGTTTTATTTCTAGCTTTTTAAGGAGGCGCCAAATTGATTTCCAAAGTGGTTGTACCATTTTACATTCCCACCAGCAGTGTATAAGTGTTCCAGTCTCTCCACAACCTCTCCAACATTGATTATTTTGTGTTTTTTGGATTAATGCCAGCCTTGTTGGAGTGCGATGGAATCTCATTGTAGCTCTGATTTGCATTTCTGTAATGGCTAATGATTGAGAGCATTCCCTCATGTATCTGTTAGCTGCCTTAATGACTTCTTTAGTGAAGTGCCTGTTCATATCTTTTGCCCACTTTTTAATTGGGTTATCTTTCTGTGGTTGAGTTTTAGCAGAATCATGTAGATTTTAGAGCTGAGGCGCTGGTCTGAGACGTCAGAACTGAAAACTTTTTCCCAGTCTGTAAGTGGTCTTTTTACTCTTTTGGCGAAGTCTTTGGATGAGCATAGGTGTTTGATTTTTAGGGGGTCCTAGTTATATGGTTTCTCTTCAGCATTTTTAGTAATGTTTTGTATTCTGTTTATGCCATGTATTAGGGCTCCTAATGTCCATATTTTTTCTTCCATGATCTTTATCATTTTAGACTTTATGTTTAGGTGTCTTTGATTCATCTTGAGTTAGTTTTTGTGCACAGTGTGAGGTACGGGTCTTGTTTCATTTTTTTTGCAGATGGATATCCAGTTATGCCAGCACCATTTGTTAAAAAGACTATCTTTTCCCCAATTAACTGACACTAGGCCTTTGTCAAATATCAGCTGCTCGTATGTGGATGGATTTATATCTGGATTTTCGGTTCCGTTCCATTGGTCTATGTGTCTGTTGTTGTACCAGTACCAGTACCAGGCTGTTTTGACTACTGTGGTGGTATAATAAGCTCTAAAATCAGGTAGAGTGAGACCTCCCACTTTGTTCTTCTTTTTCAGTAATGCTTTACTTATCCAGGGCTTCTTTCCCTTCCCTATGAAGTTGGTAATTTGTTTCTCCATCTCATTAAAAAATGTCATTGGAATTTAGATCGGAATTGAATTGTATATATAGATGAATTTTGGTAGAATAGACATTTTTACAATGTTAAGTCTTCCTATCAATGAGCAAGGTATGTTTTTCCAATCATGTAGGTCTCTTTTGGTTTCTTGCAGTAGTACCTTGTAGTTTCCTTTGTATAGGTCTTTTCTCTGGTTAGATTTATTCCTAAGTATTTTATCTTCTTGGGGGCTACTATGAATGGTATTGGTTTGGTGATTTCCTCTTCGATGTTTTTTTTTTTTGGTGTAGAGGAATCCAACTGATTTTTATATGTTTATCTTGTAAGCTGATACTCTGCTGAACTCTTCTATTAATTTCAATAGTTTTTTTGAGGATTCTTTAGGGCTTTCTGTGTATAAGATCATGTCATCTGTAAATAGAGATAATTCTACTTCTTCCTTACCAATCTGGATGCCCTTTATTTCTTTATCTAGCCTAATTGCTCTGGCTAGGACCTCCAGCGCAATGTTGAATAAGAGTGGTGATAAGAGGCATCCTTGTCTGGTTCCTGTCCTCAAGGGGAATGCTTTCTGAATCTCTCCATTAAGGATGATGTTGACTGTTGGCTTTGTATAAATGCCCTTTATTATGTTGAGGAATTTTCCTTCAATTCCTATCTTGCTGAGAGTTTTTATCATGAATCGGTGCTGGACATTGTCAAACGCCTTTTCAGCATCAATTGGTAAAATCATGGGGTTCTTGTCTTTTATTTTATTTATATGGTGGATTACATTAATTGTTTTTCTAGTATTGAACCATTCTTGCATACGTGGTATAAATCCCACTTGGTCATGGTGACTTATTTTTTTGATATGTTGTTGGATTCTATTGGCTAGAATTTTTTTAAAAATAATTTTTATTGTGCTTTAAGTGAAAGTTTACAAATCAAGTCAGTCTCTCACATGTAAACTTATATACACCTTACTACATACTCCCATTTACTCTCCCCTTGATGAGTCACCCCGCTCCCTCCTTCCAGCCTCTTCTTTCGTGACCATTTTGCCAGTTTCTAACCCTCTCCACCCTCCTATCTCCCCTCCAGACAGGAGATGCCAACACAGTCTCAAGTGTCCACCTGATGCAAGTAGCTCGCTCCTCATCAGCATCCCTCTCCAACCCATTGTCCAGTCCATTCCATGTCTGATGAGTTGTCTTCAGGAATGGTTCCTATCCTGGGCCAACAGAAGGTTTGGGGAGCATGACCGCCGGGATTCTTCTAGACTCAGTCAGACCATTAAGTCTGGTCTTTTTATGAGAATTCGGGGTCTGCATCCCACTTATCTCCTGCTCCCTCAGGGGTTCTCTGTTGTGCTCCCTGTCAGGGCAGTCATCGGTTGTGGCCGGGCACCATCTAGTTGTTCTGGTCTTAGGATGATGTAAGTATCTAGTTCATGTGGCCCTTTCTGTCTCTTGGACTCATAATTATCTTGTGACCTTGGTGTTCTTCATTCTCCTTTGATCCAGGTCCTTAACGTCTTCTATAACCCAGTCTTTTTTGAGCAGGGTATTGTTCAGTTTCCAAGTATTTGATTTTTTTTCCTCTAGTTTTTCTGTTATTGATTTCTACTTTTATGGCCTTGTGGTCTGAGAAGATGCTTTGTAATATTTTGATGTTTTGGATTCTGCAAAGGCTTGCTTTGTGACCTAGTATGTGGTCTATTCTAGAGAATGTTTCTTGTGCACTAGACAAGAAAGTATACTTGGTTGCTGCTGGGTGGAGTGTTCTGTATAAGTCTATGAGGTCAAGTTGGTTGATCGTGGCAATCAGATCTTCCGTGTCTATATTGAGGTCCTTATGGGATGTCCTGTCCTTCACCAAAAGTGGTGTATTGAAGTCTCCTACTATAATTGTGGAGGTATCTATCTCAGTTTTCAATGCTGATAGAGTCTGTTTTATGTATCTTTCAGCCCTGTCATTGGGTGCATAAATATTTAATACAGTTATATCTTCCTGGTAAATTGTTCCTTTAATCATTATGTAGTGTCCTTCTTTATCCTTTGTGGTGCATTTAACTTGAAGTCTATTTTGTCAGAAATTAATATTGCCACTCCTGCTCTTTTTTGATTGTTGTTTGCTTGATATATTTTTTTCCATCCTTTGAGTTTTAGTTTTTCATGTCTCTAAGTCTAAGGTGTGTCTCTTGTAGGCAGCATATAGATGGATCTTGTTTTTTAATTCTTCTGCCACTCTCTGTGTCTTTATTGGTGCATTTAGTCCATTTACAATCAGGGTAACTATGTTTAGGTATGAATTTAGTACTATCATTTTGGTGTCTTTTTTTGTGTGTCATTGACAGTTTCTTTTTCCCACTTAATTCTATGTGCTGAGTGGATTATCTTTATATATTGTCCTTACCTCATATATGTTGTTGTTGATTTTGTTTCTGCTAAGTCTCTATTTTTTTCTTGTATTTTATTTTGATGAGTAGGATCGTTTGTCTCCTTTGTGATTACCTTATTATTTACCCCTATTTTTCTAAATTTAAACCTAACTTTTATTTCTTTACATCGTCCTATCTTCCTCTCCATATGGAAGGTGTATGATTACATTTCTTAGTCCCTCTTTATTATTTTAATGTTGTCTTCTTTTATGTAATAACATTGCTGTTACAGTGTGTTGGGCCTTTTTTTTTTTTTTTTAATATTCTTGCTTTGTGTTTTTGGATTTCCCTGTCTGGGTTGACTTCTGGTTGCTCTGCCCAGTGTTCTCGTCTTGGGTTGATAGCTGATATTATTGATTTTCTAACCAAAAAAACTCCCTTTGGTATTTCTTGTAGTTTTGGTTTGGTTTTTATGAATTCCCTAAGCTTGTGTTTATCTGGAAATGTCTTAGTTTCTCCTTCATATTTATGAGACAGTTTTGCTGGGTATATGAATCTTGGCAGGCAATTTTTTTCCTTCAATTTTTTAAATATGTCATCCCATTGCCTTCTTGCCTGCATGGTTTCTGCAGAGTAGTCTGAGCTTATTCTTATTGACTCTCCTTTGTAGGTGACTTTTCCTTTACCCCTTGCTGCTCTTATAATTCTCTCTTTATCTTTGGTTTTAGCAAGTTTGGTTATAATACATCTTGGTGACTTTCTTTCAAGATCTACCTTATGTGGAGTTCGATGAGCACCTTGGATAGATATCTTCTCATCTTTCATGATATCAGGGAAGTTTTCTGCCAACAAATCTTCAACAATTCTGTCTGTATTTTCTGTTATTCCTCCTTGTTCTGGTACTCCAATCACTCATAGGTTATTTCTCTTGATAGAGTCCCACATAATTCTTAGGTATCTTCATTTTTAAAAATTATTTTATCTGATTTTTCCTCAAATATATTAGTGCCAAGTGATTTATCTTTGAGTTCAGAAATTCTAGCTTCTACTTGCTCAATTCTGCTCCTCTGACTTTCTATTGAATTGTCTACTTCTGTAATTTTATTGTTAATCTTCTAAATTTCTGATTGCTGTCTGTCTATGGATTTTTCCAGCTTATTAATCTTTTCATTATGTTCCTGAATAATCTTTCTATTTTTTTTCAATTGCTTTATCTGTGTGTTCCTTGGCTTGTTCTGTGTATTGCCTCATTTCCTTCCTGATGTCTTGAAGGGTTCTGTATATTAAACTTTTGTATTCTGGCTCTGGTAATTCCAGGAATGCACTTTCATCTAGAAGATCCCTGGATCCTTTGTTTTGAGAGCCTGTTGAGGTGATCATGGTCTGTTTCTTTGTGACTTGATATTGACTCTTGTCTCCAAGCCATCTATAAGTTATCGTATTAGTTTATGCTTGCTTACTGTGTCGTAGCTTCTTGCTTTTTTTGTTTGTTTGTTTTAGTATACGCCTATGCTTTTCGCGAGTGAGCTAGCTTGGTTATTTTCACCTTTGGAGCTCTGACATCCTATCCCCAGATGGCTAGAGCTGTTACCCACTATATCAGTCTAGGAGTCCATTCACTTTTCCTGTACGAATTCAGCTCAGGTTTCCAGGTAGCTGATTGTCAAGTGTGTGGTACAGGCTCTGTCCTACAGTCTTAGAGGTGGAGGGGTGAGTGGCGTATATACCAGTATGTGATTGCAGCAGGGGGTCATGCTCTGAACAAGGCAGGGGGCTGAGAACCGACCCCCAAGTGTCTCTGAGGAAAGCATGTCCCTGTTTCCTACAGGTGGGTGGGTTCTGCAGACGGACCATGGGCACCCAAAGTTTTTGGTTGTAAGGACTGGGTGGTACCAGTTATCTTTGTACCCCTGTCACGGGTAGCTGGGTGACCTGAGTGGAGCTATCAGTTCTTCAGACCCTGATGTGGGTAGGTGAGGACCTTGTTTAATAGGCAAAGCAATGTCAAACATCAAACACCCATCTCTCCATTGCACAGCTGAAGCAGTTGGAGTCTGCCAACAAGGGCCTATTCTCCTGAAATAGGCCCTCACAGGTCCATGCAGAAGGGAATGGTGCTCAAAGTCCATGGGCGGTTTATGCCTGGACAGGAGCCACTTCTGTCCTGAGCTTCCCCAGTTAGTGGAGCTAGGAAATTATCTTTTCCCCCAATTGCAAATTTTTTTCCTCCCCAAGGCCAGGAGGATGGCTGTAGGTGCTCAACAGTGCCTATTTCAGGCCCAGGGAATTCATCCGCTCAAGCTGGCTGGGGAGTGGGGGGTCACGGTTAAATATACGCAACTACTTAGCTTTTGCTGGGAGCACCATTCTTAGGTTCCGGATGTGTGAGTAGGCTGTGTGGCTGGCTGCTTCTCCCTGAGGAAACTATGGCCGAATGCTAGTACCAGCCCACTGCTGCTGCCACTCCAGGAATGGTGCCTGAGGGCTCCCTGCGAATCAGTTCTGGTAACTCCTCTCCTCTTCTGAACAGTCTCTTCCCCCCTGTCCCTCAGTTCGTTTTCTTAGCTTGCCTTTGAAGCTCAGGGCTCCCAGCTTGTCACAAATTTACTCGTTTCACTTGTTTTTTCAGGTTTTTTGTTGTAAAGAGCGTTCACTGGAAGCATCTGTCTATTCCGCCAGCTTGGCTCCACCTTCACCAGGGCTGTTTTCTTTTTATAGTGTTTATCTCTTTATTTAAATTCTCCTTTTGCTCATGCATCGTCTCTCTGTTTTCTTTAGTTCTTTCTCTATGCATTCCTTTTTTTCTTTGAGTTTGTTTAATATTGTTTTATATTCTTCCTACTTCTTCATTATTCTGGCTTCCATAGGTATGTGGTATCTCCTTCCTCTTGTTCATTTGGATGAGCCATTATTTCCATTTTTTTGGTGTGTTTTGTAACTGTTTATTGAAGGTGGAATGTTAGAATTTTATAAGATGTTAGCTTTCTCAATTATCTCCAATATGCAGTGTTTTCAACAGCACTATTTTATGCAAGAAACCCTCAGGTAGGCAGAGCCTTCAAATTTTGCTTATCACTTCCTGCCCTTTTCATTGATAGCTCCCTGTCCTTCTTAAAATGTTCAAAAAGTCAAGCCTATTGTTTCAACCTTTGTCTCTCAAACAGGACAGAGAACATGCACTATTAAATCTGTCCACCAGGTGGCAGGACTTTCTTTTTTTATTTTTTGTTATTGCTCTTTGCTGTGTTTGTCTTTTTGACATCCTCAAAATGATGAGTAAGCCCACACCATATTACTTAGGCTGGGTTTTCTAGAGAAGCAAAACCAGTGAAGTGTACAAATATATATAAATAGGTAGATTTATATCAAGGACATAGCTCATGTGGTTTTACAGGCTTGAAAGTCCCAAGTCTGTGGGTCAGGTTAGATGCTTCTTTTAATTCACACAGCTGCAGCAGCTGGTAGACCCAAGATTGGCAGGTCAGACAGCAGGCCTCTTGCTTACAGGCTTTGGTGCCTGACAAATCTCATGACTGGCAGGCAGTCTGCTATTTCAGGTGCCAAGAATCTGAGGTCAGATGAACAAGAGCCAGCTGCAGGATATAGAGTGAGCAAGAGCCAATGAGCTTTGCTGGAAAGTCCATCTGTATTTAATGCTGACCACACCCCCAAGGAAACTCCCTTTCAGCTGATCCACTGCTTATACCAGATCTCATCATGGATGTGATTACAGTATTACATAGCTACCAAGCTGCGCCATAACTGTCAAACCACTGAGAATCATGGCCCAGACAAGTTGACACACAACCTTAACCATCATACCATATGAACTGCCACTGGTATTCAGTGAGGTTCTTCGTCCTATTTTGGAGCACGTTCCCCTGCTCTGTGACAATGCATTGTCACTTTGCCAGAGATCAGGAACTTTTTTGTGCTCAGGCAAATCATGGGTCAACTTGGGTTACTGCTTCCATCACTACCTGATGCTGGGTTGTGGAGGGGTAGACACATTCCACTGGTGCAACAGGGAGACATGTCCTGTTAATTTTGCCTGATCTCAGGGCTCTTCTCTGTGCGTAGACAATCCATATGTTTTCCGGAGGAGGAGGCTCTGCAGCACATCTCGCTGCAGCTATCTGTGATTGTATAGCATCGTGAGAGTGAGGGGCAAGAACAGTGGGTGAAGAACTTCTACTGTATAGGACTTTATTGACTTGATTGCATCTCCAGGTCCTTACTGCTGCCCTCTGTTCACCAATTTAGAGTCTCTTTGGGCCGAGCACAGGTTTCTTACTATATTTCTTGGTGATCCTGTGGGAGGGTTGGGAACCTAGACTTGCTCATGCTACCATCTTCCCAGGATCCTTCAATAATATATTAAAACATAATGTGGTTTAACCACGTTAATTCTTCTCAGAAATGCAAGGTTGGTTTAATATTACAAAAATTTATTTGTTTCACTATTTTAACCAAATAAAAAGAAAAAAAAATGATACTCTTTAATAAATGTAGAAAAGGCATTTAATAAAAATCAATATGCACTCATTAACGATTAAAAAATCTTAGTAAACTAGCGATAGAAAGATACTTCTTTGATCGGATTAAAAACTTAAAGCAAGCACCATAGTAAAATACTAAATACTAATTTCTTTCCCAGTGCCGTCAAGTCGATTCCAAATACTAATTTAGATCTTTGTTTTTTGAAATGGAAAGATGATTACCATACACACTGTTATGGACTGAATTGTGTCCTCCAAAAATGTGTGTCACTTTGGCTAGGGCATGATTCTCAGTGTTGCTTAATTGTTCTCCATTTTGTGATTTGATATAATTATTCTATGTGTTGTAAATCCTATCCTCTATGATGTTAATGAGGCAGGATTAGAGGCAGTTATATTAATTAGGCAGGACACAATCTACAGGATTAAGTTGTATCTAGAATCAATATCGTTTGAGATATAAAAGAGAGAAGCAAGCAGAGAGTAGAGGGACCCCCCACCACAAAGAAAGAAGAGCTGGGAGTGGAGAGCATCCTTGGTACCTGGGGTCCCTGTACTGAGAATCTCCTAGACCCAAGGGAAGATTGACAACAAGGGTACTCCCTCAGAGCCGACAGAGAGAGAAACCCTCCTCCTGGAGCTGGTGCCCTGAATTGGGACTTCTAGCCTCCTAAACTGTGAGAGAATAAATTTCTGTTTTTTAAATCCATCTACTTATGGTATTTCTGTTGTAGTAGCATAAAAAGCAAGTTAAAATGTACTATGTAATACCATGTGTAAAATACTTGTGTATATATAGCCTTGGAGAATATCTGGAAGGACAAACCCCAAAATATTAATAATATTTATTTCTTGATAGTAGAACTTTCATTTTTTTTTTTTTCAGGATTTGATATCTACTTTAAAATTTTTCTCCATTAAATACCCCTACTCCTCACTTATTGACTCTCTCATTACCTGGCATTTCTCATTTACAACAGTAAAAAATCTACTGACAATTTTTTGTACTAATGACCTAAGACTGGCAATAATGAAAGCCGAGATGGAAGGTGAGAGTAAAGCTGGCTGTGATGGTTGAGGTTATGTGTCAACTTGGTGGGCTGTGTTTCTCAATGGTTTGGAAGTTATGTCATGATGTATGTAATTTGGCAGTTATATAATGACGTAGTCATCTTCCATTTTTTTAACCTGATGTGATCATCCTTCATTTTCCCACAATGCCAATTTTCTCATAATGACCTGGTCTTTGAACCTAACTGTGTTGATAAATGAGGAGTGGGTGTATGTATTACGTAAACTATTTTAGACACTAAAGTATCATTATACTTATTGCATTGTATAAACTATTTTTTTAAAAAATAATGAATGGGTTTTTGCTTTGTCATTATAATCTCATTTTTCTACAGTTGTATTGAGTTGGTTGTTTTTTTTGCATTTTTTTTCTCTCCAAGGACATTATACCTCCTATTGGTGCTTGAGTTAGGATTTGTTGCCAAAGTAAATTACATTTTAAATTCATTAGAGGCTTTTGAATCAGGGCCTCTGAGGACCTTTTTAGGCAGTTGTTTTCTGCACATCAGTTGCAGATGGAGGAAGTAAATAGAATCTTTAGTGTAGGCATCAATTTGCTCAGACAATATCGAACACTAAGGTTTCAGAACCAGAGAGGCTTGTTAACACCTCTTTGCCTTTGAACTTAATTTTCTTCCTTTTAATTAACCTGAGTTCACAGAAATGTTTCCTAATTTTAAATAAGATTGTATTTCTTACAAATACAGAAGCCATGCATATATTTACGGTGAGTACAGTTTCCTAAGGGCTTGGATCCACCCAAGAGCACAATTTTGTTCAACTCTGAGGTCATTGAGGTCCAGCTTCCAGCGGAAACAATGAAGAATGTCAAAGGTAAGTACTGGAATGGTTTTCAAGTCAGGACACTTCCCATCGTAACTTGCGGAGAAGACATTTGTGATGATGTTTCCTGCTAGTGAAGCAAATGAATGACTAGTTTCAAAATATATGTTTTGATATCTTATTAAGACAGTCGCATCTGAATTTATCTGTGGAGCACATGAACATTCACACCAGACAAAAAGTATAAGCAGGACTCATTTTATGTATTGTTCAGTGGGTGGAATCCCAGGTACAGTGATTAGGTTGACACACAGAAACAATTCCCAGACCTCTTCAAATCTCTCCCAGTGTGTGTGTCTCTCTCTCAAATTTATCTATCAAGTATCTATCATCTATCTTATCTATTTATCTCAATTTGGACTAGTCACATTTCAAGTGTGCAATAGCCACATGTGATTGGTGGCTGTCGTGTTAAGTAGTGGAGGCCTAGAACATTGAATGAAGACAGCAAAGAGTTGAATAGATCGATGTGACTAATTAGGCTATCAAAAGAACCACTATTATCTTGCTATTGCCCCAGATCCAGAGTGGCTGTGTACTTAGGCTTGGCCTTATCATCACATTGACAGATAAATTGAGTAGAAAGAAATTGTGCTTGGCAGATAAGGCATGGAGGAAATTTCAGTGAGAATTTGGTCATTTTTCCTCTTCATCGGAGTGGGTATGGTTGGTCAATTAAAAATATAATTTAAGAGACACTGAAAACAAAACAAAACAAACCATTCCATGAAAAGTTCTGTTTTGCTTACCTTTCTCCTAAAATGTTCTCAAACCAAAAGTAAGATATCCTACTCTCATGAATCATTGCTTTGTTTATATTTAGTATATTCTGTTGAACGGAATCCAGTTGTAGAAGATTAAAATTCATTAATTCAGCAAACATTTATCATGCTTCAACTATCTCCCAGACACTTCTCAGTGCTGGGTATAGAGGAGAGAATAAGTTATTTAATTTTCTTGCCCAAGTTAATTTCTATTTTAGTTGATACTAAAGAAGGGGGAGACAGATAATTCCAGGCAATGAGGACTATTAGGAAGGAAATAAAAGCATTCTGTTGTAAAATGAGTGAGTTAATGGTGGGGGGATGTCATCAAATTCAGTGGTCAGACCAATGAGCAGGTGATATTTGAGCTGAGCCCACAGTAACAAGAAGGATTCAGGACTGCAGAGACAGGAGAAGAGAAATCCAGGCGGAGTGCTCAGTATGTGCAATGGCTCAAAAGACAGAGAAGTGGGCTGTTTTGAAGATCAGAGAGTAAGCCAGGGAACTAGCGTGTGGTGAAAGAAAGTGAGAATTATAGGAAGTGGCTAGTAGGCTGTGGTTTAATATATGCTAGGAAACCTGTTGCTACATTTTGAATTAGGGAAGAGACATGGCCTGATATACGTGTTTTAAAAGTCTCTCCAGCTACCATGAAGGAAATAGTTTTAGGTGGGATCTGGAAGGGAAATCGAGAGATGAGTTAGGAGAGATGTTGGGGTTTTAGTCTAGTTGTGAGTTGTGGTTGGATTAAGGAGGCATTTCAGTGTAGAACAAATAGTATTTGCTGATGTACTGGGTGTTGGAATGAGAGAAAGGAAAGAACTAAGCATGTTTCTTAAGTTTTTGGTTTCAGCAACTGGGCTGATGGAGTTGCTATTTTCTGCGATCAAGGGGAGGAAAAGCTTGGTGGGGAGCACAAGAGTTTCTATTTGTGTATGCTATGTTTGAAATAAGCCTTTGACATGCAGATGAATACTAAGGATGCAATATGTAAGTATATATTTGGGCATCATTAAGAATTGGATGTTATTTAAATCATGTGATTGGACAGGAGCACCTGGGAACAGAGCATAGATATGAAGCCAGAGGGCGCAGGATGGAGGCATTGATGGATTTGTAAGTAAGTTGGGTATAAGGAAAGGACACTGGATAGGAGCAACCAGCGAGTTACAAAGAAAATCTTAAGAGTGAGGTAGCAAATGTTTGAATATAAAATGTTTAAATGTAGTTGAGAGTTCTAAAAATGTGAAGATTGAGGTGTGTATGCTCGATGTGATAAATGGGGAGACTGGTGACTTTGATAAGAAAAGGTAATTTTTGATGGCACAGCAGGGTAAAACCCAAAAAACCCAGTTCCATCAAGTTGATTTGTAGAAGCCAGATTTAAGTAGGAAGAGTGGACGGAAAGCAAGAAATTCAATAGTGACTGGAGGTAACTCTTTGGAGAAAGTTTGCAATTAAATGGAGTGGAAAAATGAGGTGATTTGCAGTAAAGGGCAGTGGAAGGTTTTATGTTTTAATTTGGAAACAATTTCAAATTTAGGAAAACTTGCAAAAATAATATTAGTACCAAGAACTCACCAATACCAAGATTCACCTATTTTTAACTTTTACTTCCATTTACTCTATCATTTGCTGTCTATCCTTTTTCATTATCCAGCTTTTGCATGCAAATTAAACAATTGGAAATACCATGGGCTTGGGTTAGGCACACCTTAGTCATCAAAGTCACATCTTTTCCTTTTAACACTAACACGGTCTCTTGCAGCAGATTTTCCCAATGCAATACGTTGTTAGATTTCTTGACTGCTACTACCATGGGTATCAATTATGGATGCAAGTAAAATGAAAGCCTTGACAACTTCAGTATTTTCTCCGTTTATCATGATGTTGCTTATTGGTCCAGTTGTGAGAATTATATTTTACATTAAGGTGTAATCCATATTGTAATCTTTGCTCTTCATCAGTTACTTCTTCAAGTCCTCTTCACTTTCTGCAAGCAAGGTTATGTCATCTGAATATAGCAGGTTGTTCATTCCTGCCATAACAACAGGTATGAAAATAACATATGCAATGATATCCTTCAGCAGTCATACTTTACTCAAATTGTATGCATCCAAATCATCTCTGCTGTGAACAAGATGGAAAATAAAGAGAATACCCCCAAAACTTAGAGAAAGTCAGTGGCTGTTTTCTGGTAGAAATGTACCTTGATTTTTAAAAATTGCGTAGTTCACTAGATGAAGAATTTGGAGTCCTTGTACAGTATTATGACAATCCTCAATACAGTTGAATTTTTATCAATAGCATAGCTTAAAACAAAGGAATTTTGGTATTCAGCTCTTGAGTACAAAACTTTTGGGAGAATAAAGAGGATACGACCCATCAAAGTACATCTCAAGAGAATAACACCTACTCCAATGGGGGAAGTCACATGCAAAGTATGGACTTCGAATGTAAAGTATTTGAAAGTATTGCTATGAATTGGAGAACGTAGAAAATTTGAGACAATTCAGATAACAGTAATTTTCAGGAAAATTTGCAATAAACTTAGCTTCCCTGTTGTACATTTCAGTAGAGTTGAGGCAGCACCTCATTGAAGAATGATGATCAAGTAATTGAAGGAAATGCATATGAGTGAGATTAATTGGGACTTATTTGTCACTGAGCCTGTCATATTTTGACATTGTTCCTTAGATACAATTTCTGTGACTTTTATGGGAAGAGCATGCAATAGTGTGAAGTCAGCGATGAGAAACCACTCTGCAATAACAACATTCACCATACTGGGATTGACAAATGACCCACAACTACAGATTTTGATTTTCATCTACGTGTTTATCACATATATGTTAAGTGTAATTGGAAATCTGACTATCATTTATCTCATCTTGGTGGATTCTCATCTAAAAACAGCTATGTATTTTTTTCTTCAAAATTTCTCCTTTATAGAAATCACATTCACAACTGCGTGTGTCCCCCAATACCTGCACATTATATCATCTGGGGATAGAACCATCACTGTCAAAGCATGCTTCACCCAGATATTTTTTATTGTCCTCTTTGCAGCTACAGAATTTTTTCTCTTGGCCGTCATGTCCTATGACCGCTATGTGGCCATCTGCAAACCGCTGCAGTACGTGACCATCATGAATAACAGAGTCTGCAGGATTCTCATCCTCTGTTGTTGGGTGTCTGGACTATTGATTATCCTTCCATTCCTTAATTTGAGCCTCCATCTGGAATTTTGTGACTCTGTCATCGACCATTTTTACTGTGATGCTTCTCCAATACTGAAGAATTCATGTTCAGATACATGGTTCATAGAGCAGGTTGTTATAGTCTGTGCTCTGGTGACCTTCATAATGACCCTTGTGTGTGTAGTTCTGTCCTACATGTATATTATTAGGATGACTCTACAATTTCCCTCTGCCCAGCAAAGGAAGAAAGCCTTCTCCACCTGTTCATCGCACATGATTGTGGTTTCTGTCACCTATGGCAGCTATATATTCATCTATATCAACCCTTCAGCAAAGGATGAAGTGGCCATTAATAAGGCAGTTTCTCTGCTTGCTACATCTGTTGCCCCTTTGTTGAACCCCTTCATTTACACCCTGAGAAATAAGCAAGTAAAGCAGTCTTTCAATGACATCCTCAGAAGATTTGCATTTCTTTCAAAGAAGGAATAGAGTAGCATATTGGGAGCTCAAATTGAAAGAAAAGATAAACCATTAGAATGTAGGTGGAAATTTGTGCCTTGAGAGTTGTGGGTGCTAATGAAATCAATTAAGGAGAGTTGAGAGTGAAGTCTAAGAAAGGATTCTGAAGTACCCAGCGTTATGAAGATGGGCATTTCTCTACAGTCCTGAAATTACCAAACTCTTTTATCTCTTCCTAATATGCAACTAAATTAACATTTCTTGATGTGTGTCATAGAGTTGATTGTGACTCATAGCGACCCTATAGGACAGAGCAGAACTACCCCATGGAGTTTCCTATGCTGAAATCTTTACGGGAGCAGATCGAGATGTCTTTTTATCCATGGAGCTGCTAGTTGTTTAGGACCGTGGACCAGCTGTTACCAGCCAAGCGCTTAACCATTGTGCCACCAAGGCTCCTTTAACACTTCTTAGTCTTTTGAAATATCTATTAGTCATTAGTTTTTTGTGTGAAAACTATTCTGGTCATGCCAATGTTTCCTCTTCCTTGCAGTTCACCTCTTCCAAAGTGTCTTCCTTTTTCAAGATAAAATATAAGGCTGGTTTCATCTTCAAGTCAGTCTAGGTAATGCTGTTCTCACAATAAATACTGCATGGATTTGCACAGCTTGCTAATATAACAATATCCCTTGCCCCTTCCAATTTGAACTTATTAAAACATATGACAAAAACAAAAAAAGATCAGCAACATAAACAAAAATGTAACAATATAGTCTTTAAAGATAACTGTTAGACTTCTTCTCCTGAGTAATCGCTTCAAGAATAAGTAGAAAAATCAGATACAAGAAGAAATCATTGGCTTAAGGGCATCAGATTGCTGCTGAAACAATGAGAATCAGAGAGACCAAGATTCTGCGAAGGGTAGAACTGCAGAAGGATGAGCTGATTTTGTGTAGTTGCTTTTGCCCTCGGTAGCTTTTCAGATCATGACCGTGGTGGATTAAAGACAGTTGCAAATTCTTAGTCACTTTCGCCATCAAGTGATGGAGTTCATTTCTTCTCTCTTTTAACTGCACTGGACCTGTGACTTGCTTTTGACCACTAGAATGTGGTAGAAGTGAAGTGTGACTTCAGAGTTGAAGTACAAAGAAGTCTTGTAGCTTCCACTTTGCTCTTTTGGAACACATGCCTAGAGGAAGCCAAATGCAGTGTGAGAAGTTTGAATACCCTGAAAGTGCTGAGTAATGTGGATGCCCAAGCTAGCCTTCTGGGCAGTTTTGTGGAGGGAGACATGTCTGGCCAGCCTCATTTATTTCAGCCATCCCATCCAGACATATGACTTAAGAGGCGATCTTGGATAAGCCACCCAGTCTAGCCTTCAGATGATTCCAAAGCCAGTTACTATCTGGTTGCAACTGCATGAGAGACCAGAGGGAAAATCACCCAGTTGATTCCAGTCAACCCTCAAAACTATGACATATAATAAGTTGTTTCAAGTCACTAAGATTAGAAATTATTTCTTATGCAGCAATAGATAACCAAAATAAGGGTTCAGGGAGAGTGTTTCCTGGGCATAGGGATTCTTGAGGACCAAGGAACCAGCAGAACTTTCAGTGGCTTTGCAGGGCTGGAGAACCCATTTTGGATCCTTAAAGTGTCTAGAACACCTGAAAATTCTTCAAGCTATAGGATTTTGATTTGTGCACCTTTCTGTACATATAGTATATTTCAGAAAGTGTTAATTAAAAACTTTTAAAAAATCCAAAACTTGGGTTTTATTAAAAATTTGGAGTTACAAATAATGGATAGAAAATTGCCTAGGTGAAATTGAAATATATTGCATTTTCAAAGAAGACAATAGAAGTGATATGATCATGGGGAAATATCTGTAATGGACTCTAAATTCGTTAAGAAAGCTACTGTTTTTAGTCATACTGTCATGTGCCTGCCATTTTATGTATTGTTTCTAATCCCCAAAACAATATTTAAAAAAACAAACAAAAAAACAATATTTACAGGTATTTAAAAGGTAGAGAAAATGAGGTTATGGAAGTTAAGTAGTTTTATAAGTGATCGTTCCATGATTCAAATCTACTTTTATCTGGCTCCAAACTTGTATTAATTTCAGAGCCAGATAATGCCCAAGAGAAACACATTTCATCAAGGTAATTTTAAGAAATGACTCAAGAAAAGCCTGCATTTATATTTAGATAAGCAAAGTTTAAATCATGGCATGACACAAAATTTTAGAATAATATTCTATACTTAAAGGTCCAAGACAAAATGAATTACTTGAGATATACTACATACTATTTTAATGTAAGAATTTTTAAATGCTTTTTCAAAAGCTTCTTCTACCTTCTGTATTATCTACTAAATGCAATGTCCAAACAACTTTTAGATTCTACCTTATATTCCCTCAGACACCCCGCCCGAATGTGCAATTTTTTTTTTCCTGATCAACAGAGCTTTCTTTGTCCCCAGTGACTGGAAAATGAAGACAGTAAGACGTATTTGGGTTTTACTGTCAAATATCTATAAATTCTACTAGACTTTCCTTCTAGTAGTGGTTTTTCTTTATTGGGAACAATGGCCCAGGATTAAACTACTACAACCACCGTTAATGGATCGATCTCCTTAGATGTGTTCCAGTAAAATATCCAGAATAATATTGACAATGAACTGTGCATTTCTTTTGGCCCTCAACAACACAACTTCCTATTTCCCTTTATGGATAGGACAATTCTGGGTCAATTTCAAGGAACATTCCAGAAATGATTATTCATTTTTCTCATCTGTTTTCTAGGAGATGTTATCCGTAGGTGTTCCAAAATTGTTAAATTGGAAAAGTTTTGTTATATATATTTTTACCATAGTAAGAAAAAGAGATGGACTACAAAAAAAGTTTATCTTAATGTAGCTCTAGTTTTGTCTTTCGGCTTTTATTTTGTCATTTGTGATCTTTAAAATAGATATTAACTAAAACCTATTAGTATTGATGAATACATAATATTGCTTGTAAACATTTTTAGAATTTCAGGTATACTTTTTATTTTGTCAATGTTTTATGTAATTTGTCCCTTTCAACCATTATTATAGATGCATGTTTCTATTTATATGCACAATATAACCTACTTCACAAAATTAGTCATTGTTTCCCTGGTGGAAGTCTTGTTTGGGACTAGATCATGCTGAAAAAAACCTTGGTGTATTACATTCCAATCCCATACTAGTTTTTCTCTTCTGCTTTTAGGCCAGGTCATGGCTTCTCTCCAAGAACCAGTTATTTGTGTTAGTGGGGGATATTTGTGAGGCTTCAATATTGGATATTAGAAATTGTCTACAAATCATGATATTTTCAGTTCAAAAGTTCGATTCTTTGCCTTGTGTTTGTCACCACCTGTCAGAGGATTGCTAGAGTTTTCCGTTAGAGAATTATAGAAACTATCTAATATGATTATTGTATTAGATTAGTAATGAAAATGTTTCCAATTTTATCTCAGTTTGGGGGAGAAGTGGAAGTTTGAGTTGGTTTTGTTTAATCCCATTTAAGGACAAGCATGGATGATTTTTTCATCTTCATCACTATCCTTTAAGATGTCTAGAGTACCATCCAATGTGGAAGAGAATTGTGAGTTTTCCAGGTCATTGAAACTTGCTGTCTTCAGTGGGCGTTGGGATGAAGATTAAGCACATTATTAGCACCGGTAGGTGAAAGACTGTTTACTGTTCATGCAGGGTCTTCTTTTTTGACCTAAGGTGCTTTTTGAAAAATTATGAGGTATATTGCAAAACTTTTTGGAGGGAATGGCTTGAAACTTTTATAGCTCTCTGGAGTAAGGCACTCAGGTCACCTTCTTATCTAGTCCTATGGGGGAAGGAAGAGCTGGGTATAAAAGTGGCCTAAAGTGCAAGGTGCTGCAGAGCAGAGCTGAAGTGGCATGTAAGGGGGCAAAAATAAAGAACCCCTAATCCCTGCACTCTCTTGATTCTGTGAGGTATATAGGGGAGCAGCATTACTGACCCTGATTCTCCACTTCTCTGGCCACCTACCCCAGAAATTCCAGGATATTCTTCCTAAGCCCCACTTTGAATCCAAGCTTTCAGCTGAAAATACCATGATCTGTTGGCAGCTGTTAAAAATCATAATGTGAAAGTGTTCAAATCTTTGGCATGTGTATAGAGAAATGGCATGTGTTATAGAGAAAGAAAGCCCAGATTTCATTGACAGGGTTTGGACAAAACTTACAGAGTGGGAAAAAAAAAAAAAAGATTAAAGAGTACTTGTGGATTGTTGCCCTGAGATGATCCAACATACTATCATTATAGCTTCCACTGCTAAAAGCATAATGAAAATGGTGTGTCCCAATCTTATCCTATGTGGCTCATAAAGAACCTGAAGGCATTCTCCTGTTCAGGGCACTGCCACAGACACAAAAATGCTAATGATAATGGGACAAGCTCATCTACCAGTTGATATCAGTGGGTAAGTCAAGACGTATTGTGACTGCCTCTGTGGTCTGATGTCCAAAGTTTTCATTACACAGATCATGTTCAATTGATTGGAAAGTCAGAAGACTCAATCTCCATGACTCTGACTGTGGCTTTTCCATACCTCCGCCAACTGTGATGACTGAAAAACCCTAAAAATATTCAGGGAGTTTCTTGCCTTGTAAAGTTCCTTGGAATTATGTGGGCAGATTCACCACAGTCAATCTCTCTAAGGTTTAAGAAAAATGCTACTGCTTACAAAAGAAAGGGCTGAATGTTTCTGATACAGAATCTACCACGGTGTGTCAGACTTGTGACTTCTGTCACAAATTGGCCTGTTTGCGTTGCGGTGAAGGAAGCCACATTACACGGGGTATGCTCCCTGCCCATTCATGGTAAATTGGCTGCATTAGACATTTGATTCCTCAAGGGACTACTGATGATGTCTTAACTCTGTTCACAATATTTCATGTTATGATGTTGCACTTCCAGTATGATCAGTCAACACTGGCCACATCATTTTGGCCCTGAAACAAAACTAACTTTTCAGCATTTCAGACCATCTTCATTTAGACAATGATTGATCTTTTGTAGTAAATCCACAAAGCAATGGGCTGATAGTCAAAATATTTGATTGATATTCTATACACTTATGCTGTTGTAACAGATACTGGTGAATGTATTGCATGGGAATAGATGTTTTCCATATGTGCAGTATTGCTCCTGATTGTAATGGATGGTCCCAGTAAGGAAATGCCAAAATTTCAGGGCAATGGTAGTGTGAAGATTTGCACCACTGGGAGCACACTAGACTCTACCTGCCCAAGCATGTGGTTATGATAAAACAGTGCTGGACAGGAGGGGAATGAAATTACTATAATGATTAAAGAGCCGGTAAAGAAAAAAGGGCTATTAAGGAAACCATTCAATGGACTGTACAGTGTGCCCTTTCACTCAGATCAGTTAGTTCTAGTGAGCATTTTGAATTACCAGTGTCAGCAATTGGCAGTTATGAGACTGAAGCCTGTGGCAGAAGGACATTGCTACTAGGCAAAGGTGGCCCCAGGCCTTTTGACATGGCACTTGTCTTGCATTGCTATTTAGTATATCCTATTTGAACGACAATAATAACTAATTAAGAAACAATGTTGTTGTTGTTGTTGTTAGGTGCCATTGAATCGGTTCCGACTCAGCGACTCTATGCACAACAGAATGAAACACTGCCTGGTCCTGAGTCATCCTTACAATCATTGTTATGCTTAAGCTCATTGTTGCTGCCACTGTGTCAATCCACCTCGTTGAGGGTCTTCCTCTTTTCCGCTGACCCTGTACTCTGCCAAGCATGATGTCCTTCTCCAGGGACTCATCCCTCCTGACAACATGCCCAAAGTATGTAAGATGCAGTCTCACCATCTTTGCTTCTAAGGAGCATTCTGCTTGTACTTGTTCTAAGACAGATTTGTTCATTCTTTTGGCAACCCATGGTATATTTAATATTCTTTGCCAACACCACAATTCAAAGGCATCAATTCTTCTTCTGTCTTCCTTACTCATTGTCCAGCTTTCACATGCATATGATGTGATTGAAAATACCATGGCTTGGGTCAGGTGTACCTTAGTCTTCAAGGTGACATCTTTGCTCTTCAACACTTTGAATAGGTCCTTTGCAGCAGATTTACCCAATGCAATATGTCTTTTGGTTTCTTGACTGCTGCTTTCATGGACGTTGATTGTGGATCCAAGGAAAATGAAATCCTTGACAACTTCAATCTTTTCTCCATTTATCATGATGTTGTTCATTGGTCCAATTGTGAGGATTTTTGTTTTCTTTATGTTGAGGTGCAATCCATACTGAAGGCTGTGATCTTTCATTTTCATTAGTAAGTATTTCAAGTTCTCTTCACTTCTAGCAAGCAAGGTTGTGTCATCTGCATAATGCAGGTTGTTAATGAGTCTTCCTCCAATCCTGATGCCCCATTCTTCTTCCTATAGTCCAGCTTCTCATATTATTTGCTAAGCATACAGGTTGAATAGGTATGGTGAAAGAATACAACCCTGACACACAATAGGTGTTCTTATATCTTGACGTCAACATTTTGGTGTGGTTCTGAATGAAAAACACCAGTAAAGTTGTGATTGTTTAATTTCTTAGTTTCCTAAGAAAATGCCACAAAGTAGGTGGCCTTAAAGAACAGAAATTTATTGTTTCACATTCCTGGAGGTTAGAAGTCCAAATTCAGGGTATAGGCTGGGCTAGCTCTGTCTCTCTTGGCTCCAGTGGAATATTCTTCCTTGTCTGTCTCATCTTCTGTTGTCCCTGAGCATTTATTGTGTTTGTTGGCTTGTAGACAGACAAGTATTTACACGATGTGTTCCCCTCTGTGTCTTTGTCTCCATGTCTGTTCTCCCCTTTTATAAGACACCACTTAAAGCGATTAACACTAGGACGCATTCTACTTTAGTATGACGTAATTAGTTTAACTGACAATAGGTTCACATTCACAGGTACAGGGGTTAGGTGTTTAACATATCTTTTTGGGTGACACAACTGAATTCTTAACATCCACAAAGTACTTATGCTTAAATATATATGGTACACCCCAGAAAGGAGTAAACCAGGCATCAGTTGAATCTTTCAATTGCATAAAAAGTGGACAATCATGCCTCACATATAGCTATTCCACCAGTGGAATCTTCCTTGGACTTCTTGGGGCTGTTGGCAAATCAAAGTCCTGAGACTGCTTGGTCCTGATTCACAAATGAGCTAAGTTAAAAACTGATGGGATGTACTGGACTATTGTGGTTTGGCAGCCACAGAGGAAACTATTAACTAGTTTACTTGGGTAAAACTAAAAAAAAACCCAAGCCCATTGCTGTCAAGTTGATTCCGGCTCATAGCAACACTATGAGGCAGAGTAAATAATCTCTCCATGTCCATCATTGCCCAGTAGGAAGCCAGAGTCTAGGGATATAAAATGATTGCTTTCTTCTTTCAAGAAATTTTTAGTAGTTGTTTCTGCTTATTTTTTATTTATAATGCAAAACTGTTATTCAAAAACCAATTTTGGGGGAGATGTTCATAGTGAGTACACATGAAACAATGTTGTGTGCTATGCCCAAAGGGTGTGTGTTATTCCCAAAGAATGGGAAACAGTCTACTGATTTTTCTTGATCTATCTTTTTTTCCCCCTATCTTGCATTCTTTTGGTTTTATTTATTTTCATCTTATTTCTCTATTATCTTGAAATTATATGATCTTTTGCTATTCTTTGAGTTGTTACTGTCCTAGGCTGGGTTCACTAGAGGAAGATTCTGAGACAATGATTGGCAGGCAAGTAGTTTGTTTAGGAGATGAAAGATGGCTGGCAAAGTGAGAGAAGAAAGAGTAGGATAATAATAAGAGTTATTCAGTATGGATTACACCTCAACATAAAGAAAACAAAAATCCTTACAACTGGACCAATGAGCAACATCATGATAAACGGAGAAAAGATTGAAGTTGTCAAGGATTTCATTTTCCTTGGATCCACAATCAACAGCCATGGAAGCAGCAGTCAAGAAATCAAAAGACGCATTGCATTGGGTAAATCTGCTGCAAAGAACCTCTTCAAAGTGTTGAAGAGCAAAGATGTCACCCTGAAGACTAAGGTACACCTGACCCAAGCCATGGTATTTTCAATCACATCATATGCATGTGAAAGCTGGACAATGAGTAAGCAAGACCGAAGAAGAGTTGACACCTTTGAATTGTGGTGTTGGCGAAGACTATTGAATATACCATGGGCTGCCAAAAGAACAAACAAATCTATCTTGGAAGAAGTGCGGCCAGAATGCTCCTTAGAGGCAGGGATGTTGAGACTGTGTCTTACATACTTGTCAGGAGGGATGAGTCCCTGGAGAAGGACATCATGCCTGGCAGAGCACAGGGTCAGCGGAAAAGAGGAAGACCCTCAACGAGGTGGATTGACACAGTAGCTGCAAAAATGAGCTCAAGCATAATGATTCTAATGATGGCGCAGGACAGGGCAGTGTTTCGTTCTGTTGTGCATAGGGTCGCTATGAGTCGGAACCGACTTGGTGGCGCCTAACAACAATAACAATCTTATTGCACTCATAAAGGAGAAAGGTGGGGAAATTCCACTTTTATCGTTATTTGCATGGTAAGGATCAGCATGAGCACAATTAACACCTAGAAATTGATCCAGTCCTCACCTTCCCATATCTCCATTTTCATTGCCAGGCAGCCAGGTGGTGCACTCTCTTCAAGCTCCAGCCACCCAGAGCTGGTTTGGAGATCACAAGTTAGAATACTCTCTCCTTCAGAAGATGGAAGGAATACAGGAAGTCACTATTCCGAAAAGAATTGGTCGATGTTCAACCATTTCAGGAGGTAACAAATGATGAGGAATTGATGGTACTGAAGGAAGAAGTTCAAGCTACACTGAAGGCATTGGTGAAAAACAAGTCTCCAGGAATTGATGGAATACCAACTGAGATGTTTCAACAAGCTGATGCAACACTAAGTGCTCATTTATCTGTGCCAGGAAATTTGGAAGACTGCTACCTGGCCAACAGACTAGAAGAGATCCATATTTATGCCTATTCCAAAGAAAGGTGATCCAACAGAATGGGGAACTTACAGAACAATATCATTAATATTACACGCAAGTAAAATTTTGCTGAAGATCACTCAAAAGCAGCTGCAGCAGTATATTGTGTCAATCCAGATTTAGAAAAGGACGTGTGACCAGGGATATCACTGCTCATGTAAGATGGATTCTGGCTGAAAACAGAATACCGGAAGGATGTTTACCTGTGTTTTATTGACCGTGTGGATCATAACAAATTATGGATAACATTGAGAAGAATGGCAATTCCAGAACACTTGCTTGTGCTCATGAGGAATCTGTACATAGATCAGACGGCAGTCATTTAAACAGAAAAAGGGGATACTGCATGGTTTAAGTCAGGAAAGTTGTGTGTCAGGGTTGTATCCTTTCACCATACCTATTCAATCTGTATGCTGAGCAAATAATCTGAAAAGCTGGACTACAGGAAGAAAAACAGGGCATTGGGGTTGGGGGAAGAGTCATTAACAACCTGCGATATGCAGATGACACAACCTTTCTTGCTGAAAGTGAAGAGGACTTGAAGTACTTACTGAAGAAAATCAAAGACCATGGCCTTCAGTATGGATTACACTCAACATAAAGAAAGCAAAAATCCTCACATCTGGATCAATAAGCAACATCATAATAAATGGGGAAAAAATTGAAGTTGTCAAGGATTTCATTTCACTTGGATCCACAATCAACATTCATGGAAGCAGCAGTCAAGAAATCAAAAGACACACTGCATTGGGTAAATCTGCTGCAAGGGACCTCTTTAAAGTGTTGACGAAGCAAAGACGTCACCTTGAAGACTAAGGTGTGTCTGACCCCAGCCATGGCATTTTCAATCTCCTCATATGCATGTGAAAGCTGGACAATGAATAAGGAAGGCTGAAGAAGAATTGACACCTTTGAATTGTGGTGTTGGGGAACACTGAATATACATACCGTGGACTGCCAAAAGAGCGAACAAATCTGTCTTGGAAGAGCTATGACCAGAACGCTCCTTAGAGGCAAGGATGGTGAGACATGTTTCAGGAAGGATCAGTCCCTGGAGAAGGACATCACGCTTGGTAAAGTTCAGGGTCAGCGGCAAAGAAGAAGATCCTCAACGAGGTGGATTGACACAGTGGCTGCAATAATGAGCTCAAGCATAACGATGATTGTAAGGATGGTGCAGGACTGGGCAGTGTGTTTTGTTATGTTGTGCATAGAGTCTCTATGAGTCAGAACCGACACAATGGCACCTAACAACAACAATCTTTGGCTGAAAAGTGGACTTCAGGAGTAGCCTCAGTTCTCAGTTAGCCAGGTGTCCAGGCGCTAGTCTCAGAGGTTCCTTCAGCCTCTGTCAGACCGGTAAGTCTCGGTTTTTTTGTGAATTTGGATTTTGTTCTACATTTTTCTCTTGCTCCGTCCGGAAGCCTGTGTTGTGATCCCTGTCAGTGTGGTTGGTGGTGGTAGCTGGGCACCATCTAGTTCTGGGCTAAGGCTGGTGGAGATTGTGCTTCATGTGCTGTATTAGTTCTTTGGACTGATATTTTCCTTGTGTCTTTGGTTTTCTTCTTTCTCCTTTGCTCAGAACGTGATGGGGCCAATAGATGTATTTTAGATGGCCGCTCATAAGCTTTTTAAGATTCCAGAAAATACTCACCAAAGTAGAATGTAGAACATTTCTTTATGAAATATGTTTTGTCAATTGACCTAGATGTCCTCTAGACCATGGTCCCAAGGCCTTAGCCCAGTAACTTGGTCCCTCAAGGTGTTTGGATGTGTCTAGGAAGCTTTTATGACTTTGCCTTGTTCAAGTTGTTCCTTTTACCAAAGTTAATACTGGCCCACTATCTAGTTAGTGATCTCTACTCCCCACGTTCCCCTCTTTCGTAACCATTAAAGATTTTTTTTTTTCTGTGTGTAAACCTTTTCTTGAAATTTTATAGTAGTGGTCTCATACAATATTTGTTCTTTTGTGACTGACTTATTAAACTCAGCATAATGGCCTTCAGATTCATCCATGTTGTGAGATATTTCACGGATTCTTCATTGTTCTTTGTCATTGTGTAGTATTGCATCATGTTTTTTGTTATTGTTGTTGTTGTTAGGTGCTATCGAGTCGGTTCTGACTCATAGCGACCCCATGCACAACAGACGAAACACTGCCTGGTCCTGCGCCATCCTTACAATCCTTGTTATGCTTGAGTTCATTGTTACAACGACTGTGTCAATCCACCTCGTTGAGGGTCTTCCTCTTTTCCACTGACCCTGTACTCTGCCAAGCATGATGTCCTTCTCTGGGGACTCATCCCTCCTGACAACATGTCCAAAGTATGTAAGAAGCAGTCTCACCATCCTTGCTTCTAAGGAGCATTCCGGTTGTACTTCTTCTAAGACAGATTTGTTAGTTCTTTTGGCAGTCCATGGTATATTCAATATTCTTCACCAACACCACAATTCAAAGGCATCAACTCTTCTTCAGTCTTCCTTATTCATTGTCCAGCTTTCACATGCATATGATGCAATTGAAAATACCATGGCTTGGGTCAGGTGCACCTTAGTCTTCAGGGTGACATCTTTGCTCTTCAACACTTTGAAGAGGTCCTTTGCAGCAGATTTGCCCAATGCAATGCGTCTTTTGGTTTCTTGACTGCTGCTTCCATGGACGTTGATTGTGGATCTAAGGAAAATGAAACCCTTGACAACTTCAATCTTTTCTCCGTTTATCATGATGTGCTCATTGGTCCAGTTGTGAGGATTTTTGTTTTCTTTATGTTGAGGTGCAATCCATACTGAAGGCTGTGGTTTTTGATCCTCATTAGTAAGTGCTTCAAGTCCTCTTCACTTTCAGTAAGCAAGGTTGTGTCATCTGCATAACGCAGGTTGTTAATGAGTCTTCCTCCAATCTTGATGTCCCGTTCTTCTTCATATAGTCCAGCTTCTCAGATTATTTGTTTAGCATACAAATTGAATAGGTATGGTGAAAGAATACAACCCTGACACACACCTTTCCTGACTTTAAACCAATCAGTATCCCCTGGTTCTGTCCGAACAACTGCCTCTTGATCTATGTAAAGGTTCCTCATGAGCACAATTAAGTGTTCTGGAATTCCCATTCTTCACAGTGTTATCCATAGTTTGTTATGCTCCACACAGCCAAATGCCTTTGCATAGTCAATAAAACACAGGTAAACATCCTTCTGGTATTCTCTGCTTTCAGCCAGGATCCATCTGTCATCAGCAGTGATATCCCTGGTTCCACATCCTCTTCTGATACTGGCCTGAATTTCTGGCAGTTCCCTGTTGATATACTGCTGCAGCAGTTTTTGAATGATCTTCAGCAGAATTTTGCTTGAGTGTGATATTAATGACATTGTTCTATAATTTCCACATTCAGATGGATCACCTTTCTTGAGAATAGGCATAAATATGGATCTCTTCCAATCAGTTGGCCAGGAAGCTGTCTTCCATATTTCTTGGCATAGATAAGAGAGCACTTCCAGTGCTGCATCTGTTTGTTGAAACATCTCAGTTGGTATTCCATCAATTCCTGGAGCCTTGTTTGTCACCAATGCTTTCAGAGCAGCTTGGACTTCTTCCTTCAGTACCATCGGTTCCTAATCATATGCCACCTCTTGAAATGGTTGAATATTGACTAATTCTTTTTGGTATAATGACTCTGTGCATTCCTTCCATCTTCTTTTGATGCTTCCTGCATCATTTAATATTTTCCCCATGGAATCCTTCACTATTGCAACTCGAGGCTTGAATTTTTTCTTCAGTTGTTTCAGCTTGAGAAATGGCTAGTGTGTTCTTCCCTTTTGGTTTTCCATCTCCAGCTCTTTGTACATGTCATTATAATACTTCACTTTTTCTTCTCGAGAGGCCCTTTGAAATCTTTTGTTCAGTTGTTTTATTTCATCAATTCTTCCTTTTGCTTTAGCTGCTTGACCCTCAAGAGCAAGTTTCAGAGTCTCCTCTGACATCCATCTTGGCCTTTTCTTTCTTTCCTGTCTTTTCAGTGACCTCTTGTTTTCTTCATGCATGATGTCCTTGATGTCATCCCACAACTCGTCTGGTATTTGGCCGCTAGCGTTCAACGTGTCAAATCTGTTCTTCAGATGGTCTCTAAACTCAGGTGGAATATACTCAAGGTCATATTTTGGCTCTCGTGGACTTGTTCTGATTTTCTTCAGTTTCAGCTTGAACTTGCATATGAGCAATTGATGGTCTGTTCCACAGTCGGCCCCTGGCCTTGTTCTGACTGATGTTATTGAGCTTTTCCATCATCTCTTTCCACAGATGTAGTCAATTTGATTCCTGTGTGTTTCATCTGGCGAGGTCCATGTGTACAGTCTCCGTTTATGTTGGTGAAAGAAGGTATTTGCAATGAAGAAGTCGTTGGTCTTGCAAAATTCTATCATTTGGTCTCTGGCGTTGTTTCTATCACCAAGGCCATATTTTCCAACTACTGATCCTTCTTTGTTTCCAGCTTTCTCATTCCAATCGCCAGTAATTATCAATGCATCTTGATTGCATGTTCAATCAATTTCAGACTGCGTCAGCTGATAAAAATCTTCTATTTCTTCATCTTTGGCCCTAGTGGTTGGTGCGTAAATTTGAATAATAGTCGTATTAACTGGTCTTCCTTGTAGGCATCTGGATATTTTCCTATCACTGACAGCGTTGTACTTCAGGGTAGATCTTGAAACTTTATTTTTGACGATGAATGCAACACCATTCCTCTTCAAGTTGTCATTCCCAGCATAGTAGACTATATGATTGTCTGATTCAAAATGGCCAATACCAGTCCATTTCAGCTCACTAATGCCTAGGATATTCATGTTTATGCGTTCCATTTCATTTTTGATGATTTCCAATTTTCCTAGATTCATACTTCATACATCCCAGGTTCCAATTATTAATGGATGTTAGCAGCTGTTTGCTCTCATTTTGAGTTGTTCCACATCAGCAAATGAAGGTCTCCAAAGCTTTACTCCATCTACGTCATTAAGATGGATTCTACTTTGAGGAGGCAGCTCTTCCCCAATCATCTTTTGAGTGCCTTCCAACCTGGGGGCTCATCTTCCAGCACTATATCAGACAATGTTCTGCTGCTATTCATAAAGTTTTCACTGGCTAATGCTTTTCAGAAGTAGCCTGCCGGGCCCTTCTACCTAGTCCATCTTAGTCTGGAAGCTCAGCTGAAACCTGTCCTCCATGGGTGACCCTGCTGGTATCTGAATACTGGTGGCATAGCCTCCAGCATCACAGCAACACACAAGCCCCCACAGTACAACAAACTGACAGACACGTGGGGGCTGTGTGAAGTATCTTAATTTTTTCAATGTGACAGCTGCCATCAGCTTTTTCCTCACTCACACTTGGTACAATTTTTGTTATAGTCAACCAATATCCTTCTTGGCTGTGATCTATTCACTTCTGTGACCACTGTGATGGATTAGAATTCATCATATATCCCTGCAGGACAGGTTCTCTTGGTTACTCTTCTGGTCTTATTGCTAGTTAGAAATTTTGTCTACATTGTCTGTGCCACTTAAATTCTGCCATCTGGTGTTTGTTTTATTGTAATCTTATCATCTCCATTGACAATAGGGACTTCCATTCCATTACAGCTTCTGCTACTGTCAAAATTGGCTCTCAGGTGACAATCAGCATTGAGATTCTCAGTGATGTCCGTTCTCTCCTTATCAATGCATTTCTTAACGCCTTAAGGAAGGTAGGGTCATCAATACCTGCCTGGGAACATAGTCAGCTAGTGTCTTCCTTGGTTTTATAAAATAAATTAATTTTTGCCTGCCCACTTGTCTTAGCTTTCTTCATTATTCTGTCATGGGAGTTTAAGCATCTTCACCTTATTTATTGTTATTTTCCAACTGGCATATGCCAGCTGCAAGCTGCATGCTTGGGAGTTCCACACAATGCCCCAACCTTGTGCCCTCTGTGCACAGAATCAGGATGGTTTCCCACTATCCCTTTGGGATGCCACCTGCAACCTTCTGACCTGTTGGCTCCCACTAATTTAGGGCTGGTTTCCCATGACTCCAGGATGCTGGCTGCAAATTGAGGAGTCTGTACAACATCCACCCTTCTGCTTTTCTGGCTCTCCCATCCCTGTGGGTTTGCTAATTTCCTGGAATACTTGCAGAATTTATGGAGCAGCATCTATCCTTAACAGCTACCTTTTTATATAACCAGAAAGGATACAAATGAAGAGATGCATAGGGTGGCATCTGGGGGGTGGGGGGTCTCTGTGCAGAGCTTCCATGCTCCCAGGGGATGCACTACCCTTCCGAGAGCAGAATATTTATTCTTTCCGACCTGGTAGCTGCACTGAGCTCCTGTTTTCCAAACCTTTATTGGCCTCACCATGTGGCCATGGTAAATTACCTTATGAGGTTTTGAGGCTAAGTCAATATTGGGTCTCAAGGTGATCACTCTTGATTTGGTCAGCCCCTACTCATTGACCTCAGGTGTGGTCTGGGCTCTCAGGAACCAGGACCAAAGTCCAAACTTGCAAAGAGGCTCCACACCTCTTGATGATCATTTAGATTGAATTCAGTGTTTGGCTTTTATAAATAAAATTTCTATTAACATTTTTGTACTCATTTCGATGGACATGTGAACTTGTTTTCTTGAGTAGACAGTGGGCACATTTATGTTTGGTAGGTACTATTAGAGCTCCACTCCTACCAGTAATGTATGAGAGTTCTAGTTGTTCTATATCCCTGTTAACACTTAATATTGCTATTTTTTAAGCCATATACTTTTTAGGATTTTATTATCATCTTTTGTAAATACCTGTTCAAATATTTTGAGATAAAAAAATTGGATTGTATTATTGATATACAGAAATTATTTATATACTCTGAATATGAGTCCATGGTTGGATATATGTATTGCAAAAATCTCAGTTTGTGAGTTTCATTTTTATTTCCTTGGTAGTGTGTTTTCATGATCAGAAGTTCTTTATTTTATTGAACCTAAATTTATGTATTTAAAAAAATTTATAATTAATACCTTTTGTATCTTAATAAATCCTTGCCTGCTCCAATGTCATGATGATGATATTATCCTCCATTTTCTTTTCTAAACT
This sequence comes from Loxodonta africana, assembly GCF_030014295.1. NCBI lineage: Eukaryota > Metazoa > Chordata > Mammalia > Proboscidea > Elephantidae > Loxodonta > Loxodonta africana. The sequence continues at coordinate 83,918,559 of NC_087345.1, forward strand.
TTACTTTTTTTTTCCTCCTAACTTTTACTTTCAGGTTTATTAACTGTCTTGAATTAATTTTCATTTTAAGGTAGGGATCAAGGACCATTTTTTAAAATAGTGATATCCAATTGTACCAGTACTATATATTGATAAGGTAATCCTTATGATCTTTGTTTCCTCTTACATTTACATTTCTTTGCTTCCATGTGGGTTATCCTTCAGCTTGAAGAAGCTCCTTTAATATTTATACCAGTACAGGTGTACAAGTAGCCTGTGATCAAGAACTGATGATACTGAAGGAAGAAGTACAAGCTGCACTGAAGGCATTGGCAAAAAATAAGGCTCCAGGAATTGATGGAATACCAGTTGAGATGTTTCAACAAATGGATGCAGCACTGAAAGTGCTCACTAATCTATGGCAAGAAATTTGGAAGACAGCTATCTGGCAACGCACTGGAAAAGATCTATATTTGTATCCATTCCAAAGAAAGGTGATCCAACAGAATGTAGAAATTGTCGAACAATATCATTAATATCACGTGCAAGTAAAATTTTGCTGAAGATCATTCAAAAGCAGTTGCAGCAGTATGTTGAAAGAAACTTCCAGAAATTCAATCCGGATCCAGAAGAGGGCACGGAACCAGCAATATCATTGCTGATGTCAGTTGGATCGTGGCTGAAAGCAGAGAATACCAGAAAGAAGTTTACTTTTGTTTTATTGACTATGCAAAGGCATTCAGCTGTGTGGATCATAACAAATTATGAATAACATTGTGAAGAATGGGAATTCCAGAATACTTAATAGTGCTCATGAGGAACCTGAACGTAGACCAAGAAGAAGTCTTTTGAAGAGAAAGAACAGATAGTGTGTGGCTTAAAGTCAAGAAAGTGTGTGTCAGGGTTGTATTCTTTTACTATACTTATTGAATATGTACACTGAGCAAATAATCTGAGAGTCTGGACTATATGAACAAGTATGTGCCATGAAGATTGAAAGAAGACTCATTAACAATCTGCCATATGCAGATGACACAACCTTGCTTGCTAAAAGTGTGGAGGACTTGAGGTATTTATTGATAAAGATCAAAGACTATAGCTTTCAGCATGAATTACACCTCAGCATAAAGAAAACAAAAATCCTCACAATTGGACCAATAAACAACATCAAGATAAGTGGAGAAAAGGTTAAAGTTGTCAAGGATTTCATTTAACTTGAATCTACACTCAACATCCATGGAAGCAGCAATCAAGAAATCAAAAGATGCATTGCATTGGGTAAATCTGCTGCAAAAGATGTGTTTTTAAGTGTTAAAAAGCAAATTTGTCATTTTAAGGACTAAGGTGCACCTGACCTGAACCATGGTGTTTTCAATCACCTCACATGCCTGCGAAAGCTGGAAAATGAATAAGGAAGACTGAAGAAGAATTGATGCCTTTGAATTGTGGCGTTGGTGAAGAATATTGAATATTCCATGGAATGCCAGAAGACCAAACAAATGTCTTGGAAGAAGTACAGCTAGAATATTCCTTAGAAGGAAAGTTGGTGAGGCTTTGTCTCACATAGTTTGGATATGTTATCGGGAGGGACCAGTCCCTGGAGAAGGACATCATGCTTGGTAAAGTCAGCAAAAAAGAGGAAGACACTCAATGAGATGGATTGACACAATGGCAGCAGCAATGAGCTCAAGCATAACAGGGATTGTGAGAATGGCTCAGGACCAGGCAGAGTTTCCTTCTGTTGTACATAGAGCCTCTATGAGTCAGAACCAAGTGGATGGCACCTAACAACAAACAACACAGGTGTGCTTCTAATGAATGCTCTAAGATTTTGTTTGTCTGAGAACATTTTTATTTTATCTCAATTTTTGAAGGATATTTTTGCTGGGTGTAGAGTTCTAGGTTGGAATTTTTTTTTTTCCTTATAAAAACCAAAAATTAAGTCCGATGCCATTGAGTTGATTCCTACTCATAGTCACCCTATAGGACAGAGAGGAACTGCCCCATACAGCTTCCAAGGAGCAAGTGGAGGATTCAAACTGCTGACCTTTTTGTAAATGGCAGAGTGCTTAACCACTGTACCACTAGGCGCCCCCCCTCCCCAAAATGTCATTTCATTGTATTCTGGCTTCCATAGTTTCTGTTGAGAACTTAACCAGGCTTCTTATTGTTGCCCCTGTGAATGTTATGTGTCCTTTTCTACTTTTTAGATTTCCTCTTTATCTTTTATTTTTAAAAATTCAACTAAAATGTATGTGTTGGGTTACTTACTTTATACCTAATACTTAATTTGAGTTAGGAGTGTTAAAAATCTCCAAATAATTTAAGTTATTTGTTGAGTTTTATCTGCAATTCTGTCAGTTGCTTTATGTAATTTGAGAACATAAATTTCTTGCTATGTTATTGGTAGATATATATCTCTTTTCTGCTGTGGTATTTTTTATTTTGCCTGGTATTAATATTACCAACCTGGTTTTCTTTTACCTATTATATCTCTGTAATTTCCTTCATTTTCAACTTTTTATTATCCTATTGTTTTAAGTGTGTTTCTTATAGACAACAAACTGCTGGGTTTATTTTTTGTTTTTAATCTAATTTGAAGAATTTTTTTTTAACTGAGTTTAACTCATATGTCCTTGTAAAAAAAAATACTGTATATTAGTACTTATTTCTGTTTTATTATCATAAATACTTTAAGACCCATGCTTGTTTATTTACATTTACTGATTTCTTAAACTTATACCTTTGTGTTTCTTCCTTAGATTATGAAAAGTATTTTATTTTTCATTAATGTTACTTTGGTCTTCCTTCACAACCCCACCATATGAATATATTTTGTAGAATTTTAATTCTACTTATAGATGTAGCTTTTCTTTCTCTTTTTTCTTTGCATTTTACAATGCACTTTATATGATCAATACAAGTTATATTATCATTTTTTATGTTTCATATTATTTGTATCATGCTTGAATGAGAACTGACTTGATGGTAATGGCTTTTTTTATGGATTTATTTCTCTTCTTATGTGGGCATTTCTTTCAACTATTATCACATTAGTTCTTTGAGTGGCAAGCCTTTTGAGGCCTTGTTTTATCCCATTTAAACATCTGATTATGTAAGGTGTGTGTTTTCCTTTTCTATCCTGTATGGCATTCTATGATACTTGTCAAATGAAATCTTTATCTTTTTCTTTTTTCCATCTGTGACTCACAATATATTGATTTATTTTGGCATCTCCACTTGGATTTTGGGCTCTCTGTGTCTGTTTATTCTTTCAGTTGCTTTATGGAAGAGTATACCACACCTCAACTTCTAGCTCACTCTTTTTGTTTTGGATCTACCTCTCTTGATATTAGTCTCATCTATTTTATTCTCTATTTCATTTATTATACTTTTCAACAGTATTTTTACCTAGTTTTTAAAATAATTTTTCAATTTGATTTTTACCAGTATTTTCTTTGACTTTTTGAGGAAATTATACATATTTTAAATTCTTGATATGTCTGTTCCAATAATTCTTCTTTATATCATATATTTCCCAGTGTGTAATCTCTTTTTCTGCAGTAGATATATTGCTCTGATAGGTGATTATTTTTTCTTCTGAGCACATAATCTCTTGGAGGCTTTAGCTATGCTGTCTAGTGAATTGTGTGGGTAGAAGCCTAAGCCCTGGTTTGTTATCTTCTGAGTGAATTTAAAAAAAAAAAAAAGAGGGATGTTGATCTTCAGGCCACAGAGCTGAAGTCATTGCAGAACTGTTATTAACCATCTTTTTGTTACTACTTCGCTTGGCTTTTTTTCCCCCTCTAAATTTTATTCTTTTCCTTTTTCTATTTCTGAATTTTCATTTTTACTTTTTATATTTATTTATATTTATCTGTATTATAATATAGTATGGCTTCCACAAGTCTGTCAGTTTGTCATACTGTGGGTGCTTGTGTGTTGCTGTGATGCTGGAAGCTATGCCACCGGTATTCAAATACCAGCAAGGTCACCCATGGCAAACAGGTTCTAGCTGAGCTTCCAGACTAAGACAGATTAGGGAGAAGGACCTGGCAGTCTACTTCTGAAAAAATTAGCTAGTGAAAACCTTTTGAATAGCAGCAGGACACTGTCTGATATAGTGCTGGAAGATGAGCCCCTCAGGTTGGAAGGCACTAAAAATACTACTGGGGAAGAGCTGCCACCTGAAAGTAGAGTGGACCTTAATGACATGTATGGAGTCAAGCTTTGGGGACCTACATTTGCTGATGTGGAACAACTCAAAATGAGAAGAAACAGCTGAAACATCCATTAATAATCAGAATGCGGAATGTACCAAGTATAGTATGAATCTAGGAAAACTGGAAATCGTCAAAAATGAAATGGAACATATAAACATCGATATCCTAAGCATTACTGAGCTCAACTGGACTGGTACGGGCCTTTTTGAATCAGACGATCATATAGTCTATACTGGGAATGACAACTTGAAGAGGAGTGGCGTTGCATTCATTGCCCAAAAGAACACTTAAATATCTATTCTGAAGTACAACACTCTCAGTGATAAGGTAAATCCATACACCTACAAGGAAAAGTGAAGAGGACTTGCACCACTTACTGATGAAAATCGAAGACCACAGCCTTCAGTATGGATTGCACCTCAATAAATGGAGAAAAGATTGAAGTTGTCAAGGATTTCAATTTACTTGGATCCATAATCAACATCCATGGAAGCAGCAGTCAAGAAATCAAAAGATGGATTGCACTGGGCAAATCGGCTGCAAGGGACCTCTTTAAAGTGTTGAAAAGCAAAGATGTCACCTTGAAAACTAAGGCACACCTGACCCAGGCCATGGTATTTTCAATCATATCATATGCATGTGAAAGCTGGACAATGAATAGGGAAGACTGAGGAACAATTGATGCTTTTGAATTGTGGTGTTGGCAAAGAATATTGAATCTACTATGGACTGCCAAAAGAACAAACAAATCTGTCTTGGAAGAAGTACAAGCAGAATGGTCCTTAGAAGCAAGGATGTTGAGGCTGTGTCTTACATATATTGGACATGTTGTCAGGAGGGATGAGTCCCCAGAGAAGGACATCATGCTTGGCAGAGTACAGGGTCAGCAGAAAAAAGGAAGACCCTCAATGAGATGGATTGACACGGTGGCTGCAACGATGGGCTCAAGTATAACAACGATTGTAAGGATGGCACAGAACTGGGCAGTGTTTCGTTCTGTGGTACATAGGGTCGACATGAGTCAGAACCAACTCGACAGCACCTAACAACAACAACAACAGAGACTGAACATTCCAGTAGCTCAGTCACAGAATCAGTAAATTCATTTTTTTTTTGCTCATCTATGACTTGGACTAAAATAATGTCACCCTACATGAATAGTTTCAGAAGAGCATGACATGCCTTTTCTTCTTATTTATTTATTTATTTTTTGTGCAATCTCCTCCCTACACTCTTCCCCAAGTTCATTTCTAAATGCTTAGAATATGAAGACCTGTCTGCTGGTATAGACTTTGACTTACACTTAAGACCCTTATTCTCTGTCTCAGCATACTTGTATACCCTCCTCACCCCCAGAGACATCTAGAACACATGGAGTAGATAGTAGCCTAATCCTAACATCTTGCTGCCGAGTGTTCTGATTGGCTTTATTTGTATTGTGGTTAAGGCTTTCATTGGTCTGGCTGTCTAAGCATGCAACTGGGCACAGGAGGAGTGAAAATAAGCTGGCCTTGCTGTAGGGGGACTTAAGTAGAATGGCAAACGCTTTATAGTCCCAGTTATAATAGACTAATCAGTTTTTTTTTTAATCAGTTGGATACGTGTTCTTAGCTGGAGTTAAGGTCCAGTTCCTTGAAAAGGATATTGTTTGCCATAATCATATTACCACCATGAATGACAGTTATTAGACAGTTAATAAGTACTGACTCTCTTTTAAGCATTTTACATCTATTAACTCATTTAATATTTAAAAATACTCTAGAAGGGGCAGAGCCAAGATGGCGGACTAGGAAGACGCTACCTCGGATCCCTCTTACAACAAAGACACGGAAAAACAAGTGAATCGATCACATACATAACAATCTACGAACCCTGAACAACAAACACAGATTTAGAGACGGAGAACGAACTAATACGGGGAAGCAGCGATTGTTTCCAGAGCCTGGAGCCAGCATACCAGTCAGGTACGGCACAAGCACAGAGAGCTGCTCCACCCCCCTGAACTAACCCCGGGAGGGAGACCAGACGGTTCCGCGGGAGGCGTGGGACGCAGCCGGTAGGAGAAGTCCCCGGGAGGCAGTGACAGGTCTTGGAGCAGGAAGAGCAGCGTCCCAGCCAGGGAACCGTCTCGCCAGGATTTGGACTGGACGCAGGTACAGCATAAACACGGAGAGCTGCTCCACCCCCCTGAACTAACCACGGGAAGGGGCCCAGCCGGGTCGCACGGGCGGCATGGGACGCAGCCGATAGAAGTCCCTGGGAGGCAGCGACTGGTAATGGAGCGGGGAGAACAGCGTCCCAGCCGGGACACTCGGTCACGGCACAAGCACGGGGAGCTGCTCCACCCATCTGAACTAACCCCGGGAGGGGGCCCACCTGGTTCGCGGGGGCGGCACAGCCACGCGGCTGGAGGGACGAGAAGTCCCCAGGAGGCAGTGACTGATTTTGGAGTCGAGAGTGCACTGTCCCAGTAGGGGAGCCTTGACGCTGGGCGTGGGGCTGGAAGAGGAGGATCTGACCGTGACTCCAGTGGGCCAGACCCCCCGGGGGCAATCTCCACACAGCCAGCACACATAGGCGACGCGCCCGCAGGAATCTCAGATATAATAGTCATTCCAAGCAAGACAAGCAACTCTGGCTATATTCTGAGGTGCTACTCTCCTATCTCTCTGATCCCGCCCCCACCCTCCCCAGGCGGCTTCATTAACATCCGAATAGCCTGAGCCAGAGGGAGAACTCTGATAGGGGTCTGACAGCATTTTTTTTTTTTTGGCGGATTTTCTGGAAAAACTACTTTCCCAGTGATGGCTCGGAGACAACAATCCAAATCAAACCACTTAAAGAAGCAGACCATGACAGCTTCTCCAACCCCCCAAACAAAAGAATCAAAATCTTTCCCAAATGAAGATACAATCCTGGAATTATCAGAAACAGAATATAAAAAACTAATTTACAGAATGCTTAAAGATATCACAAATGAAATTAGGATAACTGCAGAAAAAGCCAAGGAACACACCGATAAAACTGTTGAAGAACTCAAAAAGATTATTCAAGAACATAGTGGAAAAATTAATAAGTTGCAAGAATCCATAGAGAGACAACATGTAGAAATCCAAAAGATTAACAATAAAATTACAGAATTAGACAACGCAATAGGACGTCAGAGTAGCAGACTCGAGCAATTAGAATGCAGACTGGGACATCGGGAGGACCAGGGAATCAACACCAACATAGCTGAAAAAAAATCAGATAAAAGAATTAAAAAAAATGAAGAAACCCTAAGAATTATGTGGGACTCTCTCAAGAAGGATAACCTGCGGATGATTGGAGTCCCAGAACAGGGAGGGGGGACAGAAAACACAGAGAAAATAGTTGAAGAACTCCTGACAGAAAACTTCCCTGACATCATGAAAGACGAAAGGATATCTATCCAAGACGCTCATCGAACCCCATTTAAGATTGATCCAAAAAGAAAAACACCAAGACATATTATCATCAAACTCACCAAAACCAAAGATAAAGAGAAAATTTTAAAAGCAGCCAGGGAGAAAAGAAAGGTTTCCTTCAAGGGAGAATCAATAAGAATAAGTTCAGACTACTCAACAGAAACCATGCAGGCAAGAAGGGAATGGGACGACATATACAGAACACTGAAGGAGAAAAACTGCCAGCGAAGGATCATATATCCAGCAAAACTCTCTCTGAAATATGAAGGCGAAATTAAGATATTTACAGACAAACACAAGTTTAGAGAATTTGCAAAAACCAAACCAAAGCTACAAGAAATACTAAAGGATATTGTTTGGGCAGAGAACCAATAATATCAGATATCAGCACAACACAAGGTCACAAAACAGAACGTCCTGATATCAACTCAAATAGGGAAATCACAAAAACAAACAAATTAAGATTAGTTAAAAAAAAATACACATAACAGGGAATCATGGAAGTCAATAGGTAAAAGATCACAATAATCAAAAAAAGGGACTAAATACAGGAGGCATAGAGCTGCCATATGGAGAGTGATACAAGGCGATATAGAACAATACAAGTTAGGTTTTTACTTAGAAAAATAGGGGTAAATAATAAGGTAACCACAAAAAGGTATAACAACTCTATAACTCAAGATAAAAGCCAAGAAAAATGTAACGACTCAACAAACATAAAGTCAAACACTATGAAAATGAGGATCTCACAATTTACTAAGAAAAACGTCTCAGCACAAAAAAGTATGCGGAAAAATGCAATTGTCAAGAACACACAGAAAAAGGCATCAAAATGACAGCACTAAAAACTTATTTATCTATAATTACCCTGAATGTAAACGGACTAAATGCACCAATAAAGAGACAGAGAGTCACAGACTGGATAAAGAAACACGATCCGTCTATATGCTGCCTACAAGAGACACACCTTAGACTTAGAGACACAAACAAACTAAAACTCAAAGGATGGAAAAAAGTATATCAAGCAAACAATAAGCAAAAAAGAAGAGGAGTAGCAATATTAATTTCTGACAAAATAGACTTTAGACTTAAATCCACCACAAAGGATAAAGAAGGACACTAGATAATGATAAAAGGGACAATTGATCAGGAAGACATAACCATATTAAATATTTATGCACCCAATGACAGGGCTGCAAGATACATAAATCAGATTTTAACAGAATTGAAAAGTGAGATAGATACCTCCACAATTATAGTAGGAGACTTCAACACACCACTTTCGGAGAAGGACAGGACATCCAGTAAGAAGCTCAATAGAGACACGGAAGATCTAATTACAACAATCAACCAACTTGACCTCATTGACTTATACAGAACTCTCCACCCAACTGCTGCAAAATACACTTTTTTTTCTAGCGCACATGGAACATTCTCTAGAAGAGACCACATATTAGGTCATAAAACAAACCTTTGCAGAGTCCAAAACATCGAAATATTACAAAGCATCTTCTCAGACCACAAGGTGATAAAACTAGAGATCAATAACAGAAAAACTAGGGAAAAGAAATCAAATACTTGGAAAATGAACAATACCCTCCTGAAAAAAGACTGGGTTATAGAAGACATCAAGGAGGGAATAAGGAAATTCATAGAAAGCAATGAGAATGAAAATACTTCCTATCAAAACCTCTGGGACATAGCAAAAGCAGTGCTCAGAGGCCAATTTATATTGATAAATGCACACATCCAAAAAGAAGAAAGAGCCAAAATCAGAGAACTCTCCCGACAACTTGAACGAATAGAAAGTGAGCAACAAAAGAATCCATCAGGCACCAGAAGAAAACAAATGATAAAAATTAGAGCTGAACTAAATGAATTAGAGAACAGAAAAACAATTGAAAGAATTAACAAAGCCAAAAGCTGGTTCTTTGAAAAAATTAACAAAATTGATAAACCATTGGCTAGACTGACTAAAGAAATACAGGAAAGGAAACAAATAACCCAAATAAGAAACGAAAAGGACCACATCACAACAGAACCAAATGAAATTAAAGGAATCATTTCAGATTATTACAAAAAATTGTACTCTAACAAATTTGAAAACCTAGAAGAAATGGATGAATTCCTGAAAAAACACTACCTACCTAAACTAACACATTCAGAAGTAGAACAACTAAATAGACCCATAACAAAAAAAGGGATTGAAACGGTAATCAAAAAACTCCCAACAAAAAAAAGCCCTGGCCCAGATGGCTTCACTGCAGAGTTCTACCAAACTTTCAGAGAAGAGTTAACACCACTACTTCTGAAGGTATTCCAAAGCATAGAAAATGACGGAATACTACCCAACTCATTCTATGAAGCCACCATCTCCCTGATACCAAAACCAGGTAAAGACATTACAAAAAAAGAAAATTATAGACCTATATCCCTCATGAGCATTGATGCAAAAATCCTCAACAAAATTCTAGCCAATAGAATCCAACAACACATCAAAAAAATAATTCACCCTGATCAAGTGGGATTTATACCAGGTATGCAAGGCTGGTTTAATATCAGAAAAACCATTAATGTAATCCATCACATAAATAAAACAAAAGACAAAAACCACATGATCTTATCAATTGATGCAGAAAAGGCATTTGACAAAGTCCAACACCCATTTATGATAAAAAACTCTTACCAAAATAGGAATTGAAGGAAAATTCCTCAACATAATAAAGGGCATCTATGCAAAGCCAACAGCCAATATCACTCTAAATGGAGAGAACCTGAAAGCATTTCCCTTGAGAACGGGAACCAAACAAGGATGCCCTTTATCACCGCTCTTATTTGACATCGTGCTAGAAGTCCTAGCCAGGGCAATTAGGTTAGACAAAGAAATAAAAGGTATCCGGATTGGCAAGGAAGAAGTAAAGTTATCACTATTTGCAGATGACATGATTATATACACAGAAAACCCTAAGGAATCCTCCAGAAAACTACTGAAACTAATAGAAGAGTTTGGCAGAGTCTCAGGTTATAAAATAAACATACAAAAATCACTTGGATTCCTCTACATCAACAAAAAGAACACCGAAGAGGAAATCACCAAATCAATACCATTCACAATAGCCCCCAAGAAGATAAGATACTTAGGAATAAATCTTACCAAGGATATAAAAGACCTATACAAAGAAAACTACAAAGCTCTACTACAAGAAATTAAAAAGGACATACTTAAGTGGAAAAACATACCTTGCTCATGGATAGGAAGACTTAACGTAGTAAAAATGTCTATTCTACCAAAAGCCATCTATACATTTAACGCACTTCCGATCCAAATTCCAATGTCATATTTTAAGGGGATAGAGAAACAAATCACCAATTTCATATGGAAGGGAAAGAAGCCCAGGATAAGCAAAAAAGCACTACTGAAAAAGAAGAAGAAAGTGGGAGGCCTCACTTTACCTGACTTCAGAACCTATTATACAGCCACAGTAGTCAAAACAGCCTGGTATTGGTACAAAAACAGGCACATAGACCAATGGAACAGAATTGAGAACCCAGACATAGATGCATCCACGTATGAGCAGCTGATATTTGACAAAGACCAGTGTCAATTAATTGGGGAAAAGATAGCCTTTTTAACAAATGGTGCTGGCATAACTGGATATCCATTTGCAAAAAAATGAAACAGGACCCATACCTCACACCATGCACAAAAACTAACTCCAAGTGGATCAAAGACCTAAACATAAAGACTAAAACGATAAAGATCATGGAAGAAAAAATTGGGACAACCCTAGGAGCCCTAATACAAGGTATAAACAGAATACAAAACATTACCGAAAATGATGAAGAGAAACCAGATAACTGGGAGCTCCTAAAAATCAAACACCTATGCTCATCTAAAGACTTCACCAAAAGAGTAAAAAGACCACCTACAGACTGGGAAAGAATTTTCAGCTATGACATCTCCGAACAGCGCCTGATCTCTAAAATCTACATGGTTCTGTCAAAACTCAACCACAAAAAGACAAACAACCCAATCAAGAAGTGGGCAAAGGATATGAACACACATTTCACTAAAGAAGATACTCAGGCAGCCAACAGATACATGAGAAAATGCTCTCGATCATTAGCCATTAGACAAATGCAAATTAAAACTACGATGAGATTCCATCTCACACCAGCAAGGCTGGCATTAATCCAAAAAACACAAAATAATAAATGTTGGAGAGGCTGCGGAGAGATTGGAACTCTCATACACTGCTGGTGGGAATGTAAAATGGTACAACCACTTTGGAAATCTATCTGGCGTTATCTTAAACAGTTAGAAATAGAACTACCATACAACCCAGAAATCCCACTCCTGGGAATATACCCTAGAGATCCAAGAGCCTTCATACAAATAGGTATATGCACACCCATGTTTATTGCAGCTCTGTTTTCAATAGCAAAAAGTTGGAAGCAACCAAGGTGTCCATCAACGGATGAATGGGTAAATAAATTGTGGTATATTCACACAATGGAATACTACGCATCGATAAAGAACAGTGACGAATCTCTGAAACATTTCATAACATGGAGGAACCTGGAAGGCATTATGCTGAGCGAAATTAGTCAGAGGCAAAAGGACAAATATTGTATAAGACCACTATTATAAGATCTTGAGAAATAGTAAACCTGAGAAGAACACATACTTTTGTGGTTACGAGGGGGGGGAGGGAGGGAGGGTGGGAGAGGTTTTTTTTGTTGATTAATCAGTAGATAAGAACTGCTTTAGGTGAAGGGAAAAACAACACTCAATACATGGAAGGTCAGCTCAATTGGACTGGACCAAAAGCAAAGAAGTTTCCGGGATAAAATGAATGCTTCAAAGGTCAGCGGAGCAAGTGTGGGGGTCTGGGGAACATGGTTTGCGGGGACTTCTAAGTCAATTGGCAAAATAATTCTATTATGAAATCATTCTGCATCCCACTTTGAAATGTGGCGTCTGGGGTCTTAAATGCTAACAAGCGGCCATCTAAGATGCATGACTTGGTCTCAAACCACCTGGAGCAAAGGAAAATGAAGAACACCAAGGCCACACGACAACTAAGAGCCCAAGAGACAGAAAGGGCCACATGAACCAGAGACCTACATCATCCTGAGACCAGAAGAACTAGTTGGTGCCCGGCCACAATTGATGACTGCCCTGACAGGGAGCACAGCAGAGGACCCCTGAGGGAGCAGGAGATCAGTGGGATACAGACCCCAAATTCTCATAAAAAGACCAAACTTAATGGTCTGACTGCGACTAGAGGAATCCCGGCGGCCATGCTCCCCAGACCTTCTGTGGGCACAGGACAGGAACCATCCCCGAAGACAACTCATCAGACATGAAAGGGACTGGTCAGCGGGTGGGAGAGTGATGCTGATGAAGAGTGAGCTAATTATATCAGGTGGATACTTGAGATTGTGTTGGCAACTCTTGTCTGGAGAGGGGATGGGAGGATAGAGAGAGAGGGAAGCAGGCAAAATTGTCAAGAAAGGAGAGACTGAAAGGGCTGACTCAAGAGGGGGAGAGCAAGTGGGAGTAGGGAGTGAGATGTATGTAAACTTATATGTGACAGACTGATTGGATTTGTAAACGTTCACTTGAAGCTTAATAAAAGTTATTAAAAAAAATACTCTATAAGGTAGACACTTATTATCCATATTAGAGTTGAGAAAAGTGACTCTTAGAAGGCTGAAGTAACTCTCCCCAAGTCACTCTGGTAGAAAGTTGAGAATCTGGGATTTGAACTAAAGTCTGTTTTTAACCACTATTTTGCATTGCCTTCCAGTTCATCACAGGTTTTGGTAGAAATGTAGAGTTGGGGGAACTTAGTGATTCAGGTGTGGCCACTTAAGAACATTTCCCTATCACTTTAAAGGTAGGTCAGTGAACTTGGAATAAATTGAAAGTCATTACGAACCTCTGGTTTAGTCATCAAAGAAAACCCAGACACTCAAAATGGCAGTGACTTTACATAAAAAAAAAAAAAAGACCTCTTATTCTAAATAAAATTATACATTCTAATTATTCTAAATATAAATTATACATTCTCCAATATTTCCCTTGGTTCTAGAAATTTGCTCTCATGATAAGACAACTCAATTTGCTCCTTAAATTCCTGAGACCTGCCATTCTGTTCAACAAATCACCACATTTAAAGCATATGAATGTACCAAATGATGTTCCCCAAACTGTACCCTGAACTATAGCCAACACCTAAAATGCATTTGAATATTACTAAACTATGTACAAGTACTCAGATTTCCAAAATGTCCTTAGTTCCTTTGAAGTTCAGGCCCTACCACCACCCATTCAAATTTAAGTTGACCTTGATAGAGTAGTCTATTCCTGGCTGGTTGCCAAGCCTCATAATTTGGGACATTCTATATATAAAAGTTTATTGATACTTTATATTCTTTTTCTCTTTATGAAACAGGTATCTATAATTTATGCTAAAAATTACAGCAAAGCTTTTGGGAAAAGTTAAAAAAATGGAGTTAGTTAATAGAATTTATCTTTCCTAGTCACTAAGAAAAGGAAGCAAAGATACGAAAATAAAACTACAATAAGAAAAAAAATCAGAAACTATCGAAGAAAAGGAGAAGAGGCAATCTCATGACCTTAACTTAAAAAGATGACAGCTAAAGAAAGAAACAGTAGTCTCTTTCTAGAAGAAAGTTTCTAACCTTGCCTCTAGAAACCTCTTCTAACATTGTTGCTGGGTGCTGTCTAGTCGATTCTGACTCATAGCAACCCTATGGGACAGAGTAGAACTGCCCCATAGTGTTTCCAAGAAAGCAGACTGCCCCAGCTTTCTCTCTTGGAGTGGATGGTGGGTTTGAACCACCAACCTCTCGGATAGCAGCTGAGCACTTAACTACTGTGCCACAGAGCTCCTTCTTCTAACCTTATTCTCTAGAAAATGGACATGTAAGTTGACAAAATCATGAGAATTTCAGCAATATTTTCCCATTTGGAGAAAAGTGACTGAGTGTACATCTTTTCCTTTTTTTTTTCCTGTTATGAAAAGATGGATGCTGTAATTGCTAGTAGTTGAAAGGTAAATGAAATAGGGGAGGAGAATCAAATCTTTTGACACGGAGATGGAAGCATAGTCTCCAGACTCCATGTTGAAGAACAAGGCCAATACTATGTTCCCCTCAAAACAATGCTGATACTGTCACTGCCTTTCTTAAAACATCTTTTCACTCACCAATGCCCAACTAACTCTGTAGTTTATGATAAAATACTTTCATGATCTGGGCTCTCTTTTTCATGCTAAATTCTTATCCTCCTCCTATCCCAAATCGGTGACATGTTTTGGCTCTTAAATTTCAAGTCTTTAGTGAACCGTTTTCTGGTTTTCTTAACAGAGTAAATTCTTTCCAATTGTTCTTTTTATGGATCTCATTTACCTCTCTCTAATAAAATTTACCATATTGTTTTATTTATTTATTGTAAATGTATCACACAAATCTATAGTTCATACGTTTTTCTTTCACACTAGACTGCAAGTTCTTTGAAATTAGGACACATGCATTTTGCATTTTTATCCTCAAGGATCAGTTCAGCATTTGAAGTATAGTAGAAACTCAGTACATATTTATTAAGTGAAACATATTTTTAATTGAAATGTATTCAGTTTTTAAATTAAACCTTCACAATTTTTTTGACAGTATCCTTGAAGGCTTGCTTCACTTGCTGATTTCTTAGAGTATAAACGAAGGGGTTCAACAAAGGGGTAACTGAAGTAATGAGCACAGCTATTCCTTTGTTGAAAGAACCTACCTCTTTTGCAGAGGGATTAATATACATAAACATGCAGCTGCCATAAGAGAGGGAGATGACGATCATGTGGGAGGAACAAGTGGAAAAGGTCTTTGTCCTTTGCTGGGCAGAAGGGATCCTCAGAATGGTCCTTATAATGTATGTGTAAGAAAGTGTCACCAGCACCAGGGTCACCACCAAAGTCACAACTGCCAAGAGGATGACCATCAGTTCTAAGACATTTGTGTCTGAGCAGGCGAGCTCCATGAGGGGTCCATAGTCACAATAATAGTGATTCAGAATATTGGTGACACAGAAATCCACGTGGCTCATCAGGATGATTGGGGGTAAGATGGTTAGGAATCCCCCCAGCCAGGAGCAGAACACTAGTTGTATACAGATTCTGCTGCTCATGATGGTCAGGTAATGCAGGGGTTTGCAGATGGCCACATAGCGGTCATAGGACATAGAGGCCAGAAGGTAAAACTCTGTTGGCCCAAGGAATATAGCAAAAAAATACTGAGTCAAGCAGCCAGCAAAGCTGATGACTTTATTTCCTGTTGCCATGCTGGTCAGAAATCTAGGAATAAAAATAGAGGTAAAGGAAATTTCTAAGAAGGAGAAATTCCGGAGGAAGAAATACATGGGCATCTGGAGATGGGGGTCTAGTAAGGTGAGGGCGATGATGGTCAGATTCCCTATGACACTTAGCATGTAGGTGAGGAACAGAAAGATAAATATTACCACCTGGAGTTCAGGTTGATTTGTGAGGCCCAATAGGATAAACTCAGTAAATGTGGTCTGGTTTTTCATTGTTGACCTTCAGTAGATCTAAAAGGAAAAAGTGAGGTCAGTGATGACAACGGAAGAGTTTCTCAAAGGGGGAGAGATAAAGCTGATTGTAACCAACAGAATCAGGTCATGTTATTAATCTCCATCCAATTGGCCCATATCAGTATCCGTTTGGACTGGGCTTGACTCCTTGGAACCCCAAAGTCTTCTATGCAAGTGATCTTATTTCTAAACTCTTTGTAATTCCTCAAGTTGACATATTCCTGGGCACTTAACGAAATATATTAAACCCATTGCCTTCGAGTTGATTCTAACTCACAGTGATCCTACAGAACAGAGTAGTACTGCCCATAGGATTTCCAAGGCTGCAGATTTTACAGAAGCTGACTGCCACATGTTTTTTCCACAGAGCTGTTGGTGGGTTCGAACCACAGAACATTTGATTAGCAGCTGAGTGCTTAACCACTGTGGTACCATTGCTCCTCACAAAATATATTACAGAATAATTACTCAACAAAAAAAAAAAATTTTTCTAACCTAATGGCTGCGGCTCAAACCTACCCACTGGTGCCACAGAAGAAAGGACTCCATTTCTCCTTTTTTCCACATTAATATTGTGTTGTTGTTAGGTGCCATGGAGTCCATTCTGACTCACAGCGACCCTATGTACAACAGAATGAAATATTGTCTGCTCCTGTGCCGTCCTCACAATCTTTACTATGCTTGAGCCCATCGTTGCAGCAACTGTATCAACCCAACTCACTGAGGGGCTTCCTCTTTTATTTTTTATTTATTGTACATTAGATGAAGCTTTCCAGAACAAATTAGCTTCAGAAGAATGTTTTTTAGTCTACTCTTTTCTTCTGAAATGTTTAGGAAATCTCCACATTTAGATCACTTTAATTATTCGTCTCTACTACTTCTGTACTCTTGTTAGAAATATCTGTATCTGGTTCTGTTCTCTGTGCTTTCCTTTTTTTTCTTTCCTTTCCCTATACTATTTGATGTTTCACCTTATATGACTGTAGATCCTCATCTCCATTACTGTCCAAATGCCCAAATTTCCTGTTTCAGAAACCTGTAGGAACTTCCCTACACAGGTAATACTGAAGATCTTGATGTCATAAATTGATTTTTCCTATACCCCCACTTCTTTTGTAAAATAAATTTGTAACATACTTTTAGGACTTCAAGATCTTTGGTTCAGTGCTATCTCATTTTATATTATAATGGATTAGGCTGTACACAGATTATGCTCAGGCATCACTAAATCATATTTATTTAGCATTTTCTTATATATTTCTTCACCACACTCAAAGTTCTCCAGGCACTGATTTGGGATATATCTTTGAGAATAGAGATCTTGAGAGATCCACCAACAGGATCTCAGGGTGAATTTTGCTCAAAGTTTTCAAGAGTCTTGAATGCAGCTAAGGATGACAACTCATCATGACATCAAACTTGTATGTCCTCTATTTCCTCTATTGTTGGCATACAGAAGCCAATAAAAGGGACACTCATGTTTTTGATAAGAGTCCCTTGCATGTAAACTGGTAATCCTCAGGGAACGAAATCCTGGCAGTGGTGTACTCTGTGCACGTCTAGCTTTTATTGATTAAGAAGCAAAGGAAATACAAAAGATCCTTCTAATTCACATGTACATGCCTTAGATTAATCATATACCAATCTCTCCTGTTCATTTCTCCATTATTCCATACACGTTTTTGGAGGCACTAGGTGACATTGAACATTGACTTGTATCCCTTTCCTTCCCTGTTTATACTAACCTGTGATCTTTGGCAAGTAGTATTTCATGTTCTTCCAAATTTTTCACAATTGGTTGATTTCATGATCCACGTTGATAGGATAATAACTTCAGTAATTTTTTAAAAAGTACAGTGCTCATAGCCTTGACAATCTAAATGACTGCAGACAGCTATTTAGGTTGCTGTTCCTAAGAGGTAAATCCAAGGTGGGATGTCCCATATGAGTCTCAGGGTAGTATACAATTAAATGTTTTCTATGCTTTCCACCCATATTCTACCTTGCTGTTCAGTGGAATGTAAGCTTGAGGGCTTAATAGTAAAGAAGTATATTTTCTTTCATTCTGTGAATTCAAATCAGAGTCAAATCACAGTTCCTGAGACATACAGTTCTTCACAAGTGGAATAAAAAAGAAAAACAAGACAAATTAAAAGACCCTGTAGTGATATAAAAGAGAAGGCTTTAATGGGCTAGGAATCCCTTAATCTTTCCATTCTGAGAAATTATGTTCAAGTCCATAGAATTCAGTCTGTTTCTGTGTGGCCACAGTGACACAGGTTTTATTGCTCTTTCTAGAGGAGAATCATGGGGATAAATTCTGAAGAAGATAAAAATGCCCTGTGGACCCAAGTTCCAAGGGTGCTAATGAACCTCAATTGCTGACAACTTTGAGAATAGGTGGTAAACATACAGCTGAGGGAGAGGATCCAGAGAGACCATGATATGGGCTCCATGAGAGATTCAGCCACAGCCAAGAGGCTTGTGAAGTTGAGAGCAATAGAATGAGAGCTCAGGGGATGGGTATGACTGACATAGGCGATTGCTGGAATATGCAAGTGTATTTGTGATACCATTGGAGGGTCATTGAAGAGTGCCCATTCTGAAAATATAAATTGATTTTATAAAATCAACACGATTGGGTGAATTTTTATTTTAGCAGTGTGAGAAGGTAGAAACACTACTGGAAAACCCTTCAGAAATCAAATCACTTCTCAAATTGTGATTAAGTCAATCATTCACACCACCACAAAATATGAACACATATGATCTCTTTAACCATCAATTTCTGTCCACTTAAATCTCTCTGATGCCACAGCATTCGCAGAGACTGGCCTTGTTGACATTAATCAGAAACTACTGACTGAAAAAAAAAAAGTGAAATATTTATCAGAGCTTCCAGCCAGCCTCGTCTGAAGGTATTATCAAATATCCAAAAAACTGCGACCATTTCATGTTCTTCCCATTGTTTTTCACCTGCTTTGAATACTTGATTGTTTATTTTAACTAAATTAGGTGTAGAAAATAGACTTGTCCAAAATTTTCTGAAAATTTTCTTACCCTATTAGGTAGAAACTGCTGCTTCTGAATAAAATTAACCAAATTTTGTCTACAATTTACTATTTTTTTAATTGTTTAATCATCTCATCTACCCTGGTATGTGCTAATGATATAGTATCTTCCTCTGTGCTGTTTTCTTTCTTCAGCACTTGGAGTTATAATAAAAAATACGAGAATGATAGAGATCATCCTCAAAGATGCAGATGCAGCTGAGAACTTGGCTTTAGTCAGAATATAATACGTAAAGATTGGGTTCTAAGAGGTTTCAGAGTATAGAAAAAATGACACATCTACACTAAGAATGCTATCAATAATGAAACAAGAATAGTAATATACATAACTAATGCTTATAAAGAACTTTATATGGGGCTGGGTTTTACACACATTACTTCATTAATCACCACCACAATTGTATTGGCCAGGTTGTAATGGTTATGATTGTGTGTCAACTTGGCTGGGCCATGATTCTCAGTGGCTAGGTTAGGTATGATGTAGTTTGGCAGTTATGTAATGAAGTAATCAGTTCCATTATGAGATCTGCTATAAACAGCCAATCAGTTGAGAGCGTGTTTCCTTAGGGGTATATCCTGCCTCCAGTATATAAATGGATGTCTCAGCAAAGCTCTCACTCTGGATCTGTGTCTGGCTGGTCGTTATCTGATCTCTGGTTCTTGAGACTTGAGCTAACATCTTACCTGTTGATGTTGGGCTTCGTCAGCCTCTGCAGCTTATTGGCTTATCTTCTGATCTTGGGATTCATTGGCCTCTGTAGCCTGTGAGCCAAGTCTGGTTAGTCTTAAAGATGCTTATGACTCTGCTTCCAGTAGTAAAAAGATCACTGCTAACCCATGGGGTGATGTAACAATAGAAATATGCAAAATATCATCACCAATAGATCAAGTATTGGTGAGTGGTGAGGCTCTAGGTGATCACATGTTTGATACCTTTCTATAATTTTGTCAGAATAAGTATATGGAAGCTGGTTGGTCGGTCCTACTTTGCTAGACAAAGTGGTGAAAAAAAGAAATGAGATCAGAGCATCAGAGTCACAGCTGAGTGCTGCATAAATACCTTAAAGTTGCCACTTGTGCCCTGAAAGAAAGCCTTATTTCTTGTAGTAACAGAACTGATAATACCGAAAACCAAATTTACAACAGCAACTGAATTCCCAAACTTAAAAGCATCTGAAGTTAAAGTGAGGGCATTGATAGGGAAGACATGGGATCCTAAAACCTGGGATGGGGAGATATGGCAGATAACCAGGAATCTGGGTTCACTGAGCCCCTAAATTTCAGTTCTCTTGCCAACAGAAATAGCCCTCTCACTCCCGTCTGAAAAGATTACTCCATCTTTTTCTGTTAAGCCACCCCACCCAGTAAAACAATTAGCCCTTCCAACTCCATCTAACTAGAATAACCCAGCTGTGCCTGAAAAGCCTTTGTCTAAGTCATCTCTTGGGGAGGCAGTTGAGTCATTGCCTGGGGCATCCCTGAGGCAGATGCTTCACAAGATGTTGCTGAATGTTCTTAGAACACATCTCCACCACCCATTTTTGTAACAGACCTATAGCTAGACCTAAGTCCCAGTGAGCCCCAAAAGGTGAAGTACAATGTGTGACTCAGGAGAAGGTATGCTACACTTCAAAAGAACTGCTTGCCTTTTCTAATACTTACAAGCAGAAACCTGGGGAATATGTGTGGGAATGGTTATTAAGGGTATGCAATAATGGTGCAAGAACATTAAGTTGAATTAGTCTGAGTTTATTGATATGGACCCACTGGGCACAGATTCTTCATTCAATGTTTCAGCCAGAGAGGTTAGGAAAGGATCTAATAGTTTATTTGGTTTGTTCGCTGAAGCATGAATCATGTGGTGGCCTACACTAAATCAAATTGAAGTACCAGGCCTGTTTGGTATACTGTAGAAGAAGGTATCCAAAGGCTTAGGGAAATTGGTATATTAGAGTGGATTTATCAGGTTAGACCCACAGACCCATACATGGAGTACCCAGATGACATGTCTTTTACCACCATGGTAAGGAACAAATATATGAAGGGAGCTCCAATATCCTTGAAGACTGCTGTGATTGCTACTTTACGTAAGTTAGATTTGTCAGTGGGAACTGCCCTAACTGAATTAAGACATCTAACTACAATGAGGCTGATTGGACCCTGTGGTGGTAGGGCCCACGTGGCAGCACACAATTGACAGAGACAAGGTGGACGTGGTTACCATAATGGACAGCAGAGTCAAAGCAGTAATCAGAATAGTCTGACTCATATACTTATGGTGTTAGCTACTTAGTCATGGTGTCCCTAGGAGTGAAATAGATGGTAAATCTACTAAATATTTACTTGACCTGTACAAGCAGAAGAATTCTAGGTCAAGTGAACAGCTGCCTAACTTGAATCAGCAGAATAGAGACTCATGGCCTCTCAATTATTCCCAGACTTGAGACAGTTTAAATGCCAACAACCTCTTGGATGGAGGGAAAGCCAGGTCCCCCTAAGTAAGGACCCCACTGCACTTTCAAAAATTTATACTCTTAATCTTTCTCCCAGCCTTCCACAAAGGAATGTACGGCCTTTTAAGAGAGTGATTGTTCATTGGGAAAAAAGAAATAATAAGAATTTTCAGGGATTACTAGACACTGGCTCTGAACTGACACTAATACCTGGTGACCCAAAACATCACTGTGACCCATCAGTCAGAGTGGGGACATATAGAGGTTGGGTTATTAATGGAGTATGAGCTCAGGTTCATTTCACAGTGGGTCCAGCGAGTCACCAAACCCATCTCCTAGTGATTTCCCCAGTTCCACAATGCATAGTTGGAATAGACATACTCAGCAACTGGCAGAATACCCACGTTGGATTCCTGTCATGTGGAGTAAGGGCTATTATAGTAGTAAAGGCTAAGTGGAAGCCGTTAGAACTGCTCCTACCTAGGGATGTAGTAAACCAAAAGCAATTTCAGGGATTACTGCCACCATTAAGGACCTGAAGGATGCAGAGGTGGTGACTCCCACCAAACCCCCGTCAACTTGCAAAAAACAGGTCTTGGAGAATGACAGTGGATTATTGAAAACTTAAACAGATGGCGACTCAAATTGCAGCTGCTGTTCCAGACGTGGTTTCATTGCTTGAGCAAATTAATTCATCTGCTGGTACCTGGTATGCAGCTATTGATCTGGCTAATGCCTTTTTCTCCATACTTGTTCCAAATGGTCACCAGAAGGAGTTTGCCTTAATGCCAGCAATACACTTTCTCTGTCTTACCTCAGAGATGTAAGATCAACTCTCCAGCCCTACGTCGTGCTTTGTTTCACAGGGATCCTTCTAAAGTGATGGATAAGTTGTTGTGTTCGGCCCTTCCTATAATGAAAAAGGATACAAAATAGCTGATTGGCTTCTTTGGATTTTGGAGGCAACACATCCCTCATTTGAGTGTACTACTCCAGCCTATCTATCAAGTGACTCAAAAACTGCTAGATTTGAGTGGGATCCAGAACAAGAGAAGGCCCTGCAACAGGTTCAGGCTGCCATACAAGCTGGTTCTGCCACTTGGACCATATGATCCAGCTGATCTAATGGTGCTTGAAGTTTCATGGCAGATAGAGATGCTGTTTGGAGCCTTTGGCAGTCCCTTATTGGTGAATCACAACATAGACCCTTAAAATTTTGGAGCAAACACCTGCCATCCTCTGCAGATAACTGCTTTCATTTGGGAAACAACTTTTGGCTTATTGCTGGTCCTTAGTAGAAACTGAACACTTAACCGTGGGTCACCAATTTTGTTATGTGGCCTGAACTGGGTGTTGTCTGATCCACAGAGTCAGAGTTGAACATTCACAGCAGTACTCCATCATTAAATGAGATCAGGCACGAGTAGGACCTAAAGGCAGAAGTAAGTTGCATGAGGAAGTGGCCCAAATGCCTGTGGACTCCATTTCTGTCACATTACCTGCCTTTTCCCAGTCTGCAACTATGGTTTTATGGGGAGTTCCTTATGATCAGTTGACTGGAGAAGTAAAAACTTGTGCCTGGTTTACAGATGGTCCTGCATGATATGCAGGCACACTTGAAAGTGGACAGTAGCAGCACTATAGGCCCTTTCTGGGACCTCTCTGAGGGGCAGTGGTGAAGGAAAATTCTCCCAATGGGCAGAATTTTGAGCACTGCACCTGGTTGTTCACTTTGTTTGGATGGAGAAATGGTCAGATATGTGACTGTATACTGATTGATGGGCTGTGGCCAATGGTTTGGCTGGATGATCAGGGACTTGGAAGGAACATGATTGGAAAATTGGTGCCAAGGAGGTATGGGGAAGAGTATGTGGTAGACCTCTCTGAATGGGCCGAAGAAGTGAAGATATTTGTGTCTCATGTGAATGCTCACCAAAAAGTGACCTTGGCAGAGGGGGATTTTGAAAATCAAGTGGAGAAGATGACATGTTCTGTGGAAACCAGCCATCTTTCCACAACTACACCCGTCGTTGCCGAATGGTCTCATGAACAAAGTGGCCATGGAGGCAGGGATGGAGGTTATGCATGGGCTCGTCAACATGGACTTCCACTCATCAATGCTGACTTGGCCAAAGCCACTGCTGAGTGCCCAATCTACCAGCAGGGGTGACCAATGCTGAGTCCCTGATATGGCACTATTCCTCAAGGTGATCAGCCAGCAACCCGGTGTCAGGTTGATTACAATGGACCATTTGCATCATGAAAAGGGCAGCATTTTGTTCTTATTGGAATTGACACTCTGGATATGGATCCACCTTCCCTACATGCATTGCTTCTGCAAAAACTGTCATCTGTGGACTTACAGGATGCTTTATTTGCTGTCATGGTATCCCATACAGCAACACCTCAGATCAAGGGACTTTCTTCATAGCAAATGAAGTGCAGCAATGGGCCCATTCATGGAATTCACTGGTCTTACCATGTTCCCCATCATCCTGAAGCCACTGACTTGATAGAATGATGGAATGACCTTCTAAAGATACAATTACTGTGCCAGCTAGGTGACAATACCTTTCAGGGTTGGGGCAATGCTCTCCAGGAGGCTGTATGTGCTCTAAACCAGGGTCCAATATATAGTGCCATTTCTCCCATAGCCAGGATCCATGGATCCAGGAATCAAAGGGTGGAAATGGCAGTGGCAGCACTCACTATTACTGCTGGTGACCCACTTGCAAAATTTTTGATTTCTGTCCCTGTGACCCTATGGTCTGTGGATCTAGAGGTCTTGGTTCCACAGGGAGGGATACTTCTACCAGGAGACACATTTATGGTTCCATTGGACAGGAAATTAAGAATGCCACTCAGCTACTTTGAGCTCTTGGTGCCTATGTATTAACAGGCAAAGAAGAGAGCTACAATATTGGCTGGTGTGATTGATCCTGATTACCAAGTGGAAATCAGATTGATATTACATAATGGAGGTAAAGAACAGTATGTCTGGAATACAAGAAATCCTTTAAGATATCTCTTAGTACCACCATACTCTGATTAAAGTCAATAGAAAACTACAGCAACCCAATTTCAACATGACTACTTATGGCCCAGATCCTTCAGGAATGAAAGTTTGGATTACCCCACCAGGCAAAGAACCACAACCAGCTGATATGCTTGCTGAGGAAAAAGGGAATATGGAATGGGTGGTGGAAGAAGATAGTTCTAAATACCAGCTACAACCACCTGACCAGTTGCAGAAATGAGGACTGTAATTGTTGTGTTTCTTTCTTGTATGTGTGCATCAAATATTTTTGTATTTTTTCACTTATAAAATGTAAGATGTAAATGGGGTTGGTATGTTTTTGATTGCATGTATGTTAATTGTATCATGTTAGGCATAAGTACGACTTTATAACTGTCTTTATTTAGAGAACATGTATGGTTTAAGGAGATGTGTACAGGTGCCAAGTCAACAAGGGGAGGGGCTGTGACAGTTAAGGTTGTGTGTTAACTTGGCTGAGCCATGATTCTCAGTTTTTTGGCAGTTAGGTTGTACTTTTGCAGTTATGTAATGATGTAATCATTTCCACGATGAGATTGTTATGAGTGGCTAATCAGTTGAAAGGAAGTTTCCTTGGGGGCATGTTCTGCCTCCAGTATATAAATGGATATTACAGCAAGGCTCTTGGATCCTGCATCTGGCTCATCATGATCTGACCTCTGGTTATTGGAACTTGAGCTAGAAGCTTACCTGCCAATCTTGTGATCTGTCAGCCTCTGCAGCTTGTGAGCCAGTCGCCTGCTGTCTTACCTGCTGATCTTGGGATTCATCGGCCTTCACAGCCTGTAGGCTAGCGTCTGACCTGCCAATCTTGGGTTCCTCAGCCCCTGCAGCTATGTGAGTCAGGAAAAGCCCCCAGCCTGATGCCTGACCCACAGACTTGGGACTTGCTAGCCTCTACAACAGCGTGAGCCATTTCCTTGAGAGAAAACTCTCTCTCTATATATGTATACATACATGCTTCACCGGTTTTTCTCCTCTAGAGAACCCAGGGTAAGACACAGATTTTATAAACATCCCCATTTATACATGAGGAAATTGAAGTTTTGACAGGTTGAATAACCTTCCTAATACACATATTGAATTATAAAAGAAGGATTACTAGTTTGAATCCATAATCCATTTAAGGATGGAGCACTTTTCTCTACTAATCTTCAATATCCCTCCTCATATCTTAGCTGAGAAAACAAAAATAACCAGAATTCCCACACACTCTCACTACCACCTCTCTCCACTCATCTGCATGTGTCCATATATTCTACTTTCTTTTCTATGGGTATGAATGCATTCTCCTTGTTCTTTACATGGAGTACTTCCTCTATTTGGGCACTGAAGCCTATCTGTAATAAGGAGGAAGCCTCTATCAAGTGTCTCATATTGACTCTTGTGTCTCAATCCCAGCTTGACTTGTAACTGACGTGTGCGAGGCTCAGGAGAGTATGGATAAGCTATAGCATTGACCCCTGCTTCCTAACACAATGCATGTTGGGCATGGGGAGCTCCTCTCCCCAGGGGTAGTTGTTCTTGTGAGTAAAATTAGTCAGCTGTAGTGTGCTGAGGTCCATGCCTCAAATTGTGGATGACTCACTCAGATATTTTGAGGCTTAAAAGTCTTTATTACTGCTGTTGCTGTCTTCACGAAAATGATCCTGATCCTCAGGGTTATCAGGAAAAGCACTGATGGTACCCCATGGCACAATCATTATGAGAAGTGATCCTAAATGTTACACTCCTGCCCCTCCTAAGAAGGTCAAAGGAAACCACTAACTTATTGGACAATTATAAATCGGATTGGCAAAGATTTTGGGTATTGTTAAGTGCTGCAGCTTATCAACTTACCAAGGGACCACTCCAAGCCTGGTTTAAGGATAGGCTTTTAAAACCAGCAAAGCTAATAGCAGGCATCAAAAGAGACCTGCTTAATGCTAGTAAGGGCCTCTCATCCATTGGGATGTTCAGGAAAACATTAAAGACATCACACTGTGTCAATTTTACTCAATAGCTGCTGTCCCCCAGCCAAGGTTTTTCAACTTGTGAGAACAACAGCATTTATAATGGCAGCAGCAGGTGGCCTATTTCCCATGCCATGAACACCCAGTTTAGGAGTGGAAAGGCTGGGAGTTAAAATCTAGAATGCCGTGGAGCTTTATATTATGTGAGCTTTTCCATAGAGCTATTGGTTTATGGGTTTCTTAATTATTGACTTAGAGATTATGAAATACAACTGCTGAATGGCACATCTCAGCAGATGTTAAAGTTAATTCACAATTTGTACTGTAGAGACATAAGAGTCAATTGGTGCTCTTTTCATCTTCCTGTTACATACATTCTTTTAGTAAATTTTGAATTGACAGTTGGGTCAAATCATAGACCTCTGTTTACGTTTCTGTTTCCTTCACCTGTGTCAAGGTAGTGTTTTATCCCATAGCAGACATGGATGCTCTAACCCAATGAGTAATAGACTAGAATAATATTAAATCTTTGGCACTTACAGTAAGCTTGGAAAATGGAACCTCATGGGACCCCATTCTCCCTAACTAAAAAAGTCAATATGGCCAAATGTAAATTGCAATAAGGCCGATAGGAATTAAGACATCATACGAGACCTACCAAAAAATGGAGTCATTGTTCCTATTGTCTCTCCCTTAGATAGCCCAATTTGACCAGTGCTCAAAGTGAATGGTTCCTAACACTGCATTGTTGTGAATTGCCAGGGAGTTGGCTCTGACTCATAGTAATCTTATGGATAAGAAAGAAACACTGCCTTGAGCTGTGCTTTTTTCATGATCTTTGATATATTTGAGTCCATTGTTGCAGCTACTGTGTCATTTCATCTCATTGAGGGTTTCCTCATTTTCATTGGCCCTCTATGAAACATGGTATTCTTTTCAAGTGATCTGTCTTTCCTGATGATGTGTCTAAAGTAAGCAGATGATGCATTACCATAATCTTAATGGTATGGTATCCTTGATTAAGACCCTGTCATGGGTTGAATTTTGTCCCCCCAAAACATGTGTCGACTTGGCTAGGCCATGATTCTCAGTATTGTGTGGTTGTCTTCCATTTTGTGATTATAATTTTCTGTTAAAGAGGATTAGGGTGGGATCGTAACACCATCCTTATCCAGGTTACACCCCTGATCAAATGTAAAGGGAGTTTCCCTGGGGTGTGGTCTGCACCACCTTTTACCTCTCAAGAGATAAAAAGGAAAGGGAAGCAAGCAGAGGGGGGGACCTCATACCACTAAGAAAGCAGTGTAGGGAGGAGAAAGTGCATCCTTTGGGCCTGGGGTCCCTGTGTGGAGAAGCTCCTAGTCCAGGAGAAGAATGATGAGAAGGCTGACAGAGAGAAAGCCTTCCCCTGAAGCTAACTTCTGAATTTGGACTTTTAGTCTACTTTACTTTGAGGAAATAAACTTCTCTTTTTTAAAGCCATCCACTTGTGGTATTTCTGTTATAGCAGCACTGGATGACTTAAGACAGACCCCATATTCAATATTATTGAAATTATCAATTCAATTCAATCAGCAACTGGAAACTATTTTGTCGTCATAGATTCAGTTAACATTTCCTATTCAGTGCCCTTTTCTACAGTTTTTCAGCAGCAATTTGCCTTCACCTTCAGTGAAACAACATACCTTCACTTGTCTCCCCATGGGGAATCTCAACAGCCATGCCAACACAGAGTCTTTGCAGGCAAGATCTTAATTTCATCCAGCTTTCTCTAGGAACACAGTTATGGCATTACTTTGATAACATTCTTTTGTGAGGAAATTCAAAGGATACATTCCTCACATTGCATATACAAACACATGTCACAGAACTTTCAGTCAGGGTTGGGCCATTGCATTCCATAAAATCCATATTCGTGCCACATCAGTAGAATTTCTGGGCATTATTGCCCAGTCAAGGGGTGATCCATACCTGATGTAGTGAGAATTCAACTTCTTACCTCCTTGGCACTCATTACTTTTAAGCAGCTCCAATACTTACAGTGGGGCTTCCTTGCAACTTCCTTGCCTTGCAGATACCCAAAATACATATTAAGGCCACACATGTCTCTCCACATACTGAAACCCAGATTACAGAGGCTTATTATAATGCACAAGCTAATAAATTGGCTGAAACTTCTGAGATACATACTAGTACAACCTCAGATTTGATGCCACTAATCTGAACCTGGTGGGCTCATGAAACATCAGGGCATTGAGGGACCTCAACCCTCAAAGCCTGGGGAGGATACACTAGGCTTTCCCCCTCCTCTTCCATGGTCAGCATAATGATTAACTAATGCACCTTATGTGAGTGATATAATCAATGGGGCACAATTCCCCGGTGGCCTGTCCTATATAGTTAATGGCAAACAAACTTTCCAGGGTTACTGCCACCCTCTGTAGGGGCTATTCACTATTCTTTGACCATAATGGACACTCATATAGGCATAATATTGCCTACCTTTCCAGGTATGCCATCACTGAAACCACAATACAAGGCCTCACCAAAAAACTTATTCCCTTCGGAGTTTCATGCGTTATTGATAGTGACTTGTCACTTATTTCATAACTCAAAATATACAAGGCTGGGCTCTGGAAAAGGCATTCCATGAAACTTTCCTCTCCCTCACCAGCCTCAGGCTGTAGGTATCATAGAGTGCTCTGATGGCTTACTAAAAAGTCCTGGCTAAAATTAAAAAATAATACATGGTTTTCTAAATAGGTTTCCCTCCTATCAGGTGTCTTAGTTATGCTCAATCCCCAGCTCTTAAGGCTCATTACTTTGTCCAGATCATTGGGCTTAGTGCCTTACTTACTGATACATTATAAATAAAAACCTCCCCATGCTAGACATTTTTGCCAAAATAGTTGCTTCTTGCTGGCCCTTAGTTTCATTGTAATAGCACCTCACTAGTTCTGCACTGCTATATCCCACTCCCAAGCCTTTCTCCTAACATCACCTGTACTGTTTGTACTCTTGATGCCAATGTTTCATTTTGGGCATCCATACCTGGACTTCCCTCAATCTTTCTTGATACCAACATATTATTTTCCTGCCCATTGAACTCACTTTGATTGTGATTCTAGGAGTCACAGACACCGCTTTAGGCACACACAATACTGTCCAACAAACTCATATTATTAACACTGACCAGGAAATATCTAAGATACTCTCTAAACATATGCAACAAACAGCTTTAAGTGATGAACAATGCTCCCTGGTTGACATGATAACTGAAAATCATCTGGCTTTTGACCATTTATTGACTAGCCAGGATGAGATCTGTCGCCTTAAATGAACTTCCTGTTGTATAGACAACACAAACCACGTATCATAAATAACCCGACAAATGACATAAAAAATCAATATAGTTAACAACTGAGATATTTGAGCAAATGCCCTGGCCTCCCACCGATATATTTTCCTGGCTCTCCACAATGACCTGGAGTGACTGAGCTTGCATTCTTTTCTAAAGGCTACTTATACTCATCTACTACTTGTCTGTTACTTTGTCATATTTTAGCTTGTGTGTTGCCATGGTACAGAAAGCTATGCCACAGGTATTTCAAATGCTATTTCAAATACTAGCAGGATCATCGATAGTGGACAGGTTTCAGCCTGAGCTTCAAGACAAAGACAGACTAGGAAAAACGACCTGGCAGTCTACTTCTGAGGAAATCTGTCAGTGAAAACCTTATGAATAGCAAGAGAATGCTGTTGAATATAGTGTGGAAAGGTGAGCCCCTCAGAATGGAAGGCACTCAAAATATGATTGGGGAAGGGCTGCTTCCTCAAAGTAAAATTGACTTTAATGACATAGATGAGTAAAACTTTAGGGACATTTATTTGGTGATGTGGCATGACTCAAAATGAGAAGAAACAGCTGCAAACATACACTAATAATCAGGACATGGAATGTATGAATCTAGGAAAATTAGAGGTCATCGAAAATAAAATGGAATGCATAAAGATGGATATCTTAGGTGAGTTGAAATGGACTGGTATTGGCCATTTTGAATTGG
This sequence comes from Loxodonta africana, assembly GCF_030014295.1. Lineage (NCBI taxonomy): Eukaryota > Metazoa > Chordata > Mammalia > Proboscidea > Elephantidae > Loxodonta > Loxodonta africana. The sequence goes on from NC_087345.1 coordinate 83,949,428, forward strand.
ACAATCATATAGTCTACTATGCTGGGAATGACAAATTGAAGAGGAGTGGTGTCTCATTCAATGTCAAAAAGAACATTTCAAGATCTATCCTGAAGTACAATGCTGTCAATGATAGGATAATATCCATACACCTACAAGGAAGGCCAGTTAATATGACTATCGTTCAAATTTATTCACCAACCACTAATAATATGAAGAAATTGAAGGTGTTTACTGACTTCTGCAGTCTGATATTAATCAAACACTCAATTAAGATGCATTGTTAATTATTAGTGATTGGAAAGGGAAGTTGGAAACAAAGAAGAAGGATTGGTAGTTGGAAAATATGGCTTTGGTGATAGAAATGATGCCAGAGACCGCATGATAGAATTTTGCAAGACCAACGACTTCTTCACTGAGATACTTGTTTTTACTAACATAACTGATGACTATGCACGTGAACCTCACTGGGTAGATTACATAGGAATCAAATTGACTACATCTATGGAAAGAGATGATGGAAAAGCTCAATATCATCAGTGAGAACAAGGCCAGTGTCAGACTGAGGAACAAACCATCAATTGCTCATAAGCAATTTCAAAAGTTGAAGCTGAAGAAAATTAGAACAAGTCCACGAGAGCCAAAATACAACCTTGAGCATACCCCATCTGAATTTAGAGACCATCTCAAGGATAGGTTTGATGCTTTGAACACTAATGACAGAAGACCAGACCAGTCGTGGAATGACATCAAGGATATCACACCTGAAGAAACTAAGAGGTCATTAAAAAGACAAGAAAGAAAGACCAAAATGGATGTCAGAAGAGACTCTGAAACTTGCTCTTGAACATTGAGTAGCTAAAGCAAACAGAAGAAATGGTGAAGTAGAAGGGCTAAACAGAAGATTTCAAAGGGCAGCTCAAGAAGACAAAATATTATAATGACATGTGCAAAGACCTGGAGCTAGAAAACCAAAAGGGAAGAACAGTCAGTGTTTCTCAAGCTGAAAGAACTGAGGAAAAAAAATTCAAGCCTTGAGTTTCAGTATTGAAGGATTCTACGGGGAAAATATTAAACAACACAGAAGGCATCAAAAGAAGATGGAAGGAATACACAGAGTCACTGTACCAAAAATAATTGGTCAACATTCAACTGTTTCAGGAGGTGGCATATGATCAAGAACCCATGGTACTGAAGGAAGAAGTCCAACCTGCACTGAAGGCATTGGTGAAAAACAAGGCTCCAGGAACTGACAGAATACCAGTTGAGATGTTTCAACAAAGGAATGCAGCACTGGAGGTGCTCACTAGCCTATGCCAAAAAATTTGGAAGACAGCTTACCTGGCTACCGACTGGAAGAGATCCATATTTGTACCCATTCCAAAGAAAGGTGATACAACAGAATGCAGAAATTATCCAACAATATGGGGCAGTTCTACTCTGTCCTATAGGGTCGCTATGAGTCAGAATCGACTCGACGGCACTGGGTTTTTTTTGGGATCATTAATATCACACACAAGTAGAATTTTGCTGAAGATCATTCAAAAGCGGTTGCAGCATTATGTTGACAGGAACTGCCAGAAATTCAAGCTGGATTCAGAAGAGGACTTGGTAGAAGGAATATCAATTGCTGATATCAGATGGCTCATGGCTGAAAGCAGTGAATACCAGAAAGATGTTTTCCTGTGTTTTATTGACTTTGCAAAGGCCTTTGGCTGTGTGGATCCTAACAAATTATGGGTAACACTGCGAAGAATGGGAACTCCAGAACACTTAATTGTGGTCATGGGGAACCTGTACTTAGACTAAGAAGCAGTTGTTAAAAGAGAACAAGGGGATATTTCATGGTTTAAAGTCAAGAAAGGTGTGTGTCAGGGCTTTACCTTTTCACCATACTTATTCAATATGTATGCTGAGCAAATAATCTGAGAAGCTGGACTATATGAAGAAGAATGGGGAATCAGGATTGGAGGAAGACTCATTGACAACCTGTGATATGCAGATGACACAACCTTGCTTGCTGAAAGTGAAGAGGACTTGAAGCACTTACTGATGAAGATCAAAGACCACAGCCTTCAGTATGGATTACACTTCAACATAAAGAAAACCAAAATCCTCACACTTGGACCAATAAGCAACATCATGATAAACAGAGAAAGATTGAAATTACCAAGGATTTCATTTTACTTGGATCCAAAATCAATACCCACGTTAAGCACCAGTCGAGAAGTCAAAAGACGCGTTGCATTGGGCAAATCTGCTGCAAAGGACTTCTTTAAAGTGTTGAAAAGCAAAGATGTCACTTTGAAGACAGACTAAGGTGCGCTTGACCATGGTATTTTCAGTCACATCATGTGCCTGTGAAAGCTGGACAATGAATAAGAAAGACCAAAGGAGAATTCATGACTTTGAAATACGATGTTGGCAAAGAATGTTGATTATACCCTGGACTGCCAGAAGAACAAGCAAATCTGTCTTGGAAGAAGTACAGCCAGAATGCTCCTTAGAAGCAAGGATGGTGAGACTTTGTCTCAAGTACTTTGGACATGTTATCAGGTGGCAGCAGTACCTGGAGAAGGACATCATGCTCGGTAAAGTAGAGGGTCAGCGAAAAAGAGGAAGATCCTCAACCAGATGGATTGACACAGTGGCTGCAACAATGGGCTGAAGCATAACAGTGATTGTGAGGGTGATGCAGGACCGGGCATTGTTTCGTTCAGTTGTGCATAGGTTCTCTGTGATTCAGAACCTACCGTAAGCCACATAACAACAACAACAAAAATATTTTGGGGCTCTTTCTTTCAAATATTTTCCATATCTATACATACACAAATATTTTACATATGATTTTTTTGTTGTTAGGTGTCTTTGAGTCGGTTCCGACTTATAACAACCGTTTGCATAAGAGAATGAAACATTGCCTGGTCCTGCGCCATCCTCACAATCATTGCTATGTTTGAACCCATTGCTGCAGCCACTGTGTCCATCCATATCAGTGAGGGTCTCTTTCTCACTGACCCTCTTCTAAGAAGCATGATGTCCTTCTCCAGGGACTGGTCCCTCCTGATAACATATTCAAAGTACATGATACAAAATCTTGCCATACTTGCTTCTAAGGAACTTTCTGGCTGTACTTCTTCCAAGACAGATTTGTTTGTTCTTCTGGCAGTCCATGGTATATTCAATATTTTTTGCCAAGACCATAATTCATATAATAATTGATACTGCATTTTAATTTATTTTTTCACATAAATATATATGGTAATCATCTTTCTTTCCATTTTACTAAATGAAGATATAAATCAGTATTTAATATTTCACAATGGTCTTTGCCTTTTTTTTATTTAATCAGTTTAAGGAAGTGTCTTTCTATTCCTAGTTCGTTAAGGTTTTTTGAATTATTAATGAGTAGACGTCAGTTTTTATCTAATTACTTTTTTTTTACATCTATTGAGATCATCATATTTTTTCTTTTTGTATTCAGTTAAAGTAGTGAAAAATAGATTTTTCTAATATTAAACCAGACTTGCATTTCTTATGTGAGTTCAACTTGGTTAAACTGTATTATTCTCTTAATATATTGCCGAGTTTAGTGTGTTAATATTTTCTTTCAGGTTTTTTTGTCAGTGTCCATGGATAAGATTGGACTATGATTTTTAATATTGACAGTCCTTCTCAGGTTTGGGTATTGAGTTAATGTTGTAGCGAGTTGAGAAGTTCTTCTTCTTATGTTCTCTGGAAGAGTTTGTGAAGTTACTTCTTCTTCAAATAATTTGAAGAAATCATTATTGTAACCATGTGGGCCAGGGGTGTTTTTGTGAGATGAATTTTGACCATTGGTTTATTCATTTAATGATTATAATGTAATACAAGTTTTCTATTTTTAAATTGGTTTTAATAGTAGGGGTGGAGCCCAGCCTCTTAAATGGCTCCCAATGATACCTGTCTCCTGGTATTCATGCCATGTGTGTTACCTTATCCTTCAGTGAATAAATGTTGAATTCTTTGATGAATAAGACGAAGGTACTGTCCTTCAGGGAGTACTGCATTTGTTCAAAAAAAAAAAAAAAAAAAAGGAAGCCACGGCATATGGGAATGCTGTCTTTGAGCTGCTGAACTAACTAACTGCCAGTCTGGATCTCTATACCCAACAAAAACAACCTTCAAATACGAAGGTAAAATGAAGACATCTTCAGGAAAACAAAAACAAGATCTACTGCCAATCCACACTAATGGAAATACTGAAGGGCATGTGTCAGAGAGAAAGACATAATTCTAGTTTAAAGATTGGAAAGGCAAGAAAGAATTAAGAACAACAGTAAGGGTAAATACATAGGCAAATCCAAATAATAACCATAAGATGAAATTACAGAAGAAATAAATCAAGGTTTAAATATAAACAGATATAAAATATATACTGAAATAGAAGTATAAATTGTATAAAGAAAATACATGGAAAAAAATCTTATAATTCCAAAGTATGGATAGTACAATTCTAAATTTCTTGCATTATCTAGGAACATGTAAAAGTCTTAAATTATATTAGATTTTGTAGGACAAGGAAAAACATTAAAATTTTTAAGATAACTGTAGCAGACACTATTGGTACTCTGGGTATCTTTTGGACCTTGCTATTTCCATATACGTTAGTCTACTTCTAACTACCACAATCCACGTATCTCTGACTGAGGTCCCTCTGTAACTGCTGAAGCCACCAAAGCAGACAGAAAATAACCGATAATTAACCAAAGGCAATTGATACCAGAAGTGGTCATAGGAGGCAAGTTCTCAGGGAGGAATTCTGGGTTTGGATCACTCACCACCCAGACGGAAACAAAGACTATGTTGGTGGTAATATGTAAAGTAGTGAAAACTCATGGCATGCTATAGTGTCACAAATGTCAAGACTTTTCTTCTGTGTTGAACTGGGATAGAATACTGGTGGAATGAGATGCTGTGCATTGTGCATTAGCTCCTTTGAAAAAATGAGAGCAATGATAATTATGAGAACTGTGGGATTTGTTATTTGTTTTTAAATGTTATAAAATCAAAGATGGAAGGAAATGACAGACTGAGATCATCCACTCAATGAACAGTGTGAAAACCAGAAGGCCTATATGACAGTGTTTGAAACCCCCTTGCCTTCTGTATACTTTTGTATGTAGCCAAGAGCATGCTGAAAATCAAGCCCAGGGCCAAAGTGAGAGAATAGAAGAATTATAAAGGAGGCTGAATTCACATCCCTGGAAAGTTTTCTACACAAAGGTCACAGCACTGATAAGAATCCATGGGACACTGAAAGTGAAGTTGGGGAAACCTATGTGGACATGTTGGAGAACTTTAAGACCCTGTATTTTCTTGAATTATCTGTGCAGGGAGAAGTGGCCAACTCTACCTTACTAGAGGTTATCAGTTTTCTTTTGCCTGAAGGCCTGTAAAGGCCTTGCCTGTGGCAGATCCTTCACAAAATCATGCTTCCCTTCATTAATACCTGCCCATACCTTTATTGCTTCTAGTCAAATAGTCAGGGTCAAGACATAGCATGGCCTAACTGCAGAGGGTCGGCTATGAAAGGAAAGAGATTATTCACCAAAATGGTAACAGATTTCAAAAACTAGAATGACAGAACTGGGAGGAAATCCTGAGAGTGATTAGGTTTGAGGGGAGTTAAACATTATTAGGCTGAATACGGGAGAGTTTATTGATATTGCAGCAATGTCTTCTAATTCAGAATCTAATACTTTGGCATGCACACCTGGAACTGTACCTAAGATGTTGTTGAAATGACTCTTTGAAGCTAGAAAATAACAGGCCAAAATTAATGAAGTGGGGATGCTAGAATTGCTATGACAGTGTAATGAAGAAAGCATCAAAGTTCAGAGAGATGGGCATGCAAAAATAAATTTATTATATAAAGCTAGAGAAGCTGTTAGATGACTACATTCCCCAGGCAAGCATAGACAACCCTACCCTCATTAAAACATTAACAAATGCATTGGTGAGGAGATAATGGGCATCATTGAGATGCTCAATGTTGGTTGTCCTCTTAGAGCCAATTTTGACAGCAGCAGAGGTTATTATGAAATAGGGCCCTGTATCGTCGATGTTTATGATAGGATTCCAGTATAGCACACATCAGATGGTGGAACTTAATATCAGAGACAGTGTAAGCATAATTACTCTAACTGGCATAAGATCAGAAGGGCAACCAGAAAATCCTGTCCTGCAGCAGTGATATATGGTGATGACTAAATGACCATAGGGGCCATGAGAGTGAAATAGATGGACGGCCACCAAGGATATTGATTGACTGTAACCAAAACTGATCAAGCGTGGATGAGCAAAAACTGATGTCAGCTACTACATTGGAAAAATGAAGATGTTTTACACCGTTTTCAGGATTGATCAGGTTCTCAGACTTAGGGCTCACCTATCAAAGGGTGGACATTATCCCCTCAAGGAAAGATCCAAAAGTATATACAGAAATGATCCCTCCAATCCCTTCCCAAAGAAACTAAAGACATTTATGTAGACATATACATACATATACGAAAAGAAAATGCTCAGCCTTTCTAGGGCTGTTCGGTAAAGAATCTGAACTGAAACAGGTATGAAGGTAATCAAAATTTCATCTTTTCTGATTGGATTGTTTGTCTTTTTGTTGTTAAGTTATAGGAGCTTTTTATATATTGGGGGTATTAAACCCTTATGAGGTATATTGTTCCCAAATACTTTCTCCCAGTCTGTAGGTTCTCTTTACACTTTGTTGACAAAGTCTTTTGATGAACAAAGTTTTTTTTAATTTTGGCAAGGACCCATTTATCTATTTTGTTTTCATTCCTTATACTTTCGGTGTCATATCTATGAATCCATTGTTAAAAACTAGGTCTTGAAGCATTAGCCCTATGTTTTTTTCTAAGACTTTTATGGTTTTAGGTGCTACATTTAGGTCTTGGATCCACATGAGAAAGTTTTGGTATATGGTGTAAAGTATGGGTCCAGGTTCATTCTTTTGCATGTGGAAATCCAAGTGTCAAAACACCATTTATTACTTACACAATTATTTCACCCTTGAATGGGCTTAGCATCCTTATTGAAAATCAATTGACAGTATATGTACACAGTTATTTCTGGACTCTCAATTCCATTCTAATGTTGTCTTGGTTGTCTAGTACTGCTGTAACAGAAATACCACAAGTGTATGGCTTTAACAAACAAAATTTTATTCCCTCACAGTCTAGTAGTCTGGAAGTCCAAATTCAGGGTGTCAGCTCCAAGGGAAGTCTTTCTGTCTCCGTTGGTTCTAGAGGGAGATTCTTGTCTTCAATCTTCCCCTTGACTAGGTGTTTCTCAGTGCAGGGATCACGGGTCTTAAGGACACGCTATTCTCCTGGTTCTTGTTTCTTGGTGATACGAGGTCCCCATGTCTCTCTGCTTTTATATCTCAAAAGAGATTGGCTTAAGACACAACCTAATCTTGTAGACTGAGTCCTGCCTCATTAACATAATCTAATCTTGCCTTATTAACCACAGGCAGAGATCAGGATTTGCAACACATACGAACATTACATCATTAGCAAAATGGAGGACAACCACACATTACTGGGATTCACGGCCTAACCAAGTTGACATATATTTTTGGGGGGTGCAATTCAATCCATGACAAATATCTATCATGTTACCAGTCCCAGACTGTTTTGATTACTGTAATTTTACAGTGCATTTTGAGATTGGGAAGTATGAGTCCTCCTACTTTGTTCTTCTTTTTCAAGCTTGCTTTGGCTGTTTGGGCCTCTTGGTGTTCCAGATAAATGTGAGGATTGGCTTTTCTCTTTCTGTGAAGAAGGCTATTGGAATTTTGATGGATAGCCCATTGAATCGGTAGATTGCTTTAGCTAGTATTAACATCTTAACAATATTAACACAAATAACCAACAAGTGAACGAAAAGATGTTCAATATCATTAGGCAAGAGGGAAATGTTAACCAAAACCACAAGGAGATATCACTTCGCACCCACCAAGATGGCTATAATTGACAAAATAGGAAGCAACAGGTGTTGGTAAAGATGCAGAGAAATTAGACTTCTGATTCATTGCTTGTGGGATTGTAAAATGGTACAGCCACTGTGGAAAACAGTATGGTAGCTTCTCAAAAAGTTAAACTTCAAATTATCATATTACCCAGTAACTTTTCTCCTGGGTATATGCCCAAAAGAGTTGAAATCAGGAACACAACAAGATACTTGTACACCAGTGTTCACTGGAGCACTCTTCACAATAGCCAAAAGGTGGAAACAGCCTAAATGTTCATCAACAGATCAATGAATAAACTGTGGTACACATATTCAATGGAACATTACTCAGCTGTGAAGAAAAGTGAAGTCCAGATGCATGCTACAACATTGATGAACCTTGAAAAATAAGTCAGTCACAAAAATACAAATATTGTATGATCTCACTTATATGAAGTATCTATAGTAGGCAAGTCTATAGAGACCAAACGTTATCCTCAGGGGCAGGTGGGAGGGAAGGGAAAAGGGGAATTCATGGATTAGGGGACACTGAACTTCTGTTAAGGTGACAGGAATATGTGAAAATGTGTAATGTTGATTGTTGAACAACATGATAAAAATAACGTCACTGAATTCTATATTGCGGAATGTTTAAATATCGATTGTTTTGTTAAATATTTATGTATATATATTTAAAAAATAGAATCTAAGAGGTATTATCAAAAAATCCCAATGAAAAACAGGTGATGAATAGTGTTTCTAGCTTAAAAAAGCTGTATTACTTCCAGCTTTAGTAAAAAATTCCATAGGACTCTTTGATTTATGCTGGTATGTAGAAACCAGGTGGCAAAGGCATCCTTGCCAAAGCTATGGCATAGTGAGGATAACAGTTCTGCAGAACACACTATAGTGTAACAATGACTGATTTTATAAAGCAGTTTACACTGTGCCAGTAAGTAGAAGCACAAGGTTCTAACAATGCAGTTACAAATTATATAAAATAAACTCCATATCTTGATGGAGAAAGTGACGAAGAATGCACTACTGCCTTAATCCACCACAGCCATGAATCTGAAAATGCTTCCAAGGCAAAAACAACATCTAATCAGCTCATCCTTCCACAGTTCTAACCTTTTCTGGAATCTTGGTCCCTCTAATTCTCACTTCTTCAGAAGCAACCTGATGCCTCTAAGTCAATGATTTTGTGTTGTATCTGGCTTTTCTAGTTGTTCTTGGAACGATTATTCAGAAGAGAAAGTGTATCAGTTATCTTTAAAGATTATAGCACTACATTTTTAGTGTTTTTGAGGTTTTTTTGGCCAGTTCTTTTTTGTCATCATTTTAATGATTCATACTGGAAGGTGTCTTAGTCATCTAGTGCTGCCATAAGAGATACTGCAAGTGCATGGCTTTAACAAAGAGAAATTAATTTTTTACAGTCTAGGAGGTTACAATTCCAAATTCAGGGCATCAGCTCCAGGGGAAGGCTTTCTCTCTGTCAGCTCTGGAGGAAGGTCCTTGTCCTCAATCTTCCCCTGGTTGAAGAGCTTCTCAGGTACAGGGACCCCGTGTCCAAAGGATGCTCTCTGCTGCTGGTGCTACTTTCTTGGTGGTATAAGGTCCCCAAATCTCTGCTTGCTTCCCTTTCCTTTTATCTCTTGAGAGATAAAAGGTGGCACAGGCCACATCCCAGGGAAACTCCTTTTACCTTGAATCAGGGAGGTGACCTGAGTAAGGGTGGTGTTACAATCCTGCCCTAATTCTCTCAACACAAAATTACAATCAGGAAATGGAGGACAACCATGGAATACTGGGAATCATGGCCTAAGGAAGTTGACACATATTTTTGGGGGGACACAATTCAATCCATGACAGAAGGGAAAAGGAATATTATTGTATTAATATTCCTTTTGGAAACCCTGGTGGTGTAGTGGTTAAGTGCTACAGCTGCTAACCAAAAGGTTGACAGTTTGAACCTGCCAGGTGCTCCTTGGAAACCCTGTGGGGCAGTTCTACCCTGTCCTATAGGGTCGCTATGAGTCAGAATTGACTCGATGGCAATTTTTTTTTTTTAAATATTCCTTTTAAAAATTAACAACATTTTTTTGCAAATCTATGTGTTGTTATTGCGAAGGCAGCATTAACTAGGCGAAGCAGCTCTATATTTCCTGAAAGTCAACGTTCCTATGCTCTTAAAAAAGGAAGACATATTGAAAGAGGTCTAGCCTTGGGAAGGGGAAAATAGTGTCATGGTGAAAATAGTTTCCACACACAAAATTAATTATTAAAGGATATCTAAGAAGATGAAGAAGGGTTAAATGAGTTGCAGATTAGGAAGAGATAAAAAGGGTTTGCCAGTTTCAAGACGGTAGAGAAATGCCCATCTGCATAACGCTGGGTACCTCAGAGTTCTTTCATAGACTTCATTCTCAACTTTCTCTAATGCTCTTTGAGAGTACGTGCAACTCCCATGGCATCAATTTCTATCCACATTTCATCATTTATTTTTTATTCTTATTTGAGTTCCCAATATGCAATTCTCTATTTCTTTGAAAAAAATGCAGATTTTTTGAGGATGTCCTTGAAAGACTGCTTCACTTGTTTGTTTCTCAGTGTATAAATGAAGGGGTTCAACAAAGGGGCAACAGATGTATTGAGCAGAGAAACTGCCTTATTTATGGCCACTTCATCCTTTGACAAAGGTTTAATATACATAAATATACAGCTGCCGTAGGAGATAGAAACCACAATCATGTGGGAAGAACAGGTAGAAAAGGCTTTTTTCCTTTGCTGGACAGAGGGCAATCTTAGAATGGTCTTAATGATATATATGTAAGATAGGACTACACACATAAGTGTCATTATGAAGGTCAGCACAGCACAGACTCTAACCAGCTGCTCTATGAACCGTGTATCTGAACATGAATTCTTCAGTAATGGAAGCGGATCACAGATAAAATGGTCAATGACAAAGTCACAGAATTCCAGATGGAGGCTCAAACCAAGTGGTGGAAGAATAATCAATAAGCCAGACACCCAACAGCAGAGAATGAGAATCCTGCAGACTCTGCTATTCACGATGGTCACATAATACAGGGGTTTGCAGATGGCCACATAGCGGTCATAGGACATGACAGCCAAGAGAAAAAATTCTGTAGCTGCAAAGAGGACAATAAAAAATATCTGACTGAAGCATGCTTTGATGGTGATAGTTCTATTCCCAGTTGATATGATGTGCAGATATGGGGGGATGCATGCTGTCGTGAATGAGATTTCTAAAAAGGAGAAATTTTGAAGAAAAAGATACATGGCTGTTTTTAGATGAGAATCCACCAAGATGAGAAAAATAATAGTCAGATTCCCAATTATACTTAACATATATGTGATAAACAGAAAGATGAAAACCAGAATCTGTAGTTGTGGGTCATCTGTCAGTCCCAGTATGATGAATGTTGTTATTGCTGACCGGTTTCTCATCCCTGACTTCACACTACCGTCCAATCTTCACATAAAAGTTACAGAAATTAAATCTGAGGAACAATGTTAAAATATGACAGAATCAATCGGTGACAAATAACTGCCGATTAAGCCCTGAAAAACCCCAAAACCAAACCCTTTGCTGTCAAGTTGACTCTGACCCATAACGAACCTATTGGACAAGACATAGTAGAACTGTCCCAAGGGGTTTCCAAGGAGTGGCTGGTGGATTCGAACTGCTGACCTTTGGTTAACTGCTGCACCACCAGGGCTCCCTAATTAAGTCCAATCACATGCAGTTCCTTCTATTACTTGATGATCCATCTTTGATAAGGTGATGACCTCAACTCCACTTAAATGAACCACAGGTAAGCTAATCTTATGGAAGATTTTTCTTGCAAATTATTGCTACCCAATTTGTTTCAAATTTTCCAGGGTCTCCCAATTCATAGAAATACTTCCAAATCATTTGACATTTGAAGCCTATACTTTGGATGAGGTTTTTTTCATTGGATTGGGAGTTGATCACTTTGAGATATACTTCGATGGGTCATAGAGTCTCTATTCTCCCAAAATTTTGTATTCAAAAGCTGAATCCTAAAATTCCTTCGTTTCAAGCTGTGCTACTTGATAAAACGCAAATGTAGTGAGGATTGTTATTATAGTGTTCAAGGACTCCAGATTCTTATACGGAACTTACTTACAAATGTTGAAGTGCCCATGCTGCCATCCTGGGCCCTCCTGCCTTCATACATATGCTCTCTCCCCATCCAGGTGATCTTGTCCAATCACACGATTTAAGTACCATCTAAATTTAAATTTAATTATGCCCAAATATATATACATATATACGTATAAAGGAATTTCCGGACGAATAATGAGCTTTGCAAGGTTGATGGTTCAAACCTACACAGCGACACCTAGGAAGACAGCCCTGACGATTTGCTTAGGAAAGGTGACAGCCTTGAAAACACTATGGAGCAATTCTACTCTGCATACGTGGGTCATCATGTGTCAGAATCAACTCGACAGTAACTAACGACGACAACAATATATACGTATATATAATTTGCATGTCAAATGCGTGTTTCAAATTTAACACACACAGGAAACTTGAGTTCTCTATGCAGCTTCTCCCTGCCATTGATCTCAGTAAATAGTAACACCATCTGCCCAGCTGCTGAAATAAAAAATTTAAGAGACATAATTATTTCCTTTCTTTCACTCCAACACCCAGTACATCATCAAATATTGTCCACTGCACATTGAACGAAACCCCTAGTCAAACCAAAGCTGGCGACCAGACCAATATCCCAACATCTATCTTAACTCATCTCTGTTTCCCTTCCTGCCAAAAGAGTTGTGACTGTTTCCTTCACGGGAGCTGGAAGGACTTTATTTAAATGTATGTCAGGCCACATCTCTCCCCTAATTTAAAATGCAACAATAGTTACCTAGAGAACATTGACTAGAGTCTATTCCATAGCCTACGAACCACTTCCTGTAATTCTCATTTTCATTCACTACACCCTAGTTCCCTGGCTTACTCTCTGATCTTCAAAGCAACCCAACTTGCTCTGTCCTTGGGGCCGTTGCACATACTGAGCCCTCTGCCTAGAACTCTCTTCTCCTGTCTCTGCAGAGTTGTGGATCTTTCCTGTCACTGTGGGCTCAGCTCAATTATTACCTGCACATCAGCCTCTCTGCTGAACACCCAAACTGATGAACAACCCCTCCCATCACTGACTCACACAAACTTACGTCAAACTTTTTTTTCCTTCCCAGTAATCCTCACTGTCTGAATTATCTCTCTCCCCATCCCCTACGGTCAACTAAAAGGTGAGTTAAACCTGGACAAGAAAATTAAATATCTTATTATCTCCTCTATACCCAGCACTGAGAACAGTGTTTGGGATATGGAGTATGACAAATATTTGCTGAATTAGTGAATTTTACTCTTCCCTGGAAAGCTTTAAACAGAATATATTAAATATAAATAAAGATATGACTCAAAATAGTAGAATTTTTATCTTGGTAAGTAGCAGATGGTTTTAAATCATTTTTAGGAAAATGTGGGCCAAAGAGAGGCTTTCATGAAATTTTTTCCCCAGTGTCTTTCAAATTATGTTTTTAATTGACCAGCTATTCCCACTCTAATGAAGAGGATAAATGGCTAATATTCACTGAATTTTCTTCCCTGCTTTATCTGCCAAGCATATAATTGACCTCCTGTCTCTTAATATAATTTCTTTCTACTCAGTTTGTCAATGTGGTAATAAACTAAAGCCCAAGTACACAGCCACTCTGACTGGAGCGATAACAGTAGTTGTTCTTCCAGTAACCCAATTAGCGACATCGATCTATTAAACATTATACTATCTTCAGTCAGTGCTGTAGGCCTCACTATCCAATATCCACTAACCACATATGACTATCAAGCACTTGAACTGTGAGCAGTCTGAACTGAGATTTGCCATAGCTGTAAAATGCACATTTAGTAATAAAACAATAATATGAGTTATATCAGCAATATATTTATACTGAATACATGTTGAAGTGAATATTTTGGATATATTGAGTTAAATAACATACATTATTAAAATTAACACTTGCTTTTTCTTTTTACTTATTTAAGAGTACGGCTAAAAAAAAAACCAAACCTTTAGGGTCGCTATGAGTCTGAATGGTACGATTAGAAGATGTTAAATTACAAATGTGGCTCATTTGTGGGTAGTGCTATTATAGGGTTTCACATCTACTCCCATTAAGGAATGAAAAAGGATTTCACCATAGGACCCAATGCTTGTTTTCCTAATCACTTTATTCTTTTTAATATCTTTCACAAATCTCCATGGTGTGTATGCTCCCTGCACTGAGGAAAAGGAAGCTCTTTTTTCTATTTATAAAATGATTAGGATCAGCTCCCACCAGGTGCAGAACAATGTCAGGTTTACTGACCTCATCACGAAAAAAAGGAGTATCAAGCTGGGTTTATGAGGCAAATGGTTTGCAAGTATGTGATGCTAGCACCGAAAGGGAGATACGAAAAAAAAAGAAAAAACAAATCGTAGAATATTTAAGAATGGTAAATGAGATAGACGACAGAGAGAGAGAGAGAGAGAGAGGAATGACAGCAACAGAGGCACACAAGGGGGAGCAGACATTTGAAGAGATCTGGGAGTTGTTTCTGTGTGCCAATCAAATCACCATACCAGACATTTCACCAATTAAATGATGCAAAAAAGGAGTCCTACCCACATTTTTGAATGTTAAAGAAAGTTTGTGTGCTCTATAAATAATTTCAGAACTAACTGGCTTTCTTCATAACATACCAAAATTATATACTGAAGCTAGTAAAGGAGTCCTGATGGTGCAGTGGCTAAGCCCTCGCCCTAACCGAAAATCTAGGAACCTGGGGCGGGGGAAAACGTGGCAGTCTGCTTCCGTTAAGATTTACAGCCTTGGAAACCCTATGGGGCAGTTTTTCTGATTCCTATGTTGTTAGGTGCCCTCGAGTCCCCATTCATAGCGACCCTATGTCGTTCTGTTGTATATAGGTTTCCTGTGAGTCAGAACTCAATTGAGGGCACCTAAAAACAGCATAGGAGTCAGAAGAACTGCCCCATAGGGTTTTCAAGGCTGTAAATCTTTATGGAAGCTGACTGCCACGTTTTTCAATTTCCATTAAGATTTACAGCCTTGGAAACCCTATGGGGCAGTTGTTCTGATTCCTGCAGGGTGGCTACGAGTCAGAATCAATTCCGTGGCCGCAGGTTTGGTTTTGGTTTGGCAATGCATTTGCTTTACTGGAGGGAAACATCCTAACAAATGTTTTCTCCTTAAGTTACAAACGGGAAGGATCCTAACTTGAAAACCATTCCAGAACTTACCTTTGATATTCTTCATTGTTTCCTCTGGAAACTGTACCTCAGCAACATGAGTGAACCTGGGAGTTGAACAGACTCTTGCTAGTGGGTAAATCTTATTCCTAACCCCTTGCCTTTAGGAACCTGTGCTCACCAAAAAATATATACGAGCCTTTCTGTATTTATGGGAAATGTCATCCTATTTAAAATTAGGAAATGTTTATGTGAACTCATGGTAACCAAAAGGAAGAAAACAATATTCAAAGGGCAAGGAGGAGTTAAGAAGCCTCTCTGGACCTCTAAACTTGGGTTCGAATTTTCTCTGGGCAAACAGATTTTTACATTAAAGACCCTTTTCATTTCCTCCATTTGCAACAGGTATGCAGAAAACAACTGAATAAAAAGGTCCTTGGAGGCCCTGATTCAACAGCCTCTAATGAATGTAAAACGTAACATACTTTGGCAAAATATTTTAACCCAAGCACCAAGAGGAATAGTGTCCTTGGAGAGAAAAAACTGTAAAAATAACAACAAATTCAGCCCAAATGTAGAAAAATAAGATTCTAAAAACAAATCAGAAACCCGTTCATTATTTCTTTATATATAGTTTATACAATTCAGTATGACAATACTCTTAAAAATAAAAAAAAATTTTTTTTAGTTTCTAAAATAACACACATAAAACATATTAATATAGAAGTATTCAAAAGTAGACATGAAAAACTGAAAAAAATCCTATCGTCAAGAAATAAATATTAATATTTTGGGATTTGTTCTTCCAAATGTTGTCAGTATTTATGTACACAAATGTTTTACATATAATATTAAAACAAAACAAAAAAATATTTCAAGCCACCGTACAACTACCACACCTGCCACCAAGATTGGTTCATTCATGGGCCTAGTGTGTAGGAACCTGGGCAAGTGGCCAAAGACAAAACCTGCTTCAGTTTTCTGGGCCTGGGTGTTTGGAGGCTCCTTTATGGCAGACGTTCTCTGAGATACATTGATGTGGGACACAGGGCTCAGCACGCTCTTTGGCTACTCACAGGCTCCTAAATTTCTTTTTTTCTGGTCTTCCAGCTGCTCTTACCGTGGCCCTCGAGTCTGTGTACAGCCTTACCGCCCTTGAACTCCCACAAGAAAGTGATTACTGTGTGTACAGCATGAAGTTTTGCCTACTTGGAATTCTACCTACTGCCTTTCTGTGCCACCCAGTGTGGGAATTTACCATGGTTGGTGGCCCATTTTTTAAAAATTATTTGGAGTTCACTTCAAAAACTGAAGAAAATGAAAAGAAGAATAAAATGATGCTATGAACAACTGGGAAACCCCGGCGGCATAGTGGTTAGGTGCTACAGCTGCTAACCAAAGGGTTGGCAGTTTGAATCCGCCAGGCGCTCCTTGGAAACTCTATGGGGCAGTTCTACTCTGTCCTACAGGGTCACTATGAATCGGAATCGACTTGATGGCACTGGGGTTGGTTTTGGTTTATGAACAACTAACTGCAAGCAGATAACTCTGACAACTTGGAAAAAGGCAAATTTTCTTGAAAAACACTCCTTACCAAAAACAAAACATGAACGAATGAACGAATAGAAAACATTAATTATGTATGAAATAGTAAAGAATTTGAGCCTATAAATTGAAAAATCAGACAAAAAAATCAGAGTTTTAAGACAATATTTTCAGTTGCCACCTTGAAAAACCTGTGACAGGATTAAGTGAAGTTAACTTTGGCTATAAGGACATCAGAGTACTACAAGAGGGATGCCATAGCAGGCGATACTGGTGCTCTGCCCTATCTCCTTGGGCCTTACCTTACATTTTCAGTGAACTCTAGCTGAATATTCAACTGCGAGAACATGCATCTCTCTGTCTGAATTTCCCTGGCTTTTAGAGCTCGTTCTACTCATACGCACAGCAGCTAGAACTATGATGGACTTAACACACTCCTAGGGTAGTAATCAAAAAATGACTGA
Organism: Loxodonta africana; assembly: GCF_030014295.1. NCBI lineage: Eukaryota > Metazoa > Chordata > Mammalia > Proboscidea > Elephantidae > Loxodonta > Loxodonta africana. Next base: position 83,966,745 of record NC_087345.1, read on the forward strand.
CAAGAGTCAACATGTAAATATCTCAGCAACTTTGCTCTTTGGATGGAATTATTCTAAAGTTCAAAGCTCTAGTTGTTCACAGTGGTGCCTCGTTTGATAACTGTGTGGTAATGAATTGCCTTACCTAATATAAGTTGGCCTTTTGTTCTTGGTTCCTGGGACAACCCTGGGGTTTCTCCTGGGTAATTGATGTGTCTTTATTTTGTAAAGCATCTGGACAACACTCGCAAATGAATGGGGACTACAGAGGCCCCACCCAGTCAGCTAACCTCAAGTAGGGAGGGGCATGATTTGATCAATTATGAATATTCAGTGATTTAATCAATCATGACTATGCAGTGAAGCCAATAAATGGCTTTCAACACTGAAGTTAGGGGGCTTCCTGGATTGGAGAGAACAGTTGCTCTTGGGAGGGTGGCATGTCCCTGGGGACAATGGAAGCCTTGCACCAGGACATCTTATTGAACTCGGTTCGTGCATCTTTTCATTTGTATCCTTTTTGGTTTTTAATAAACGGGTAACCATAAGTATAGGTAATTTCTGTAAATTCTGTGAGCCATTCTAGTGAATGAATGAACCCAAAGAGACAATGAGAGCCAGCAGGGGCTGGCATCAGCCTATTTGCTAGTCAGAAGGACTGGGTCCTTTTAACTTGTGAAGACCCCCCTTTGGGTGGCTGGGGGTCAAAGAAGGGCTGTATAAGCTGTTAATTTGAAGGATAGAGTATTCTAAACTGTGAGCTCCAATCCAGCTCTGTGTGGCTGGAAGCTGAAGGGAGTGTGCCACTTCGGTGTCTGGCATCAAAAATGGAGATATGGGAGGGTAAGGACTGGATCCATCTCTAGGTGGCAATTAGACCCATGCTGATCTTTACCACGTAATTAGCAATAAAAGTGGAATTTGCCCACCTTTCCCCTTTCTGAGTGCAATAATATACCTCTTACTATGATCTGGAAACCATGGTGGCGTACGTAGTTAAGTGCTATGGCTGCTAACCAAAACGGCAGCAGTTTGAATTCACCAGGCACTCCTTGGAAACTCTATGGGGCAATTGTACTCTCCCATATACAGCCGCTATGAGTCAGAATCGACTTGACAGCAAAGGGTTTTTTTTTTTTTAATTTTTAAAATTATAATCCTACTCTTTCTTCTCTCACTTTTCCAGCAACTCCCCCTACAATGTTCCTTTCATTTCCTAAATAAACTATTTGCCTGTTAATCATTGTCTCAAAGCTTAGTATTATTGTTTCACCTTTGTATGTGACTTTTTGTTTTTCTTGAGCTGCTTTCAGAATTCTTCCTTTGCCTTTGGTTTTGGCGAGTATGATTATGATATGCCTTGGTGACTTTCTTTTGGGGTCTATCCCATATAGGGTTCGTTGCGCTTCTTGGATGGTTAGCTTTGCATCTTTCACGGTTTAGGGAAGTTTTCAGTTAGCAAATCTTCTGTGATCGTCTCTGTGTTTTCTCCCCTGTCCTGGAACTTCGATCACAAGCAAATTTTTTGCTCTTGATTGTATCCCACCTCATTCTCAGGTTTTTTTTCATTTTTCTTTATTCTTTTCTCTGATTTTTCCTCAAAGTGGTATCCAAGGATTTTTCTTCAATTTCACACATCCTGTCTTCCATTATTTCAAATTTGCTCCTAATACCTCCTATTGCCTTGTCCATTACTGAACTCTTGTTGTTTATCTTTTGGATTTCTAATTGTTTTTGTACGATTTCTAATTATCCATTTTGACATTTGTTCCTGTATTATTTTCCTGAATTCTTCCATTGCTTTGTCTATATTTTCCCTGGTTTTGTCTGTATTTTCCATGATTTAGTCTATTTTTTCCCTTATGTTTGTATGTGCTTTCTTTCATCTCTCCTAATCTCTTGGAGAACCTTGAATATTAGACTTCTGAATTCCCTTTCAGGTAGTTTCAGCACCTTTTCTTCCACCTGAAGGTCATCTGGTGTTTTAGTTTGGTCGCGTACTGGAGCCATCTTGTTCTTTTTTTTTTAATAAATATGTTTTGATACTGTCTGCTATCTTAGGAACATTCAGGAATTATATTCTTTGATTATTGATTGTAGATTTGTTTGTTTTGTCCTGCTTTTTTGTGTTATTTGGTTATGTCTGGGCAGGTGGGCTGGGTGTGTTTTGTTGCTTGCTCCTCTGTAGGCCTGATATTTTTAAACACCTTGTTTAGGTGGGCAGGGCTAGGTGCTCAGCTATGGCACTGCAAGGCAGGTCTAGCAGGGGGGAGTGGTAGGGATGTGTTGTTAGTGGCACTAACTTGGGCCAGTGGGGTGTGTCCAGGTGTAGTTTGTGGTGGGATCTGGGGGCCCATGCCATTGCCACTCAGGGATGCACGGTGCAGGTAGGCAGGAGGGAAGGGGTAGGATGTGATGTGTGGAGCTAAGTGAGTATGATAAAGAAGAGAGAGAAATAGAAGCAAAAAAAAAAAAGGGAAAAAGTGAATGAAACAATGCAGTATGATTTGGTGGGTAGGGATGAGGTTGACCCGGTAAGGTTGTGTGCCAGTGGCTCTCTAGCCAAGCAGTGAGGCTCAGCCTATCAAGAAGGGGTGTGGGTGGCACACGGTGGAGAGGTGGGCAGGAGAAAGGAAAGGAAAGGAGGTAAAGAGAGAAAAAAGAGAGAGAAGAAACAACAACAACAACAAAATAAATAAATATGGTGCTGAGGAAGTTGGCCGTAGGGGTGGGGCAGAATCAGATTGGTGGCAAGTTGGCATCTCTCTTGCTGAGCAGTGCAGCATGGCCCCTCAGGAAGGGGTGAAGGCAGCACAGGGCCTAGGTGGGAGGGAGAAGGAAAAGGGAGAGGAGGAAAGATAAAGAAAAATGAAGACTATGATGTTGAGGGAGCCAGCCAGTGATGGTGGCGCAGATCTGGGTAGGCCATGTTCCAGTGGCTCTGTAGCTGAGTGGTGCAGCGTAGCCTTTTGAGAAGGGGTTGGGGCAGTGCACAGGGCTAGGTGGCTGGGAGAGGGGAAAGGAAGGAGGGGAGATAGAGAGAAGAAACAGAAACCAACAATGAAAATGAACTAGAAAAAAAATATTGTGCTGAGGGAGCTGGCCAGTGGGGGCAGTCTACACTTGGGGAGGCTGTGTACAGGTGGCTTTCTAGCTGAGCAATGCGGCACAGCTCACTGAGAAGGGACAGAGCTGGCACACAGGGCTAGGTAGGTGGTAGAAAGGAAAGGAAGGAAGGGATAGGGAGAGAGGAAACAAAAAAAAGAAAGAAAAAATATAGTGCTGAAGGAACTGACTTATGGGGGCCATGCAGATCCAGGGAAGCTGTGTGCTGGTGGCTGTCTATACGAGCAGTTTAGCATAACCTGTCAAATAGGGAGGAGGATGACACACGGGGGCTAGACGAGTGGGAGAAAGGAAAGGAAGGGAGAGAGAGAGAGAGAAGAAACAAAACCAAACCAAAAAACAGAAAAATATGGCTCTGAGGGAGCTGGCTGGAGAGGGCGGCATGGACTTGAGGAGCATGTGTGCCAGTGGCTCTCTAGCCAAGTAGTATGGCAGGGTCCTTTGAGAAGGGGTGGGGATGGTGCACAGGGCTAGGTGGGCAGGAACAAGGAAACAAAAGAAGACAGTGAGAGAAGAGACAAAAAAAATTAAGAAAATAATAACAACAACAAAAAAATAGCACTGGAGGAACCAGTTGTTGGGGGGCAGGGTGGGCCACAGAGGGCAGTGAGCTGCTGTTTCTCTGGCCAAGTGACCATGGCCTGTTAGAAAGCAGCTGAGGCAGTGTAGAGGGAAGCAGGGTGGGGGGCAGGAAAGCATATATCCCTAGTTACCTGGTGCTTTGTCTTCTGTTGGGTGCTCTCTGAATTTGCCTTCCCATACTTCCTGTCCATGGTTCTTAGTAACTGTGTTCCAGGATGGAGAATCTGTCCCATGTTAGCTGGTAGGGGACCTCCACTCTGTAGCTCTTCTTATTCTCTGTTCTCTGTCAGTTTCTTCTTCCATTTGTTGCTTGGTCCAGTTCTGTATCCCTTCATTTGATGCGTTGGTTCCAGGGTTGATGTTTGTATCTATTTTACTTAGTTTTTCTGGTCTTTGCTGCAGAGGGATGGCATGATGCTTCTGTCTATAGCACCATGTTGGCTCTGCCTCCAGCTGGGTTTTCCTTTGTTACCAGTTAAGCTAATGAGGTCATATAGTGCTGAAGGAGCTGACTGATGAGGGCTGTACAGACCCAAGGAAGCTGTGTGCTGCTGGCTGTCTAGCTGAGCAGTGCAGCATAACCTGTCAAATAGGGGCGAGGACAGCACACCAGGGCTAGATGAGTGGGGGAAAGGAAAGGAAGGAAGGGCTGTATTCTAGTGCTAATCCCCCTAAGTGTTGTCTTATAAAAGGGAAGAATAGACGTGGAGACAAAGATGCACAGGAGGAACACACCATGTGAGACTCCATCTGTCTACAAGCGAAGAAACACAATATATGCTCAGGAAAAACAGAACGTGAGAAAGACAAGTAAGAATATTCCCCTAGAGCCAACAGACACAGAGTATAGCCCTGGCTATGCCCTCAATTTAGACTTCCAATGTCCAGAAAAGTGAAACAATAAATTTATGTTCTTTAAAGCTACCCACTTTGTGTTATTTTTCTATGGCAGCCCAAGGAAATTAAGAAATTGGGTAATCCCAAGTTTACTGGTGTTTTCAGTCCAAACCACGCCAAAATGCTGATGTTAAGATACAAGGACACATGTTTCTTAATTAGTAATGATTTCTCAAATAGGGTATACTAAATGGCAAGTGCCATGTCCAAAAGCCTGAGGACATCTTTGCTTAGTGACAATGTCTTCCGTCACAGGCTTCAGTCTCATAATTGTCAGTCGATGACACTTGTAGTTCAAAAGCCTCACTCGAACTAACTGATCTGAGTGGGAGGACCCCCTTAATAGTCTGTTCAATGGTTTCCTTAAGAGCCCCCCCTTTTTTTTTTTTTTTTTTTTTTGCTGTTGTTAGGTGCCATTGAGTCAGATCTGAGTCTCAGTGACCTTATATACAGCAGAACAAAACACTGCCAGGTCCAGTGCCATCCTCACAATCGTTGTTATGCTTGAGCCCATTGTTGTAGCCACTGTGTCAATCCATCTTGTTGAAGGCCTTCTTTTTTGCTGACCCTCTACTTTACCAAGCATGATGTCCTTCTCCAGTGACTGGTCCCTTCTGATAACAAGGCCAAAGTATGTGAGACGAAGTCTCACCATCCTTGCTTCTAATGAGCATTCTGGTTGTACTTCTTCCAAGACAGATTTATTCATTCTTGTGGCAGTCCGTGGTATATTCAACATTCTTTGACAACACCATAATTTAAAGGCATCAATTCTCCTTCAGTCTTCCTTATTCACTGTCCAGCTTTCACATGCATATGAAGTGACTGAAAACACCATGGTTTGGGTCAGGCACACCTTAGTCTTTAAAGAGACATATTTGCTTTTTAAAAACTGTAAAGAGGCCTTTTGCAGCAGATTTGCCCAATGCAATGCATCATTTGATTTCTTGACTGTTGCTTCCATGGACATTGTGAATCCAAGTAAAAGGAAATCCTTTACAACCTCAATATTTTCTCTGTATGTCATTATGTTTTCTATTGGTCCAGTTGTAAGGGTTTTTGTTTTCTTTATGTTAAGGTGTAATCCGTACTGAAAGCTGTAGCCTTTGATCTTCCTCAAGAAGTGCTCCAACTCCTCTTCCCTTTCAGCAGAAAAGGTTGTCATCTGCGTATTGCAGGTTGTTAATGAGTCTTCCTCCAAACCTGATGCCCTGTTCTTCTTCATATAGTCCAGCTTCTCGAATTATTTGCTCAGCATGCAGATTGAATAGCATGGTGAAAGGATACAACCCTGATGAACACCTTTTCTGATTTTAAACCACACAGTGTCTACATGTTCTGTTCGAACAACTGCCTCTTGGGCTATGTATGGGTTCTGCATGAGCACAATCAATTGTTCTAGAATTCCCATTATTTGTAGTGTTATCCACCATTTGTTACGATCCACACAGTCGTATGCCTTTGCATAGTCAATAGAATGCCTTTTCATAGTCACTAAAACACAGGTAAACATCTTTTTGGTATTCTCTGCTTTCAGCCAGGACTCATCTGACATCAGCAGTGATATCCCTCATTCCAAGTCCTCTTCTTAATCCAGATTGAATTTCTGGCAGTTCCCTGTCACCGTACTGTTGCAACTGCTTTTGAATGATCTGCAGCACAATTTTACTTGTGTGCGATATTAATGATATTGTTCTATAATTTCCACATTCTGTTGGATCACCTTTCTTTGGAGCAGGTACAAACATGGATCTCTTCTAGTTGGTTGGCCAGGTAGATTTCTTTCAAATTTCTTGGCAAAGATGAGTGAGTGCTTCCTGTACTGCATACATTTGTTGAACCATCTTAATTGCTATTCCATCAATTCCTGGAGACTTGTTTCTTGCCAATGACTTCAGTGCAGCTTGTACCTCTTCATTCAGTACCATCGGTTCTTGATCATATTCTACCTCCTGAAATGGTTGAATATTGACCAATTCTTTTTGTTACAGTGACTTTGAGTATACCTTCCATCTTCTTTTGATTCTTCCTGCATTGTTTAGTATTTTCCCCACAGAATCCTTCAATATTGCAACTCGAGGCTTGATTTTTTCTTCAGTTTTTTAGCTTGAAAAATGCCATGCATTTCCTTTTGGCTTTCTATCTTCAGGTCTTTGCACATTTCTTTATAATACTTTACTTTGTCTTCTTGAGCCACCTTTGGAAATCTGTTCAGCTGTTTGACTTCATCATTTCTTCCTTTTGCTTCAGATACTCTGTGTTAAAGAGCAACTTTCAGAATCTCTTCTGACATCCATTTTGTTCTCTTTTTTCTTTCCTGTCATTTAAAAGACTTCTTGCTTTCTTCACGTGTGATGCCCTTGATGTCATTCCACAAATCATGTGGTCTTTGGTCATTAGTGTCCAATACGTAAAATCTATTTTTGAGATAGTCCCTAGCTTCAGGTGGGATACATTCAAAGTCATACTTTGACTCTCGTGGACTTGTTCTAATTTTCTTCAACTTGAACTTGAACTTGCATATAAGCAATTGTTGGTCTGTTCTGAAGTTGGCCCCTGGGCTCATTCTGACTGATGATATTGAGCTTTTCCATAATCTCTTTCCATAGATGTAGTTAATTTGATTCCTGTGTATTCTATCTGGCAAGGTCCACTTGTATAGTTGTCATTTATGTTGGTGAAAAAAGGTATTTGCAATGAAGAAGTCTTTGGTCTTGTAAAATTGTATCATGCAATCTCTGGTGTCCTTCTATCACCAAGGCCATATTTTCCAACTACCAATCCTTCTTTGTTTCTAGCTTTTGCATTCCAATTACCAATAATTATCAAATGCATGTTGATTGCATGGTTAATCAATTTCAGACTGCAGAAATTGGTAAAAATCTTCAATTTCTTCATCTTTGTCTTTAGTGGTTGGTATGTAAATTTGAATAATAGTTGTATTAATTGGTCTTTCTTGTAGGCCTATGGAATTATCCTATCACTGAGTGTTGTAGTTCAGGATAGGTCTTGAAATTTTCTTTTTGAAATGTTCTTCATTCCTTATTTTTTTTTTTTAAGCCAATCTTTAATCAATGTTATAATTTCATTCCCCTCCTGACCCACACTGTTTTATAGTAACCCAATGTTTGGGCCGATAATGTCTGGTGGCTCCTAGTGGTGCACTCTTCACACTACGTTGCCCTAGTGGTGGCATTTCCTCATTGGGAACATCCCTTACAATCAGGAGCAGTATTGTACATATGCAAAGCATTTATTCCCACATAATACATTCACCAGTATCTGCTACAACAGCATAAGTGTATAGAATGTCAATTAAATATTTTGACTATCGGCCCATTGCTAGGTGGCTTTGCTACAATATCGTTGTCTAAATGAAGATGGCCTGAAATGCTGAAAAATTAGCTTGTAGCCAGTGTTGACTGATCCTATTGGAGCTGCAAAATGATATGGCCAGTTGTGACTGGTCACATTGGAACTGCAATATCGTAACATGAAATATTTTGAACAGATTTAAGACATCATCAGTAGTCCTTTGGGGAGTCAAAAGTCTTATGTAGTCAATCTGCCATGAATGGGCACTGACAATGCATCCTGTAATGTGGCTTCCTTCACCACAAGGCAAACAGGCCAATTTTTGGCAGAAGTGACAAGTCTGACATGCAACGGTGGCTTCTGTTTCAGAAACATTAAGTCCCTTCCTTTGTAAAAAGTAGCATTTTTCTCAAACCTCAGAGAGATTGACTGTTGTGAATCTTACCAAATTATTCCAAGGAACTTTACTTGGCAAGGAGGTCCTTGAATTTTATTGGGGTTTTTCAGCAGTCTCAGTTGGTGGAGGTATGGAAACGCCAGAGTCAGGGCCATGGAGATCGAGTGTTCTGATTTTCCAACCAATTGAACATGATCTATATAAAGAAAACTTTGGACATCAGAACATAGAGGCACTCACAATAAATCTTGACTTACCCACTGATATCAAATTGTAAGTGAGTTTGTCTCATTATCATTTTTCTGTCTGTGGAAGTACCCTGAATAGGAGAATGTCTTCTGGCTCTTTGTGGGGAATCGTAGGATAAGCATGGAACATATCATTTTCATTACACATTTGGCAATGGAAGCTATGGTGAGAGTACACTGAATCATCTCAGGGCAACAACCAACAAGTTCACATTAGTCTTTTTTCTTTTCACTCTGAGTTTTGTCCAGACCCTATCAATGGAATCTTGGCTCTCTTTCTCTGGAACACATGCCAAAGATTTGAACACTTTCACATTATGATTCATAATGGTTGCCAGCAAATCATGGTATTTTCAGCTAAAAGCTTGGATTCAGAGTGGGGCTTAGGAAGAGCATCCTGGGATTTGTGAGGTAGGTGGCCAGAGAAGTGGGGAGGGTTTCTTTTCATTGGCTTTTCACACTGGGGTCAGTGATGCCTCCTCCCCTATATGCCTCACAGTATTAGGAGAGCACAGGGCTTAGCAATTCTTTCTTCTCCCTTACATGCCTCCTTGGCTGTGCTCTGCAGTATCTTGTACTTTAGGTCACATTTATATCCAGCTTTTCCTTCCCCCATAGGACTAGATATGAACGTGACTTGAGTGCCTTGTCCAACAGAGCTATAAAAGTTTCAAGCAATTCTCTACAAAAAGTTTTGCAATATACCTGGCCATTTTTCAAAAACATCTTAGGTCAGGAAAGAAGACCCTGCATGAACACTAAACAGCCTTTCACCTAGCGATGCCAATAATACACTCAGTCTTCATCCCACTGCCCACTGCAGACTACAACCTTTCAATAACCTGGAACACTCATAATTCTCTATCGTAGAGGATGGGACTCTGGACATCTGAAAGAATAGTGGTGAAGAGGAAATAAAATAATCTACTCTTGTTCTAGAATGGGATTAAAGAAAACTAGCTAAAAATCTCCATTCTTCCCCTGAAACTGAGATAATGGCTGTATTGTGCATGTAAATAGAAACACACATCTACAGTAATGCTTGAAAGGGACAAAATATATAAAATACACCACAAAATAAAAAACATACATGAGATCCTAAAAATGTTTATAAGAAGTGCAGTGTGTAATTAATCCTAATAGGCTTCAGTGAATATTTAATTCAAAGATCTCAAAATACAAAATTAAAACAGAAAGATATAACTAAAGTTACATTAAGGTAAATAATTTTTTCTGGTTTGTCTTTTTTATTATGTAAAAATATATACAAAACTTTTCCAATTTAACAATTTTGACAGGTACCATTCAGTGACATTGATTACATTAGTCATGTTGTACAGCCATCACCACTTTCCTTTTACAAATTTTTCCATCACCATTAACAGGAACTCAATATTTCTTAAGCAATGAGTCTATTTCCCTCCCTCTAGCCCACCCCTAATAATAAACTATAGCCTGTATACACTTTCCTATTCTAGATATTTCATGTAAGTAGGATCGTACAATATTTATCATTTCGTGACTAACTTATTTCACTCAGTATGTTTTCAAGGTTCATCCATGTTGTAGCATGACCGTGGCCTTCATTTTCTGTTTACTGATCGTAATATTCATTTGTATGTATGGAAACCCTGGTAGCATAGTGGATGAGAGGTATGGTTGCTAACCAAAAGGTTGGTAGTTCAAATCTACCAGACACTCCTTGGAAACTCTATGGGGCAGTTCTACTCTGTCCTATAGGGTCGCTGTGAGTCAGAATCAACTCGATAGCAATGGGTTTGGTTTTTGGTACCACATTTTGTTTATCCATTCTTCTGTTGATGGACATTTAAGCTGTTTCTACATTTTGGCTATTGTGAAGAATGCTGCAATGAATATTGGTGTACAAGTATCTGTGCTCTTGTTTCAAGAATTACTGGGTCAAATGAGACTAGAAGGACCCCATGGTCATGGCCCCCAGACCTTCTGTTGGCCCAGGACAGGAAACATTCCCAAAGCCAACTCTTCAGACAGGTATTGGACTGGACAATGGGTTGGAGAGGGATGCTGGTGAGTAGCGAGCTTCTTGTATCAGGTGGACACTTAAGACTATGTTGGCATCTCCTGCCTGGAGGGGAGATGAGAGGGCAGAGGGGGTTAGAAGCTGGTGAAATGGACATGAAAAGAGAGAGTGGAGGGACAGAGTGGGCTGTCTTATTGGGGGAGAGCAACTGGGAGTATGTAGCAAGGTGTGTATAAGTTTTTGTGTGAGACTGACTTGATTTGTAAACTTTCACTTAAAGCACAATAAAAAAAAATTACTGGGTCATAAGGTAATTCTGTGTTTAACTGTTGAGGAGTCACCAACCTGTTTTCCACAGAAGCTGTATCATTTTACAATCCTACCAGCAATGAATGAGAATTCCAGTTTCTTGACATCATCATCAACACCCATTGTTTTCCTTCTTTTTTTTTTTCCTGCTCATAGCCATTCTAGTGGGGGTGAAATGGTATCTTATTGTGGCTTTGATTTACATTTCCCTAATGACTAATGACATTGAGTGTATTTTAATGTGGTTTTTGGCCATATGTATTTCTTCTTTGGTGAAAAGTCTATTCAAGTTCTTTGCCCATTTTTTGATTGGGTTGTTTGTCTTTCTTTTTTTTCTTGTTGTGGTTAAGTTGTAGGAGTTCTTCAAATACTCTGGATATTAAAACCTTATCAGATACATGGTTTCCCAAATTTTTCTCCCAATATGCAGGTTATCTCTTCACATTGTTGATAAAGTCCTTTCATACACAAAGTTTTTAATTTGGATGAAGTCTTTGTTTTATACTTTGTCTTTTATTGGTTGTGCATCTGGTGTCGTATCTAAGAATCTAAAGAATCTGTTGTTACTAGGTAAGATAAATAATTTTATCATTTGTACTTTTAAAAGCACCAAAATATATTTTGAACACTTGGGGATAAAGGCTTATAGAAAACAGCTGAGAAAAATGAATAATCATTCTGGAATGTTCGTCAAAATTGACCCAGAATTGTCCTATCCATAAAGGGAAATAGGAGGTTATGTTACTGAAGGTTGAAAGAAATGTATAATCCATTATCGATACTATTTGGGCTATTTTACTGACACATTTAATGGGATTCACTGATGGAGGTTACAGTTAAGTTTAATCCTGGGCCATTGTTCCCAGCAAAGAAAATCCAGTATTAGAAGGAAAGTCCTGTAGAATTTATGGATATTTGACAGTGAAACTCCAATGCCCCCTGTCCACATTTCCCAATCGCTAGGGACAAAGAAAGCGGTGTTGATCAGGACAAAGAATTGCACCTTTAGGCAGGGTGTCTGATGGAGTAAAGGTAGAATCTAAAAGATGTTTGGACATTGCTTTTAATAGATAATGCAGAAGGTAGGAGAAGCTTTTGAAAAAGCATTTAAAAATTATTACATTAAAATAGTATGTAGTATATCTCAAGTAATTCATTTTGTCTTGGACCTTTAAGTACAGAATATTATTCTAATATTTTGTGTTACAACACGATTTAAGCTTTATCTAAATAAATGTAGATTTTTGTTGAGCTAGTCCTTAAAATTACCTTGATGAAATGCATTTCTCTTGGGCATTATCCGGCTCTGAAATTAATACAAGTTTGGAGTCAGATAAAAGTAGATTTGAATTATGGAACCATTACTTATAAAACTACTTAACATCGATAACCTCATTTTCTCTACCTGTAAAACAGATTTTAAAATCATCTGTAAATATTGTTTTGAGGATTAGAAACAGTATACAAAATGATATGTACATAACAGTATGACTAAAAACAGTAGCTTTCTTAAGAATTTCTTAAGAATTTAGAATCTCTCCATTACAGATATTTCTCCATGATCATATCACTTCTACCATCTCCCTTGTAAATGCAATATATTTCAATTTCACCTAGTTAATTTTTCCATCCATTATTTGTAACTCCAAGTTTTAGGTTTTTTTCTTTTTTTTTAAGCTCTTAGTTTAGCCTTTTTTGAAATATATGCTATGTACAGAAAGGTGCGCAAATTAGAATTCTACAGCTTGAAGAATTTTCAAGTGTTCTAGACACTTTAAGGATCCAAAATGGATTCTCTAGCTCTACAGAAACACTGAAAGTTCTGTTGGTTCCTTGGTCACCACGAATCCCTATGTCCAGGCAGGCACTTTCCTTGAACCTTTATTTTGGTTATCTATTACTTTTATTACTGCTTAGGAACCCTGGTGGTGCAGTGCTCAAGAGCTTACCTGCTAACCAAAAGGTCAGCAGTTTGAATCCACCAGTCACTCCTTGGAAATCCTTTGGGGCAGTTCTACTCTGTTATACATCGCCACTATGAGTCAGAATTGACTCAATGGAAGCAGGGCTTTTTTTTTTTTTTTTTTTTTTGTATTGCTGCTTAAGAAATCACTTCTAACCTTTGTGATTTAAGACAATTTATTATCTCTCATGGTTCCGGAAGTTGACTGGAATCAGCTGGGTGGTCTTCACTCTGGTCTCTCATGTAGTTGCAACCAGATAGTAACTGCCTTTGGAATCATCTGAAGGCAAGACTGGGTGGTTTATCCAGGAGTGCCTCTTAAATCATATGTTTGGATTGGATGGCTGAGATAAATGAGGCTGGCCAGGCATCTCTCCCATCACACAAACTCTCCACAAGGTTATCTTGGGCATCCACATTGCTTGGCATTCTCAAGGTGTTCAAACTGCTCACGTGGCAGTTGGCTTCCTCCGGAGCATGTGTTCCAAAAGAGCAAAGTAGAAGCTACAAGGCTTCTTTTAACTTAAACTCTGAAGTCACAGTTCACTTCTACCACATTCTAGCAGTCAAAAGTAAGTCATAGGTCCAACGCAGTTAAAACGGAGAAGAAATAAACTCCATGTCTTGATGAGGAAAGTGACAAAGAATTTGCAACTGTCTTTAATCCACCACAGTCATGAATCTGAAAAGCTACCCAGGGCAAGAGCAACTACATATAATCAGCTCATCTTTCCACAGTTCCACCCTTCACAGAATCTTGGTCTCTCTGGTTCTCATTCTTTCAGCAGCAACCTGATACCCTTAAGCCAATAATTTCTTCTTGTATCTGGTTTTTCTATTTATTCTTGGAACAATTAGTCAGAAGAGGAAGTCTATCAGTTATCTTTAAGGGCTATGTTGTTACATTTTTGTTTATGTTGCTGAGGTTTTTTTTTTTTTTTTGCCATATGTTTTAATAAGTTCAAATATGAAGAAGCAAGGAATATTGTTATCATGTTGGGAAAATCCATGCCGCATTTATTGTGAGGGCAGCATTATCTAGGCTGAGTTGAAGATGAAACCAGCTTTATATTTTATGTTGAAAAAGGAAGAGGCTTTGAAAGAGGTGGACCACAAGGAAGGGAAAGCATTTACATGGCCAGAAATAGTTTTCACACACAAAACTAATGACTAATAGGTATTTGGGGAGACGGCAGTGGGTTTTTGGGTTAAGAAAAGTTAAGAAACCCTGGTGGCATAGTGGTTAAGAGCTCAGCTGCTAACTAAAAGGTCAGCAGTCCAAATCTGTCAGCCACTCCTTAGAAAATCTATGGGGGCAGTTCTATTCTGTCCTATGGGGTCACTATGAGTCAGAACTGACTTGATGGCACCTAACATCAAGAAGTTAGAGGAGCCCTTGTGGTGCAGTGGTGAAGATCCCAGCTTGGTAACCAAAAAGTAGGCAGTTCAAATGCACCAGCTGCTCTTTGGAAACTCTACATGGCAGTTCTACTCTGTCCTACAGGGTTGAGTCAGGATTGACTCCATAGCAATATGTTTGGCTTTGTGGGTTGCACAATGGGTAAGCCCTTGGCTGCTGCAAAAGGTCAGAGGTTCGAACCGACCAGCAGATTTGTGGGTGTAAAGGCCTGGTGATCTGCTCCCATAAAGATTTCAGCATAGGAAATCCTCCACGGCAGTTCTGCTCTGTCCAGTAAGGTCACTGTGAGTCAGAATCGACTTGATGGCACACACCAAGAAGAGTTAGTCGAGTTGCATATTAGGAAGAGATAAAAATTTTTGGCAATTTCAGGACAGTAGAGAAATGCTCATCTGCTTAACACTTCTTACCTCAGAGTTCTTTCTTAGACTTCATTCTCAACTCTCCTGAATTGTCTTCAAAAGTACCCAAAACTGTTATAGCACAAATTTCCACCTACATTCTGATGATTTATCTTTTGTTTGAGTTCCCAATACACAATTCTATTCCTTCTTTGAGAGAAATGCAAATCTTTTGAGGATGTCATTGAAAGACTGCTTTACTTGTTTATTTCTCAAGGTATAAACGAAGGGGTTCAACAAAGGGGCAACAGATGTAGCGAGTAGAGAAACTGCCTTATTTATGGCCACTTCATGCTTTGCCGAAGGTTTGATATATATAAATATGCAGCTGCCATAGGAGATAGAAACGACAATCATGTGGGAAGAACAGGTGGAAAAAGCTTTCTTACGTTGCTGGGCAGAGGGCAATCTTAGAATCGTCTTAATGATGAATATGTAGGACAGAACCACACACACAAGGGTCATTATGAAGGTCACCACAGCACAGACTATAACAACCTGCTCTATGAACCATGTATCTGAACATGAGTTCTTCAGCAATGGAGAAGCATCACAGTAAAAATGGTCAATGACAGAGTCACAAAATTCCAGATGGAGGCTCAAATTAAGGAATGGAAGGATAATCAATAATCCAGATACCCAACAACAGAGGATGAGAATCCTGCAGACTCTGTTATTCATGATGGTCACGTACTGCAGCGGTTCGTAGATGGCCACATAGCGGTCATAGGACATGATGGCCAAGAGAAAAAATTCTGTAGCTCCAAAAAGGACAATAAAAAATATCTGGGTAAAGCATGCTTTGACAGTGATGGTTCTATCCCCAGATGATATAATGTGCAGGTATTGGGGGACACACGCAGTTGTGAATGTGATTTCTATAAAGGAGAAATTTTGAAGAAAAAAATACATAGCCGTTTTTAGATGAGAATCCACCAAGATGAGATAAATGATAGTCAGATTTCCAATTATACTTAACATATATGTGATAAACAGGTAGATGAAAATCAAAATCTGTAGTTGTGGGTCATTTGTCAATCCCAGTATGGTGAATGTTGTTATTGCGGAGTGGTTTCTCATCACCGACTTCACACTACTGCCGATTCTTCACATAAAAGTCACAGAAATTAAATCTGAGAAACAATATCAAAACATAACAGGATGAGACAGTTACAAATAAGTCCCAATTAATCCACTCACATACATTTCCTTCTATTACTTGATCATTATTCTTTAATGAGGTGATGCCCTCAACTCCACTGAAGTGTTCTACAGGGAAGTTTATAGGAGATTTTTTCTTGAAAATTACTGCTATCTAAGATTGTTTCAAATTTTCTAGGTTCTCCAATTCATAGCAATAGTTCCAAATCACTTTACATTTGAAGTCCATACTTTGCATGTGATTTCCCCCAGTGGAATAGGTGTTAGTCACTTGAGATATAATTTGATGGGTCATACTCTCTTTATTCTCCTAAAACTTTTGTACTCAAAAGTTGAATATCAAAATTTCTTTGTTTCAAGCTATGCTATTAATAAAAACTTAAATATATTGAGGATTGTGATTATACTGTACAAGGACTCCAAATTCCTCATCTAGTGAACTAGGCAATTTTTAAAACTCAAGGTATATTTCTACCAGAAAACAGCCACTGACTTTCTCTGAGTTTTTTGGGTACTCTTTTATTTGCCATCTTGTTCACAGCAGAGATGGTTAGATGCATATAATTTCAAAGAACTCTGAGTAAAGTATAAATAGCTGAAGGATATCATCACATACTTTGTTTTCATGCCTGTAATTATGGCAGGCATGAACAACCTGCTATATGCAGATGACACAACCTGGCTTGCTAAAAGTGAAGAGGACTTGAGGCACTTACTGATGAAGATCAAAGGCTATAGACTTCAGTATGGATTCCATCTCATGATATATATATGAGCAAACCCTCACAACTGGACCAAGAAGCAACATCCTGACAGACAAAATATTGAAATTGTCAAGGATTTCATTTTACTTGGGTCGACAATCAATGCTCTTGGAAGCAGCAGTCAAGAAATCAAATGACGTATTGCACTGGGCAAATCTGCTTCAAGACATTTCATTAGTGTTAAAAGGCGAAGATGTCATTTTAATGACTGAGGTGTGCCTAATCAAAGCCATGGTGTTTTTAATTGCCTGATTTGCATGTGAATGCTGGACAATGAAAAAGGAAGATAGAAGAAGAATCGATGCATTTGAATTATGGTATTTTCGAAGAATATTGAATATACCGTGGACTTCCAGAAAGAATGAACAAATATGTCTTGGAGGAATACAGCCAGAATGCTCCTTAGATGTGAAGACAGTGAGATTTCGTCTTGCTTACTTTGGACATGTTATCAGGAGGAACCAGTCCGTGGAGAAGAACATCATGCTTTGTAAAGTAGAGGATCAGCAAAAAAGAGAAAGACCCTCAATGAGATGAATTGACACAGTGACTGCAACAATGGGCTCAAACATACCTACTATTTAGAGGATGGCACAAGAACAGGCAACGTTTTGTTCTTTTGTATATAGGGTTGTTATGAGTGAGAATCAATTCTATGGCACCTAATAACATCAACATTATGACAGAAGTGTGATATATGTATTAGCATAACACAGGGATTGAGTTTATCGACGCTGGAACCAGCTTCTCTGGGTTTAAAGCATACCTCTGTTAGCCACTAGCTGAGTGACCTCAGGCAACCATTTAACCTCTCTGTGCTCCTAGTTTCCTAATCTATAAAATGGGGTTAACAAGAATACTATATCATAGGGTTATATGAAGTTTAAATGAGATAAACAATAAGACATGCTTACAATAGTACTTACTGTATAACACACTATAGATATTTGACATCATTTTCCTGATTTTCTGAAGTCAATCTCTCCGATCATCTCAAGAAGGCACGTGATGCTTCAAGAAGCTCTTGCATAACCTCTCTCTTTCTTCTTCTGTCTCCCTCTGTTTCTCTCTCTCTCATCACTTTATTTCTTCCACTTTTGTAGATTAATTTCATCATCATACAAAGATGTCATGACATTTGGATATCTTTAAATTAAAGAAAAAATCAACCTTCCCATCAGGAAGTGATACACTTCTATTGCATAGTTTTCACATAGTAGCATATGGTTTTCATATAATTTGACTTTTAGTAACTTGTTAATCTACATATTTAAAAATAAAATTGAATCAATAAATATGGGAGGGGAAGCTAAAACTGATAGCAAATTAAAACAAATGAACCCAACTGCGTATCAAATTAATACCATAACCATACCTTGTTGTTGTCAAACTGATTCCAACTCATAGTGACCCTGTAGGACAGAGTAGAACTGCCCCATAAGCTTCTAGGTAGTGGCTGGTGGATTCAAACGGCTGACCTTTCGGTTAGCAGGCCGAGCTCTTAACCACTGTACCACGAGAGTTCCACCGTAACCATATTGAGGAAGAAAAGAAAAAATTAATCCAAGTAATATATGAATATGCTTATTTGATTATATAACCTCAGTCTTGGACTGGATGGAGGGTGGGAAGAATTGCAAACAAATTCTGAACCCATTTGTTTTTTTTTTTGTGTGTGATGGTAGACGCAAAGATGTCTTGGAACTATTTTAGGTCTATTGTAGGATTGAGCAAATGAGTACATGTACTGATATTGTGGGATGTCAAGGTTTTCACTAAGTAAGAGATACAAATATGTATTTGGAAGAAGGCAACATGGGTTGGATTAGAATCAGAGGTATAAGTATAAACTAATAATTTCTAAAAATATGTATGTGTCTATGTATGTACATTTGTTTGTATATGTATATGTGTATATCTGTATATTGTGTACAGATCATACACACATATATTTCCTCATTTTCCTAAAATGTTTAAGAAAAAACACCTCTGAAACAATGGGAAATCTAGAGCTGAAGTTTTTGTCTTTATTCTGGCATTAAAATGAACCAATATTCCTTAAAGAAAGGGCTGATTCCAGGCTGAGTAAGGAAGGTACAAAGTGAGCTGAAGGCATGTTTTTACACCAGAATATAAAAAAGTACTCAAATGAAAAATGGAGGCATGTTACAGGATCCACAGCGGCCAGGCTGAAGGGGCTCCCACTAACTAAATGTGGAACAATTTGAGCAAAAAAATAGTTCAGTACACTAAAGCACTATATAAGCTGCTGAAAAATAGAATTTCATGAGTCTATACTGATGAGAAAACCCTGGTGGCATAATGGTTAAGTGCTGTGGCTGCTAACCAAAAGGTCAGCAGTTGGAATCCACCAGGTGCTCCTTGGAAACTCTAGGGGAGGTTCTACTCTGTCCTGTAGGGTTGCTATGCGTCGGAATTGACTTGACGGCAACGGGTTTGGTTTGATCTGTTTTTTAAATTGATAAACAATCAGTCAATTAAAAAAGAAAGAGAAGGGAGAGCTCTTATAGTAGAATGCCAAGGACCAACTGGTGGGTGGTGAAGGGAGGGATGGGTTGGAAATCAGCCTTTTGCAATCACAATAGTAACTACTACGTCAGGCAAGGACCATCAATACATGACATGCAAAATCTAGGTAAAATTTTGTTGACCAGCTATTTTGTCGAAACTATTTTAGACCTGTTATAAGCAAACAAAATGTGCATGGTTTTAAGGTATCTTCTCATTGACTGCTTTTAATTCCAAGACAAAAATAGTAATCAGACAATGGAGGAATTTAAAATACTCTGACCTGGTGATCAAAATTAACTTCACCAATAAGAGGTAGATGGATACTGTGTGCCTCCAATTGTGTCACCCTGAAAGGACACAATGTCACCTATTTAGTATTCTAGTGAAGAATGTGTAAACTGAATCTAAGCATGACAAAACATCAGACAAACATAAAATGAGGAAGTTCTCTTAAAAAAAAGGCGGGGGGGAGAGTTGGGGTAGGCTGCATTCTTCAAAAATGTCAGTCTCAAAAAAAAAAAGGGAAATCAGATAAGGATTTCATTTCCAGAACATATTATTACTAAAAAAAGTCTACAATTTTACAACAAAAAGACAAACAACCAAATTAAAAAAAAAATAGGCAAAGGTCTTGATAAATATTTCAACAAAATAGGTATACAAATGGCAAGCAAGCACATGTAGAGGTGCTCATTATCATTAAAAAAACCCCGAAAACCCAAAACTCTTTGCTGTCAATTCCAACTCATAGCAACT
Source organism: Loxodonta africana (assembly GCF_030014295.1). Lineage (NCBI taxonomy): Eukaryota > Metazoa > Chordata > Mammalia > Proboscidea > Elephantidae > Loxodonta > Loxodonta africana. Next base: position 83,986,597 of record NC_087345.1, read on the forward strand.
CTATAGGGCAGACTAGAGCTGCCATATAGAGTTTCCAAGAACACCTGGTGGATTTGAACTGCTGACCTTTATTGGTTAGCAGCGGTGGCTCTTAACCACTATGCCACCAGGGTTTCTTCAATATCATTAGTCACTCCCAAAATACCCACTGTCGTCAAGTCAATTCCGACTCATAGCAACACTATAGGACAGTGTAGAACTGCTCCACACGGTTTCCATGGCTGTAAATATTTACAGAAGCAGATTTCTCCATCTCTTTCTCACAGAGCTGCTTGTATGTTGGAATGGCTGACCTTTTAGTTAGCAGCCAAGTGCTTTAACCATTGCACCACCAGGGCTGCTCCATTAGTCACTAGGAAAATTCAAATCAAAAGCACAATGATTTACCTTTTCACCCCCACAAGGATGGCTATGATCAGGAAAACTGAAAACAATAAGTGTTGAAGAGAATTGGAGGAAAAGGAGCTCTCATCCATTGCTGGTGGGATTGTAAAATGGTACAGCTGCTGTGAAAAACAGTCTGGTGGTTCCTTAAGAAAGTAAAACATAGAACTACCATACACAAAACCAAACCAAAACCCATTGCGTCAAGTTGATTCTGACTCATACCATGTGACCTAGCAATTCTACTCCTCGGTATATATCCTAAAGAATTGAAATCAGGAACGCAAACACGTATTCGTACACCAATGTTCCTTGAAGCACTGTTCACAATAGCTAAAAGGTAGAAAAAACCTAAACATCCATCAACAAATGAATGCATAGACAAAAGCTAAAAGGTAGAAAAAACCTAAACATCCATCAACAAATGAATGCATAGACAAAATGTGGTATACATACAATTAAATATTATACAGCCATAAGGGAAATGAAGTCCTTGCTACATGATACATTATGAATAAACCTTAAAAACGTCATGCTGAGTGAAATAAGTCAGTCACAAAAGGCAAATAGTGTATGATTCCACCCTTATGAAATATCTAGAATAGGCAAATTTATAGGGAACAAAATTTATTTTTTAAAAAAGGAAAAGATAGACTGTGGAAATATTCCAAATTAGGAGGCTAAAGGGTCATAACAACTAAATGCAATACCTGTCCCTAGAGAGAATTCTACACTAGAGGGATAACACATTTCATTAGGAACATTACTGAACCAACTGACAAAATTGAAATTTATGATAAATTAGGTAAAATAATCACATCAGTATTAAATTTACTAAAGTTGATAACTGTACTATGCTTATAATAAGCAAATACCTCTATTCCTAGGATAGACACACTAAAGTATATCGGGGTAAAAGGTCATGATGTATGCAATTTACCCTCAAACGGGTGGGAAAAAAATTTTATGAAGATGGATAGAAAGCAAATGATAAAGTCCTGCACCCGTTGCTGTTAAGTAGATTCCGACTCAGAGGACAGAGTAGAACCGTCCCCCACAGGGCTTCCAAGGAGTGGCTAGTGGATTTGAACAGTCAACATTTTGATTAGCAGCTGAGCACTTAACCACTCTGCCACCAGCGCTCCAAATGATAAAGCAGATGTTAAAAATAGATGAATCTTCGTATTTATGTGTTCTTGGCACTATCCTTATTTTTGCAAGTTTTCCAAATAAAAAGTTAAAATTAAAACATAAAACCTTCCACTGCCATTTATGACTATCACCTCATTTTTCCACTTCATTTAATAGAAAACTTTCTCCAGTATCACCTCCAGTCACTGTTTAATTCTTGCTTTCCATCCACTCTTCCTAGTTCAATCTGGCTTCCATCCCTCTACGCCATCAAAAATTATCAAAGTCACCAATCTCCCCACTTTTATCACATCGAGTATACACAACTCAATATTCAGGTTTTCAAACTCTCAATTACACTTTATCCTCAAGCATTTGCTATCACACTCTCAAGATTTTCTTCCTAACCCACTGGTTGCTCCTTTTCAGCACTTTTATACCCAATACTTACAAATTAATCATTGCCTCCATCCTGGGGCCTTTGGCTTCATATTTGTGTTCTCTCCTTACGTGATCTTGTCCAATCACATGATTTGAATAAAATCCAAATTTTAATGATGCTCATATATATATACATTTGCATGTATATATGCTGCATCCTTAGTATTCATTTGCACGTCAAATGCTTATTTCAAATATAGCATACACAAATAGAAATTCTTGAGCTGCCCACCAAGCTTCTCCTCCCTTTGATCTCAGAAGACAGCAATACCATCAGCCCAGTTGCTGAAATCAAAAACTTAAGGGACATGCTTAGTTCTGTCCTTTCCCTCATTCCAACACCCAGTACATCAGCAAATACTCTCTGTTCTACATTAAAATACATCCCTAATCCAACCACAGCTCACAACTAGACTAAAACTCCAACATCTCTCCTAACTCATCTCTCTGTTTCCCTTCCGTATTCCACCTAAAACTATTTTCTTCATGGCAGCTGGAGGGACTTTTAAAAAATGTGAAACAGATCGTGTCCCTTCCTTAATTTGAAATGCAAGAATAGTTTTCTAGCATGCATTAAACTGCAGCTTACCAGTCACTTCCTATAATACTCACTTTCTGTCTCCACACCCTTGTTCCCTGGCTTACTCTCTGATCTCCAAAACAGCCCACTTGCTCTGTCTTTTGTACTGTTGCACATACTGAGTGCTCTGCCTGGTTTGCTCTTCTCCTATCTCTGCAGAGTCCTGGATCCTTCTTTTCACTGTGGACTCAACTTAATTATCACCTGCTCATTGGCCTGACCACTGAATTTGATGACATCCCCCTACCATTAACTCATTTATTTTACATCAGGGCGTTTTCACTTCCTTCCTAATAATCCTTACTGCCTGAAATTATTTGTCTTCCCCTCCTTTACTACCAACTAAAATAGAAATTCAACTTGGGCAAGGAAATTAAATAACTTATTCTCTCCTCTATACCCAGCACTGAGAAGTGTCTGGCAGATAGTTGGGGCATGATAAATATTTGCTGAATTAATGAATTTTAATCTTCCACATCTGGAATTCTTTAAACAGAATATATTAAATATAAACAAAAGAATGACTCATGATAGTAAGATATTTTGGTTTGAGAACATTTTAGGGGGAAGGTAGGCAAAAGAGAACCTTATGGAATGGTTTATTTTGCTTTGTTTTCAGTGTCTCTTAAATTATATTTTTAATTGACCAACCATACCCATTCTAATGAAGAGGAAAAACGACCAAATGGTCACTGAATTTTCTTCCCTGCTTTATCTGCCAAGCACATAATTAACCTTTTCTCTCTTAATACAATTTTTTTCTACTCAATTTATTTGTCAGTGTGATAATAAGACCAAATTCCTAGTACACGGCCACTCTGGATCTGGGACAATAGCAAGATAATAGTTGTTTTTTCAATATCCTAATTAGTTACATGGATCTATTCAACTCTTTAGTATCTTCATTCAATGTTCTAGGCCTCCATTATTTAATACAATAGCCACCATTCACATATGGCTATTGAGCACTTGATATGTGACTAGTCCAAATTGAGATAGATAGATAGATAAGACAGATGATAGACGCTTGATAGATAAATCTGAGACAGACAGAAAAAGGCAGAGAGGGAAACACACAGGGAGAAACAGAGAGATTTGAAGAGGTCTGTGAATTGTTTCTATGTGTCAAGCTAATCACTGTACCTGGGATCCTACCCATTGAACATACATAAAATGAGTCCTGCTTATTTTTTTTATCGGATGTGAATGTTCATGTGCTCTATGGATATTTTGAACCTAGTCATTCATTTGCTTCAACAGAAGGAAACATCATTACAAATGTCTTCTCCATGAGTTACAGTGGGAAAGGTCCTGACTTGAAAACCATCCCAGTACTCACCTTTGACATTCTTCGTTGTTTCCCCAGGAAGCTGGACCTCAATGACCTGAGTGAACCTCAGAGTTGAACAAAATTGTGCTAGTGGGTTAATCTAAGTTATTCCTATCCCCTTGTCCTTAGGAGCCTGTAGTCACTATAAATATACATATGGCTTCTGTATTTGTAAGAAATACGATCCTATTTAAAATTAGGAAATATTTCTGTGAACTAAGGATATAGTTAAGACAAAGAAAATTAAGTTCAAAGTTCAAAGAGGAGTTAAGAAGCCTCTCTGATTCTGCAAACATGACTGTTCAATATTATCTGGGCAAATTGATTTCTGCACTAAAGACTCTATTTACTTCTTCCATTTGCAACTGGTGTGCAGAAAACAATGCATACAAAGGTCCCTGGAGACCTGATTCAAAAGTCTCTAATGAATTAAAAGTACAATTGTAAAAACATCATGGGGGAGGTGTCATACCTCCTCCAACCCCACAAGGGGGAAGGAGAACCAAGATCAATAGCCCAAGGCTAACGTCTATAAGGTGGAGGTCAGACATGTCTCCTCTCTCTGCTATCTCTACCAATTCTGACACCAACCATCCCTCCCATAGCACTCTCTGCTGGGTTCAATAATTCATTGCAATGGCCACACAGAACTTACAGACCAAAGTCACAACTGTGGGGTTTACTAGGGAAGTAACAGTTACAATTCAGGCTCAGGAACACTCAAGATACAGTTCTTCCATTAGGATAGCCTCTTCCCCAGCCATGCATGCAGGTGTGCCTCTTCCTGGCCCTCAGTCTCTGCCCAAAGGCATTCAGCTTTCTCTTTCTGTGGGCCAGGAACCCTGCCACGCTGTCTCCTCAACAAACCCCAAGTAGGATAAGTCCAAAAAAGATTTACACCAAGGCAAATTATAATGAAGCACTCAAAAACTAAAGGCAAAGAGAGCATCCTGAAAGCAATAAGACAGAAGTAAACAGTTACATACGAAGGATCCCCAGTTAGGTTAAATCCCCGTTTCTTCTTAGAAATCTTTGAGGTCAGAAGGCAATGGAATGACATAGTTGAAACATTGAAAGAAAAGAACTGTCAATGGAGAATATTTTATCCAGTGAAAGTATCCTTCAAGAATGAGGGCAACTTAAGATACTTTCAATTAGTTGAAAACTGACAGAGTCCATATTTACTAGACTAGCTCTACATGAAATGGTAAAGATGTTGCTTATAGAGCACTGAATTTCAATTTATGATGATGGAAAAATCACTTTGCGTAAGGGTAGGGTTGAACAGTTGATTAATGTAATTGCCGTCAATAAGTTGCACACATGTAAAAAGTTGAATTGGCAAAAGTTGTGTAGTAAGTATATTTCAACAACAACAAATAAAACAGTAGCTGCTGAGGCTGCTGATGGGATTCAATTGCTTGGTTTAGAGGTTTACGGTCATGGTTTCATAACACATTCCAGTCAATTGGCTTAATATCGTGTTTAGTGCTTCTATTTACATCCTACTTTGTTGCGTAGTACCTGGGTTCTTAAAAGATTGCAAGTGGCCGTCCAAGTCACAATCGTTGGTCTTTATTCACCTGGAACAACACAGGAAAGTGAGTCAGGAATAGGAGGAGGACAAGGAATGAGTGGCTAACTGCTTCCATGAACAATGGCCTCTTTTGCTATGGGACCAGAAGAATTGGATGGTGCCTGGCTACCATAACTGAACATTTTGATCAAAGATTCTATAGAAGAATCCTCATCAAAAGGGGGGAAATGCACAACAGAATTTCAGATTCTCAAGGAATCCAGTCTTTCTGGAGGCCTAAAGGCTGGATGAACCCCTGAAACTATTGCCATGACATAATCTTTAAACCTTAAACCAAAAATATCCCTGAAGTCTTCTTAAAATCAAATAGTGGTTTATCTTAACTGGTAAAAAAATGTCTGCCTTGAGCTTTGTTCTCTTTTAATAACTATCTGTATGGGATCAAATTGACAACAGCAGCTCAAAAGATTAGATAGGAAACTTAGGGGGCAATGAGTTTATGTCAATGAGGGAGAAGCACTTCAGAAAAGGAGGGTGAGAATGGTTGCACAATTGGAAGAATGTAATCAATGTCACTGAATTGTGCATGTAGAAATTGTTGAAGTGGTGTATGTTCTGCTGTGTATAGTCTGAACAACAACAATAAAATTAATTAAAAAAAAAAAAGAAATGCCAAAATGAGTCCTTCAGATAGAAAAGAGAGGACACTGGAAAGTAACTCAAATATACATGTAGAAAGAAAGATCTCCGTTAAAGGTAACTGCATGAGCAAGGATAAGTGCAAATTTTAAGGTACTTTTGCTTAATAATTCTAATTTTTATGTTCTTCATGGTTTATAATTACAAATGCATAAAAATAAATATAAATTTATGTTACACAAAACACATAATGTATAAAGATGTAAATGCTGATAGCAACATAAATGGGGACAGGAACTGTATAGGTAGCATTTTGTATGTTACTGAAGTTAAATTGGTTATCAATTCAATCCAGGTTGTTATAGACGCAAGATGTTAAATGTAACATTCACGTACTGCTAAAAAAAATCTAAAAAATAGGCACACATAAAAAAACAGAAGGGGATCAAAATGGCTCACTACAGAAAAGTATTCTTTCCATATATACTTCAAGTTACTTTCTAGTGTCCTTTCTTTCCCATCTGAAGGGCTTGCTTTAGCATTTCTATTTTTTTGTTGAGAACATACACCAATGTAACAATTTCTACACTTATAATTCATTGACATTGATTACATTCTTCAACTTATGCAACCATTCTGCCCTCCTTTTCCTTTTCTGAAACAAAACACAAAAATTGGTAGTGTTAGAGATAATAAGGGACAAAAAGGGTATGAGATACATACACACAAAAAAATAAATAAATAATAACAGGATGGCAGAAGTCCTTCCTTATGGGCAATTCTGGTGAATATGAATGGACTAAATGTTCTAATCAAAAAGTAGGATTGACAGAATGGAATAAAAAACAAACAAATTCCAAAAAAAAAAAAAAAATGATCCAATCATATTCTGTCTATAAGAGAAGCATTTTAAGGCCCGAGGACACAAATTGGTTGGAAGTGAAAGGATGGGGCAAATATTCCATGCGAATAGTAACCAAAAGAGAGCAGAGGTGACAATCATAATATCAGACAAAATAGACTTTAAATCAAATTTTTTAGTAAGAAACAAGGACATTATATAATGATAAAAGGGTCAACTTATCAAGAAGATATAATAATTATAAATATATATGCACCTAATATCAGAGCACATAATTAGATAAAGCAAACACTGAAAGAATTGAAGGGAGAAATAGACAGCTCTACAATAATAGTTGGTAACTTCAAAACAACATTTTCAATGGTGAACAGAACATCCAGAAAGAAGATGAATAAGGAAACAGAGGGCCCGAATGGCACTATAAACCAACTAGACAGAACAGACATATATAGAACATATATAGAACACTGAACTAAACAACAGCACAATATACATTCTTCCTCAGTGCAAATAGATCATTTTCCAGGATAGACCACATGTTAGGACACAAAGTGAGTCTCTATAAATTTTAAAAGATTGAAATCACGCAGAGTATTTTCTCGTATCACAATATTCAGGAATTATAGACTAATAACAGAAAAAAATTGGAAAATACACAAATATATGGAAATTAAACAACACACTATTGAATAACCAATGATTCAAGGAATAGATTAAAAGAGAAATTAGAAAATGTTAAGTGAAATGAAAATGAGAGCATAACATATTAAAATTTATGGAAGGCAGTGAAAGCTGTACTCAGAAAAAGAAATTTATAGTGGTAAATGTCTATGTTAAAAAGAAAAACCACAAATCAATAACCTAACCATAAAACATGAGGAACTAGAAAAAGAGCAAACCAAACTCAAAGCAACCAGGACGAAAAAGACAATGAGATCAGAGCATAGATAAATGAAATAGAAAATAAAAAACAATGGAAAAAAATTAATGACACCAGTCGTCAGTTTTTGGTAGCTAGACTGGAAAAGAAAAAAAAAAGATGCAAATATCTAAAATCATGACGCGGAGACATTACAAATGATGCTACAGAAATAAAAGACAAGAATAGTATAAATAATTTATGCCCAAAAAATCAAATAATCTAAGAGAAATTGACAAATTCTTAGAAACATAAACTTCTTACATTGACTCAAGAAGAAATAGAAGATCTCAACAGACCCATCACAAGTGAGGAGTAATCAAAAATGGTGCAACAAAGGAAAGCCCTGGACCACATGGATTCACTGGGGAATTCTACCACACACTTATTGCCCCCCAATCCTTCTTAAACTTCTCCAAAAGCTAGAATAGAAGGAAGAACTTCCAAAACACATTCTGTGAGACTGACATTACCCTGATTCCAAAGCCAGACAAAAATCACAACAGAACTATGGACTAATATCCCTAATGAATACAGATGCGAAAATCCCCAGTGAAAAAAATAGCAAACTGAAAGCAAAAACACATTAAAGGGATTATGCGCAATGATCAAGTGGGATTTACCTTTAAGAATGCCAGGCTGGTTCAACATTAGGAAATCAACCAACGCAGTTCACCACATTAATAAAACAAAGGAAAAGAACTATATGATTATTGAAACCAACACAGAGAAGGCATTGGACAAAACCCAACACCCTTTCATGATAAAATTTTTCAACGAGCTAGGAATAGAAGGGAAATCTCTTAATACATCAAAGGTCATTTATGAAAAATCCACTCAGTGCAGGACTGAGCACGTTCCCTTTAAGATCAGCAACAAGACAACAATGCCTGCTATCACCACTGCTATTCAATATTGTACTGGAATTCTATCCGGAGTAATTAGGCAATGTCTTAGTTTTCTAGTGCTGCTCTCACAGAAATACCACAAGTGGATGGCTTTAACGAACAGAAGTTCATTCTCTCGTAGTCTAGGAGCCTAGAGGTCTGAATTCAGGGTGCCAGCTCCAGGGGAAAGCTTTCTCTCTCTGTTGGCTCTGGGGATATGTCCTTGTCATCAATCTTCCCCTGGTCTAGGACCTTCTCAGCACAGAGATGCTGGGTCCAAAGCACTCCTGTGGTTTCTTGCTTGGTGTATGATGCCTCCCCTCCCTCCCAACTCCCCGCCTTGATTCTCTCTTTTTATTCTTGGAAGACATTGACTCACCTAAATTTTGTAGATTGAGTCCTGCCTAATTAACATAACTGCCTCTAATCCTGCCTCATTAACATCATAGAGGCTAGGATTTACAATACATAGGATGATCACATCAGATCACAAAATGGAGAACAACTGCACAATACTGGGAATCATGGCCTAGACAAACTGACCCACACTTTGAGGGGCACAATTCAACCCATAACTTTCCACACTTTGACTCACAAAATTCACATCCTTGTCATATGTAAAACAAATTCACCCCACCATACCATAGCAAAAGCCTTACATCAACTCCAAGTCCAAAATCTCCCGGGGAAAAATTCCTCTTCATCTGTAAAATCTAGAATACAGGCTATCTGATTCCAAATCACAACAGTGGAACAGGCACAAGGTAGACATTTCCATTACAAATGGGAGGGATTGGAGGGGAAGGAAGATGGGATAACAGGCAGCAAGCAAGTCAGCAGAACACACTACATTAGCTCTAATGTCTTGAAAATAATCCTCTTGGACCATTTAGGCAATAGCCCTGCCCTCCAGAATCTGGGTATTGGCCATACTGTCTGGATTCTGGGTGGAGACCCTTCAGCCCTGGGGTTCAGCTCAGTCTTCCAGGCCCACTGGATCAGCAACTCTGTTCCCTCGCATTTGGGCAGCCCCATTCTCCTTGTCCCTCTGAGTGGCGACTCCATCTTCATCCTTTCTCTCCCTGTTGGCTCTGGGAAAATGTCCTTGTTATCAATCTTCTCCTGGTCTTCTCAGTACGAGGACCCTGGGACCAAAGGACGTGCTATCCTCTTCCTTCATTTTTGGTGGCATGAAGCCCCTCTATCTCTCTGCTCCCTTCTCTCTTTTATATCTCAAAAGGGATGGACCCAAGACACAACCTAATCCTGCGGATTGACTCCTGCCTTTAAAGTAACTGTATCGCTGTTGTTGTTGTTAGGTGCTGCTGAGTCGGTTCCTACTCGTAGCGCCCTATGCACAACTGAATGAAACACTGCCCAGTCTTGCGCCATCCTTACAACTCTTATTATGCTTGAGCCCATTACTGCAGCCCCTGTCAATCCATCTCATTGAGGGTTTCCATTTTTTCACTGACTTTCTCCTTTACCAAGCATGACGTCCTTCTCCAAGGACTGATCCCTCTTGATAATATGTCCAAAGTATATGAAATGAAGTATCAACATCATTGCTTCTAAGGAACATTGTGGTTGTACTACTTCCAAGACAGATCTGTTTGTTCTTTTGGCAGTCCATGGTATATTCAATATTCTTTGCCAACACCACAATTCAAAGGCATCAATTTTTCTTTGGTCTTTCTTATTCATCGTCCAGCTTTTGCATGCCTGTGAGGCAATCGAAAACACCATAGCTTGAGTCAACGAGCGGCATCTTAGACTTCAAGGTGACGTTTTTGCTTTTCAATACTTTAAAGAGGTCATTTGCAGCTGATTTGCCCAATGCAATGCATCTTTTGTTTCTTTTTTTAATTTTTATTGTGCTTTAAGTGAAAATTTATAAATCGAGTCAGTATCTCATACAAAAATTTATATACACCTTGCTATATACTCCTAATTGTTCTCCCCCTAATGAGACAGGACACTTCTTCCCTCCACTGTCTATTTTCCTCTCCTTTGGCCAGATTCTGAATCCTTCTGCACTCTCATCTTCCCACCACACAGGACATGCCAACATAGTCTCATATGTCTACTTGATCCAAGAAGCTCTTTCTTCACCAGTATCATTTTCTATGCCATTGTCCAGCCCAAACCCTGTCAGAAGAGTTGGCTTTGGGAATGGTTTCTGTCTTGGGCTAACAGAAGGTCTGGAGACCGTGACCACCGGGGTCCTTCTAGTCTCAGTCAGACCATTAAGTTTGGTCTTTTTATGAGAATTTGGGGTCTGCATCCCACTGCTCTCCTGCTCCCTCAGGGGTTCTCTGTTGTATTCCCTGTCAGGGCAGTCATTGGTTGTAACCAGGTACGATCTAGCTCTTCTGGTCTCAGGCTGATGTAGTCTCTGGTTTATGTGGCCCTTTCTGTCTCTTGGGCTCGTAATTGCCTTCTGTCTTTGGTGTTCTTCATTTTCCTTTGCTCCAGGTGGGTTGAGATCAATTGATGCATCTTAGATGGCTGCTTGCTAGTGTATAAAACCACAGACGCCACTCTTTAAAGTGGGATGCAGAATGTTTTGTTAATAGATTTTATTATGCCAATTGACTTAGATGTTCCCTGAAACCATGACCCCCAAACCCCCGTCCCTGCTACGCTAGCCTTCAAAGCGTTCAGTTTATTCAGGAAACTTTGCTTTTGGTTTAGTCCACTTGGGCAGACCTCTGCTGTATTGTGTGTTGTCTTTCTCTTCACCTAAAATAGTTCTTATCTGCTATCTAATTAGTGAATACCCCTCTCCCTCCCTCCCTTCCTCCTCCCTCTGGTAACCGTCAAAGAATATTTTCTTCTCTGTTTAAACTATTTCTCCAGTTCTTGTAATAGTGGTCTTATACAATATTTGTCCTTTTGCAACTAATTTCACTCACCATAATGCCTTCCAGATTTCTTCATGTTATGAAATGTTTCACAGATTCATCACTGTTCTTTATCGACGTGTAGTATTCCATTGTGTGAATATATCATAATTTATTTATCCATTCATCCGTTGATGGGCACTTTGGTTGCTTCCATTTTTTTGCTACTGTAAACAGTGCTGCAAGGAACATGGGTGTGCGTACATCTGTTTGTGTAAAGGCTCTTATTTCTCCAGAATATATTCCAAGGAGTGGAATTGCTCGATTGTATGGTAGTTCTATTTCTAGCTTTTTGAGGAAGTGCCAAATTGATTTCCAAAGTGGTTGTACCATTTTACATTCCCACCAGCAGTGTATAAGTGTTCCAGTCTCTCTACAAACTCTCCAACATATATTATTTTGTGTTTTTTTGATTAACATTAGCCTTGTTTTTTTTTTTTGTTGTTGTTGGAGTAAGATGGAATCTCATTGTAGTTTTGATTAGCATTTTTCTAATGGCTAATAATCCTGAGCATTTCCTCATGTATCTGTTAGCTACCTGAACGTTTTCTTTAGTGAAGTGCCTGTTCATATCTTTTGCCCATTTTTTATTTGGGTTATTTGTCTTTTTGTGGTTGAGCTTTTTTTTTTTTTTAATAACTTTTATTAAGCTTCAAGTGAACGTTTACAAATCCAATCCGTCTGTCACATATAAGTTTACATACATCTCACTCCCTACTCCCACTTGCTCTCCCCCTCTTGAGTCAGCCCTTTCAGTCTCTCCTTTCTTGGCAATTTTGCCGGCTTCCCTCTCTCTCTATCCTCCCATCCCCTCTCCAGACAAGAGTTGCCAACACAATCTCAAGTGTCCACCTGATATAATTAGCTCACTCTTCATCAGTGTCACTCTCCCACCCGCTGACCAGTCCCTTTCATGTCTGATGAGTTGTCTTCGGGAATGGTTCCTGTCCTGTGCCCACAGAAGGTCTGGGGAGCATGGCCGCCGGGATTCCTCTAGTCTCAGTCAGACCATTAAGTTTGGACTTTTGATGAGAATTTGGGGTCTGTATCCCACTGATCTCCTGCTCCCTCAGGGGTCCTCTGCTGTGCTCCCTGTCAGGGCAGTCATCGATTGTGGCCGGGCACCAACTAGTTCTTCTGGTCTCAGGATGATGTAGGTCTCTGGTTCATGTGGCCCTTTCTGTCTCTTGGGCTCTTAGTTGTCGTGTGGCCTTGGTGTTCTTCATTTTCCTTTGCTCCAGGTGGGTTGAGACCAATTGATGCATCTTAGATGGCTGCTTGTTAGCATTTAAGATCCCAGACGTGTGGTTGAGCTTTTGCAGTATCATGTAGATCTTAGAGATCAGATGCTGATTGGAAATGTCATAGCTAAAAACTATTTCCCAGTCTGTAAGTAACCTTTTTACTCTTTTGATGAAGTCTTTGGATGAGCATAGGTGTTGGATTTTTAGGAGCTCCCAGTTATCTAGTTTTTCTTCTGCATTCTTAATAATGTTTTGTATACTGTTTGTGCCACGTGTTAGGGCTCCTAATGTTGTCCCTATTTTTTCTTCCATGATCTTTATCATTTTAGATTTTATATTTAGGTCTTTGATCTATTTTGAGTACATTTTTGCCCTTGGTGTGAGGTAGGGTCTTGTTTCATTTTTTTGTAGATGGATATCCTGTTATGCCAGCACCAATTTTTATAAAGACTGTCTTTTCCCCATTTAACTGTTTTGGGGCCTTTGTCAAATATTAACTGCTCATATGTGGATGGTTTTATGTCTGGATTCTCAATTCTGTTCCATGGGTCCATGTATCTGTTGTTGTACCAGTTCCAGGCTGTTTTGACTACTGTGGCGGTATAATAGGTTCTAAAATCAGGTAAAGTAAGGCCTCCCACTTTGTTCTTTTTCAGTAAAGCCTTATTTATCCGGGGCCTCTTTCCCTTCCATATGAAGTTGGTGATTTGTTTCTCCATCTCATTAAAGAATGTCCTTCGGATTTGGGTCAGAATTGCATTAAATGTATAGATTGGTTTTGGTAGAATAGATATTTTTATAATGTTAAGTCTTCCTACCCATGAGCAAGGTATGTTTTTTCCACTTATTTAGGTCTCTTTTGGTTTCTTGCAGAAGTGTTTTGTAGTTGTCTTTGTATGTCTTTTACATCTCTGGTAAGATTTATTCCTAAGTATTTTATCTTCTTGGGGGCTACTGTAAATGGTATTGATTTGGTGATTTCCTCTTGGACGTACTTTTTGTTGGTGTAGAGGAAGCCAACTGATTTTTGCATATTTGTTTGGTATCCTGATACTCTGCTGAACTCTTTTATTAGTTTCAGTAGTTTTCTGGAGGATCCCTTAAGGTTTTCTGTTTATAAGATCATGTCGTTTGCAAATAGAGATACTTTTACTTCTTCCTTGCCAATCTGGATGCCCTTTATCTCTTTAACTAGCCTAATAGCTCCAGCTAGGACCTCCAGCACAATGTTGAATAAGAGGGGTGATAAAAGGCATCCTAGTCTAGTTCCTGTTCTCAAGGGGAATGCTTTCAGACTCTCTCAATTTAGGGTGATGTTAGCTATTGGCTTTGTATAAATGTTCTTTATTGTTTTGAGGAATTTTCCTTCTATTCCTATTTTGCTGAGAGCTTTTATCGTGAATCGTTGTTGAACTTTCTCAAATGCCTTTTCTGCATCAATTGATAAAATCATGTGGTTCTCGTCTTTTGTTTTATTTTTATGCTGGATTACATTAACTGTTTTTCTAATGTTGAACCATCCCTGCATACCTGATATGAATCCCACTTGGTCATGGTGAATTATTTTTTTGATATGTTGCTGAATTCTATTGGCTAGAATTTTTTGAGTATTTTTGCATCTGTGTTCATGAGGGATATTGGTCTGTAATTTTCTTTTTTTGTGGTGCCTTTACCTGGTTTTGGTATCAGGGATATGCTAGCTTCATCAAATGAGTTTGGGAGTATTCCACCCTTTTGTATGCTCTGAAATACCTTCAGTAGTAGTGGTGTTAACTCTTCTCTGAATGTTTGGTAGAAGTCTGCATTGAAGCCATTCCAGCCAGGCCTTTATTTTTTTTTTTATTCTTGGGAGTTTTTTTATTACCTTTTCAATCTATTCTTTTGTTATGGGTCTATTTAGTTGTTCTACCTCTGTTTGTGGTAGTTTAGGTAGGTAGTGTGTTTCTAGATATTTATCCATTTCTTCTAGCTTTTCCAATTTGTTAGAGTACAGTATTTCATAATAATCTGATATGATTCTTTTAATTTCAGTTGGGTCCATTGTAATATTGCCCATCTCATTTCTTATTGAGGTTATTTGCTTCCTCTCCTGTTTTTCTTTTGTCAGTTTGGCCAATGGTTTATCAATTTTGTTAATTTTTCGAAGAACGAGCTTTTGGTCTTGTTAATTCTTTCTGTTGTATTTCTGTTTTCTATTTCATTTAATTCTCCTCTAATTTTTATTATTTGCTTTCTACTGGTGCCTGAGGGTTTCTCTTGTTGGTGTCTTTTTCTTCAAGTTGTAGGAATAATTTCTTGATTTTGTCCCTTTCTTCTTTTAGTATGTGTGCATTTATTGATATAAATTGACCTCTGGGCACTGTTTTCACTTTGTCCCAAGGGTTCTGACAGGAAGTGTTTTCATTCTCATCGGATGCTTTGAATTTCTTTATTCCATCCTTAATGTCTTCTATAACCCAGTCTTTTTTGATCAGGGTATTGTTCAGTTCCCAAGTGTTTGATTTCTTTTCATTGCTTTTTCTGTTATTGTTTTCTACTTTCATGGCCTTAGGGTCAGAGAAGATGCTTTGTTATATTTCAGTGGCTTGGATTCTGCTAAGGCTTGCTTTATGATCTCTCATGTGGTCTATTCTAGAGAATGTTCCAGGTGCACTACAGCAGAGAGTATACTTGGCTGCTGTTGAGTGGAGTGTTCTGTATATGTCTATGAGGTCAAGTCGATTTATTGTGGCATTTAGATCTTCCGTGTCTTTATTGAACGTCTTTCTGGATGTCCTGTCCTTCAGCGAAAGTGGTGTGTTGAAGTCTCCTACTATTATTGTGGAGCTGTCTATCTCACTTTTCAATGCTGATAGAGTTTGTTTTATGTATCTTGCAGCCCTGTCATTGGGTGCATAAATAGTTAATATGATTATATCCTCCTGGTATATTGTCCCTTTAATCGTTATATAGTGGCCTTCCTTATCCTTTGTGGTAGATTTAACTTTAAAATCTCTTTTGTCAGAAATTAGTATTGTCACTCCTGCTCATTTTTGATTGTTGTTTGCTTGACATATTTTTTTCCATCCTTCGACTTTTAGTTTGTGTCTCTAAGTCTAAGGTGTGTCTCTTGTAGGCAGCATATAGACAGATCATTTTTTTAAATCCATTCTGCCACTCTGTGTCTCTTCATTGGTGCATTTAGTCCATTTACATTCAGCGTAATTATGGATAGGTATGAATTTAGTGCTGTCATTTTAGTATCTTTTTTATGTGTTGTTGTCTGTTTCTTTTTCCTACTTAATTTTATGTGCTGAGTCGGTGATCTTTATATCTTGTCTTTTCCTCTTATTCGTTGTTGTTGATTTTGTTTCTGCTGAGTCTCTATTTTTTTCTTGTATTTTATTTTGATGTGCAGGATAGTTTGTCTTCTTTGTGGTTACCTCATTATTTACCCAATTTTTCTAAATTTAAACCTAACTTTTATTTCTTTGTATTGCCTTGTCTTCCTCTCCATTTGAAAGGTCTATGACTACATGTCTTAGTCCCTCTTTATTGTTTTAATATTGTCTACTTTTACATAATAACGTCGGTGTTTCCCTGTTTTTTTTTAACTTGATTTTTTTTTTTTTTGATTTCTCTGTCTGGGTTGACATCTGATTGCTCTGTCAAGTGTTCTACTCTTGGATTGATACCTGATATTATTGGTATTCTAACCAGAGAACTTCCTTTAATATTTCTTGTAGGTTTGATTTCATTTTTATGAATTCCCTAAACCTCTGTTTATCTGGAAATGTCCTAATTTTACCTTTGTATTTCAGAGATAGTTTTGCTGGATATATGATTCTTTGCTGGCAATTTTTTTTCCTTAAATTTTTTATATAAGTCTTCCCATTGCCTTCTTGCCTGCATGGCTTCTGCCGAGTATTCTGAGCTTATTCTTACTGACTCTCCTTTGCAGGTGCCTTTCCATTTATCCCTGGCTGCTCTTAAAATTCTCTCTTGATTGTTGGTTTTGGCAATTTTGATTATAATATGTCTTGGTGACTTTTCTTTAAAATCTACCTTCTGTGGAGTTTGATGAGAATCTTGGATAAATATCTTCTCATCTTTCACGATATCAGGGAAGTTTTCTGCCAACAAATCTTCAATAATTCTCTCTGAATTTTTTGTTATTCCTCCTGTTCTCATACTCCAATCACTTGTAGGTTATTTGTCTTGATGGAGTCTCACATGATTCTTAAGGTTTCTTCATTTTATAAAATTCTTTTATCTGATTTATCTTCGGATATATTGGTGCCATTTTGCTGCACATCATTCAAAAAGAGCTGCAGTAGTATATTGACAGTGAACTGCCAGAAATTCAGGCTGGTTTCAGAAGAGGACGTAGAACCAGGGATATCATTGCTGATGTCAGATGGATCCTGGCCGAAAGCAGAGAATACCAGGAGGATGTTCACCTGTGTCTTATTGATTATGCAAAGGCATTTGACTGTGTGGGTCATAACAAATTATGGATAACATTATGAAGAATGTGAATTCCAGAACACTTAATTGTGCTCATGAAGATATTGATTGGTTTAAAGTCAGGAAAGGTGTGCCTCAGGGTTGTATCCTTTTACCACACCCATTCAATCTGTATGCTGAGCAAATAATCTGAGAAGTTGTACTATATGAAGAATGGGGCATCCGGATTTGAGGAAGATTCATTAACAACCTGCCTTATGCAGATGACACAACCTTGCTTACTGAAAGTGAAGAGGACTTGAAGCACTTACTGATGAAGATCAAAGACCACAGCCTTCAGTATGGATTGCACCTCAACATAAAGAAACAAAAATCCTCACAACTGGACCAATGAGCAAAAAAAATCGTGATAAATGGAGAAAAGATTGAAGTTGTCAAGGATTTCATTTTACTTGTGTTCACAATCAATACCCATGGATGCAGTAGTCAAGAAATCAAATGATGCATTTCATTGGATAAATCTGCTGCAAAGGACCACTTTAAAATGTTGGAAAGCATAGATGTCACCTTGAAGACTAAGGTGAGCCTGACCCAATCCATGGTACTTTCAATTGTATCATGTGCATGTGAAAGCTGGACAATGAATAGGGAAGACTGAAGAAGAATTGACTCCTTTGAATTGTGTTGGTGAAGAATATCGAATATACCATGGACTGCCAAAAGAACGAACAAATCTGTCTTGGAAGAAGTACAGCCAGAATGCTCCTTAGAGGCAAGGATGGTGAGACTGCATCTTACATACTTTGGACATGTTGTCGGAGGGGATCAGTCACTGGAGAAGGACATCATGCTTGTCAGAGTACAGGGTCAGGGGAAAAGAGGAAGACCCTCAGTGAGGTGGATTGGTACAGTGGCTGCAACAGTGAACTCAAGCATAACAATGTAAGAATGGCACAGGATTGGACAATGTTTCATTCTGTTGTGCATAGGGTTGCTATGAGTCGGAACATAACAACAACCAGAGCATATTGGTGCCAAGTGTTTTATCTTCTGTCATGCTAATTCTGCCTTCTAGTTCCACAGTTCTGCTCCTCTGTGTTAAGTTGTCTATTTCTGAAATTTTATTGTTAATCTTCTGAATTTCTGATTGCTGTCTCTCTATGGTTTCTTGCAGCCTATTAAATTTTTCATTATACTCTTGAGTAACCTTCTTAATTTCCTCAACTGCTTTATTTGTGTGTTCCTTGGCTTCTTCTGCATTTTGCTGCATCTCCCTCTTGATCTCTTAAAGAGTTCTGTATAGTAATCTTTTGAATTCTACCTCTGGTAATTCCAGGAAGACATCTTTATCCAGAAGATTCCTCTGTACTGCATTTCGGTCGCTTGTTGAAGTGATCATGGTCTGCCTCTTTATGTGATTTTTTATTGGGTGTTGTCTCCAAGCCATCTATAAGTTATTGTATTAATTTTTTTAATGTTTGCTTACTGTAGCCTAGCTTCTTGCTTTGTTTTGAATAGGTTGCTTGAATGAGCTAACTTGATTGTTTTTGCCTTTGAAGCTGTAAAGTCCTGTCACCAGATGGCTAGACCTGTTACCAGGTATATAAGCCTAACAGTCCATTCATTTTTCTTGTATGGATTCGGCTCAAGTGTCAGGTAGTTGGTTATCAAGTGTGCAGTATAGGCTCTGTCCTACAGTCTTAGAAGGGCAGGGGTGATTGGTGTAGGCCAGGTATCTGGCTGTGGCAGGGGTCATGCTCTGAGCAAGGCAGGGGGCTGACAACCATCCCCCGAGTGTCTGTGAGGAAAGTGTGTCCCCATTCCCTAGAGTGCACAAGTACGTTCTTCAATCGGACCATAGGCACCCAATGCTTTTTTTTTAAGAACTGGGAGGCACCACTTATCCTTGGACCCCTGTCTCGGTTGGCTAGGTGACATGGGTGGACCCACCAGTCCTCAGGCCCCTGATGTGTGTAGTCAAGGATCCTGCAGGGTGAAAGGCATTCAAATCCGTGTACCATTTTACCACACAAGCAAAATTTTGCTGAAGATCATTTGAAAACGACTGCAGCAGTATATCGACAGGGAACTGCCAAAAACTCAAGCCAGTTTCAGAAGAGGGCATGGAACCAGGGATATGGTTGCTGATGTCAGATGGATCCTGGCTGAAAGCAGAGAATACCAGAAGGATGTTTACCTGTGTTTTATTGACTATGCAAAGGCATTTGACTGTGTGGATCATAACAAATTATGGATAACATTGTGAAGAATGGGAATTCCAGAATGCTTAATTTTGCTCATGAGGAACTTTTACATAGATGAAGAGGCAGTTGTTCGTACAGAACAAGAGGATGCTGATTGGTTTAAAGTCAGGAAAGGTGTGAATCAGGGTTGTATTCTTTAATCATACCTATTCAATCTGTATGCTGAGCAAATAATACGAGAATCTGGACTATATGAAGAAGATCGGGGCATCAAGATTGGAGGAAGACTCATTAACAACCTGTATTGTGCACATGACACAACTTTGCTTGCTGAAAGTGAAGAGGACTTGAAGCACTTACTAATGAAGATCAAAGACCACAGCCTTCAGTGTGGATTGCACCACAACATAAAGTAACAAAAATCCTCACAACTGGACCAATGAGCAACATCATGATAAGCGGAGAGAAGATCTAAGCTGTCAAGGATTTCATTTTACTTGGATCCACAATCAACAGCCATGGAAGCAGCAATCAAGAAATCAAAAGACGCACTGCATTGGGTATATCTGCTGCAAAGGACCTCTTTAAATTATTGAAAAGCAAAGATGTCACCTTGAAGGCTAAGGTGTGCCTGACCCAAGCCATGGTATTTTCAATGGCATCATACGCATGTGAAAGCTGGACAATGAATAAGGAAGACCGAAGAAGAGTTGACACCTTTGAATTGTGGTGTTGGCAAAGTATATTGAATATACCACAGACTGCCAAAAGAACGAACTAATCTGTCTTGGAAGAAGTACAGCCAGAATGCTCCTTAAAGGCAAGGATGGTGAGACTGCGTCTTACATACTTTGGACATGTTGTCAGGAGGGATCAGTCCCTGGAGAAGGACATCATGCTTAGCAGAGTACTGGGTCAGCAGAAAAGAGGAAGACCCTCAATGAGGTGGATTGACACAGTGGCTGCAACAATGAGCTCAAGCATAACAACGATTGTGAGGATGACTCAGGACTGGGGAGTGTTTCATTCTGTTGTGCATAGGGTCGCTTTGATTCGGAACTGACTCGATGGCACCTAACAACAACATCAACAACAACAACCATTTTGCCTGGACTGGAGCTGCTTCTGCCCTGAGTTCCCAGCTTAGGGAAGCTGGAAGATTATTTTTCCCAATTGTTAATTTATTCCTTCTCCAAGGCCAGGAGAATGGCTCAGGGTACACAGCAGAACCTATCCTAGGCCCAGGGAAATCAACAGCCACTGAAGCCAGCTTGTGGTTGGGGGTGCAGTATATTAGATGCAAGTACTTGCCTTTTGCTGAGAGCGCTGTTCTTCACTGATTTTGTGTGGCTCACTGTCCTTCCCTGAGGAAACCATGTCCTTATCACTACTGCCAGCCCTGCCACAGTCGTGCCAGGGGATCACACCTGAGGGGCTTCGGTTTCTGCTGAGTCAGGTGTGGCATCTCTTCACTGCTTCTGAACTGTCTCTCTCCTCCTTTGTCACTCAGCCTGATTTCCAAACTTTGCTTTTGATATTCAAGGTTCCTAGCTTGTCATATATATAATCAGTTCCCTTGTTTTTTGGGTCTTTGTTGTAAGAGGGATCACCAGAAACGTCTGACTATCATCTTGGCCCTGCCTCCGGACGATGAAAATGTGTAATTGTATTTGGAGACATTTTAAATATCCAAGCGCATGGAAGGATATACTACATTTATGGGTTAGAAGTCTCAAGGTCTTAAAGATACCAGTTTTCACAAGTTTACTATGGAGTCAATAAAAAACAAAACCTAGTGCTGTCGAGTCAATTCCGACTCACAGCGACCCTATAGGACAGAGTAGAACTGCCCCATAGAGTTTCCAAGGAGTGCCTGGCAGATTCGAATTGCTGACCATTTGGTTAGCAGTTGTAGCACTTAAACACTACGCCACCAGGGTTTCCATGGAGTCAATACAGTCCCAATAAAAATTCTAATAGATTTGTTTTTGCGAAGGTTGATAAGCAAAATTCCTGGTGAGTTGAAAATTATTAAAAATAACCAACACACTCTAAAATAAAAATAACAAATTGAGAGGGTTTGTTCTACCAGAGGTCAGTAATTATTCTAAAACTATGTTAGTTGAAATTGTATGGAAATGGTACAAGAATGGGGCTGTAGTGGTGCAGTGGTTAAAAGCTTGGCTGCTAACCAAAATGTTGGACATTTGAATGGACCGGGTCAGATGCTCCTTGGAATCCCTAGGGGCAGTTCTACTCTGTCCTATAGGGTTGCTATGCATTGGAATTGGCTTGACGGCAAGGTGCAACAGGGCTACCTACAGTATGGGAATATATAAAAAGACCAATGGAAAAGAAGTGAACCCAGCAAGTAACCAATGTATTTATGGGTCCTTGATTTATGATAAATATATCACTACAATGGGAAAGAGACAGTCTTATTAACAAATGGTGTTGGGACTATTTGGAGGTCATATGGAAAAAATACAAAATTGTGAATCAATTCGGGAGAAATAAATTCCAGATGGGTTATAGACATAAATTTGGAAGACAAAGCATTAAGTTTTAAGAAGATAATGTAGAAGAATATCTTCATGGCCTTGGGATAGGGAAGAATTTCTTAAATGAGACAGCAAATAATTGATAAATTTGCCTCATTTATCAGTTTGAAAAATTGATAAATTAAGAAGTCTGTTCATAAAAACAGACCACAGACAGAGCAAAAAATGGGATTGCAGCTTATACAACAGAAAGTAACTATATTTAAATATATAAGGAACTCTGATATATCACTAGGAAAAAGAAAATCCAAAACACATTGCCGTCCAGTCGATTCTGACTCATAGCAACCCTATAGGACAGTATAGAACTGCCACATAGCGTTTCCAAGGAGTGGCTGGTGGGTTTGAATTGCTGACCTTTGGGTTAGCAGCTGAGTTCATAACCAGTGATCCACCAGGGCTCCATAGATAATCCAATGGGGTAAATTTGGGCAAGAGGAATACAAATGGCCAAAACAGATGTAAAAATTTTTTTAGCTACACTAATAATCAAGGAAAAAGCAAATCAAAACCATAATTGTTCCACTTTAAATTGGACAGATTGGTAATCATTGACAGCCTGAGAATTCTAAGTGGAGAGATTTGGGACAGAAGGAAATTGGACACTATAGAGACGGTGATACTGCAAATAATTCAACTACTTTGAAATCAGCCTGGCATTAGCTAGTAAAGTTGAATTACACATATCCAATAGCCCAGCAATTCCACTTCTGGATATATATCATAGAGAAAATTTTTGACATATGTAGCAATATAGCTGTACATTTCATAATTTCCCCAAAATAGAAAAAAAAATTCCCATCAACTGAATGAGTCAATAAATTGTGATGAATTCATAAATGGAATCTGTAATGAACATAGATCACTCACAGCTACAAGCAACGTGGATGAATATTAAACATAAAATCGAACAAAAGAAGCAAGACAGAAAATAATACATGCAATGCAATTTCATTTTTATAGAGTTCAAAAACAGGCAACACTGAACTACATTGCTTAAGGATCCATACTTAAGGGAAAAAATGATAAACATAAGAAATTTACCCGTTGTAATTTTCTCATGTGTAAATGGAGCTAAAAGTAAGACCAGACTCAAAAGATTTGCTGGGATGTTTAAATAAGGTCATGCATGTAACAGACTTGGGCCCTGCTTAATAATAAGCAGAAAGCACTTTATAAGTTTTCAGTTACACATATTTTCTCCTTTGAGAATGGTCTCTGTACTTTATTTTTGTAATGGCACATGATGAACAAGGAGAAAGGAGTGAACAGAAAATGATAATGAAATATTATATGCTTACATTTTGGGGTGGGTGGTGGATAGATGATTTAATCACAATTTGAGAAGTGAATTGATTTCTGATGAATTTGCAAGTAGTGATCTGGCCACTCATTCTCCTTTAAATAAAAGGACTTCTCCTGTTTTAAAAAAGTAGTTTATGAAATATTTTTGGAATGTGAGACTTGTCAATGAATTTCAACTTGTGTCATCAATGCAGTGGTATGTTTTAGTAACGACCAGGTTATAATTATTTCTAACCATCCACAGAAGTCTTACCACATTGCTCTCTGCTTCTCCTCAGACTCTTAGGCTGTGGCTGATTCTCTCATTGTACCTTCAACATGGTCTCTCTGGGCTTTCTTCCCCCAGACATATGTTCACAGCTTGTTCACAAAGCTGTCGACAATTGAGGTTCATTAGCACCTTCTCAACTTGAGTCCACATGGCATCTTTCCCTCCAGGAAATTATTCCCCATGTACCTGTCCTAAAAGGAGCAGATAAAGTCTTGGTCATTCTAGCCAAGAAAAAAATCTGCCAAGAAGTCCATCTTCTGCCTTTAAGGACACCAACATAATTTATCATAGGTCACAAAACATGGGGGATTCTTAGTCTGTAAAAGTCTTCTCTTTTAAGTCTATCACTGCTACTTTTTCATCTATATTTTTTGTTTTCTTTTTTGCTCCTTTTAAATAGACTCTCTCTCTCTCTCTCTTTCCCTCAGGAACTTAGATTAAATTCTAGTTTGCATTATTTGGGTTAATAGAAAAATGAGTAATCCAGTTCTTATCTAGTTAAGTCTTGAAAGGTGGGATGATTTCATGAAAGCATGGCAGGATGTGGTCAGGTAATGTATAAATTTTTTTTTTTTTTTTTTTTTACTATTTGGAGGCTCTTTGTATGACATCTCATCTTTGATTCACCTCTTAGAATCAACAAAGTAAACAACCACTGTTGTCATTCAGATTGTGAAGGGTATGAGTGAGCACTTTGTTTCCAGTTTCCAAAATCACTAATGCCATAATTCTGTGGACATGGACCTTGAAATTAAACCACTGTGAAATTATGGAAGAAAATGGAAAGCATTTCCAAAGACCACAGGTAAGTCTAACTAGAGAATTGTCAGAAAGACTTGGTGGTTTATCAGCCTAGAAAACCCTATGGGGCAGTTCTACTTTGTAAATAGAATTCAACTTGGCAGCACCTAATGACAACAACCTGAGAAACTCTAGTTTTCTTCACTGATCTCACTTTTCCCTTTAGATCTACCAAAAGTCAACAATGAAAAACCAGACCACATTTACTGAATTTATCCTGCTGGGCCTTACATTTCAACCTGAACTCCAAGTGGTGATATTCATCTTTCTGTTACTTGCCTACATGCTGAGTGTCCTAGGAAATTTGGCCATCATCATACTCACTCTGATAGATCCCCACCTCAAGACCCCAATGTATTTCTTTCTCTGGAATTGCTCCTACTTAGAAATTTCCTTCACAACCATTTTCATTCCCAGATTGTTGACCAGCTTGACAACAGGAAATAAGGTCATCAGCTTTACTGGATGCTTGACTCAGTATTTTTTTGCTATATTCCTTGGAGCAACAGAGTTTTACCTCCTGGCCTCTATGTCGTATGACCGCTATGTGGCAGTCTGTAAACCCCTGCATTACTTGACCATCATGAACAGCCAGGTCTGCATATGACTCGTGTTTTGCTCCTGGATGGCAGGAGTTCTGACTGTCTTATCCCCAATTATCCTGATAAGCCAGATGGATTTCTGTGCCTCCAGTGTGCTGAATCATTATTACTGTGACTATAGACCCCTTGTGGAGATCGCCTGCTCAGACACAAGCCTCTTACAACTGATAGTCATCCTCTTAGCTGTTTTGACTCTGGTGGTGACTCTGGTGCTGGTGATACTTTCTTATACACACATTATCAGGACCATTCTGAGGATCCCTTCTGCCCAGCAAAGGACAAAGGCCTTCTCCACTTGCTCCTCCCACATGATTGTCATCTCCCTTTCTTATGGCAGCTGCATCTTTTTGTACATTGACCCATCACCAAAGAAAGGAGGTAACTTTGGCAAGGAAGTGTCTCTACTCATGACCTCAGTTAGTCCCTTGTTGAACCCCTTTATTTACACCTTAAGGAATCAGCAGGTAAAGCAAGCTTTCAAGAACACAGTAAAAAAGATTGTGAAGTTTTAATAACCAGAATTTATTACTTTTAATTAATGAAAATTTTAACTAAGAAGTATTTTAGTAAGTATTTATTGTCTACTATGTTTCAAGTGGTAGGCTCAGCATTGAGAATATAAATATAAGAAACATACGTCCCAATTTCTAGGAACCTCCAATCTAGTATCATAAAACAAACAAACAAAAAACTAGTTGCTGTGGAGTCAATTCCGACTCACAGCAACCCTACAAGGCAGAGTAGAGCTGCCCCATAGGGTTTACAAGGCTGTGAGTTTTCACAATGGCAGACTGCCACATCTTTCTCCCATGGAGTGGCTGATGGGTTGGAATCCCCAGCCTATGGTTTGCAGCCTAATGCTTTAACCACTTCATTACCAGGGTTCCAAATACCTGTTGCCCAGAGGTGAGGAAATTTTCTAATGTGGAAGCCTGTATGTTTGATAAAGCCATAAATCAAAATGAAGGATTCAGAAAGAAAATATTTCTAAGATCACAATAAGCTATGTTTAATTAGATTTAATTTGAAACCACAGATAAATAATAAACATATATTTATGTATCAGTTTACAAATTGACTCCAGCTTTAGAAGAACATGCGAAATGTGAAGATAACCTTAAAAAGAACATGTAGAAACTTTTGAATTGGTGTATGTTTTGCTGTGTATATTCTGAACAACAAAAACAACAAAAAATTATAGCCAAGAAAAAAAAAAAGAAAGGAAATATGGACAAGCAATGCAACAAGGGACAAAGTGGAGTTTGTATAGAAAGGTTTTATTTGCCTTTCAGAAAAACTTAAAAGCATAGACTGGGGGAAAATCTTCAGGTATAGTTTCAAATTAAGAATATTCCAAGATAGAGTCTACCAATAGTAGGCATTAGATAGATACGATAATGACAATGATGGAAAAGGAGGAGAAAGAGAAGGAGGAAAGGAGGAGAAAAACAGAGAAGAAAAGAGTAGGAGGAGAAAGACGAAACAAAGAAGAAGAGAAAGAGGAGGAAAGAAAGGAAGGAAAGAATGAAGGAAGAAAGGAAGGGAGGGAGCAAAGAAGGAAAGAGTATAATAGATATAAAAATAAAAACTCCCCTGGCAGTCAGAAATTATGTGCCTAAGAAATGTCAGAGCTGGAAGCAGAGCCAGTGGAATTGGGAATTAAAAAATAGGGAGTATCAAGCCTAGAAGGCTTTGGTATTCTTTCAGAGTTTTAGGTGTGAAAAGCTATGAATATTGTTTAGAATTTGTTTTTGTTTTGTTTTTAAAGTTAGATAGTGTATTTATGAAAGGAAAGTCCAAAATCATTCCAGTCTAGTAGTGCTAGAAAATCAGAAGTCAAATGGAGGATAGAAAGATTGTCACACCTAGTTAAAAGGGAAATAAAATTTTAGCCCGGCAAAGTGGACACTAAATGAAAATCATGAGAAGAAGAAAAACCTTGAAGCTTTAGGTAAAATTATTAAATCGTCAATGTTTTCCTTGGCGTTCAGGAGTGCTTGATGCGTCACTTTTCATAGGAGTAATCTACCTTCTGTCCTGTTTGATATTTCCCCCTAGAATTAGTGTCTAACAGTAACTCCTTTAAAAAGAGTTTCCCCAGTTGTGTTGTAAGATCACAGGTGGGAGATTTTGAACACTGAAAAGACATTAGCGAAATCATAGAAAAAAAGAAGCTGAGATTCTCATTGCCTCAACCTACTACCTTTCTTTGTAGTTGGTAAAATGTGAGTCTAGATTTGGAAATCATCACTTTTGCAGTGAAAGGTTGTTGTGGAAGGGAAATGTTACTTAGATTTGTTAGCAACAGCAGCAACAGTCTTCTCATTTGGTTTGGGGAAGAAGGGGACTTTAGGTAGAAAGGAATATAGATTACAGGACTACCTAGACCTAGTTTTGAGCCCTGAGTTTACCACTTACCAGTTGTGTACTTAGACAAATGACTTAATAATTCAGACCCTTAATTTCCTCATCTTTAAAACGGGAACATTTTCTCTCTTCTAGTGTTGTTATAAGAATTCCAGATAATTCATGCAGATTTCTCACTTATTGCACAAGACAGGTATATAGAAATGGATATTTATTTTCCTATACTTAATGAAACTTAGTTTTTGAGTGCTTGTTTCTGCTAGGTAGAGAGAATTTTAATTCAGTTCATTCTAGGTTTTCTCAGTGAAAACCAACAAAATCCAGTGTGGACATATGGCGACAACACGTGTATCAGAGTAGATCTGCCCTCTATTGGGTTTTCAATGGCTATAACCCTTCAGAAGTAGATAACCAAGCCTTTCTTTTGTTGCATCACTAAATGAATTCAAACTACCAACCTTTCATTTAGGAGACAAGCACAAACTGTTGGCATCATGCGGGGAGCTATTTCCTAGCGAAAAACCAAAAAAAACCCAAACCCATTGCCCTCGAGTTGATTCTGACTCATAGCAACACTATAGGACAGAGTAGAACTGCTCCATAGGGTTTCCAAGGAGCACCTGGTGGATTAGAACTGCTGACCTTTTGGTAAGCAGCTATGGCTCTTAACCGCTACGCCACCAGGGTTTCATTTCTTAGTGAAGTGCTATGAAAAGTTAATTCATGAACTCAGCTCTAATGTGTGTGTTTTCACTCTAAGTTAGTTCAAGATTTTGGCCTTTGCCCTCTTATGTTGATCACAGATGAGGTTTCCATACCATCCTGGAGAAGTACATGTGTGATCCTTTGTTGTTTGTTTTTTTGGCATCCTCACAATATTAACCACACAAATCCTTATTGTCTATGTAGCTCTCTTATACCTTCAAGTATATAAATACATACTTTTTAATCTCATTTTCTAGTTCTCAGGGGGAACTTTATCAGAAGCAGAAATTTCTGCTATTAATACCTTACTTAAAAGTTTTGTTAGGAATGGTTGTTGAATATTATCAAATACCTTCCTTGACTTCCATGCAAACTTCCTGAAATGTGAGCAAATAAACCTTATTTTTTTTATTCTGGTAAATATATGCATAATAAATATATGTATTTTTATATTTGCCATTTCAACACCGTTTATATGCACAATTCAATGACATTAATCACGTTCATCTTGGTGTTCAATCATCACCTCTATGCATTTCTAAATTTTTCCATCACCCTAACTGAAGCTCAGTGTCCCCTAAGGAATGAGTCCTTCTTTCCCTCTCCCTCCCTCTCATCCCTGATAATCACAAATAACCTTAGGTCTTGCCTATGCTATATATTTCATATAAGTAGAATTATACAATATTTGTCCTTTTGTGCCTGACTTATTTCACTCATGAAATAAATGAAATATGTGATCTTTCACACATATCACAAAATTCAAACATGATGTTTTCAATTCTACTACATTCATGTAGTAGCATGTATCAGAACTTCATTTCTCTTTATAGCTAAGTAAGATTCCACTGTATGCATGTACCACATTTTGTTAATCCATTAATCTTTTGATAGACATATAGGCTATTTGCATCTTTTGGCTATTGTGAATAATGCTACTATGAATATTGGTGTACAAATACCTGTTTGCATTCCCATATATCTATAGTCAATTGATTTTTGACAGAGGTGCTATGTCCAACGAGCAGAGAAAGAACAGTGTTTTAATACATTGGTGCTGAGACAACTGGCTTTTCACAAGCAAAAGAATGAATCTGGACCCATACATCACACCGTATGTGAAAACTACCTCATATGGATCCAGGACCTAAATGTAAGCACTAAAACCATAAACCTCTTAGAAAAAACATATAGGTAATATTTTGGGACCAAGTGTTTAACAATGGATTTTAGATATGACACCAAAAGTATGAGGAACAAAAGACAAAATAGATAAATTGGACTTCACTAAAATTAAAAACTTTTGTTTATCAAAGGACTTTATCAACAAAGTGAAGAGACAACCTACAGAGTAGGAGAAAAATTTTTGGAAACTATGTATCTGATAAGGATTAATATCCAGAATACATAAAGAACTTCTACAATTAACAACAAACAGAGAACTGAATCAAAACATATGCAAAGGACTTGAATAGATATTTCAACAAGGTAAAAATATAAATGGCCAACTCTTATCTTTTAAACACTGTTAGCTGGAATTTCTGTTATTTGAAGTCAAATACAACCTTAAATTATGCAGCTAGAATTTTCTGTTTAGCCTAATCTAGTGCTCTTTTACTGAGAAAATTTAACCCATCACATTTATTTTGAGAATGGATTACTTGATTTTTTACTTCTCATTTTATTTTATAGTCACTTATCATTTTACTTTGATATTTTTTCCTTTTCCTTACTTTGCTAACTTTATCAAATTCCTCTACATTCTTCCTTTCACTCCTGTTATTTTATAAGTTTTATTATATTGTCAATTCTGATATCAAATTACTTTTCTATTCTTAACAATTAAAGGTGAATTAAGCTGTTTATATGTTCATGTTAAATAACTGTGCAATATTATCTTCGAGATAAAACTTTAAGAATACTTTTATTTCCACACTAATCTCCACCAAGCTAAGGCATGTAGAAAAGGTATTTCCCCATTATTCTCTTAACATCTCAACTCTTAAATTTTGTTGAAATTATTAAAAAATTTTAGTTTAAGACTTAAAGTACATCCTGAGAATGTATGCTTAGATGGAAAGCATAGATAGAAAGTCTCAGAGTGACTTTGCTTATGCAAATGTGCATTTCCTTAGACCTGACAGCTAAATAATTTTATCTCAGGAGGATGGGATCGATTTTTATACACAAAGTAATATATATACACAGGCAATCCCCAGGTTATGAACATCTGACCTCTGACTTACGGACAACTGGTACTTAAGAACAGACTGCCATAAATATTTATAATATTAAAATTTGAGTTAAATATAATGGTTCATAATAAAGAATACACATGCTACTTTGTGATGTTCATGAAAACATTGCTTGGTTTGAAAATGCTTCTTAAGTGTTATATATGCATAGAAAGGAAAAATATGTACTATATACTAAGACAAATGTTTGACTAAATTAAGCTAAATAAGAACCACATATGTACCTAATCTGACTTACCCACAAATTGGACTTAAACATAGACTTAGGAACAGATCTCCTTTGTAACCTGAGAACTGTCTATATTAAGTATATACAGTATTTTTTCATAGTAGTAAGTGCTCATGTTAGAAAGTCAAGTACTACCAATGCCTCTCTACAATTGTCAATGATCAAACATCAATAAAGGAGCCTGCCTCTTTATTATAATTTTCCCCTGATGGTTACCTGATGATGGAACTCTGCCAAGTTTCACTTAGTTGAATTTGGACTTGGTTTATTATGACTTTAAGGAACTATGTGCCTATGTAGCAGAGTACTATGAATATAAGTTGTTGTTGTTGTCATTGTTAGGTGCCACCAAGTTGGCTCCAACTCATAGCGAACCTATGTACAACAGAACTAAATACTGCCCAGTCCTGCTCCATCCTCACAATTGTTGCTATGCTTGAGATTATCATTGCAGCCACTGTGTCAGTGCATCTTAGTGAGAGTCTTCCTCTTTTCTCCTGACCCTTTACCAAGCATGATGTCCTTCTCCAGGGACTAGTCCCTCCTGATAATATGTCCGAAGTATGAGAGACGAAGTCTCGAAATCCTTGCTTCTAAGGAGCACTCTGGCTGTAATTTTTCCAAGACAGATTTGTTTGCTCTTCTGGCAGCCCATGGTATAATATTTTTCAACAGCATTTTCAACTGTTTTCAACGGCCTTTCTCAAGCTGAAAGAACTGAAGAAAAAATTCAAGCCTTGAGTTGCAATAGTGAAGTATTCCATAGGGAAAATATTAAATGATGCAGGAAGCATCAAAGGAAGATGGAAGGAATACACAGAGTCATTATAGCAAAAAGAATTAGTCGATGTTCAACCATTTCAAGAGGTGGCATATGATCAGGAACCGATGGTACTGAAGGAAGAAGTCCAAGCTACTCTGAAGGCATTGGTGAAAAAGAAGGCTCCAGGAATTGATGGAATATCCGTTGAGATGTGGCAACAAACAGATGCAACGCTGGAGGTGCTCACTCGTCTATGCCAAGAAATATGGAAGACAGCTTCCTGGCCAACTGATTGGAAGAGATCCATATTTATGCCTATTCCCAAGAAAGGTGATCCAACTGAATGTGGAAATTATAGGACAATATCATTCATATCACATACAAGCAAAATTCTGCTGAAGGTCATTCAAAAACGGCTGCAGCAGTATATCAACAGGGAACTGCCAGAAATTCAGGCCAGTTTCAGAAGAGGACGTGGAACCAAGGATATCATTGCTGATGTCAAATGGATCCTGGCTGAAAGCAGAGAATACCAGAAGGATGTTTTCCTGTGTTATATTGATTATGCAAAGGCATTTGACTGTGTAGATCATAACAAACTATGGATAACACCGAGAAGAATGGGAATTCCTGAACACTTAATTGTGCTCATGAGGAACCTTTACATAAATCAAGAGGCAGCTGTTTGGACAGAACAAGGGGATACTGATAGGTTTAAAGTCAGGAAAAGTGTGCGGCAGGGTTCTATTCTTTCACCATACCTGTTCAATCTCTATGCTGGACAAATAATGCAAGAAGCTGGACTATACGAAGAAGAACGGGACATCAGGATTGGAGAAAGACTCATTAACAACCTGTGTTGTGCAGATGGCACAACCTTGCTTGCTGAAAGTGAAGAGGACTTGAAGCGCTTACTAATGAAGATCAAAGACCACAGCCTTCAGTGTGGATTGCACCATAACATAAAGAAAACAAAAATCCTCGCACTGGACCAATGAGCAACATATGATATACGGAGAAAAGATTGAAGTCGTCAAGGATTTCATTTCACTTGGATCCACAATCAACAGCCATGGAAGCAGCAGTCAAGAAATCAAAAGATGCATTGCATTGGGTAAATCTGCTGCAAAGGACCTCTTTACAGTGTTGAAGAGCAAGGATGTCACCCTGAAGACTAAGGTGTGCCTGACCCAAGCCATGGTATTTTCAATGGCATCATATGCATGTGAAAGCTGGACAATGAATAAAGAAGACCGAAGAAGAGTTGACACCTTTGAATTGTGGTGTTGGCAAAGAATATTGAATATACCATGGACTGCCAAAAGAACGAACAAATCTGTCTTAGAAGAAGTACAACCAGAATGCTCCTTAGAGGCAAGGATGGCGAGACTGCATCTTAAATTCTTTAGACATGTTGTCAGGAGGGATCAGTCCCTGGAGAAGGACATCATGCTTGGCAGAGTACAGGGTCAGCGGAAAAGAGGAAGACCCTCAATGAGGTGGATTGACACAGTGGCTGCAACAATGAGCTCAAGCATGACAACGATGGTAAGGATGGCGCAGGACTGGGCAGTGTTTCACTCTGTTGTGCATGGGGTCGCTATGAGTCAGAACTGACTCGATGGCACCTAACAACAACAACATAATTCAAAGGCATCAGTTCTTCTTTGGCCTTTCTTACTCATTGTCCAGCTTTTGCTTGCACATGAGGCGACTGAAAATACCATGGTTTGGGTCAGGTGCACTTTAGTCCTGAAAGTGACATGTTTGCTTTTTAACACTTTAAAGAGGTCTTTTGCAGCAGATTTGCCCAGCGGAATGTGTCATTTGACTTCTTGACTGCAGCTTCTATGGGCATTGGTTGTGGATCCAAGTAAAACGAAATCCTTGACAACTTCAATATTTTCTCCATTTATCATGATGTTGCTTATTGGTATTGGTCCAGTTGTATTTTGTTTTCTTTATGTTGAGGTGTAATCCATTCTGAAGGCTGCAGTGTTTGATCTTTATCAGTAAGTGCTTCAAGTCTTCTTCACTTTCAGCAAACAATGTTGTGTCATCTGCATGTAGTAGGTTGTTAATGAGTCTTCCCCCAATCCTGATGCCCCGTTCTTGTTCATATAGTTTGGCTTCTCAGATTATTTGCTCAGCCTACAGATTAAATAAGTACGGTGAAAGGATACAACCTTGACACACACCTTTCCTGACTTTAAACCACAGAGTGCCCCCTTGTTTTGTTTGAATGACTGCCTCTTCGTCTACCTGTAGATACCTCATGAGCACAGTTAAGGGTTCTGGAATTCCCATTCCTTGCTATGTTATCCATAATTTGTTATGATCCACACAGTTGAATGCTTTTACATAGTCAATAAAACACAACAAAGTATCTTTCTGGCATTCTCTGCTCCAGCCAAGATCCATCTAATATCAGCATTGATATCCTTCATTCCGTGTCCTCTTCTGAATATGGCTTGAATCTGGCAATTCCCTGTCAATGTACTGCTGCAATTACTTTTGAATTATCTTCAACAAAACTATTCGCGTGTGATATTAATGATACTATTTGATAATTTTCTCACTTGTTGGGTCACCCTTGTTTGGGATGGGTACAAATATGAATCACTTCCAGTCAGTTGGCCAGGTAGCTGTCTTCTAAATGTCTTGGCATAGACAAGTGAGCACCTCCTGGGCTGCATTCGTTTGTTGGAATATCTCAATTGGTATTCTATCAGTTCCTGGAGACTAGATTTTTGCCAGTGCCTTCAGTGCATTTTGGACCTTTTCCTTAAGTACCATCGGTTCCTGATTATATGCTACCACCTGAAAAGTTTAAACATTGACCAATTATTTTTGGTACAGTGACTCTGTGTATTTCTTCCATCTTCTTTTGATGCTTCCTGTGTTGTTCAGTGTTTTCTCCATAGAATCTTTCAATATTACAACCTGAGGTTTGAGTTTTTCCTTCAGGTCTTTCAGCTTGGGAAATACCAAGCATGTTCTTCCCTTTTAGTTTTCTAACTTCAGGTCTTTGTACATTTCATTAGAATACTTTGTCTTCTCTAACTGACCTTTAAAATCTTCTGTTCAGCTCTTTCGCTACATCCAAAAACAAGTTTCAGAGTTTCTTCTGACACTCATTTTGGTCTTTCCTTTCTTTTTAATGACCTTCTGCTTTTTTCATGTATGATGCCCTTGATGTCATCCCACAAACTTGTCTAGTCTTCAGTTATTAGTGTTCAATGGGTCAAATCATTTCTTGAGATCATCTTCAAGTTCAGGTGGAATATACATAAGGTTGTATTTTGGTTCTTGTGGACTTCTTTTAATTTTTGCAGCTTCAACTTGAACTCATAGGAGCAACTGATGGTCTGTTCTGCAGTCAGCACCTGGTCTTGCAAGAAATCTGTCTTGGAAAAAAATGCAACCTGGATGCTCCCTAGAAGCAAGCTTGGTGAGAGTTCATCTCATGTACTTTGGACATGTTATCAGCAGGGTCCAGTCCCTGGAAAAGGACGTTATGCTTGGTAAAGTAGAGGGTCAGTGAAAGAGAGGAAGATCCTCAAGCAGATGGATTGACACAGTGACTGCAATAATGGGCTGAAGCATAGTAACAATTGTGACAATGGTGAAGGATAGAGCAATGTTTTATTGTTATACATAGGGTAGCTATGATTCGAAACTGACTTGGTGGCACCTAACAACAACAACAACAATTTCAACTATGGTGTTCTATCATCAGTTAAACATCGAGGGTGAATTAAAATAAAGAGGTAGACTCCTTTATTGATGTTTGATCATTGACTACTGTAGAGATATGTTGGTGGTATCTGACTTTCTAAACACGTGCACTTACTACCATGAAAAAACAGCATATACATTTAAATAATAAGTCAGTCCCTGGGTTACAAATGAGCTCTCTTCCTAAGCCTGTCCTTAAGCCGAATTTGTAGGTAAGTCAGAACAGGTAATACAGTTCTTATTTAGCCTCAGTTAGGCAAATGTTTGTCTTAGCACATAGTATATATTTTACCTTTCTATGCATATAAAACACTTAAGAAACATTTCCAAATGGAATGTTTTCATGATCATTAAAAACTAGTGACTGTGTTTGTTATTACGAACCATTGTATTTAACTCAAATTTTTAATATAATAGGCTTTATGGCAATCTGTTCTTAAGTACTAGTTGTCCGTAAGTAGATTTTTGTAACCTGAGGATTGCCTGTATATATAATATGTTACTCTATGTGTAATAATTGGTGCCATCCACCTGAGATAAAATTATTTGTCTGTCAGGTCCAAGGAAAGGCATATTTACATAGGCAAAGCCACTCAGAGATTTTCTATGTTTCCATTTGAGCATATGTGCTCAGGATGTAGTTTAACAAAATTAAAGATAAATTACAGCGGCAGTATAGGCAGTATAGAGATAGATAAAATTAAAGAAGACAGGAAAAGTAGTGAGACTTTAACATGTGATACGCGATATGCAATAGTTAAATTGAAATGAATGATGTTAATATGACTGGAATTTTGCAATATTAGTCCTGGGTTCTTTAAACAGAAGGTATATACTTTAAGGAAAAATATATTAAAAGTCTTAAACTGAAATTTTTAAATGATTTCAGTAAAATTTAAGAGTTGGGATGGTAAGAGAATAATGGGAAAATATTTTTTCTACATCTTAGCTTGGGGCGATGAGCGTGGAAATAAAAGTATTCTTAAATGTTCACCTCAGAGATGATACCCATTGCTGATGAGTTGATTTCGACTCATGGAAACCCTATAGGAAAGAGTAGAACTTACCCATAGGGTTTTTAAGGGGTGGCTGGTGGATTCAAACTGCTGACTTCTTGGTTAGTAGCAGAGCTCTTAACCACTGCCCCTCATGGACGATAGAGTATAGTTATTTAACATGAATATATGAACAGCTTAATTCAACTTTAATCTTAATTGTTAAGAATGGGAAGGTAATTTGATATCGGAATCGGAACCATAATAAGGCTTATAAAATAACAGGAGTGTAGGGAGAATATAAAGAAATTTGGTAAAATTAGCAAAAAAATAACTTCACCTTTCCACAAAAGGTGAAAACAGCCTAAATGCCTATCAGCAGATAAACGGACTAACAAAATGTGGTACATACATACAGTGGAATCTTATTTAGCTGTAAAGAGAAATGATGCATGCTACTACGTGAATGAATCTCAAAAGCATCATGTGTGGATTTCATTATATATATGAAAGATAGCATATTTCACTTATTCCTTGAGCGAAATAAGTCAGTCACAAAAGAACAAATATTGTATGATCTCACAGGAAATATCAGGAATAGAGAAGACCTAAGGTTATTTAGGATTACTAGGGATGGGAGGGAGGGAGAGGGAAAGAAGGACTCATTGCTTAGGAGACACTGAGCTTCAGTTAGGGTGGTGGGAAAATCTGGAAACTATTAGAGGTGATGACTGAACACGAGGAACCTGATTAATGTCACTAGATTGCACTTACAAACAATGTTCAAATGGCAAGTGTTTTGTTACAAATATATTTGCCACAGTAAAAAAAATAATAAGGTTTATTTGTCTTATGTTTCAGAAACTTTGGATGGAAGTCAGGGAAGGTATTTGATAATATTCAACAACCATTCCTAATAAAACCTTTAAGTAAAATATTAACAGGAGGGATTTCTGCTTTTGATAAATTGAATTAGTTTTTTTCAGGCTGACTCTCCCCCTAAGAACTAGAAAAAGAGAGAAAAAATATTTATATACTTGAAGGTAAAAGATAGCTACACAGGCAGTGAGGATTTGTGTGGTTAATGTTATGGGGACCCCAAAAGAGAAACAAGAAAGGATCACATGCACGGTTCTCTGAGATGGTATGTAAAACTCATCTTTGATCAATGTCAGAAGAGGGCAAAGAACAGAATCTTGAACTAAGAATTGAAACACATCAGAGCTGAGTTTATGAATTAAATTTCCATAGCACTTCACTATGAAAAGTCTCCCTGTGTACAAATGGTTTGCATTTGGCTATTAATTGAAAGGTCGGTGGTTTGACTCCATTCAGTGATGCTGCAGAAGAAAGGCCTGGATAGCCACTTGTGTAACATTACAGCCATTGAAAACCCCATGGAGGGCGTTTCTACTCTGATACGCATGAGGTTGCCATGAGTTGGAACTGGAATTGATTGGTTTTCACTGAGAAAACCTGGAACGAATGTAATTAAAATTTTCCTCACCCAGCAGAAACAGTCACTCAAAAGCTAAGTTTTGTTAAGTATACAAACCCCACCCCAAAAAACTCATTGCTGGTGAGTTGGATTCCAACTTATAGTGACCCTATAGGACAGAGTCAAAGTGCTCCATAGGGTTTCCAAGGCTGGAAGTCTTTAGGGAAGCGTACTGCCGCCATCTATCTCCCACAGATTGACTGGTGGGTTCGATGCACCGACCTTAGGTGTGAGTGCTTAACCACTGCCACCAGGTCTATCGGAAAATAAATATCCATTGCTATATATCCGTCTTGTGCAATAAGTGAGAAATCTGCATGAATTATCCGGAATCCTTCTAACGACACTAGAAAAGAGAAGATGTTCCTATTTTAAAGATGAGAAAATTGAGGGTCTGAATTATTAAGTCATTTGTCTTAGTACCCAACTGGTAAATGGCAAACTCAGGGCTCAGAATTAGGTTTATGTAGTTCTGTAATCTATGTTCCTTTCTACTCATAGTCCCCTTCTTCCCCAAACCAAGTGAGAAGACTGCTGCTACTGCTAACAAACCTGAGTAACATTTCCCTTCCACAACATCCTTCCTTTCACTGCAAAAGTGATGATTTCCAAATCTAGACTCACATTTTACCAACTACAAAGAAAGGTAGTAGGTTGAGGCAATAAGAATCTCAGCTTTTTTTCTGATTTTGCTGTCTTTTCACTGTTCAAAATCTCCCATGTGTGATCTTATAACACAACTGGGGGAACTCAGAAGTTAACCATTAGGCACTAATTCTAGGGGGAAATGTCAATAAGACAGATGGTGGATTACCCTTATGAAAAGTGACACGTCAAACACTCCTGCATGCCAAGCCAGATATTGAAAATTTAATAATTTTACCTAAAGCTTCAAGGTTTTTCTCATTCTCATGATTTCTGTGTTTACTTTGCATGTGTAAAATCTTTATTTCCCTTTTAACTGGGTGTGATGATCTTTCTATTTGACCTCTGGTTTCCCGGGACGACTGAATTGAAATGATTTTGCACATCACTTTCATAAGTACACTGTGAAACTTAAAAGTATACTATAGGACTTAAAAACAGTACACTAAACCAAAAAAAGAAAACCAGTTCTGTCGAGTTGATTCGGACTCATAGAGACCCTATGGTACACTATCTAAAGTAAAAAAGCAACTTCTAAACAATATTCATAGCTTTCCTAAAGCTTCAAAAGAATACCAAAACTTTACAGGCTTTACTACATATATATATATATGTATATACATACCCACACCCATTGCCGTGGAGTCGATTCTGATCCTAACGACTCGATTGGACAGAGTAGAACTGCCCCAGAGGGTTTCCAAGGAGTGCCTGGTGGACGCAAACTGCCAGCCTTTTGATTAGAAGCCATAGCTCTTAACCACTACACCACCAGGGTTTCCATACATACATACATATATATATATATTTTTTTCTTTTTACTCGCAATTCCACTGGCTCTGCTTCTAGCTCTGACATTTCTTAGGCCTGTAATTCCTGACTTTCAGGGGAGTTTTTATTTATATGTTGTCTTAGTTATCTAGTGATGCTGTAACAGAAGTACCACAAATGGTGGCTTTAACAAGTAAATTTATTTTCTTAGAGGAGGCTAGAAGTCTTGATTCGGAGTGCTATCTCTAGGGGAAGGCTTTCTCTTTCTTTTGGCTCTGGAGAAAGGTCCTTGTCTCTTTTGAGCTTTTTTGTTCCAGGGCTATCTTCATGTGATTTGGCATCTCTCTTCTCCCAACTCTGCTTCTTGCTTGCTTGTTTAATCTCTTTTATATCTCAAAAGAGATTGATTTAAGACACACACCCTACTAATAATGTCTCATTAACAGAGCAAAGAAAATCTATTCCCAAATGGGGTTATAACCACAGGTATAGAGGTTAGGATTTAAAACCCACATTTTTGGGGAACACAATTAAATCTGTAACATATATCTATAATATCCCTTCCCTGCCTCTCTCGTTCCTTCCTTCCTTTCTTCCTCCTTTTCTCCCTCTTTCTCTTCCTTTCTCTTCTCGTTCTCCTCCTCCTCGTCTTCCGTCAGTGTCATCATCATCATCATCACCATCATCTATCTAATGTCTACTATTGGTAGACTTTATTTCCGAATATCCTTGATTTGAAGGTTCCCTTAAGAATTTTTTCTAATTCTGTGTTGTTATTTTGTGAGGAAAACAAAACCTTTCTGTCCAAACTGGGCTTTGTCCTTTGCATTGCTTGTCCGAATTTCCTTTTAAGGTAATCTTTTTCACATTTTGCATGTTCTTCTAAAGCTGGAGTGCATTTGTATACCCATAAATACTTCTCGTATGTTTATTATTTCTTCTGTGGCTTTAAACTAAACCTGATTAAGCATAATTTATTGTAATCTTGGAGCCCTGGTGGCACAGTGGTTAAGAGCTCAGCTACTAACCAAAAGGTGGGCAATTCAAATCCACCAGGCGCTCCTTGGAAACCCTATGGGGCAGCTCTACTCTATCCTATGGGGTCACTATGAATTGGAATGGACTCAAGGGCAATGGGTTTTCGCTTGTTTTTTTTGTGATCTTACAATTATTTTTCTCCTGAATCCTTCATTTTGATTTATGACTTTATTAACTATGTGGTCTTCCAAGTTAGAAAACTTCCTCAATTCTATTATCTATTCACTAAATTGCCCGAGTCAAGATTGCAATCTTGGCCCTTGTTTCCAAACTTACAGACCATGATTAGACTTTTACCATCCTCTACTTGAATGCTATTCTTTTTTTTTTTTTTAATAACTTTTATTAAGCTTCAAGTGAACGTTTACAAATCCAATCAGTCTGTCACATATAAGTTTACATACATCTCACTCCCTACTCCCATTTGCTCTCCCCCTCTTGAGTCAGCCCTGTCAGTCTCTCCTTTCTTGGCAATTTTGCCGGCTTCCCTCTCTCTCTATCCTCCCATCCCCCCTCCAGACAAGAGTTGCCAACACAATCTCAAGTGTCCACCTGATATAATTAGCTCACTCTTCATCAGCGTCTCTCTCCCACCCGCTGACCAGTCCCTTTCATGTCTGATGAGTTGTCTTCGGGGATGGTTCCTGTCCTGTGTCAACTGAAGGTCTGGGGAGCATGGCCGCCGGGATTCCTCCAGTCTCAGTCAGACCATTAAGTTTGGTCTTTTTATGAGAACTTGAGGTCTGTATCCCACTGATCTCCAGCTCCCTCAGGGGTCCTCTGCTGTGCTCCCTGTCAGGGCAGTCATCGATTGTGGCCGGGCACCCACTAGTTCTTCTGGTCTCAGGATGATGTAGGTCTCTGGTTCATGTGGCCCTTTCTGTCTCTTGGGCTCTTAGTTGTCGTGTGGCCTTGGTGTTCTTCATTTTCCTTTGCTCCAGGTGGGTTGAGACCAATTGATGCATCTTAGATGGCCGCTTGTTAGCATTTAAGACCCCAGACGCCACATTTCAAAGTGGGATGCAGAATGATTTCATAATAGAATTATTTTGCCAATTGACTTAGAAGTCCCCGCAAACCATGTTCCCCAGACCCCCGCACTTGCTCCGCTGACCTTTGAAGCATTCATTTTATCCCGGAAACTTCTTTGCTTTTGGTCCAGTCCAGTTGAGCTCACCTTCCATGTATTGAGTGTTGTCTTTCCCTTCACCTAAAGCAGTTCTTATCTACTGATTAATCAATAAAAAACCCTCTCCCACCCTCCCTCCCTCCCCCCCTCGTAACCACAAAAGTATGTGTTCTTCTCAGGTTTACTATTTCTCAAGATCTTATAATAGTGGTCTTATACAATATTTGTCCTTTTGCCTCTGACTCATTTCGCTCAGCATAATGCCTTCCAGGTTGCTCCATGTTATGAAATGTTTCACAGATTCGTCGCTGTTCTTTATCGATGTGTAGTATTCCATTGTGTGAATATACCACAATTTATTTACCCATTCATCCGTTGATGGACACCTTGGTTGCTTCCAGCTTTTTGCTATTGTAAACAGAGCTGCAATAAACATGGGTGTGCATGTATCTGTTTGTATGAAGGCTCTTGTATCTCTAGGGTATATTCCTAGGAGTGGGATTTCTGGGTTGTATGGTAGTTCTATTTCTAACTGTTTAAGATAACGCTAGATGGATTTCCAAAGTGGTTGTACCATTTTACATTCCCACCAGCAGTGTATGAGAGTTCCAATCTTTCCGCAGCCTCTCCAACCTTTATTATTTTGTGTTTTTTGGATTAATGCCAGCCTTGCTGGTGTGAGATGGAATCTCATCGTAGTTTTAATTTGCATTTCTCTAATGG
Source organism: Loxodonta africana (assembly GCF_030014295.1). NCBI lineage: Eukaryota > Metazoa > Chordata > Mammalia > Proboscidea > Elephantidae > Loxodonta > Loxodonta africana. The sequence goes on from NC_087345.1 coordinate 84,028,500, forward strand.
CTAATGATCGAGAGCATTTTCTCATGTATCTGTTGGCTGCCTGAATATCTTCTTTAGTGAAATGTGTGTTCATATCCTTTGCCCACTTCTTGATTGGGTTGTTTGTCTTTTTGTGGTTGAGTTTTGACAGAATCATGTAGATTTTAGAGATCAGGCGCTGGTCGGAGATGTCATAGCTGAAAATGCTTTCCCAGTCTGTAGGTGGTCTTTTTACTCTTTTGGTGAAGTCTTTAGATGAGCATAGGTGTTTGATTTTTAGGAGCTCCCAGTTATCTGGTTTCTCTTCATCATTTTCGGTAATGTTTTGTATTCTGTTTATACCTTGTATTAGGGCTCCTACAGTTGTCCCAATTTTTTCTTCCATGATCTTTATCGTTTTAGTCTTTATGTTTAGGTCTTTGATCCACTTGGAGTTAGTTTTTGTGCATGGTGTGAGGTATGGGTCCTGTTTCATTTTTTTGCAAATGGATATCCAGTTATGCCAGCACCATTTGTTAAAAAGGCTATCTTTTCCCCAGTTAATTGACACTGGTCCTTTGTCAAATATCAGTTGCTCATACGTGGATGGATCTATGTCTGGGTTCTCAATTCTGTTCCATTGGTCTATGTGTCTGTTGTTGTACCAATACCAGGCTGTTTTGACTACTGTGGCTGTATAATAGGTTCTGAAGTCAGGTAAGGTGAGGCCTCCCACTTTCTTCTTCTTTTTCAGTAGTGCTTTTTTGCTTATCCTGGGCTTCTTTCCCTTCCATATGAAATTGGTGATTTGTTTCTCTATCCCCTTAAAATATGACATTGGAATTTGGATCGGAAGTGCGTTAAATGTATAGATGGCTTTTGGTAGAATAGACATTTTTACTATGTTAAGTCTTCCTATCCATGAGCAAGGTATGTTTTTCCACTTAAGTATGTCCTTTTTAATTTCTTGTAGTAGAGCTTTGTAGTTTTCTTTGTATAGGTCTTTTACATCCTTGGTAAGATTTATTCCTAAGTATCTTATCTTCTTGGGGGCTACTGTGAATGGTATTGATTTGGTTATTTCCTCCTCGGTGTTCTTTTTGTTGATGTAGAGGAATCCAAGTGATTTTTGTATGTTTATTTTATAACCTGAGACTCTGCCAAACTCTTCTATTAGTTTCAGTAGTTTTCTGGAGGATTCCTTAGGGTTTTCTGTGTATAAGATCATGTCATCTGCAAATAGTGATAACTTTACTTCTTCCTTGCCAATCCGGATACTTTTTATTTCTTTGTCTAGCCTAATTGCCCTGGCTAAGACTTCCAACACGATGTTGAATAAGAGCGGTGATGAAGGGCATCCTTGTCTGGTTCCCGTTCTCAAGGGAAATGCTTTCAGGTTCTCTCCATTTAGAGTGATATTGGCTGTTGGCTTTGCATAGATGCCCTTTATTATGTTGAGGAATTTTCCTTCAATTCCTATTTTGGTAAGAGTTTTTATCATAAATGGGTGTTGGACTTTGTCAAATACCTTTTCTGCATCAATTTATAAGATCATGTGGTTTTTGTCTTTTGTTTTATTTATGTGATGGATTACATTAATGGTTTTTCTGATGTTAAACCAGCCTTGCATACCTGGTATAAATCCCACTTGATCAGGGTGAATTATTTTTTTGATGTGTTGTTGGATTCTATTGGCTAGAGTTTTGTTGAGGATTTTTGCATCAATGTTCATGAGGGATATAGGTCTATAATTTTCTTTTTTTGTAATGTCTTTACCTGGTTTTGGTATCAGGGAGATGGTGGCTTCATAGAATGAGTTGGGTAGTATTCCGTCATTTTCTATGCTTTGGAATACCTTTAGTAGTAGTGGTGTTAACTCTTCTCTGAAAGTTTGGTAGAACTCTGCAGTGAAGCCGTCCGGGCCAGGGCTTTTTTTTCTTGGGAGTTTTTTGATTACCGTTTCAATCTCTTTTTTTGTTATGGGTCTATTTAGTTGTTCTACTTCTGAATGTGTTAGTTTAGGTAGGTAGTGTTTTTCCAGGAATTCATCCATTTCTTCTAGGTTTTCAAATTTGTTAGAGTATAATTTTTCATAATAATCTGAAATGATTCTTTTAATTTCAGTTGGGTCTGTTGTGATGTGGCCCTTCTCATTTCTTATTCGGGTTATTTGTTTCCTTTCCTGTATTTCTTTAGTCAGTCTAGCCAATGGTTTATCAATTTTGTTAATTTTTTCAAAGAACCAGCTTTTGGCTTTGTTAATTCTTTCAATTGTTTTTCTGTTCTCTAATTCATTTAGTTCAGCTCTAATTTTTATTATTTGTTTTCTTCTGGTGCCTGATGGATTCTTTTGTTGCTCACTTTCTATTTGTTCAGGTTGTAGGGACAGTTCTCTGCTTTTGGCTCTTTCTTCTTTTTGTATGTGTGCATTTATCGATATAAATTGGCCTCTGAGCACTGCTTTTGCTGTGTCCCAGAGGTTTTGATAGGAAGTATTTTCATTCTCGTTGCATTCTATGAATTTCCTTATTCCCTCCTTAATGTCTTCTATAACCCAGTCTTTTTTCAGAAAGGTGTTGTTCATTTTCCAAGTATTTGATTTCTTTTCCCTAGTTTTTCTGTTATTGATCTCTAGTTTTATTGCCTTGTGGTCTGAGAAGATGCTTTGTAATATTTCGATGTTTTGGACTCTGCAAAGTTTTGTTTTATGACCTAATATGTGGTCTATTCTAGAGAATGTTCCATGTGCGCTAGAAAAAAAAGTATATTTTGCAGCAGTTGGGTGGAGAGTTCTGTATAAGTCAATGAGGTCAAGTTGGTTGATTGTTGTAATTAGATCTTCCGTGTCTCTGTTGAGCTTCTTACTGGATGTCCTGTCCTTCTCCGAAAGTGGTGTGTTGAAGTCTCCTACTATAATTGTGGAGGTATCTATCTCACTTTTCAATTCTGTTAAAATTTGATTTCTGTATCTTGCAGCCCTGTCATTGGGTGCATAAATATTTAATATGGTTATGTCTTCCTGATCAATTGTCCCTTTTATCATTATATAGTGTCCTTGTTTATCCTTTGTGGTGGATTTAAGTCTAAAGTCTATTTTGTCAGAAATTAATATTGCTACTCCTCTTCTTTTTTGCTTATTGTTTGCTTGATATACTTTTTTCCATCCTTTGAGTTTTAGTTTGTTTGTGTCTCTAAGTCTAAGGTGTGTCTCTTGTAGGCAGCATATAGATGGATCGTGTTTCTTTATCCAGTCTGTGACTCTCTGTCTCTTTATTGGTGCATTTAGTCCATTTACATTCAGGGTAACTATAGATAAATAAGTTTTTAGTGCTGTCATTTTGATGCCTTTTTATGTGTGTTGTTGACAATTTCATTTTTCCACATACTTTTTTGTGCTGAGGCGTTTTTCTTAGTAAATTGTGAGATCCTCATTTTCATAGTGCTTGACTTTATGTTAGTTGAGTCGTTACGTTTTTCTTGGTTTTTGTCTTGAGTTATAGAGTTGTTATACCTTTTTGTGGTTACCTTATTATTTACCCCTATTTTTCTAAGTAAAAATCTAACTTGTATTGTTCTATATCGCCTTGTATCACTCTCCATATGGCAGTTCAATGCCTCCTGTATTTAGTCCCTCTTTTTGATTATTGTGATCTTTTACCTATTGACTTCCATGATTCCCTGTTATGTGTATTTTTTTTTTTAATTAATCTTAATTTGTTTTTGTGATTTCCCTATTTGAGTTGATATCAGGACGTTCTGTTGTGTGACCTTGTGTTGCGCTGATATCTGATATTATTGGTTCTCTGACCAAACAATATCCTTTAGTATTTCTTGTAGCTTTGGTTTGGTTTTTGCAAATTCTCTAAACTTGTGTTTGTCTGTAAATATCTTAATTTCGCCTTCATATTTCAGAGAGAGTTTTGCTGGATATATGATCCTTGGCTGGCAGTTTTTCTCCTTCAGTGTTCTGTATATGTCGTCCCTGAATGCTATTCTTTTTTAGTCTTTTTAAATTTTGTTTATTTTGTTGTTGTTGAGAATATATACAGCAAAATATACACTAACTTAACAGTCTCTACATGAACCATTTATTGACACTGATTGCATTCTTCAAGTTGTGCAACTGTTCTCACCCTCCTTTTCTGAGTTGTTCCTCCCTCAGTGACATAAATTCACTAACCCCTAAGGTTCCTTTCTAATCTTTCAAGTTGCTGTTGTCACTTTGAGCCCATATAAATAGTTCTGGAAAGTGCATAATGCTCATGTATACATTTTTTTTTTTACTAATTAAGCTAAAATATTTTTTGGTTTTAAGAAGACTTCAGGGAATATTTTTGGTTTAAGGTTTAAAGATTATCTCATGGCAATAGTTCTAGGGGTTGAATGCTATTCCTGATTGATGTCTTGTAACCTATTCTGTATATAAGAGTAGATCTATCCTCTATTCTACTCTCAAATCTATATTCTCCCCAAGACAAATATGGTAATATCACTTCCCTTTTTATAATTTCTCTTGGGTCAACGATGCTCAGCTAACTTCTTAATGTGAAATAAAACATCTTCATGATCGTTTCTCTGCCTTTTACTCTAAATTCATATCCTCTTATTATTCCCATAACAAACTGTATTTTGTCTCTCACATTTTACCTCCCAAGTGAAATGTTTTCTGCAATCAAGAGTAAAGTTATTTGTCTCAAATCTTTTCTATGAGATTGCAGCTATTTCTTTGTAATAGCATTTAATGAATTTTATTATAATTTGATTTATATCTCTCTAGGACATTAGATTGAAGGTTCCTAGAAATTGGGAACTATGTGTCTCATGCTTCTATTGTCAATGCCTAGCCTATCGCTTGCAGCATAGTAGATGTTTAACAAATATTTATTAGAATACTTGTTAGTTAAAAATGGTGAGTTTCAATTATTAGAACTTCACAATCTTTTTTACTGTGTTCTTGAAAGCTTGCTTTACCTGCTGATTCCTTAAGGTGTAAATAAAGGGGTTCAACAAGGGACTAACTGAGGTCATGAGTAGAGACACTTCCTTGCCAAAGTTACCTCCTTTCTTTGGTGATGGGTCAATGTACAAAAAGATGCAGCTGCCATAAGAAAGGGAGATGACAATCATGTGGGAGGAGCAAGTGGAGAAGGCCTTTGTCCTTTGCTGGGCAGAAGGGATCCTCAGAATGGTCCTGATAATGTGTGTATAAGAAAGTATCACCAGCACCAGAGTCACCACCAGAGTCAAAACAGCTAAGAGGATGACTATCAGTTGTAAGAGGCTTGTGTCTGAGCAGGCGATCTCCACAAGGGGTCTATAGTCACAGTAATAATGATTCAGCACATTGGAGGCACAGAAATCCATCTGGCTTATCAGGATAGCTGGGGGTAAGACAGCCAGGACTCCTCCCATCCAGGAGCAGAACACCAGCTGTATGCAGACCTGGCTGTTCATGATGGTCAGGTAATGCAGGGGCTTACAGATGGCCACATAGCGGTCATACGACATAGAGGCCAGGAGGTAAAACTCTGTTGCCCCGAGGAGTATAGCAAAAAAGTACTGAGTCAAGCAGCCAGCAAAGCTGATGACCTTATTTCCTGTTGTCAAGCTGGTCAACAATCTGGGAATGACAGTAGATGTGAAGGAAATTTCTAAGAAGGAGAAATTCCGGAGAAAGAAATACATTGGGGTCTTGAGGTGGGGATCTACCAGAGTAAGTATGATGATGGTCAGATTTCCTAGGATGCTCAGCATGTAGGCAAGTAACAGAAAGATGAATATCACCACCCGGAGTTCAGGTTGATTTGTGAGACCCAGCAGGATAAACTCAGTAAATTTGGTCCGGTTTTTCATTATTGACCTTTAATAGATATAAAGGGAAAAGTGAGATCAGTGATGAAAACTGAAGTTTCTTAGGGTGCTGTTGTTGTTGTTGTTAGGTACCATGAGCTTGATTTCAACTTACTGCGACCTCATGTGACAGTAGAATTTCCCCTCAGGGGTTTTAAGGCTGTAATCTTTATGGGTACAGACCGCAAGGTCTTTCTTCAGTGGAGCTACTTGGTGAGTTCTAACCATCAGCCTTTCAGTTAGCAGCTGAGTGCTTAACCAGTGTGACACCACAACTCCTTCTCAGGGTGGGAGAGGTGAATTTGATTGCAACTAACAGAATCAACTCATATTATTATCCCCCATCCAACTCACCCAAAACCAATGTCCTATTGGACTGGGCTTAGCTCCTTGTAATCCTAGGTTGTCTGTGCAAGTAACATTATTAATAAAGTCCTTGTCCTTTCTTCTCAATTTGACCTATTCCTGGGCACTTAGCAGAGAAGAGTTACTCAATAATTTTTAAGGAGAAGAATTAGTGTATAAATGTTACCCCCTGTTCTTTTCTTCAGAAATATTTGTGAATTTTCTATGTCTAAATCATTTTTCTCTAACTTCCCTTATCTTTTTTACCTCTGTGCTCTTGGTAGAAATGCTTCTGTTTGTTCTTCTTTCTATAGTCCCCTTTATATACTATCTGATGCTTCATCATATATCTGTAACAGACCCTCGTCTTCACAGTCTAGTTTCCTAGCTTCCTTTTTAAGTAACCTATGGATATTTTCCCAATACTCACAATGCTGCAGACCCCACATCCAAAATTGGTATTTTGCTACATTGTCACATTTTTCAGAGTGAATTTCTATTTGGTCTTTAGGATTTTAAGACTGTGGTTTCAGGACTTTTTCATTTTATACTGTCTTTTCCCATACATATCCAGAGTTCAGCCATCATTAAATTATATTAATCAGCATATAGTCTTATGTTTCTTTGCCACATTCTGAGTCTTCTGGACACTGGTTTGGCATGCCACTGGGAAGCGAGATCTTGTGGTGGCTAGAGTACATGTATTTAGAGTGGATCTTGCTCAAAGTTTTGAAAAACTTCTGAATGATAATTAGAGATAGAGGTTAACTATGACCTCAAACATGTATGTTTCCACTATTCTTAGAACATAGAGACCAGGAAATTGACACCAGTATTGTTGACGACAGCCGTCCTTTTGAGATAAATTAGTGGTTTCCAAGGAAAGAAATTTTGGTAGTATTATCTTTTTGGCATGTCTTTGGCAATTATTCATAATTTTATTATTATGAAGATACTTGTGACAAAGGACATTCCAAGGGAACCTCTAATCCATATGTAAAAGTAGTTATAAAAGTCATATCCTCTCAGCTGTTATTGATAATCTTTCCAGGACAGCCATACCTGCATTCCAAGGGGCCAAGTAAGGTTAAGCTCTGTCCTGGTTCTCTCCGGGTCTTTCACTTCTCTGGTTGTCCTTACCTGTATTATTTGGCAATGACTTTGGGTTTTCTTCAGAATTTCACGGTGGTTTAATTTCATGGTCCATGTCCACAGGATGACAGTATCAGTGATTTTGGAAACTGGAAACAAAGTGCTCATACTCTTCACAATCTGAATGACTACAACGGTTGCTTACCTTATTGATCCTAACAGGTGATTCACAGGTAAGGCGTCACATGAGAGTCTCTAAATAGTAAAAAAAAAAAAAAAAAACAAAACCTTTTCTTGTGTACATTACCTGACCATATCCTGCCGTGTTCTTTAGGGAAGTACCCAAACCTTGTAAGGCTTAACTAGATAAGAAGAGGGTTGTTTATTTTTCTACTAATCTAGATAATTCAAACTAGAGTTAACTCTAAGTTCCTGAGAGATAGCCTTAGAGAGGGAAAATCTATTTAAAAGGATCCAAAAAGCAAAGCAAGACAAAACAAAACAAAAAAACCAAAATTAGCATTGATAGACTTAAGAGATGACTTGGAAAGACTGAGAATCCCCTGTTTTCTGATTTGGATAAATTATGTTGGTATCCTTAAAGGCAGAAGGTGGACTTCTTCGCAGCGTTTTTGTTGGCTAGAGTGCCTTCTTTTAGGACAGACACAGGGGGAATAATTTCCTGAAGGGAAAGATGCCCAGTGGACTCAAGTGGAGCAGGTGCTAATGAACTTCAATTGTTGACGGCTTTGTGAACAAGCTGTGAATATTTCTGAAGGAAGAAGGTCCAAAGAGACCTTTCTAAAGGTGCAGTGAGAAAATCAGTCACAGTTTGAGAGTCTGAAGTGGAGAGCAATGGGCGAGAATCTCTGAGTACTGTTCTAAAAACTTATCACTTGCATGTTATTGAAATATGCCACTGCATCGGTAACACAATTTTGAGAGTCACTGACAACCCTACGTTCTGAAAATATTTCCAACTTTTCTAAAATCGACACTAATAGGAATTTTTTTCTAATTTGTAGAAGGGTGAGTGGCCAAATATATTACTTGCAAATTAATCAGAAATCATTTCATCTCTCAAATTGTGATTAAATGATCCATCCACCACCCACCCCAAAATAAAAACATATTACTTCATTAACCACTGTTTCTATCCATTCCTTTCACCTTGTTCATCAGGTGGCATTACAAAAATAAAGTACAAAGATCATTTTCAAAGAAGGAGAAAACATATGTGGCTAAAAACATATTAAGTGCTTTTGGTTTACTTGTAAGCAGGGGCTGAGCCTGTTACATGCATGAACTTACTTAATCATCCAGGAATCTTTTGAGCCTGATCTTATTTTTATCTCCATTTATACATGAGGAAATTTTAATAGGCTAAATTGCTTACATTTATCATTTTTTCCCTTAAGTATGGATCCTTAAGCAATGTAGTTCAGTGTTACTTGTTTTACAACTCCATAAAACTGGAATTGCATTGCATGTATTCTTTCCTGTCTTGCTTCTTTTGTTCATTTTTATGTTTAATGTTCATCCATGTTGTTGCTTGTAGCTGTGAGTGATCCATTTTCATTATAGTATTCCATTTATGAATTCATCACAATTTATTGACTCATGCAGTTGATATTTTTTTTTCTGTTTTTGGAAATTATGAAATGGGCAGCTATACTTCTGCACATGTCCAAAATTTTCTCTATGAAATATATCCGGGAGCAGAATTGCTGGGCTATTGGATATGTATAACTTCAACTTTACAAGTTAAAGCCAAACTGATTTCAAAGTAGTTGAATTATTTAGAGTATAACCACCTCTGTTGTTGTTAAGTGCCATTGAGTCGATTCCTACTCATAACAATCCTGTGTACAACAGAATGAAACACTGCCCATTCTCACAATCATTGCTATGTTTGAGTCGATTATTGCAGCCACTGTGTCAATACTTCTTGTTGAGGGTCTTCTTCTTTTTTGCTGACCCTCTACTTTACCAAACATGATGTGCTTCTCCAGGGATTGGTCACTATTGATAACCAAGTATGTGAGACGAAGTCTCTCCATACACGGTTCTAAGGAGCACTCTGGCTGCATTTTTTGCAAGACAGATTTATTATTTCTTCTGACAGTCCATGTTCTATTCAATATTCTTTGTCAACACTGTAATTCAAAGATGTCAATTCTTCTTTGGTCTTCCTTATTTGTTGTGCAGCTTTTGCATGCAAATGAGGGGATTGAAAACACCATGGCTTGGGTCAGGCACACTTTAGTCCCCAAAGTGACATCTTTGCTTTTCGACACTTTTAAAAGGTCTTTTGCAGCAGATTTACCCAATGTAATATGTCCTATAGGGTCGCTTTGAGTTGGAAATGACTTGATGGCAGTGGGGTTTTTTTTGGTAATATGTCATTTGATTTTCTTGGCTGCTGCTTACATGGGTGTTGATTGTGGATTCAAGCAAAATGAAATCCTTGACAATTACAATATCTTCTCCATTTATCATGCCATTGGTTTTTGGTCTAGTTGTGGATATTTTTGTTTTCTTTATGTTGAGGTGTAATTCATGCTGAAAGCACAGGACTGTACAGTGTTTCGTTCTTTGTACATAGGGTCGATATGAATCAGAACGTACTTGACGACACCTAACAACAACATACTGTGTAATTTTCACCTTACCATTATTACTTGTCTGTCAATTTGTTGTACTGTGGTGGTTGAGTGTTGCTGCGATGCTGGAAGCTATGCCACCGATACTTTAAATATCAGCAAGGTCACGCAAGTGGATAGGTTTCAGTGGAACTTCCAGACTAAGACAAACTAGGAAGATGGACTCGGTGATCTACTTCTAAAAAAAATTGGCTAGTGGAAATCTTATGAATAGTAACAAAACATTGTCTGATGTAGTGCTGGAAGATGAGCCCCTCAAGTTGGAAGACACTCAAAATACAACTAGGGCAGAGCTGCCTCCTCAAAGTAGAGTTGACCTTAATCATGTGGATAGAGTAATGCTTTCAGGGCCTTCATTTGCTGATGTGGCACGACTAAAAATGAGAAGAAACAGCTGCTAACATCCATTAGCAATCACCACCTCTGTTGTTGTTAGGTGCCGTCGAGTCAGTTCTGACTCATAGCGACCCTATGCACAACAGAACAAAACACTGCCTGGTCCTGAGCCATCCTCATAATCGTCCTTATGCTTGAGCTTATTGTTGCAGCCACTGTCAGTCCACCTCGTTGAGGGTCTTCCTCTTTTCTGCAGAACCTGTACTCTGCCAAGCATGATGTCCTTCTCCAGGGACTGATCCCTCCTGACCTGCTATTCATAAGGTTTTCACTAGCTAATGCTTTTCAGAAGTAGACTGCCAGGTCCTGCTTCCTAGTCTGTCTTAGTTTGGAAGCTCAGCTGAAACCTGTCCTCCATGGGTGACCCTGCTGGCATCTGAATACCGGTGGCATAGCTTCCAGCATCACAGCAACATGCAAGCCCCCAAAGTAGGACAAACTGACAGAAACGTGGGAGTCACCACCTCTAGAGTGCCCAATTTCCTTCTGCTTCACATCCTCTTCATTTGGTATTCTCAGTCAATCATTACTTCTCTGTCTGATATAGAGTGGAACACATGTGGTTTTAATTTGTTTTTTCCTTGATTACTATTGCAGTTGAAAGTTTTTCTATACTTGTAACAGCCATTTATATTCCTCTTGCCCACTTTTTCCCCCATTGGACTATATACCTTTTTTCTTTGTGGTATTTCAGAATTCTTTATATATTTTAAATATGATTATCTTTTGATTGTTGGAAATATCTTCTCCCACTTTTCACTCTGTTTGTGCTCCTTTTTGATGAACAGAGTTCTGAATTTAATCTAGTCAAATTTACCAGTTATTTGCTGTGTTTTAAAAGAAATCCTTCCCTATCCCAAGGCCATGACTCTATTCTCCTATATTATCTTCTTAAAACTTAATGTTTTGCACTTCAAATTTATGCCTATAATCTATCTGAAATTCATTTCTCCTGAATTCATGTCTATTTTCATTTTGTTCCCATACGAACACCAAATATTCCCAACACCATTTGTTGATAAGTTTGTCTTTCCCATTTTAGTGATAACTTCACCATAAAATCAAGGACTCACATAGGCGTGGGTCAGTATCTGGGTTCAGTTCCATGTCATTGGCTATTTATGTGTTTTTGTACCAGTATCATGCAATCCTAATTAACGTGCAATCCTAGTTAACATAGTTTTCAAATAATTACTGACCTTTGATAGAACAATTCCTCTCAATTTTTTAATTTTTTTTCAGAGGGTGTTGGTTACTTTTGGTCCTTCGAAACTAACCAGAAATCTTGCTTATCAACCTTCACAAATAAATCTATTGGAATTTTTATTGGGATTGCATTGAATCTGTAGTAAACTTGTGAGAATTGCTATCTTTAAGACACTGAGTCTTCTAGCCCGTAAGTGTAGCGTACCTTTCCATGCGTTTAGATCTTTAAAATGTCTTCGAATAAAATAAAATATTTTCCTCTATGAAACCTTGCATACATTTTGTTTAATTTATTCATAACTACTTGATTTTTAAATGATATCCACAATTACTTTGCATCGAAACTAATATTTAAAATTCTAATACTCTGTTGTTGGATATTTAATATTTATCTCTGTTAGTTTTATCCTGAATGCTCCCATGAGATGCGGACCAGAGAAAGATTTCTTATTACCTCACAGTAAATAAGTGCAGTGGTCCCCCTTGCTCCAAGTCTTACCCCAGCATGACCTGGTGAGAGCCAGGTGAAGAGTCATATGTGAATAGCTGGGCATCCCATGGAAGAAGGATGAGGAAAAAAAGCGAAAGGAGGCAGCTGTTCCCCTCCCTTCCAGAAAGATTCTCCTCTTTACTCTAGCCATTTGTTTTGTAAATAAATCTCCCCAGGAGCTAGATCGACCTAGTGTGTCTCAGCTTTTACAACCCAGTTATGTGTCTCCCCCCTGCCACCCCCCCGCCCACCCCTTAAGGGCTGATAGTCTACATAAATTATTGGAATTCTGCACAGGAACTCCGTTTCTCCGCCCCAATTATTTATTTGTTAATATCAGTATGGACTTAAAACCTGATTCTGACTTATAGTGACCATGAGTAGACATGGTGACAGAGTAGAAAGAGTAGAACTGCCCCACAGGGTTTCCAAGGAGTGCCTGGTGGATTCGAACTGCCAGACTTTTTGGTTAGCAGCCAAACTCTAAACGACTACACACCAGGGTTTCCAATATGGATTTAGGGATATTTATTTTCTCCTTTGGTTTACAATCCAATCCTGCCTTATCTATTTTGTTGCTCAGTTTTTTCCAGCTTTGTCCATTAAAGGCCAAAAGTTTGTTTTTAATCTTGAATAAATGTAGAATTCTTATGGCATTTTCTAATCATCTATTGGAATAACTAATATTTATTTAATGTAGCAACTAACATTGAATCATAATTTGAATGCAAAAATAATAAGTAATATGTTACCAAAATAAACAAAGCAGTATATGAAAAGATAGTAGTGTATTGTGACAAAGTGGGCCCCAGAATACATGTGTGGTTTAATATTAGAAAATCATTCACTGTGATTTGCCACATTAAATAAAAGTGAACATGTCTGTGTAAACACCACCTAGATCAAGAAACAGAACTTGTCAACACCCCAGAAGCTTCCCCTTTACCTAAACAAATGATTATATTAATAAAATATTATTGATAAATTGATAAAGATATATTATCATATAATAAAATGTTTCATATTTTATTGCATTTGTACATGGCCCCAAACAGAAAGCAGGATGAAAAACAACATGATCTAAGCAACAAAAATATAAAGGACCTAGACATAAATCCAATAAAAGATGTTTCAAGTTAATATAGGAAATTATGAAAATTTTCTTTAAAATCCAAAATAAATGGAGAGAGGTAGCATGTTGCTGAATGGGAAGATTTAACATTATAACAGTATCAATTCTTAACAAATTGATCTATAGATTCAATGAATTATACCAAATTCTTAGCATATTTTGAAAAAGCCCCTGGGAAGATCATAAATTGTATATGGGAGATTGAGGGCCTAAGGATATTGATATTCTGAAAAGCAGAAGAAGGTGAAGTATTCGACCTGTCAGAATTCAAGAACTTATTTTGAAGATATGGTATTAAGACAACATGGTATTGATGTAGATAGAAAAAAATGACCAAGGGAATAGAGTTGTCAAACAGACTCCAGAACATATGAAAATTTTATGTATAATGGATTTTGCATTGCACATGATTGGGGGAAATATTGGATTATTGCTAATTTAAATGAGATAAAACTCAATCTAAAGATTTTGTATATTGGCAAATAGGCAATCATCTACTATTAAAATTTTACTTACAAGGATGGATTTATACAGCCAGTGAAAAGAATATCATATATATAAATTTGGTCTCTCCAAGTGGTCTCAGCAGCATGGGGGGGTCCAGGATAGCTGGAATTTATATGTTGTCTCAGGTTTATGAAGGTGCTAGTCCCGAGAGAGAAGGCCAGGTGGAAAAAGCTGTACCATCCTTTATGACCCAGGCTGTTGTCAAGGGAACAAAGGCCTTGACTCTAGATGAAAGAGGATGAATGGTGCTGCATTAGTTAGGTTTCAATCAGGAGATGGAAACCACAGAGTAATTTGAGTAGGAAAGTTTAATATATAGAATTGTTAACAGGAGATTGAATTAACAGCAAATTGGCTAAGACGGTGAAAGGACACCAGAGGGCTGAAGGAGAGTACCCAAGGAAGGAAGAAACTTGGGGAAGGAGAATTCTCCCCAAGGCTGTGATTCACACCTAGCTGGAGAAGGTGTAGTTGAAGCCCACTTAATGGCAGAAAAGTTTGCTCAGCTGTCTTGTTCCAGAGCTTGTCCATAGCTGGCAAGCCAAGAATGATGGGCAGAGAACCATCTGCTGTTAAGTCGAGGAAATTCACTGGGAAGCTGCTCACAGGGGTTGTGTTAACTTACTGGAAAGTCAGCTGGGGGCACCTGCTGGACTTTCTCAAAAGCCAGCTGTTGTTGACTTACCATGAAGCCATCACCAGTAAATCACATGGAAGCAAACTGGGACACTTGAGAAACTGTCAGCTACCCTAGGGAGTGCCACTGAACTTGACACCTTAAAGCCATTCAAGGGAAGATGCTGCTTGCTGCTGGAACAACCCAGGGGAGAGGGATATATGCCAGAGGAAGCTGGGGAGGCTCCACATGCTGCTGGCCACCAGGGCCACATACTGAAGGAGAAAAATGAGATAAGCACAACAGAGTCAAGAAGAAAAATACTTTCCTCCTCCAGTGTCTCTCCAGTTGTCTCCACTGACAAAGCTTAAAGTCATGCCTGCTGGAAAGGAGAAATGCTTACAATGTCTATCTCCATTATCACAGAGCGGGCAAAAACGGTGAATTTTGTGCTAAGAGCTAGTAAATTGATAACTGGCATTGTAAATCCCTTTGGCTAGTTATCTTTCATATGTACCCTTCCACACACATTTGAACATCTGTGCAACAATGGAACAACTGTATTTCCATTTACCAACATATAACTATTCCTCCTAGAAATGAAGTTCTCCTCATACCGTCTAAATGAGAAGACACACAGTCCCTAAAAGTCATTGTATCTATGGCTGTGGCTGTATTACTGGCTTCTCAAATAATTCTGTCATAGTCCCAATGAATATTCAGTTACCTAAAGATTCAATTGTAAAATTAACCTCCAACACATTGTATACAGATAAAAACTAGGAAGGAGAGAGAATAATAATTAAAAAAAAGGATAAAGGATAGCATATACTAATAAACACATCATAAAGCTGCTACAGTCCTTGTTTCTGTAATTGTTCACAAGGCCATACTTGATATTTATGGCTTCCTTCTTTCATCACCTGTTTTGCATTTCCTTTGCCCTCATTCAGAACTTTATCTTGCTGAGGTTCTTTACTTTGCAGGTGGCCCAAACCTTCATTCCTTAAGAGTCTTAGTTTTCAATCATCTTACCTTTTTTTGATTGCTATAGCTTTTTGTTAACCTTTTCTATTCGGTATGGAAATACTAAGAGACACATCAGAGAATTCCCTGGGTTCCAGAAATAGTCTTACTTGTTCTCAACCCAATTCCCCTCAGCAAAGAGTTTCAATCACTCCAGCTAGAAGAGTAACCCTCTTTTCTGTCTTTTGCTTCAGGCGTATAAGGAGCCACAAATGGCCAAGTGGCAGTCTCATCTTCCAATTCAAAGAATCATTGCTGTGCCCCTTGATGGAAGCATTGTCCACTTGGGAACTAAGACATTCAAGCCAGCAGAGCTCAAAGTTACTGTGAAAGGATGTAAAAATTTTCCTAGTGAGTTATTAGGTGTAATAATAAGAAGAGCCACACCTACTTCTATGTCTTGATTTCCAGACCCACTTATTCTGGCTATGGGGGAGACAGAAACAAATAATAGTCTCTGATTTAAAGCATGTACTGCATCCTGTAAGACAGATCCCCATGCTGACAGGTGCTGGCTCCCAATTGGAGCTGTGGTTATGCCTTCTGTAAGCCATTCTACCTTTTATTTAGGCCTGCTATTTCTGAGTGACAGGTTATGTGGTAAGACTACCTGGTTAATTCCATGGGCATGAGTTCCTTGCTATATTTTCTTTGCTGTGAAATGAGTACTTTGATCAGATTCAATGCAGTTTAAAATGCTATGCTGGTGAATAAGACATTCTGTGAGTTCATAAACATTGGTGCTGATAGAAGCATTACAGGCAGGGAAGACAAAGACAGAATTTGGATATCCTGGAATCTCTGACCCCTGTGGGAGAGTATATAATCTACTACATGGTTTAATTATTAAAACTCTCTATGTATTTTTTTTATGTATTAGGTATTTGAGAAATATGGATATCTGAGAAATAATAGCCAAAAAACAATGGAATGGGATGGTGTGGCAGACTGTCTTAGTTATCTAGTGCTGCTATAACAGAAATACCACAAGTAGATGGCTTTAGCAAACAGAAGCTTATTCTCTTACAGTCTAGGAGGCTAGAAGCCTGAATTCAGGATGCCGGTTCCAGGGGAAGGCTTTCTCTGCTGTGCTGGCTCTGGGGGAAGGTCCTTGTTATCAGTTTTCTCCTGGTCTAGGAGATTCTCAGTGCAGGGACATCAGGTCCAAAGGGCACACTCCACTCCTGGCACTTCTTTCTTGGTGGCATAAGAACCTCTTCCTCTCTGCTTGAGTCTCTCTTTTATATCTCCAATGAGATTGACCCAACATACAACCTAATCCTGTAGATCCAGTCCTGCCTCATTAACATAACTGCCTCTAATCGTGCCTTATTAACATCATAGAGGTTAGGATTTACAATACATAGGATAATCACATCAGATCACAAAATGGTGGACAACACACAATACTGGGAATCATAGCCTAGCCAAGTTGACACACATTTTTTGGGGACACAATTCAATCCATAACAGTGACTCACCAATAATTCCCACCTGCTGTTGTCCGTGCTTTTGTATAATTCCTTCCCCTTTGAGTGCAAATGGAACTTGTGACTTGCTTCCAACCAATATAATATGGCAAAGGCAATAAATGTCACTCCCATGGTTATGTTACTTATGTAAGACCCTACCTTAGAATAGTGGAGCAAAACACTCTGCTGACAGCCTTAAAGAATTAAACTGTTATAATGTGAATTGCTTATGGGGAGGGCCATATGGTAGGGAACTGCAGGCAGACTCTGGGAGCTGAGAGCCTCAGTTCTAGAGCTGAAAGGAATGAATTCTGCAAGGAACCCTCTGCACTTAGAAGAAGACTAAGAGCCGTAGAAAAAAATGTAGCTGGCTGACGCTTTGATTACAGCCTTGTCAGACCCTGAGCAATGGACCCAGTTGTGTCCAGACCCCTGACCCATGGAAACTGAGCGATAATTAATATGTGTTGCTTTAAACCACTAAGTTTGTGGTAATTTATTATGCAGCAATAGAAAACTAATAGAGATAGCTATTTCTAAGTTATATTGACACTCTAGAAAAAGATAATAAAGATAAAGCTGAATGTGATTAACAAGCTACTGAAAAGGCAGAAGGCCTACTGAGTAGCTTACATAGAGGCTTTTATCTCCTGTAGTGATAAGAACAGGAAAGTCTCAAGACTTAATAGTTAGAGTGCTTAAGTTCCAGGGGAGATTAATATCCAACCAAGGAAAGTATGTTATGCCGAGATCAAGGCTCTGCTTGGGAAACAAATGGGATCTTGATGCTTGAGATGGGCACGTCTGCAAAGATGCTGCCAAAAATTTGAATCCCCAGGCTTTTCTGAACCTTCTCAGTCTGTAGAGGTGGCCTACCCCTCGCTATCAAGTGCTAGAATTCCACTCTTGCTTGAAGACAATGCAGAGGTCTCATCCTCAAAGGATAACATATACTTCATTCTTTTCCTCCTGGACGCCAGGTCTACAACTAGAGTTAAGTCCTAGCATAACCCAGCTAGGGATATTCTCAGTCTGATAAGAGAGAAAAGGGACTATGCCCCAAAAGATCTGAAATGTCTACCCCATGAATACCAGCAGGAGCCAGGATCTAGATTCTGAGAGTAGCTGATCAAGGGGATCAGAACACAAGATTGGATAGGGGAGAGTTTATTGATTTGGGATCACTCTCCTAAGATAAATAATTTACACACTGACGGGACCCCTAAAAGCATGGAAAAAGTGATGGCTTGCACCAAGTAGAGATGAAATTTCAAAATTGTTGTAGCGTAAGGTGGAGGAAGCAATTTGAAGGCTCAGGGAAGTGGGCATGTAGAAGTAGATATACTCCATAAAACCTACCTGATGTGGTGCAATTGTGTGAAGGGATCGACATCACTAACAGCTCAGTAATAACTCTTTGTTATAAGCCAGGACTGATAGTAGGAGAGGCTGATACAGAACTAGGTTTGTTGATAGAAATTCTGACTATAGGGCCCCAAAACAATAAAGGCAAGATGGCAGCCCTTAACTGCTAGATGCCAGGTGGATGTATGTATTGCAATGGGTTGGTGTGGAAGCCAGGAGGCCTAATATACAGAGAATTATGAGGATGGCGAACAGAACATGAACTCCCTAAGGACAAAACAGACAGGCAGCCAATAAGGACACAATGCATTGGAAGGAATCAAGGTTGATGACCAGGAGGCTGAGTGCAGTTGCCCCAATAAATATCAAGACCCATTGCTTAGTTTCTGGACATGGACCAGTTTTTAGACCTGAAACCCACTGACTAAAGAAGACATTCAATCCCTAGGAGGAAGGATCTGAAACACCACAGCAAAAATTCTTGGTGATGATTCCACCAGTTCTTTCTTAAAGGGGTCTATGGCCATTTACTTGGGTAACTTCATCTTGGAGACAGAGGACTATCCAAACATTTTGAGGACTATTGAATATAGGGTCCAAGCTGATATCGATAACTAGAGACTTGAAGCATTATCATGGCTCCCTGTTAGAATGGAGGTGTATGGGGCCAAGTAATAAAGGAAGTGCTGGTCAAGGTCCAGATTACAGGAGTCCACTGGGTCCATAGATCCACCTAATAGTCATTTCCTAGTCCTCAAATTATAATTTTGATTAACATACTTTGTAGTTGGTGCAAATTTTAATTTTTTTATCTGCTCTATAGGGCAAGGGCTGTCACACTGGGGAAGACAAGTGGAAACCTTTAACCTCCCCTTCCAAACATCCATCCAAGAGAGTAAATCTAAAACAATATCACATTTGGAGTGGGAGGCGTGTTGGAAATTAGTGCAATCCTTAAAGGTTTAAAAATTGCAGGGGTGGTAGTTCCTATCATGCCCCTATTTAATTCACCAGTTCATTCCCTGCAGAAAACAGATGGATCTTGGAGAATGACAGTAGACCACTGCAAAGTCAACCAAGTTTTAGCCTCAACTGAAGCTTCCATGCTAGATATCTTGTCCTTGCTACAGCAGATTAACATGAACTCAAGTACATGATATACTGTAATTAATTTTGTGAATTCTTTTCTATTCCAATCAGAAAATAGGATCTGAAAAGGTTTGCAGCAATATATATTTACAAATTTGCTCTTTGTCATAGCTTAGCCCAAAGAAATTTATATCATCTGGACATCTTGCTGAACATCACACTTATTTATTACATTCATGATATTATACAAACAAGGCCAAGTACTCAATAAATGGATAGTATGCTGATGGCCTTGGTAGGACAAATGCACTTCAGAGATAAACCCCATGAAGATGCAGGGACCTGCCACTTCAGTAAAATTTTTAGAAGTTCAGTGGTTGAGGGTGTTATGGGACATCCTCTCTAAAATAATAATAATAAAATTATTGCACCCTGTATCTCCCACTTGAAGTAGGAAGCACAATGCCTGGCAGGTCTCTTCAGAATTTGGAGGCAGTATATTCCACATGTAGGAAATCCACTCTGGCCCATATACCAGGTGACACTAAGGACTGAAGTTTTGAGTTGGGCACAGAAGAGGAAAGAGTTCTGCAATAGTTCCAGGATGTTTTGTAGGCACCCCTACAGGTTGGGCCATACAATCATACAGACCCTATGGTAGTAGAAGCATCATTAGTGGGAAACATGCCATGTGAAACTTATGTCAAACCCAAATGGGAGAATTACAGTAGAAGCCTGTGGGATTCAGGGAGGAAAGTCCATGCTATCTTCAGTAGAGAATTACACACTGGAAAACAACTGTTGCTTTACTGGGCCTTGGTAAATGCAAAGTGCCTGACCATTGGATGACAAGTGACCTTGCTTATGAAACTGTCCATCGTGATCTGAGTTTTGGCAGACCAACCATATGATTGGGAAGGCCCAACAGTAACTCATCATAGGATAAAAGTGGTATATCTGAGATTGATCAAGAACTACACAATGGGGGCAGAACTGTGTATGGCACTTAGATTATACACTTGATTGTCATAAATCAGAAGGGGCCATCTAATCATATGACAGGAATATGGAAGGAATAGCGGGCAAATATTTTTTAATCTCTCCCTTTCCTTTTGCGTATTTCATTCCACGTATGGCTTCATCATTTAAAGTATCTAATATAAGAAAGATGCTTACCTGTGTTTTATTGACTATGTTAAGGCATTTGACTATGTGGATAATAACAAATTATGGATAACATTTTGGAGAATGGGAATTCTGGAACACTTAATTGTGCTCATGAGGGATCTGTACATGGATCAAGAGGCAGCCATTCAAACAGAACATGGGTATACTGTATGGTTTAAAGTCAAGAAAGGTGTGTGTCAGGAGTGTATCCTTTCACCATACGTACTCAATCTGTATGCTGAGCAAATAATACAAGAAACTGGACTCTGTGAAGAAGAATGGGGCATCAGGGTTGCAGGAAGACTCATTAACGACCTTCTTTATGCAGATGATACAACCTTGCTTGCTGAAAGTGAAGAGAAAGCACTTACTGATGAAAATCAAAGGCCGCAGCCTTCAGTATGGATTACACCTCAACATAAAGAACACAAAAATCCTCACTACTGGACCAATAAGCAACATCATGATAAATGGAGAAAAGATTGAAGTTGTCAGGGATTTCATTTTACTTGGATCCACAATCAACAGCCATGGAAGCAGCAGTCAAGAAATCAAAAGACGCATTGCGTTGGGCAAATTTGCTGTAAAAGACCTCTTTCAAGTGTTGAAACCAAAGATGTCACCTTGAGGACTAAGATGCGCCTGACCCAAGCCATGCTGTTTTCAATCACCTTATATGCATGTGAAACCTGGACAATGATTAAGGAAGATCAAAGAAGAATTGGTACTTCTGAATTGTGGTGTTGGTGAAGAATATTGAATATACCACGGGCTGCCAAAAGAACAAACAAATCCATCTTGGAAGAAGTACAACCAGAATGATCCTTAGAAGCAAGGATGACGAGACTGTGTCTTACATACTTTGGACATGTTGTCAGGAGGGATCAGTCCCTGGAGAAGGCCATCATGCTTGGTAAAGCAGTGGGTGGGCAAAAAAGAGGAAGACCCTCAACAAGATGGATTGACGTAGTAGCTGCAACAATGGGCTCAAGCATATCAATAATTGTGAGGATGGTGCAGGACTGGGCAGTGTTTCATTCTGTTGTGCATAGGGTTGCTATGAGTAAGAACTGACTTGTGGTACCTAACAACAACAATATGTACTATGAATTTTAAATACACACTTTCTAACTTTCGTAATAATCTTGAATTATGAATTATTTTCCTTATCTCACTGGTTTTATGTTTAAGATCTAGTCTGATAATGCCTAGTAGGAGAGAGCCATTAATGCTATAGAGTTCAGAAATGTTAGAAGACAAAAAGGAAAGCCATTGTCACTACGGCTGGTGTGTCTGTGCAAGATGGAGGAGAGTTCTAGATAAGATGGGGAAAGATGAATCTTGTGTGGCAAGAAAACATTTGAGATAATCATTTAAGGACTATCTTTAAATTCTGCCTAGCTTTAATTTCTCCAAGCCTGTATCTATTGAGAATAGTGTACCAAGATTATAGAGATTTGGTGAGTGCTGTTTACTTCCCTGGTAATTCCAATTCAGTGGAATTCACTACAGGGTGCTAGATCTAGGTCTAAGTTTCCCAGGTCACATCTTTCCCAAAAATTTTCATTTTAAGCATAGCATTGGAACAGGAGAGCTACTGGACATGTAAGGCCATGATGGTGTGGCCAAAGGGCATTTTCATGGGCTATGACTGAAGGAGCTTCTTCATGGTCTTGTTAAGACCATGGGAACTTTGTATTACCTGGGGAAGAGATAAGGTGATAATCACTGAAGCTATCTTCAGCCCAATGGTAGAGATGTATGGAATAAAATTTAACTCTACTGGAAATATAATCTATAAGGAAAAGAAGACATAGTCCTTGACTTTATCGAACTTAGTGAAGGAGAGAAAAATTAATGTGAAAATAATATGAACAAATGCATTATAGGGTCAAGAGATTTCTTATTTATTCTCAAAGACAGGGTAAAAAAATATAAAAATCATTATATCTGCAGCTGTACTTTTAATAGTGTCTATCCTCAGTAAACTGAATAAAATAATTGCTCCTTTACCTGCCTTGGCAACCTCACTAATGAACCACACTTTGCTTAGTTTATAGTTCAGAATTCTCACAAATCTTTCTTTCCCATTTTATTTTTGAAGGAATATTCTGCATTCAGTGATTTCCACTGAAAAAACTGCAAATGGGTTGGGGCAATGAAGATCTATTTCCCCTGATGTGGTCTTCAATATAATAAAATACTCATTCATCCTTTGCCTCTGGCACCAGGAAATCTGCGACTACAATCCTTTATGGCTCAATTTCTTGGTCTTGTAATTCAAATTGGGAAATCTCCTTCCGTATTACTGGAATTCTTCCTCTATTTTCTAGTGTTAACTTACCCCTTGACCTTGCTCCCTGATATCATCTCCCAAAATCCTGAAGTGACTAGAAAGTTAAAAGATTTGTCCAAGTTGATGGTAGTAAAAACTAGAGTGCAATGTGGGCTTGCTGACTCCTGGTCGAGCATGTGTTTTCTTGTAGAATGATATAACCAATAGAAAATTGTGAAAAAAGGAAGAGGTAGTGGAGAAGAAAGGCTGAGTTGAGAAGGTAAAACTGAGTACTTAAAAATTTGGATTTTTTTTTTTCATTGATTAATAAATATTATATGCCTTGTGACTGATATTGGATTTTTTTTGGCTAGCTAGAAAAATCATTTGGAAGATAAGCTGGATGACAGAACAAAATGCAAACATAAGCTGTCACTTATATTTTGTCTTTTCCATTAACTCCTTTAAGCTTGTTAAGCTGACATTCCAAATAGGAAAACACACACACACACACATAAACATGCACAGGTATACACAGATACATATAGATTCTAGGAATATACAATTTTATTTAGTCAGAGTTTAGGTTTTTATAAAAAAGAAGTTGTACAATTTTCAAAGTAAATAGAATTAGAGGAAAATTTTAGGCTACATATATATCTCCCTGAAAAGTGGGAGAGATACAACAACGAGTTTTATCAAACAAAGTGATAACATGGTCATTTATGCAGTCAAGGAGTCCTGTGTGTGTGTATTAGGTGCCACTGGATTGGTTCCAACACATAACAACCATATGTACAAGAGAACAAAACATTGCCTGGCCCTGTGCCGTCTTCACGATTGTTGTTATGCTTAAAACCATTGTTGCAGCCACTGTGTTAATCCATCCCATTGAGGGTCTTCCTCTTTTTTGCTGACCCTCTACTTTGCCAAGTATAATGCCCTTCTCCAGGGGCAGGTCCATCTTGATAAAGCACCCAAAGTACGTGAGATGAATCTTACCATTCTTGCTTCTAACGAGTATACTGGCTGCACTTCTTCCAAGACAGATTTGTTCGTTCTTCTGGCAGTTCCTACTACAATATTTTTTGCCAACATCAATTCTTCTTTGGTCTTCCTTATTCATTGTCCAGCTTTCACATGCATATGAGGCAATTGAAAACACCATGACTTGGGTCAGGCACACCTTAGTCCTTAAAGTGGCATCTTTGCTTTTTAACACTTGAAAGAGGTCTTTTGCAGCAGATTTGCCCAAAGCAATGCGTCATTTGATTTCTTGACTACTGCTTCCATGAGCGTTGATTGTGGATTCAAGTAAAATGAAATTCTTTACAACTTCTATCTTTTCTCCATTTATCGTGATGTTGATTGGTCCAGTTGTGAGAATTCTGTTTTTCTTTATGATGAGGTGTAAGCCACACTGAAGGCTGTGGTATTTGATCTTCATCAGTAAGTCCTTCAAGTCCTCTCCACTTTCAGCAAGCAAGGTTGTATCATTTGCATATTGTAAGTTGTTAATAAGTCTCCCTCCAATCCTAATACCACATTTTTCTTCATATAGTACAGTTTCAGATTATTTGCTCAGCACACAGATTGGATAAGTATGGTGAAAGGATACAACCCTGACACACACCTTTCTTAATTTTAAACCGCTCAGTACCCACTTGTTCTTTTTGAACTACTACCTCTTGGTCTACCTACAGGTTCCTCATGAGCAAAATGAAGTACTCCGGAATTCCCTTTCTTTGCAATATTATCCATAATTTGTCATGATCCACACAGTCACAGTCAGTAACACAGGCAAACATTTTTCTGGCATCGTAGGTGGTGTAAATTGTTAACAGGCTCAGATGCTAACTGAAGGGTTGGAGGCTCGAGTCTAACCAGAAGCATCTTGGAAGAATGTCCTGGTGATCTACTTCTGAAAAATCAGCCACTGAAAACTCGTGGAGCATAACTCTACTCTGATACACATGGGGTTGCCATGAGTTGGAATTGACTTGATGGTAACTGCTTTTTTTTTTTTTTTTCAGACATTCATCATTATTACTAACATGGGAAATTTGGGACTTAGATTAGTTCATATAAATTCAGTAGGGGTAAATGAAATTTGAGATTTAGATTAGGTCATGTAAGTACAAAAGGGGTAGAGGAGCACCAATATGATAATAAGTTGATACTGTCTGCATTTATTAGCTCTGTAAGTAATAACAAGTGTGTTATGAATGTTTACTGAAAAATTTATTCTTATGCAATTTTGGGAATATATCAAGCTAAAAATATTAATATTTATATCAATAGTTGACTCTGGTCATGACAGAATAGGGTTGTGATACATAAAAATCATGGGTAATGTAGGATTTAAGGAGCCCTTGTGGTTAAGTGCTCCACTGCTAACCAAATAGTAGGTGGTAACCCACCAGCTGCTTTTTGGGAAAAAGGTGTGGAAGTCTGCTGCCATAAAGATTACAGCCTTATAAACCCTAAGGAGCAATTCTATTCTGTCCTATAGGGTTGTTATGAGTCAGAATTGACTGGATGGCAATGGGTTTGGGTAACGCAGACTTAGGGAAATGTGAAATGGAAATAGAGAATTCTTTCGTAATTTGTCAGTATGCATTCACCAGTCCTTTAGTTCTTTGAGATGGATGCAACTCTTTTGATCAGGTCTTTAGAAGCTTGAGCCACTTGCTTGTTTCTCAGAGTATAAATGAAGGGATTCATTACTGGGGCAACTGAGGTAGTAAGTACTGACACCACCTTATTAATAGCTACCCCTTCCTTTGCAGATGGCTTAACATAGATGAAGATGCAGCTTCCATAAGTGATAGAAACCACAATTATATGGGACGAGCAAGTAGAAAAAGCCTTTTTCTGTTGCTGGGCAGAAGGGAATCTGAGAATAGTCTTGATGATGTATGCGTAGGACATAATCACACACACCAAAGTGAAAAGGAGGATCAACACAGCCAGAATTAAGACAAACCGCTCTATAAACTCTGTGTTGGAGCAGGTGATCTTCAGGATAGGAGCAACATCACAGGCAAAGTGGTCTATGACATTGGAGTCACAAAACTCGAGCTCAAAGCCCATGCCAAATGGTGGGATGACAATGATTAGAGCAATTATATAACAGCCAATAAGGAACCTGATGCAGACTCTGTTGCTCATGATGGTTGTGTAATGCAGGGGCTTGCAGATGGCTACGTAACGGTCATAGGACATGGCAGTCAGGAGAAAAAACTCAGTCACGCCCAGGACAACAACAAAAAATAATTGAGTGGCACATGCATTGTAAGTAACAGTATTGTCCCCAGATGCCATTGTGTAGAGAAATCTGGGAATGCAGACAGTTGTAAATGAGATTTCTAAGATGGAAAAATTCCGGAGAAAAAAATACATGGGTGTTTTAAGGTGAGAATCCACCAAGGTGAGAGTGATGATGGTTAGATTCCCAACAACACTCAACAAATATGTTAGGAACAAAAAGATAAAAAGCAGAATCTGTAGATTTGTGTCATCTGTTAGTCCCACCAGGATGAATGTTGTTATCGCTGTATAATTTTTCATCACTGATTCCTGACTATGGCCTGGTCTGTGTATAAAAATAAGAAAGAAATTAGATATGAAGAAGGGATTACCAACATGAGTTACTGGTGGGGTGGGGTGAAAATGTTAACTAAGCCAAGATTTTTTTTTTTTAATTTGTTATCTGTTAATTAAGGATGTTATTGGAGTGGCAAATAATTGATAGTCAATCAGTAATGCTATTGGACTACCACCCCCAAGCACTATAAAAAAAAAAAACTATACTGGAGAACAAACAGAAAGCTCTTAGTAATGGTTCTTATTATAATGCTGATGTAGTATTAATTTGATGGTAAAGAGATTCTTAGATTAACAATCCCATGGAAATGACATTATTTTGCACAGACAAGCATATCTTCTGTGACCAAAGATAGTTTTATTTCTTTCCTCCTAATCTGTTATCTTTTGTTTTCTCATCTAATTGTGTTAGTTTTAAATGAAGCTATTTTACATTAGCTGTGTTAATGGGTAGAAAAACACTATATAAAAATATGCATGGTTTGTAATTTCATGACAACATCTTGGTTCCCTGTGATGTAAACAGAGCTGACTGTAGTTAAGGTTGTGAAGTTAAAATTCTTCTGCCCTCAGCCTCTTACTTCCTCCTCCTCTGTTATAATCCTTATCCTCCTATAAAGTGCTTTATACTGTTCTGCTTTCTTCTTTCTAAACCGCACAAAATATTCTTGCAAGTCCGTTTTAAAGACAAAACCAGAGGGATCTTTTAAAACCATACATAAGATCCATCTCTCTGTTTAAAAACTCTTAATGGAGTTTCATTATCCTTGGAATAAAATTCAAATTCCTTATTCTGGCTTCTAAGGCCCTTTATGATCTCATCCCTGTGTAACCCTCCTAAGTAACCTTTTGCTTGTCCAGCTGTACTGACCTTCTTCAGTTCTCTAAAGATGCCAAACTCTTTTCCACCTCAGAACTTTTGCAGTTGTTCTCTCTCTACCTGAAATGCTCGGCTTACATTCTTGAATGTCTGGATCTTATTTCTCAGGTCCTAGCTTCAATATAACCCCCTCAAAGACATCTTTCTGGACAGTCTTAGCTAAACTATGTTCCTCTTATCCCTGATGTTATACATACTGCTCTGTGTTTTTCTTTTATAGTACTTTTATAATTTCCATTATAATTGCATAATATGTTAATTTACTTTTTACCTCTATCCTCCACCGCATGGTAAATTCCATTAGAATGCAGATTATACTTATTTTGTAAACCATTGATTGAAGGATGACTCATTAACAACCTGCGATATGCAGGTGACACAACCTTGCTTGCTGAAAGTGAAGAGGACTTGAAGCACTTACTAATGAAGATCAAAGACCACAGCCTTCAGTATGGATTACACTTCAACATAAAGAAAACCCAGATCCTCAGAACTGAACCCATAAGCCACACCATGTTAAATGGAGAAAAGATTGAAGTTGTCAAGGATTTCATTTTACTTGGATCCACAATCAACACCAATGGAAAGAGCAGTCAAAAAAATCAAAAGACACATTGCATTGGGCAAATCTACCCCAAAAGACCTCTTTCAAGTGTTAAAAAAAAAAAAAAAAGGATGTCACCTTGAAGACTAAGGCACATCTGACCCAAGCCATGGTGTTTTAAATTGCTTCGTATACATTTGAAAGTTGGACAATGAATAAGGAATATGGAAGGAGAATTGACACCTTTGAATTATGGTTTTGGTGAAAAATACTGAATATACCATGGACTGCCAGAAGAATGAGAAATCTGTCTTGGAAGAAGTATAGCCAGATGCTCATTAGAAACAAGGATAGCGAGACTACATCTCACATACTTTGGCCATGTTATCAGGATGGACCAGTCCCTGGAGAAGGACATCATGCTCAGTAGAGAGTCATCGAGAAAGAGGAAGACCGTCAATGAGATGGACTGACACAGTGACTGCAACAATGGGCTTAAGCATAACAACTATTTTGAGGATGGCACAGGACCAGGCAGTGTTTCGTTCTGTTTTACATAGGGTTGCTATGAGCTGGAACTGACTTGATGGCACCTAACATCTCTGTGCTGGCACATAGTAGGTACAAAAAATACATACTTTTTCATTTTTTTATTGTTGTAAAAATATATATAACAACATTTGCCAATTCAACATTTTTCACACATAAAATTCAGTGACACGAATTTCATCAATCATGTGCAACCATCACCAATATCTGTAGCCAAATTTTCCTAGAGGTCTTAACTTATCCCTAGATTTGTGACCCCCAGAGTATATTCTATATACATATTTTAAGATTCCTGCTACTTTCAAAATTAAATACAAAATTACAAGGTCCTCTTAAGTTCTAAAAAAGTAATATTTTGTTGATAGATTTGTTCATCATTGATATAATGATGACTTATTCTTTCTGAATGTGTTTTATGTTTGTAATCTACTTTTGCACTTTATGATGTGATTACCTGTCCAAATCTCTTAATTCAAACATTGTTCTTTGGGACATTCACTTCCCATCTCCACAGAAACCACAGCCTTCTTATTCTCTTCTGAGCTCATTTTGGGGCCCTCTTCTTTTCATCGTATTGTGTTACTTGGGAATACTTGTCTTCAACCCTCTCTTTCTTGCCCTGGGCTTTTTTCCCTGTTTTTTTTTTTGTCTTTGAACTATTATACAGGAACAAGAAAGAAAAGAAATCTTAGCTAGTTTTCTATGAATAAAATGATCAAGGATTTAAGAGAAATATGTATGTTGAGAGATGTGAAGGACCTTAAAGATTATTTTAGACAGTCCCCTAAATATGAAGTGAAAATCAGAGGGCCAGGAGTCACCAGGCTTGTTAGGAACAATGTCAAAGGAAGGATCCAAATTAAATCCTAATTCTATGTTCTTCCCATGGTATCAAGGGAGGAAAAAGTTTCAGGAGTTTTTTCCTGGTTTCCACTCAACCATTAGGAGATTTTCCACTTCTAATGTGTTTCTTTGCCTTCCAAGGATACACTTTCCAGCTCTTACCTCTGTCTTTACCTCACTTCTGGGATAACTTACCATCGGTGCTGTAGAAGATCTGGAAAATAAATTCATCTAATGTCTTAGAAACCTGTAATCACATTTATGCTACTCGCCCCAGATGAATTTATGTTTTTAATTAAAGAATACATTTCTAATGACAGAATTTCATGAGATAAGAATATGGGAGTTACCAAAGTCAAGAAGTCCCCTTTTCTATATTCAATTTAATTCACAAACCTCTCAAGAGATGATGTTTATAATGTGGTTACTAAATGTCAGGTACTATATTAAATACTTCACTTGGATTACCTCATTTAATTCTCAAAGAAGCTCTCTGAGACTGGCTGTAATTTAGTTATCATTTAGAGATGAGGAAACTCAGGTCCAGAAATACTAAGAATTTTGCCCAAGGTCATATACCTAGGATGTGGTCAAGTAGGAATATAAACCCAAGCAGTCTGATGATAGAACCCTGACTCATAACCACTACAAAACACTGCCTTCTCAACTATGTATTGCGCTGGTTGATTTCTATTCTTTATATTTTGAGAAAATGACCAACAGCCTCCTTGTAATGCTGCCTCTCAAGTAACTGTCAGGGAACTAGACGAATCTGTGCCCAGGGCTTCTGTATTTCTAAATTAGGGACCATTGTAGACAGACGGGTGCTCTTTAAGAGCAATAATTAATTACATTTTTAGTAACTGAAGTGTTCTCTGTTTACAGTCACTGTCTCTAGGGCTCCCAATTTCTCTCATAATTGCGATGGAACAGAATCTTCCCAGGAGACTCCAATTTGTTTGGAACATTAATGGTTTTCTCTTGGTTGTTTCAACATGTTTGCCACAATAATATTGAGGTGTGTTTCCCCTGAGATTGGGGAAATGTGTTTTTTTCCTTCCTACTGAGTGTGCAGTGTCCATTTTCAATATGGTCTCAGATCACACTTCAGAGCCTTCTGACTCTGGATTTACAGACAGGGGTCTGACATGGGTGTGTAACAAATGGCTGACCTTTTAGCTGCTTCCCGCCCAGGTACTGCAGAACCACTCAGAGAATGATCACACTAGACCAAATGTTGAAGGTAGGAGCATTCTTTCTCCTTTTCTTGCTTTCTGATACATAACCATGGAGCCCACCAAGCTCTCCTCAAACTGGTCTAAACTCTATGCATCAGTAATATTCTAATTTCTGCCTTTACAAAAATCAATTATCTGTTAGTGTCCTAGTCTCATCTGGAACATAATGGGTAATCTCAAGCAAATTAGCACATAAAAGTTCATTGGTTAATTGCTGTCTTAATAATAACAAAATATTTTATTCTTTCCAGAATGCTTTGTGGTACTGCTCATTAAACAGAGGCTTATCTCTAGTAATAAGTATTCAAGTTTATGGCAAAAAAACAAATATTAAGGAGACATTTTTGCTGGATGGAGGGAAGAAGTACATTTTTCCAGGGTCTCTTATATAGGAGACTATATTCTCTCTCTAAAAATTGTCCTGTCCTATCCTTAGAACTTCCTAAGGGCAGTTTTCTAAGGTCTTATTAAAATTCATGTGTCACATGTTAGAGAATAGAGTGACATTTAATACATAACCATTGAGTCTTATTGTGAAACATTGTTTATAATTATTTAGGACCTGGGTTTTGAAACATGTAAGTCAAAGCCTTCTTCCGTATTACTTTGAATTACTTGGGATCTGGATGGTGAATAACTGGCATAACTAAGCAAATCCTACTGACCTTTCTGATTGCTGCTCATGGCTTCTGAGGGCAATTTAACCACAAAGATCTTCAAAGCAACTCAGAGCTGAGCAGGAGTTTGCTAGTGGAGGTGTGTACAATGATGTTTTTCACACACCCACACACATACTTGCACTCCCTGGAAAGTCTGTGAGTGGGCAGAGAGATCTCTTAGGTTCCCATCACCCGCTATTTCCCAGGTCTTGCCCAAGTCTCTTTTAACCTCAACAAATCTATAAGGATACCAAATAAAGGATCTTTTCTGACTTTAAATACTTTAATTCTAGGAAAAATGCTTAATTATTCTGTATAACTGTGGTGATAGTGAGGAACTGTCTTTGGTTTGGGCAAAACCAACATCCTGACCTCTCTACATAGGAAGACAGGTTTCCCTGCAAATTCTATGTTAACAAGAACGGCACAAATTATATCTGTTTGGTCTGCATCAGGTGTGCAGAGATCATCTGATTTAAAAAAAAAAAAAAAAAAGGACCTCTTGGAATCCCCGGTTTAAAAATCACTTTTTAATCTATAGTGTAATGAACTTTGTGAGAAAAAAATTAAACACCCGTCAATTGAGACTGTGTCCTTAGAGACAGACAGATGCAACAATAGGTCAGGTGCAAAACATTCTGTGTCAGGTGACAAATCACAAGTCTGGTTTCTCTTCATTTCTCATTGCTTGAGGAATTTTTCAGTTAATTCAGTGTAGAAGCTGCCCAGGATGCCCCAGGGGATGGTGGATTTAGGTGAAGCCATACCATCTCCAGGAGCCCTGGTAGAGTAGTGGCTAAGAGCTCAGCTGCTAACCAAAAAAGGTCAGCAGTTTGAATCTGCCAGTTGCTCCTTGGAAACCCTATGGGGCAGTGCTAATCCATCCTACAGGATCGTTGTGAGTTGGAATTGACTCTACAGCAATGAGTTTATATCATCTCATTTATACCATCAGGTTCCTGGGTGGTGCAAGACATTTGTGTTCCGTTACTAACTGAAAGGTTGACAGTTCAAGCCCATCCAGCTGAGCCATAGAAGAAAGGCCTGGAGATCTGCTTCCATAAAGGTTATGAAAACCCTACAGTGCTCAGTTCTACTCTGTAACACACGGGGTTGCCATGAGTTGAAATCGACTCGATGGCAATGAGTTTTGGGTGTATACTATTTCCTGTGACAGGAGTTATCAGGAGGGATAAGTTCCTAGAGAAGGACATCATGCTTGGTAAAGTAGAGGATCAGCAAAAAGAGGAAGACCCTCAACTATATAGATAGACAGAGTGGCTGCAACAATGGGCTCAAGCACAACAATGATTGTGAGGATGTGGCAGGACCAGAAGTGTTTTGTTCTATTGTACCTGGGGTTGCTATGAGTCGGAACTGACTCCATGGCACCTAACAACAACAACATGACAAGAGTAACAGTTCTTCTCCTTAATTCTGGGTACTTCTTCACTTCATATGTTTTACTCATTCATGTGACTGATTTTAACTACTCAGGAGATTGTGCACATACTCTTCTACTGTTCAAAATAAACTTTACTGTCAGGTTGTTTTATTTCTCAACTTGTTTATAACCTGCACAGGAAAGAGCAAAGCTAATTATTTTGGACCCATTTGGATGCTCCAGGATACACTTTCGTTCATAATTTGCTAAGAGTTATTATTAATGAACTTTGAATTTTGTAAAAATATGTTGTGTATGTTGTTATTGTTGTTAGGTGCTGTCGAGCTGGTTCCTATTCATAGCAACCCTATGTAAAATAGAATGAAATACTGCCCGGTCTTGCACCATCCTCACAATTGTTGCTATGCTTGAGTCCATTGTTACAGCCACTCTGTGTATCTACTAAAATAAATAAATACACGATTTTTCTCCTTTTGTCTCTTAGTGTGATGAAATGACAGTAATAGATTTGCTGATATTAAACCTTATTTGCATTACTGGCGTAAACCCAAACTTTGTCACCATGTATGACCTTTTTCTTTGTATTTGTAGGAAAAAGGGTTCAGTTTGGAAATACTTTATTCATGATTTTTGTATATAAATTCTTGAGTGAGATTGTACTTTAATTTTCGTTTCTTGCACTAATCTTATCCGGCATTAGGTTGGTAGTTATACTAGCTTAATAGGACAAATTGAGTCGTAGTCACTTTTGTTTATTCCTGTTGCTAAAGATGTTTTATTTCTTTGGAATTATCTGTTTTTTTGAAAATTTGGTAGAACTCGTGTAGAAATTATGAAGGCCTGGTGTTCTCTTTGTTGGAAGATTTTAAATTACTGATTAATTTTTTTAAACTTTGTAATACCATTTAGCAGTACCATTTAGGCTTTTTGTTTTTATTTTTTTGAGGTCAGATTTTTATTTCTAAAATTTATTTTATTTTACTAAATTTTTACATTTATTGGTATAGCATTTTTACAGTATTTTTATCTTTCTTATCTAGGTTGTATCTGTCAAGTCTCTTCATTCTTAATATTACTTGTATCCTCTTTATTTTTTTAGTAAATATTATCAGATGAGAAATTTATTAGGTTTTTTTGGGGGGCGAGGTGGGTTATTAATTCTCTCATAATGTATTTTTTTTCTATTTCATCAATTCCTACTCTTATCATTATTTTACCTGTTTTTCCCCCCTAAAGTGGAAAGGTTAACTCATTAATTTTAGCCACCTTTTCAAATACATACATTGCAGATTAAAAATATGCCACAAATTACCACTTTTGCTGCATGACATACTTTAGGAGGTAGTATTTGGATTCATTTTTAAGATGGATATATTGTATACATTCATATCGTACTGTATTTTGTATGAATTAGGAATATGAATTAAACATGAATCGGAATTAAT
Source organism: Loxodonta africana (assembly GCF_030014295.1). Taxonomy (NCBI): domain Eukaryota; kingdom Metazoa; phylum Chordata; class Mammalia; order Proboscidea; family Elephantidae; genus Loxodonta; species Loxodonta africana. Next base: position 84,062,318 of record NC_087345.1, read on the forward strand.
TATGAATATAAAATTTGAACATGCTTTTAAGAGCTTCCTTTTATCACTGATCTGGAGCAATTTGTTTATGATGAACCTTGGAGTTTTCTTCATGTTTCTTCTGCTGCACATCAATTGACTTTCTTGAATTTCTGGCTTTATAGTTTTCAAAAAATTTGGGAGATTTCCAGCCATTATTAGTTTAATATTTTCTCTGGCTTTTACCTCTGCCCCTATGGACTCCAATTATATGGGCATAGGCTGCTTAAAGTTGTTGCTCACATCTCACTAGTGCTGTTGTTGTTTTCTCTTTCCTCTCTTTGCCTCATTTTGAATAGGTTGTGCTGCTGTGTCTTTAAGGTTACTGATGTTTCCTTTTGAAATCTCTGATCTGTACTTCCTTCCACCCAGTGTAATTTTTTATGTCGTGCATTTTAGTTTTAGCCTCCAGAAGCTTGATCTGGGTCTTTTTTTTATATCATCCTTGTCTTTACTTAAATTTTAAAATACATTGAATACAATTGTAATTTTAATGTTCTTGTCTGCCAATTTTAACATTTATGTCAGTATGTTGGTTCTGGGTCACTTTCAACTGAGTAACTTATTTCCTAATTATGGTTATATATATGCAGAGAACATTATATAATCTGGTAATTCTTTTGTTGGATTTCAGACAATGTGATTTTACCTTGTTGGATGATAGATATTTTTGTGTAAGTTACTTGGAAGCAGTTTGATTCTTTCAGGTCTTGTTTCTAAGATTTATTAGTACTGGAGTAGTATTGAGTTTAGGGATAATTATTCCCCCCCAAAAAAAAAATTTTTTTTTTTTTTTTTATTGAGGTAAGACCTGCTATGTACACTACGTAACACCCCACAAATCTTGAGGTTTTTCAGTCTGGCTGATGGCAGCAAGCATGATTCCCAGCCCAGGGCAAACACTGGCATTGTTCCTTTTAATCCTTTAGAGAGGTTCTTTGTCCACTGTATGTGTTTCCTAGGGCTGCTGTAACAAAATACCACAATTGGGTGGTTTATAAGAACAGAAATTTATCATCTCAAGATTCTGGAGGCTAGGAGTCTGAAATAAGGGTATCAGCCACCTTAATTCTGACTGATGGCTCTGAGGAAGAATCTCTTCTATGCCTCTTTCCTAACTTCTGGAGATGATTGATGGTCTTTGGCATTCCTTGGCTTATACATCAATCTCTGTCTACTTCTTCAACCAGATATCTTCCTTCTTTGTGTGTTTCTGTGTCTCCTTTATAAGGATACCACTAATATTGGATTAGGACTCACCTTAGTCCATTATTGTCTTGTTATTTAGCTGATAACATCTTCGAAGGTCTTATTTCCAAACAAGGTCAGGGTCACAGGTACCAGAGGTTAGGACTTCAACATATTTTTTGGAGGAACACAATTCAATCCATAATCTCCACCCCCAGGTAACTTCATGCATGTACTTATCTGCACTCAGCTGAATATTCAAAGGAACCTTCTGCAGATCTCTGGGTTTCTCTCTCTGTATAGCTCTCTCCTCTTTGGTACATTGTACTAAGAACTCTAGCTGCCTTGGTCTCACTGGTACTAAGTCAGGGATTCTTCCTGTGCTATAGCCTACAAACTCTCAAGGCAGTAAACTGAGACAATTATAGGGTCATCTCATTTCTTTTAGGCATCACTGTCCTTCTTTGCCTGGTGTAGTGTCTGAAAACTGCTGTTTCATTTATTTTGTCCATTTTTTGTTTGTTTCAGGTAAGAAGGTAAATTCTAACCCTGTTGGTCTATCTTGGCCAGAAACAGAAGTGTATATTTTAAAATGTTCTATAAAGAAGACATATTTATCATTAAATATTATATAAGGTGTTATTTGAATTAATATTTGTATAAATCATGTGAGATTATTCCATCTACTGTGTTTCCTAAAGAAGTTAGGTGAGAAAAACAGCCTTTTGGAGCTCTCATTTTCATTAAAAAAAAAAACAAAACAAAAAAACCAAACCTGCTGCCATCAAGTTGATTCTGACTCATGGTGATCCTATAAGACAGAGTAGAACTGCCCCATAGAGTTTTCAAGGAGTGTCTAGTGGATTCGAGCTGCCATCTTTTTGGTTTGCAGCCATAGCTCTTACCCACTATGCCACCAGGGTTTCCCATTTTCATATAATTCTGAAATATTAGTATTAATTGAATGCTCATACTTCTTTTTGTTGTTGGTTTCCTGTATTTGTCTGACAATATAATGAATAATTCTTGGCACTCATAGAGGCCTGAGAATAGTTTCTGTGTCTCATTGGCCTAATCGAAAGTCTAAAAATACATAGAACATTGGGTATAGTCTTCAGAAGGATACTTAAATTATTTTTAGACTAAAGCCTGCTCTATATCTTCCCTGACAAAGTTTAAAAACAAACTTCAGAGAAATCAAACTGATTCCGTTTAACTGTGGGCCACTATTTAAATTAATACAACAAAATCCTACTCCCACAAATTCAAAATAACCACAACGTAAGTCATTGAAAGTGAAGAAATATTTAAAATCAGTGATCTAAGCTCCCACTTTAAGAATTATAAAAGATAATTAAAACAGAAGTAAGCAGAAGGAGAGAAATAATAAGCCAAAAGAGAGAAATAATAAAGATTGGGCCAGGAACCAAGTAAAATAGATAACAGAAAAGTAAAAAGAGAAAAATAAATGAAACCAAAAGTTTTATTTTAGATATCTGTAAAGAACAATAAAGTTGACAAATCTTTAGTCAGACAGAGCTGGAAAAAAGAGGAGGGAATTAACAATAACTGTACTGAAATAAGAAGCATCACTACAGAGTTGCTGATAATGTCAATAACTTAGATAAAATGGAAAATGCTTTGAAAGATACAATTTACTAAGCTTAGTCAAGATGACATAGATAAAGAAAAGCAAATATATTATAACTAAGTGGGTTGCATCCTAATCATGAAAGTCGATTGAACATATGAAAATTAGTCAACATATTTCACCATATTAATAGACTAAAAAAAATTAAATATATTGAAAGAACATTTGACAAAATCCAACACATATCTATGTTCAAAACTCTCAGCAAACTAGGAATAGATGGGAATATTTTCTTTAAATTTTATTTTTGGTGAAAATGTATACACAATAAAACATAAACCCTTTCAACCATTTCCATGCGTACATTTCAGTATCATTTTTACATTCTTCAAGTTATGTCATCTTTCTTGCAGTCTCTAGCCAAACTATTTCACCCCCATTAACTTAGACTTATTGCTCCCTAAACGTCCCAGCATGCTTTAGAGTTACTGTTGTCAATGGACCTCATATAAATAATTCTTTAAAAGAGTACAATACTTCAGGTAAATATTTTTTATTAATTGAATTTAACTGTTGTTTTGGTTTAAAGATAACTTCAGGGGATAATTTCAGTCCAAAGTCTAAAAATTAACTCAGGGCAATAGATTCAGGAGTTCCTCCAATCTCAATGGGTCCAGGAAGTCTGTATTCCATAGGAATTTGAAATTCTGTGTCACAACTTTCCCACTTTTCATCAGGAGCCATCCACTGAGTCCTTAATCAAAACACGATGGGAACATTCTTAACCTGATAAAGACATTTATTAAAAAACCTACATATAATATCACACTCAATAGTGAAAGACTGCTTTCTTCCTCATTATTAGTAATAAGACATGAATTTCTGTTCTTACCACTTCTGTTCAACATTATATTAATGAACCTAACCACTGCAGTAAAACAGAAAAATATATGAAAGTCATATCAGTTGGAAATGAAGCATTAAAGTAGTCTTTTTTTCAGGTTACATGATTATTGACCTAGAAAATTATTAGAAAAATACAAACTACATATTCAAACTAATAAGTGAGTTTAGCAAAGTGACCACAAGGAGGGTAGTTTGGAAAGTGGTGACAGCAAAAGCGTGATTAGAGTGAGTTTATGTGAGAATGGGAAGAGACGAATTGGAGACAGGTAATATAGTTAACTGTTTATGGAAATATTGCTGAGAAAGTCCACGAGAAATAGTGAAGTAGATGAAATGGTAGGGATAAGAGATGGAATTTTAGAATGGAATAAATTACATGCATGTTCATGAGGGCATGAGAGATGTAAAAGGCGACACAGGAGAAATAAGACTATGAGAACTTAGTCTTTGTGGGTGGTTGTGGGGCCATTGGACAGTGGAGGAAATCATCTTTGATAAGAGCGTAGACAGTACATTCAGAGTATCAAAGAATAAGTTTGGCCTATTTAGTTATGTGCACAGAAATTTATTTGTATATATGGGAATAAAAGCAATAAAATAATTCAAAAAGTAAAAGAAAAAAAAAAGACAAGGAAGAAATAACAAAAAACAAGCAAACAAACAAACAAAAAAACACAAGTAAGTACAGAGACCATCAAGGAGGAATGAATTTTACTTCTTTCCCCCTGACTGTCTGGAAGCTACCAAAGAGGCCAGTCTGTGCAGTTAGCCCTAAAGCTGTTTGGCTTGTTTATTTCAAGACTTATGGGATAGACAGTATTTTTTTTTTTTTATCTACATTTCAGGCCTCTGGAGTTCTTTGGAAAAGGGATAGCCCAATTTTAATGCAAGGTGGGAGCATTTTGAATTGCACAAAACTCACAAAGCCTGAGTGAGAGCCTCATTTTTGTGTAGATTGAGCAAATGACTCTGATGATGTGTGAATTTTCTAAACTTTTGACAAGTTTGCTTTTATTTCTGTGAGATAAGCCTACTCGCTATGTTTCCCAGTTACTATGTTGTCATTGCTGTTAGGTACCGTCAAGTCGGTTCCAACTCATAGCGACCCTATGCACAACAGAATGAAAGACTGCCCGGTCCTGCGCCATCCTTACTTACACTCGTTGTTATGCTTGAGCTCATTGTTGAAGCCACTGTGTCAATACACCTGGTTGAGGGTCTTCCTCTTTTCCCCTGACCCTGTACTCTGCCAAGCATGATGTCTCTCTCCAGGGACTGATCCCTCCTGACAACATGTCCAACGTATGTAAGATGCAGTCTAGCCATCCTTGCCTCTAAGGAGCATTCTGGCCACACTTCTTCCAAGACAGATTTGTTCATTCTTTTGGCAGTCCGTGGTATATTCAATATTCTTCGCCATCACCACAATTCAAAGGCGTCAACTCTTCTTTGGTCTTCTTTATTCATTGTCCAGCTTTTACATGCATATGATACAATTGAAAATACCATGGCTTGGGTCAGGTGCACCTTAGTCTTCAGGGTGACATCTTTGTTCTTCAACACTTTGAAAAGGTCCTTTGCAGCAGATTTGCCCAAGGCAATGAGTCTCTTGATTTCTTGACTGCTGCTTCCATGGCTGTTGACTGTGGATCCAAGTAAAATGAAATCCTTGACAACTTCAATCTTTTCTCCATTTATCATGATGTTGCTCATTGGTCCAGTTGTGAGGATTTTTGTTTTCTTTATGTTGAGGTGCAATCCATACTGAAGGCTGTGGTCTTCGATCTTCATTAGTAAGTGCTTCAAGTCCTCTTCACTTTCAGCAAGCAAGGTTGTGTCATCTGCATAACGCAGGTTGTTAATGAGTCTTCCTCCAATCCTGATGCCCCATTCTTCTTCATATAGTCCAGCTTCTTGGATTAAACCAATCAGTATCCCCTTGTTCTGTCCAAACAACTGCCTCTTGATCTATGTAAAGGTTCCTCATGAGCACAATTAAGTGTTCTGGAATTCCCATTCTTCGCAGTGTTATCCATAGTTTGTTATGATCCTCACAGTTGAATGCCTTTGCATAGTCAATAAAACACAGGTAAACATCCTTCTGGTATTCTCTGCTTTCATCCAGGATCCATCTGACATCAGCAATGATATCCCTGGTTCCATGTCCTGTTCTGAAACTGGCTTGAATTTCCGACAGTTCCCTGTCGATATACTGCTGCAGCCGTTTTTGAATGATCTTCAGCAGAATTTTGCTTGAGTGTGATATTAATGATATTGTTCTATAATTTCCACATTTGGTTGGATCACCTTTCTTGGAAATAGGCATAAACATGGATCTCTTCCAGTCAGTTGGCCAGGAAGCTCTCTTCCATATTTCTTGGCATAGACGAGTAAGCACCTCCAGTGCTGCACCTGTTTGTTGAAACATCTCAAATGATATTCCATCAATTTCTGGAGCCTTGTTTTTCACCAATGCCTTCAGAGCAGCTTGGACTTCTTCCTTCAGTACCATCGGTTCTTGATCATATGCCGCCTCTTAAAATGGTTGAATATTGACTAATTCTTTTTGGTGTAATGACTCTGTGTATTCCTCCCATCTTCTTTTGATGCTTCCTGCATCGTTTGATATTTTCTCCATGGAATCCTTCACTATTGCAACTCAAGGCTTGAATTTTTCCTTCAGTTCTTTCAGCTTGAGAAACATTGAGCGTGTTCTTCCCTTTTGGTTTTCCATCTCCAGCTCTTTGCACATGTCATTATAATACTTTACTTTGTCTTCTCGAGAGGCCCTTTCAAATCTTCTGTTCAGTTCTTTTACTTCATGAATTCTTCCTTTTGCTTTAGCTGCTCTACGCTCAAGAGCAAGTTTGAGAGTCTCCTCTGACATCCATCTTGGTCTTTTCTTTCTTTTCTGTCTTTTCAGTGACCTCTTGCTTTCTCCATGGTTGATGTCCTTGATGTCCTTCCACAATTCGTCTGGTCTGCGGTCACTAGCGTTCAACGTGTCAAATGTATTCTTCAGATGGTCTCTAAATTCGGGTGGGATATACTCAAGGTCATATTTTGGCTCTCATGGACTTGTTCTGATTTTCTTCAGTTTCAGCATGAACTTGCATAGGAGCAATTGATGGTCTGTTCCACAGTCGGCCCCTGGCCTTGTTCTGACTGATGATATTGAGCTTTTTCATTGTCTCTTTCCACAGATGTAGTCAATTTGATTTCTGTGTGTTCCATCTGGTGAGGTCCATGTGTATAGTTGCCGTTTATGTAGGTGAAAGAAGGTATTTGCAATGAAGAAGTTGTTGGTCTTGCAAAATTCTGTCATTCGATCTCAGGCATTATTTCTAACACCAAGGCCGTATTTTCCAACTACTGATCCTTCTTCTTGGTTTCCAACTTTCGCATTTTAATTGCCAGTAATTATCAATGCATCTTGATTGCATGTTCGATCAATTTCAGACTGCAGCAGCTGATAAAAATCTTCTATTTCTTCATCTTTGGCCATAGTGGTTGGTGCATAAATTTGAATAATAGTCGTATTAACTGGTCTTCCCTGTAGGTGTATAGATATTACCCTATCACTGACAGCGTTATACTTCAGGATAGATCTTGAAACGTTCTTTTTGACGATGAATGCAATGCCAATCCTCTTCAAGTTGTCACTCCCAGCATAGTAGTCTATACGATTGTCCAATTCAAAACGGCCAATACCAGTCCATTTCAGCTCACTAATGCCTAGGATATTGATGTTTATGTGTTCCATTTCATTTTTGACGATTTCCAATTTTCCTAGATTCATACTTCGTACATTCCAGGTTCCGATTATTAATGGATGTTTGCAGCTGTTTCGTCTCATTTTGAGTCATGCCACATCAGCAAATGAAGATCCCAAAAGCTTTACTCCATCCACATCATCAAGGTTGACTGTAGTTTGAGGAGGCAGCTCTTCCCCAATCATCTTTTGAGTGCCTTCCAACCTAGGGGGCTCATCTTCCAGCACTATATCAGAAAATGTTCCGCTGCTATTCATAAAGTTTGCACTGGCTAATGCTTTTCAGAAGTAGCTTGCCAGGTCCTTCTTCCTAGTCTGTCTTTGTCTGGAAGCTCAGCTGAAACCTGTCCTCCATGGGTGACCCTGCTGGTAACTGAATACTGGTGGCATAGCTTCCAGCATCACAGCAACACACAAGCCCCCACAGTACAACAAACTGACAGACACGTGGAGGCAGTTACTCTGTTCTTGTGAAATGTGCAAAGACCTGGAGATAGAAAATCAAAAGGGAAGAGCACACTCAACATTTCTGAAGCTGAAAGAACTGAAGAAAAAAATTCAAGACTTGAGTTGCAATATTGAAGTATTCTAAGGGGAAAATATTCAATGACTCAGGAAGCATCAAAAGATGATGGAAGGAATACACAGAGTCACTGTACCAAAAAGAGTTTGTTGACATTCAGCTATTTCAGGAGGTAGCATGTGATCAGGAAACTATGGTACTGAAGGAAGGGGTCCAAGCTGCACTGAAGGAATTGGCAAAAAACAAGGCTCCGGGAATTGACAGAATAACAATTGAGATGTTGCGACAAAAGGATGCAGTGCTGGAGGCACTCACTTATCTATGCCAAGAAATTTGGAAGACAGCTACCTGGTCAACTGACTGGGAAGATCTATGTTTGTGCAGCGTTTCAAAGAAAGGTGATCCAACAGAATGCTAAAATTATTGAATAATATCATTAATATCACACATAAGTAAAATTTTGCTGAATATCATTCAAAAGTGATTGCAGCAGTACATTGACAGGGAACTGCCAGAAATTCAAGCCAGGTTCAGAAGAGGGTGTGGAACAAGGGATATCATTGCTGATGTCAGATAGATCCTGGCTGAAAGCAGAGAATACCAGAAAGATGTTTACCTGTGTTTTATTGACTATGCAGAGACATTCCACTCTATGGATCATAACAAATTTTGAATAACATTGCAAAGAATGGGAATTTCAGAACACTTAATTGTGCTCATGAGGAATCTGTGCTTAGACCAAGAAGCAGCCGTTTGAACAGAACAAGGGGATATTGTGTGGTTTAAAGTTAAGAAAGAGGTGTATCAGGATTGTATCCTTTCATCCTACTTATTCAATCTGTATGCCGAACAAATCATCCAAGAAGCTGGACTACATGAAGAAGAATGGGGCATCAGAATTGTAGGAAGACTCATTAACAAACTGTGATATGCAGATGACACAATCTTTCTTGCTGAAAGTGAACAGGACTTGAAGCTTTTACTGATGAAGGTCAAAGACCACAGCCTTCAGTATGGATTACACCTCAACATAAAGAAAACCAAAATTGTCACACCTGGACCAATAAGCAACATCATGATAAATGGAGAAAAGATTGAGCTTGTCAAGGATTTCATTTTACTTGAATCCAGAATCAAGCCCATGGAAGCAGCAGTCAAGAAATCCAAAGATGCATTACATGGGGCAAATCAGCTGTGAAAGACCTTTTGAAAGTGTTAAAAAGCAAAGACGTCACCTTAAGGACTAAAGTGTGTCTGACCCAAGCCATGGTGTTTTGAATTGCCTCATATTAGCGAGAAATCTTGACAATGAATAAGAAAGATGGAAGAAGAGTTGATTCCTTTGAATTATGGTGAAGAGTATTGAATATAGTGTGGACTGCCAGAAGAACAAACAAATCTGCCTTTGAAGAAGTATAGCCAGAATTCTCCTTAGAAGCAAGGATGGCAAGACTTGGTCTCATATACTTTGGACATGCTATCAGGAGTCATCAGTTCCTGGAGGAGGCCATCATGCTTGGTCAATTAGAGGTCAGTGAAAAAGAGGAAGACCCTCAATGAGATGGATTGACACAGTGGCCACAACAATGGGCTCGAGTATAGCAAGAATTGTGTGGATTGCACAGGACTGGGCCAATGTCCATTCATTCTGTTGTACATAAGGCCACTGTGAGTTGGATCCGACTAGATGGCACACAACAACAACAAGAATGGGTTCTCTTGAGAAGGTACTTATCGTGAGAATAAGCTATTACCAATCTTCATTCAGTCATAGTGGCCATTTTCTCCTTGAGCCATTCATTGTTTCCAGATATTACTGGCTCCCTTCTTTTCTAGCTTCTGAACAGTAAATAATGTCTTTCCAAGAAGGAATAAAGCATTGCAGTGGTACTTTTCAAGAGACTGGAACTTCTATAAGTTAGTCTTCCCCTGCATTCAATCTTAGGGCCCAATCATTTCTTCCATGCATAGCAGGCAGAATGCACTGCTGTGAGCAGTCTGCAGTAGTCCAGGTTAGCTGTTTCTGCTTCCACGCTGTTAGTACTGCTTTTGCTATAATGAAGAATACACAGTAGTGGCAATTTTTCTGAGATTCAAATTCCTTTAGTTTTATTTATTTTGCCTCTAAGTACCTCTTTTGCAGTAGTGGAGAATGCATTGTTGTGATAATTTTCCTGAGATAAAAAAAATCCCTTGGCTTTATTTATTTGGGTTGTGAGTACTGCTTTTACAGTAAGGAAAAATGTATTGTATCATGCTTTGAGATGTTTCATGAAAAAATAATAAAATGCTGGGAAGAAGGACACTAGAATAAAAAGTATGTACAGTCATTGCTAGGAGTCTTCATGTTTTTACCTCACGTTTGCAAATTTTCAAGAAAAAAAAAGATTTTTTATCATTGACGCATATCAGCAAGATTTGTGTCATCTAGGGTCTGCTGGGAAACAGGATTACAGATAACAAAAATTCTGAACTGGTCCTTTAATCAGCAGGACTTCATTAGTGAAACCACATAATATCATCAAAAATACAAAGGAGAAAATAATTGAATCTTGAAAGGGTTATCAGAGAAAACAATTTCAGTTATTTTCTGATTCTCTGAAAATCTTAAAAATACATGACAGGCTATTTTTGTGTAATGCCTGTCACTGTCATTTTGTTGGTGCTTTCTCCTTAGTTAGAACCAATTTATTTATTAGATTTCCTCAGTAGTAACAGGAGGGAAAGGACAGTACATGTGCACAGGTGCAAAGTAGATGGGTAAATGTGATGGTGGACATTTGTGGAAGTTCTCTTTTAATTGTTTGCATTTTGAAAAATGAGTGGTACATTTCCCAGGTGTATAATATGAGAAAGGATTCTTCCAGGCCCAGCATATTACACTGCAAAGGCCTAGCATGTGATAAAGGTACCGGGAAGTATTATAACAGGAGAAAAAACTAAACTAAACTAAACCCACTGCCCTTGAGGCGATTCCGACACATAGTGACCTCATAGAGTTTCTGAGGCTGTAAATCTCCATGGAAGCAGACTGCCACGTCATTCTCCCATACAGCCACTGGAGTTTTCGAATCACCGATCTTTCAGTTAGCAGTCAATGATTTTAACCACTGTGTGCCAGATTGCTAAAGTCTTTGAACGCTATGTTAAGGAACTTTAATCTGTCATCAACAAGCAGCCACTGAAGAACTTTTGAGGAATGATAAGAAAAGAGCTCAAATTCTTTTTTGGAAAATGATTATGAAAGGAATATAAATGGTGGATTTAAGAAATAAGAGCCTGGAAGGAGGCAAAAAGACCAATTTGGAGAAACAATCAAAAAGTATGATACTGATTCTCCACATTGAGTATTTGCATCAAGAGCAGTATATTTCTAGTCACTCATTTCTCAAAGTCTGCAAGTCACTTAGACTTCGCTTTTCTCTCATCTCACTTATTAATCAGTCAGTACTGGTGACGTAGTGGTTAAGTACTCCGGCTGCTAAACAAAGGATCGGCAGTTCAGATCTCCAGGCACTTCTTGGAAACTCTATGGGGCAGTTCTACCCTGTGCTATAAGTCGGCATTGACTCGACGGCACTGGGTTTGGGTTAAATGTCATTATTTCTAAATCTGCCTTAGATAAACAATTTGCCCAGGTAAAAATATTTATCCAAAGAGTTTTGAAGCAAAGCTTCATACATTTGTTTTATCCAGTCCTCTTGCAAGAAATGCTCTGTGTTTACTTTCTCACCTTTCTAAATCTCCTGAGTGAACAGAAGCTTTTGTCTTCTCACAGGGCCTGCCAGAACAGAAAGGAGTATTGTGTTTTAGTTATGTGCATCTGGATTCAGATTATTTGGGTTCATATCTCAGTTTTTCCACCTAGTTGTGTGTCCTAGGCTCTGTGCCTTGGTTCTCTTATTTGTGATATGGTAATAATAACTGCATGTTACTATCAATTGATAATGGTGATAATAATAATAGTATACAATTAATAGGATTTTTAACTGATTCTTTTATTACCCTACACATTACTTAGAATAGTGCCTGGCACATAGTAAATAATATAAATGCTGTTACTATGTCACTTGACCACAGGGATCTCTTTTCTGTATTGAAAGCACTCATCTCATATGCTTTCAATCTGTGCCACTGTGTAGTACGTCAATCTAGGTTGCTTTGTGAAATTTCTTCTATTGTTAACTTTTCATGGCTATATATCTTACATCTTAAATTAGTGCCCTTGGGTGGATGTACTTCTTTGCATTTTCTAAACTACCTATCAGAATACTGGACATAGATTTAATAAATATTTATAAAATTATGAACAAAATATGATTTGAGGCCAGACCATTTCTAGGGCTCTTTAAATCCAAGGAGAAATGATTACTTCAGCAACAGACACATTAGCTTTTAGCAAGTTTTTTAATATCCAAAGTACAAAAATTTTGTCTCTCTTAAAGGCAGCCACTTTGGGATCAATTGTGCTGAGAAACAATATGATCCCTGGGGGTCCTGATTCTGAAGGGACTAAATGAAGGCTCTTTGTTGCCATCTTGAGGAACAAAAGTTAAATAGATGTTTGAGAGAAGTTGTCCAGAGAGACTGGTGAGGAAGTTACAATGGGGGCATCAAACAGAGGTCATTAGCAGGCTGAGGAGAAGAGCAAGAGAGGTGGAACAATGAGCTTGAATGGCATCATTGCATTGAGTGAACTGCAAAAGAGACCTGCAAGTTTTATTTTCAATCCACTTTTAAAGTAGCCATAGATTTTTCTCAGCATGGAGGAAATTGTTGTCCTTGAACTTGATTATATTTATTTATTTTTTAGTAGATTGTATTTTCTTAGAACAGTTTTAGATTTACAGAAAAATTGAGAAGATAGTACAGAGTGTTCCTATATTCTCCACACTCAGTTTTTGACATCTTACATTTGTATGATGCATTTGTTACAATTAATGAACCAGTATGTATATAAGTATACATTATTATTAAATAAAGTCCATAGCTTATTCAGATTTGCTTAGTGTCCTTTTTCTATTCCAAGGTCCCATCCGAGGATACCACATTACATTTAGTTGTTATGTTTCCTTAGACTCCTCTTGGCTGTGATGATTTCTCAGATTTTCCCTATTTTTGAAGACTTTGACAGTTTTGAGGAGTACTGGCTAGGTATTTTGTAAGATGTTCCACTAATGGAATTTGTCTGATGTTTTTCTCATGATAAGACTGTGGTAATGGAGGAAATACACAGAGGTAAAGTGCCATTTTCATCACATTGTATCAAAGATACATAGCAGCAACATAATTTATGATAATTTACATTGACCTTGATCACCTGGATGAGGTAGTGTTTGTCAGATTTCTCCACTGTAAAGTTACCATTCGCTCCTTTCCATATTGTACTCTTTGGAAGGAAGTCACTATGCACAGGCCACAGAGAAGAGTGCTTCATTATTCAGAACAGAAGTTAGATGATTATCTTTCAGGAACCTGGTACTGTCTAGCTGCACTTGGCCCTCGCATGGTAAATAGGGCTGGCTGGATTTTTTTCTTTCAATCTTCACAATATACTTAACTTTTTTTTTTTTTTTTTTAGCATCATTCAAAGCAAGAAATAAGATTCACAGGCAGAGACTCTGCTTGCTAAGAGCTCACAACTGAGGTAAAGTGATGATCAACCCAACTACTAAGTAAATACACAAAATAGATAGATGCATGCTGAGATGAACCGTCAGAAGAGGAGGTGGAGAACATTTAGTGGAGTTTTGTTGGTGTTTTAGAGATTTTTAAGTGAGGAAACAAGAAAGGCCCAGGAGAATAGAGCCCTCTTTGACTGTTTTTTTTTTTTCTTTGACTATTTTTGAAGCATAAAAGAAGCTCGTACTAATCCTATGGCCATGACCTTGTATGAACGATTGGGAATATTATCAAAATAGAAAGTATATTTGACCCACTTGATGATGTTTAATAAACATAATAATAATTATATATGTACTATGAAAGTATAAAACCATACTTTCAAACTTATACAACATGAAAATAATAAAAAGACTGCTTTACCATTTAATAGAAAGAATTGAAATTGCTAGGTCCAAGTTACTTGTATGATGGCTGCCTGTTTTGCATTCTTCTCCCTTTTCTCTAGGCCCATCCATTTTTTCACACCATATCTGGCTTTTATCTTTAGTAGCCTATACTAACCAACCAAATGCCCTCAGAATGTCCTTACCAAATTATGAAATTTTTGATTGTTTTGATTAATCCTTCCAATCTCTAACATTCTTAACTCAAAGAATAATGGAAATCTGGATAGTCAAAGAACTTAACCAACCAAAGTCTACTTATCCTTTGTCTAAATTCAGGGCGTTGTCTCTGTGAGCATAGGTTTAAATACTACCAATGTCAGTAGAAGACATTCGGCCTTTGTAAAACTTTTTCTTTATCTCTTCTAGTTATATCATGTATCAGGATGAACTAGGTGCAAATAATTCTGCGAAAGCCAGTAAAAACATTGTTGTGAATAACTTTGGTTAAAAAAGGAATATAACTATCTTTACTGTCTTTGGAGTCTCTAGGTGGTGCAAATGGTTAACACACTTGGCTGCTAACCAAAAGATTAGGGGTTTAAGTCCATCCAGAGACACCTTAGAAGAAAAACCTGGTGCTCTACTTCTGCAAAAGCAGCCAGTGAAAACCCTAGGGAGCACAGTTCTACTCTGAGCACATGGGGTCGCCATGAGTCGGAATCAATCCAGTAGCAGCTGGTTTTTGTTTTATTCACTGTCTTTGTGATTTACCATTAACTACTTCTATTCAGTCCTGCAAAATGGACATTTTAAAATGAGAAGGAGACCTCTGGAGTGCACAATTTTGTTTTAGATCACTTTTTAAGCTTCAGTAAAGAATCTTTAATTACTCTTGAACAACTGGGGTGTAGATATTGAAGTATTCCCAAGAGAGAAATAGTCTCTGGGCTTTTAGAATCCACATCATGAGTAGGTCATATAGCCAGAGATAAAACTTTTTATTTATTTACATTTCCTTTTTATGATACTGGGCATTTTGGGAATCTAGTCTCAGAAGCATGCATTAGTTAAAGAAACCATTCTGAATAAAATAAGTTTTAGAGAAGGAGAACTAAGTAGCTTGATTTTTGGCTTTATGATTATAAAAGGAAAATGTTGAGGAGAAAAGTTAGCTTGATGAATCTACAGAACAGATAGAAACCTTATGTTTGACAAATTCATGAAAGACACTCATGGGTCATTCAGATTTACTTAGCCTCAAAATAGTCTTTTACTTCTTTGTGAGAAATGTAATCCTTTTCATGATGTCTTTGAAAGCTTGTTTCACTTGTTTGTTTCTAAGTGTATAAATGAACGGGTTAAGCAAAGGAGCAACTGAAGTAGTGAGCACCGACACCACCTTACTAATGGCCACTCCTTCCTTTGCTGAAGGTTTGATATAGATGAACATGCAGCTGCCATAGGTGATGGAAACGACAATCATATGGTAAGAACAGATGGAAAAGGCCTTTTTCCTTAGTTGAGCAGAAGGGAATTTTAGGATGGTCTTAATGATGTACGTGTAGGAGAGGACTACACACACTAGGGTAATAATAAGCATCAGCACGGCAAAACTCAAAACAATTCTGTCCATAAATACTGTGTCTGAGCAGGTTATCTGGAGAATAGGAGATGTATCACAAGCAAAATGATCAATTACATTTGAGTCACAGAATTCCAGCTGGAGCCCTATGCCAAGTGGTGGGAGGATGATCAGTAGGCCAGCAACCCAACAGCCGAGAATGAGTGTAGTGCAGACTGTATTGTTCATGATGGTCGTGTATTGCAGGGGTTTGCAGGTGGCCACATAGCGATCATAGGACATGGCTGACAGAAGAAAAAATTCTGTTACTCCAAAGAGGACAAAAAAAAACAGTTGGGTGGCACAAGCATTATAGATAACAGTATTATCTCCAGTTGTCATAGCGTACAGGAATCTGGGAATACAGACAGAGGTGAATGAGACTTCTAAGAAAGAGAAATTTCACAGGAAAAAATACATAGCAGTTTTAAGATGGGAATCCAAAAGCGTGAGGGTGATGATTGTTAGGTTCCCCGTAACACTCAACATGTAGATGAGGAACAAAAATATAAAAAGCAGAACTTGTAGCTTTGGGTCGTTTGTCAATCCCAGAAGCATGAATGTTGTTATTGGCGATGATTTCTCATCACTGACTTTTGCCAAGTCAAGGGCAATTGGACCTGAAGGGAGAAATGCTGTAAGAAGCTAGCATGGAATCTGAATGCAAGATACAAAAAAGCCAGCTCACATACATTTTCTTATTTCACTTGATAATTAATTTGTTAATGTAGCAGTTCCTTTGGTCTCTGACTATACTTAGTCTTCACTTATCAACAAGCCTTTACGTGAAAGTCGGTGGTATGCAAAAATGGTGGAGGACCACAAAATGGAGGGTGACCACATCATTACATAACTGCCCAATTACATAATTATGTAACTGCCCAGTAACATCATTATGTAACTGCCAAACCACTGAGAATCATGGCGCAGCCAAGTTGACACAAATTAACTATCACAGCCAGTGTTACTCTCTCCTCATACTTCTATTTTGGTTATTGCCAGATGTACATCATTCATGCACAAAATAGTCAGACAGTAGATTATTACTATTGTCATAAATGTGAAATGTCAGATAATGAGACAGTCGATAAGTGAGGAGTAGGTGTAAGAGGTTTCTATTGGAAATATTTAAATATGTATCTTACGCTTACACTTCTTTGATCAGAAACCATGTTTATAAGATGTCAAAAAAACAAAACAAAACATGATTGATATGTCTTGAATGCAGTTTTTCAACCATGTTGCCTTGTTGGGCAGTTTTTATTTGTCCTTATCCTGAGAAAATAATCACAGTTTTGAAGCTTTTTTTTCCCTCCCATTCTCCTCTTTGCTTTTCTCCACTATATGGCTCCATTTTCAAAACCAAGCAAGATCTGTTAAATAATATTTTATATTGTTCATTTAATCTTGTTATGATTAATTCCAATGGCAGTACATTCATTTAAAAGGGTTAGTTCAGCTCTTTGCATTTCAGATTATCTCTAAGTAAGGAGAGAAAAAGTTTAAAATACAAAGATGTATCTTTGTTTTGCCTTTCTTGTATTTAAACAAATGACAACATTTCTAAGCCAGTGATGGCATTTGCTTGGACCGATGGTTTCTTGAAGGTGTACCTGGAAAATTTTACTAGGGCCTGAGAATAAACCCGATTAGTGCTGTTACGGCATTTTGGGCCACGGCCAGAGCCCAGAAGAACGGTCTGTGGTACTTGTCGTCTCTGCCAGACTGACTGACTCGGGTGGTCTGTTCAGCAGCACTCAGCCTTCGGAATCTGTCTTGGGCACATCTTAGTGGCTTCCCTTTTCAACACTTGCTGCTGCTTCTCTTCTCAAATCACCTCTCCTCATTAGTTTACCAGTCAGCCTTTTAGCTCTGCTGTTCATGTTCTCTGAGTTCTTGATATACGTAACTTGCTCATGCAACATCCAGCAACATACTCTGTCTTATGAGCTGAGTTTTATAAACAAATTTTGAAAAATCCACTTTTTCCTTAGCATTTACCACTGTCACTGTTTCCTACCAGTTTCATGCCTCCCTGCGTTCTACTTTTTACATTTTCTCAGGAATCCCATTAGGTGGGGGAGAGGAGGGCTTAGGAAGATATCCTCTCCTTGGTGGCAAAACTTGCCTTCAGTGAGATTCACATTGTGAACAGCTGCTCCCAAGTAACTGTCCTGTAATCTGGTAAATGCATTCTCACTGGGGATGCCATTAGTTAAAAACAACTTAACATATTGGATTATAATGTCTCCTCGTGGTTTGTTAGTGGGAATTGATTGCCAAATGAGCAATTTTAGGCATACCAGGTTTCTACCACGCAATTCTACCCAATGTGTGTGTTCCCTATTAAGAATAAAAAAGTGGATTAGGTTACCTTACTTCTATTGCTCGAGTGAATGATCAATATTCCTTCATTCAGAGAAGTATCTAATGAGCACGTATGATTTGCAGAGCATAATATCAGAGGCTGGAGATCCAAGCATGAACAAGTTGTTTGCTTAAGGAGCTTTCTCAGGCTTCTAGCGAGAGACAATACTTCATTTTAGTGCATGCTCAGTGACATCGTAAGATGAGAAAACAGTGAAAATGCAACTTTGGATTAGGGCAATAAGTACTCCACGCTTTTTCCTTGACAATCACTTTTAGTTATACTGGTAACTATTCATATTTCACTATCTTCACTCAGTTTCTCTTGGCTCTTTTTTGCCTAGTAAAGTTGGCAGTGTCAGCTGTTACCATAAACTGAGTTAGCAAGGTGGATTGCTCAGGGTTCGTAGACATGGTTATAGACCTGGAAACCCACCTCAGCTCATGAAATGGTTCACTGGAGAGGTGGCATCTTAAGGAGTACTTGCCAGAATGAGACTGTGATAGGCCAAACTGAGCGATCTGTCAGGCTTATTTCTGCACAGTAAATTCTGCCTGCCTGCCCGCCCGCCCGTCTGCCTGCCTCCTTTTAATTCCAGAGCACCTTCTGTCTTTGTAGTGGCCATTAGCATTCTCACTCCAGCCTTCCCTCTCCTAGGAAGTTCCTGGGCTTAAATATTATTATCTGCTTCCTCTAATCAAAACTCTTATTCTTTTATCATGATAGAAAACATCTGTGAACTCATTCACTTTAGTATTTGAATGGTTGCTAAATTAAAGTGTTAAATGCCTAAGAGTAACCTGGTAATCTTCATGGGATTTGTGTTTTAATCCCTGAAATTTATTAAATCAACACTACTGCTAATAATGTAGTTAAGTCTGTGATATCAGAACCTCTGGATATAAGACTGCTTCCTTTGGGCTTTTTTCTACCGGCAAGCTTACTGCTCTCTCTTACATTGGAAAAGTTTTTCAGGGAGCCTGAGAATTATTTGTGTATTTATTTTTTAGTTTGAATCCATTTTAACAATTTTATGAAATAATTTTTACTACCTTTCTCCCATAAGTAGTGTTTTCAATTAACGTAAACGAGCAGTCCTTGATGACTTAACCTATGCAAGGCTACCAGCTGTCGCTGCCACTTTCGGGACTACCAGAATGATTGAGGTTCAGGTTTCCTTCTTCATAGACCTCTTATTTAGTAAATTCTTTTATGTATTTCAGGCACTTTGACCTTGCTTATGTTTGAGCCAAACGTCATTCAGTCTGTATTTGGTATAGAGGATTCCCATGGACTGAGGTAGTTCAGGTTTCAGTAGTATCTGAATGTTCCCAACTCCTTTACCTACTAAAAAGTGGCAAAATGCTTCAGATAACAGACAGATAATAAGGCCAGGTAACCTATAGGATAACTTCTAATTCTGATGCTATATTTCTATGACACTAGAGGATATTAGGTGCCCCAGTGGTGCAGTGGTTAAGTGTTTGGCTGCTAACCAAAAAGTCAGCAGTTCGAATCCATCAGCCATTCTACTCTGTCCTACAGGGTCTCTATAAGTCAGAATAGACGTGATAGCAATGGGTTTGGTTTTGGTTTTTTAAAGGATATTATTTGGAAGATGAGTCTTTTCCACTGCCCTTCCTATTTTGTCCCTTAAGTAATATTAGTCTCCTCAGCTGATATTATGGTTGGTCCTTTCAAAGGACAAAATGATTATGACAGGAAAATTTGAATTTCAAGTTCATTCAGAATAACAGCTTATCAGAAATAACTGTTGACTCCCTTTCTGTGGTATTGGTTAGAATTAACTGAATTCCAAATTTTAAACTGATCTGTACTCAGCCTCTGCCTATGTTTAAAGAACATGAAAAAATGTGTCACGACAATTGCATACTTACTTTTCTGACTGTACTTCATCAGAGGTCCTTGATGAAACCACAACTTGAAGGGCAGCATGCTGGTGAGGAGGTTAGTATGTGCTCTTTCTCCATCTATCTCCACCCCCTGCTTCACCCTGTCCCCAAGCTGGTACACACACACACACACACACACGCGCGCCTTCTTACAAGCGAGTTTTACAACAGTTTTCACCTAGATTTTCATTGCTCCTAACATATTGAGTCCAGTGTCAGCCTCCTCTTCCCTCGCCAAGTCTAAAGTAGCACGTGATCCTAGATTTCCCAGGATTCTTTTAGGAAGAGAAGAAAAGAACAATACAGAGAAAAAGGAACTCCTCTCCCTGGCTTTGGCAGAGGGGTGCATCTGATCTTCTTGGCAGGGAGGCAGTATGACCTGCAAGTTCTATTAAGAGCAGCATTTCTTTTTTATGTTTAGCTTGTGACCCTTGCACAGGGAACATCTGAATGAACAACAAAATAGTCCTCAGTGACCTAGTTTCGAAAGTTACTAATGAATTGGCAGTGGAATCGACAATGCAAACACAGGTAGCAGTGAGAACAGTGTCCTCAGAGATGTTGAGGGTTTGATGTCATGTGAATTCCATTTACTCTTTTTTGTTGAATTATTGTATTTCTCCTAGGTTTGGATGTTTTGCTTGGCACTTAATATGTATTATCTACCTCTGATATAAATCTCATAGAAGTAAAAAAAAATTACCTTAATTTTACTGAAGAGGAAACTGAGGTGCAGAGAAGTGACCAGTCAGATGTCACATGGTGGTGTTCTAGGTTTTGAACAAAAGTTGATCTGAATACGAAGATCCTGCATCATCCTCCTCAGCACACGGGCTCCTTTTCCCAGTATTGAAGAGCACTACCAGTATTTACATTCAAGACTTGATGTTCATCTAGTGCAACCTGGCCCAAGTTTTCATCCTTTCCCCTCCCAGTTATCCCGTTTTCAAGTGGGCTGTGAAACTGCTTTTGGTATTTGAAGCAATAGAGAGTTTTGCATTCCAAGTACTGGAGAAAATGTTGCCTGATCCCAGGACATGTTTCATGTTTTTGTAAGGGTTATTACTTCCCAGTAAGCTTAAATCAAATATTTTCTTTGACATTCTCTGCTGTCCTTTCTGTGAACACTCCCCCTCCTGCTACTCATGTTGATCCTGCTCTTAAATGATGACGCTGGATCCCACAGGGCTGTTCCTGCTGCCCTCACTGAACCAGGTGTCTTAACTTTCTTTTTCTTTAAAATGTATTTTATTTTTCACAGCAGTTTTAAGTTTTCAGAAAAATTGTGAAGAAAGCACAAAGAGTTCTATGTCCTTTCTACCCCCTACTCACAGTTTCTTCTATTATTAACATCTCCTATTTGTTGGTACATTCCTTACAACTGATGAAACAATAATTGGCTAATCGGTTGCTGTTAAGTCATTTTGAAGTTATGGTGAACCCACATGTAAAGAGTAAAACTTTGCTTCATAGGGTTTTCATGGCTGTGACCATTTGGAAGCAAATCATCAGGCCTTTCTTCCAAGGAGCCTCTGGGCAGATTCGAACAGCCAACTTTTTAGCTAGTAGCCCTGTGTTTAACCATTTGCATCATCCGGCTACTCTGAGGAACGCTGTTGTTAGGTGCCGTCGAGTCGGTTCTGACTCATAGTGACCTTATGCACAACAGAACGAAACACTGCCTGGTCCTGAGCCATCCTCACAATCTTTGCTCTGCTTGAGCTCATTGTTGAAGCCACTGTGTCAATCCATATGGTTGAGGGTCTTCCTCTTTTCCGCTGACCCTGTACTCTACCAAGCATAATGTCCTTCTCCAGGGACTGATTCCTCCTGACAACATATCCAAAGTATGTAAGATGCAGTCTCGCCATCCTTGCCTCTAAGGAGCATTCTGGCCACACTTCTTCCAAGACGGATTTGTTCGTTCTTTTGGCAGCCCATGGTATATTCAATATTCTTCGCCAACACCACAATTCAAAGGCGTCAACTCTTCTTTGGTCTTCTTTATTCATTGTCCAGCTTTCACATGCATAGGATACAACTGAAAATACCATGGCTTGGGTCAGGCGCACCTTAGTCTTCAGGGTGACATCTTTGCTCTTCAACACTTTGAAGAGGTCCTTTGTGACAGATTTGCCCAATGCAATGCGTCTTTTGATTTCTTGACTGCTGTTTCCATGGCTGTTGATTGTCGATCCAAGTAAAATGAAATCCTTGACAATTTCAATCTTTTCTCCATTTATCATGATGCTGCTCATTGGTCCAGTTGTGAGGATTTTTGTTTTCTTTATGTTGAGGTTCAATCCATACTGAAGGCTGTGGTCTTCGATCTTCGTTAGTAAGTGCTTCAAGTCCTCTTCACTTTCAGCAAGCAAGGTTGTGTCATCTGCATAACATAGATTGTTAATGAGTCTTCCTCCAATCCTGATGCCCCGTTCTTCTTCATATAGTCCAGCTTCTCGGATTGGTTGTTCAGCATACAGATTAAATAGGTATGGTAAAAGAATACAACCCTGACGCACACCTGTCCTGACTTTAAACCAATCAGTATCCCCTGGTTCTGTCCGAACAACTTCCTCTTGATCTATGTAAAGGTTCCTCATGAGCACAATTAAGTGTTTTGGGATTCCCATTCTTCGCAGTGTTATCCACGGTTTGTTATGATTCACACAGTTGAATGCCTTTCCATAGTCAATAAAACAGAGGTAAACATCCTTCTGGTATTCTCTGCTTTCAGTCAGGATCGCTATTAATAGTTTATTATTAACTAAAATCCATAGCTTATGTTAAGGTTCACTCTTTGCATTGTACACTCCTGTGGTTTTTCACAAATGTAGTATGTCATTTGTCCACCATTACAGTGTCAGAAAGAATTGTTTCATCGCCCTAAAAATCACCTGTGTTGTATCTGTTTGTCCCTCTTCCTGAATCCCTGACAATCACTGATCTTTTCACTATAGTTTTGGCTTTTCTAGAATGTCTGTAGTGTGATAGATTGCTTTTGTGTGGCCTTTCTCACCATGGTCTTGTAACTCCCACCCAAGTGATTGGATGGGACTGAGAGATAGGGTAATTGTACCTCACCAAAGGGATTGGTTAGTTTCACCATCCTTTTGAGATCGAAATAAATAATCCCAGAGGTGGATGATCCTACCACCACCAAGGAAGAAGAGCCAGCTTATCCTTGGGATCCAGGATCCCTATTCTGAGAAGCTCCTGGAGGCAGGAGACCCAGAGAGACCAAGCTGTAACTCTGAAGATGGTGACAAAAGGTTGTAGGAGAGAATTGGCAGCAGGGCTTCCGGGCCCACAGAGAGAGAAAGCCGAATGCCTTTGAGCAGACGCTGAGCACCAGGGAAAGGAGTGCCTGCGAGCACAGCTGGGAAGAGGCTGTCCTGATTGAAGAATTGTATCCTGAGCATTTCTGAACCTGAATTGTAACCGGTTACTTCCCTAATAAACCCCATAATCGTGAATATTGTCTGTGAGTTCTGTGGCCATTGCAATGAATTACTGAACCCAGCAGAGAAGTAGAGTGTGCTGTGTGAGGGATGGTTGGTGTCAGAACTGGTAAAGATGATGAAGCGAGGAGGTGTGTCTGACCTCCACCTCATAGGCATGTACTGCTGAAGTTTTCAGCTTCATTTGTGTGTATCCAAATGTTTCCTTTACCTCTGAGTCCTATTCTTTCCCAAGCAGTTCCCCTACCATTGCATAAAAGACCTGTCTGGGTTGCACGTTTAAGTCGTGCTGAAACTGCAATCCTTTAAAGGATTTCTTTACAGCTGCTGGAAATGATTACTGATGTCCACCAAGGCTTTAAAATCCGTGCTTTCAGTTTACCCTTTTCTTTGAGCATACTCAAGGCCATTCATACAGCCATCTATCTCATAATTATTTTGATCACTATTATTGTTATAGAGGCATACATTAACCTATAAATACTGCTTTAGCTGGACTCCACAAATTTTGATATTTATCTTCTGGTTTTTGGTGTTTTCCAGAAATCTTTATGTTACTGATTTCAAACTTAATTTCATTTGGTCAGATGACATACTTTGTGTAATTTGAATCCATTTAAATTTATCGAGCCTGCTTTTATAGCCTTGAATATTATCTATCTTAGTAAATAGTCATTGAAAACTTTAGAAAAATTCTTTATATGTTGTTGAAATAAATGTCATTTTGATCATATATGTAGGTAGTGTTGTTCAAGTCCTTTGTATACTTAGTGAATTTCTGGGCACTGGTTTAATCAAAAAGAAGTCCTGGTGGCACAGTGGTTAAGTGCTCGGTTCTAATCAAAAGGCTGGCATTTGGAACCCACAAGCTACTTCACTGGAGAAAGATGTGACAGTCTGCTTCCGTAAAGATTATAGCCTTGGAAACCCTATGGGGCAGTTCTACTATGCCCTATAGGGTCACTGTGAGTTGGAACCCACTCAACACCAATGGGTGTGTTTGTTTGTTTTTGATTCAATCAATTATTGAGACAGGATTGTTGAAATTTTCGCCTACAGTTTTGGATTTTTTCTCTTTGCAGCTTTATCAGTTTTCGCTTCACCTATTTTGAAGCTCTGTTTTTATACACATAAGCATTTAGGTTATTTATGCCCTCTTGAAGAATCAACCTCTTTTTCAGCAAGAAATGACACTCTTTAAAAAAAAAAAATTTTTTATTCTTGTTGCTGTTGAGAATAGACACATCAAAACTCACCAAATCAACAGTTTCTACATGTATGATTCAGTGACATCGATTACATTCTTCAAGTTGTACAACCATTCTCGCCCTTCTTTTCTGAGTTGTTTCTCCCCAATTAGCATTAACTCAATGGCCCCCTAAATTCCCATCTCATCATTCGAGTTGGTGTTGTAAATCTTTATCCTGTTAATATTCATTGCTCTGAATCTGTTTTGTCTGAGGTTAATTTGGCCATTCAAATTTTAAAAAATAATTATAATTATATATTTTTCATTCTTTTACTTTTAACCTGTTTCTGTGTTTATATTTAAAGTTGCTTTCTCATGGGTAGAAAAGACTTACCTGTTTTTTTTTTTTTCCTCAATCTAATAATCTTTACCTTTTATGTGAGGTGTGGAGATCACTTACGTTAGAAGTGATTATTGATATGGTTGGGTTTGAATCTACTGTCTTACTATTAGTTTTCTGTTACTCCCATTTGTTCTTGGTTTCCTTTCTCTTCTTTCTTTTTGGTTAATTCCGTTTATTCCCTTTGTTGGCTTATTAACTATAACCCAGTGTTATGTTATATTTGTGTTTCTTTGGATTTACAGTCTACATATTAAACTTATCACAGTCTACCTTCAGCTAATGATGGGCCACTTTATATATAGTCAGAAAACTTGCAAATTTGACTTCTCTCTCTTCTCTCCTGGCCTTTGTGCGATTATTTTCATACACTTAACTTCTGTATATGTTATAAAACTCACAATATTTTATGTATTTGTGTGTGTGTGTGCGTAGGATTTAAACTCTCAATTATCATTTTAGATAATTTAAATATTAAGAAAATAATTCTCTTATATTTATTCAAGTTGTTACCTTTTCTGATGTTCATTCCTCTGGTACATGCATATGACTATCTGGTTGCAATTTATGTCTGAAGGACTTTCTTTAATTTAACATTTTTTGTAGAGTGTATTTACTGGTGATGAGTTATTTTAGCTTTTTCTCTTTTTGCAAAGTCTTTATTTCACCTTGAATTTTGAAAACCTTTTTTGCTGGATATAGAATTCTAAGCTGCTGTTCCTCCCTCTACCCATACTTTAAAGATGTTGCTCTGTAGTCTTCTGACTTGCATTTTTCTGTCAGGAAGTATGCTGCTGTTCTTTTTATATAATAGGTTTAAGTAACTTTATCATTCTATGCCTTTTTTGTGTGCTTAGGGTTTGTTGAGCTTTTCTGATCAGTAGATGTATTTTTCCACTGAATTTAAAATACTTTCACTCATTTCTTCAATTATTTTTTCTGTTCCTCCTGTCTTTCTTCTTTTAGGGGACCCCAATTATGCAATATATTGGGCTACTTGAATTTGTGTCATGGTTCCATAACATTCTGTTCATTATTTCTTTTTTCAATTTTTCTCGTGTGTTTCATTTTGGAGAGTTTCTATTGCTATTTCTCCCATTTCACTAATTTTTATTTCTGTAGCATCTTACTGACGTTAAACTCATCCAGTGTTTCTTTCTTTTATTTTTTTCCTCAGACAGTTTAGTTTTCATTTCTAGAAGGTTAGTTTGGATATTTTTAACAGTTTCCATGTTTTTACTTAACTTGCTTAACAGTTCTTTTAGCTTCTTCAACACATGGACTGCAGTTATAATTACTATTTTAATGTTCTTTCTTTTAATTATATCACCTGTCATTTTGGGGTCTGTTTGTATTGATTGATCGCCTCATTATAGGTTGTACTTTTCTACTTCCTTGCATGTTTGATAATTTTTTTACTACATATTACACATTATGTATTTTACCTTTTCAAAGTCTGGGTGTATTCCTGTAAAGATTCTTTAGCTTTGTCATTTAAGTCACTTGGAATTTTTGGTCCTTTCAGGTTTTGTGTTCGTCTGTGTTGGACTGGACCAGAGCAGTGCTTTTTCTAATGTTATCTGTCCCCCACCCCAATATCAAGGTAAAACCCTTCTGAATATTCTATCCAATACCACATAAATTAGGAGGTTTTTCCATTATGTTTGAGTGTGAACAGGGACTGTTTCCATTCCAGTGTGAGCTCAGAATGTTGTTCTTTGTAGTTCTTTTGGGTGGTTTTCTCTTCAACCAGATGTAATTTTCTTCCATACATAAGCTAATCAGAACTAATGAGGGTCACTCTAGATTACCAGATCTCTCTCTCTCTCTAATTCTCTGACTTCTCAGTACCCTTTTTTGTGACCTCCCGTCTCCTTTACCTTCCCTGGACTCCCACTTCCATCTCAACTCTAGTTGTTGAGAATGGTGAGGTCAACGTGGGTTCCTGATCCCTGCAGAATTGTTCCTCAGGGATCACTGTCCTTCATTTCCTGATGCCTAATATCTGGAAAACTATGATTTCATATATTTGGTTTGGATTTTTAGTAGTTAAAGCTATAACGGCATGTACAGTCCTTGTTATCCCATCTCAGTTTGTGCCATTCTCTTTTTATCCCATTTTTCCTGATATTAAAACATCTAAAGCTCTTCACTTTTGAAAATCATTGCAATAACTTGCTGCTCTGCTTATTTTAAATATTTCTGTAACTATTTCATTTCTTTGGTTACTTATGATTTATCTTCAAATATTGTCTCCTTTTACAATTATTTTTGTATAGTTTAAAAAAATTCATGTCCATTTTAAAGGTATTATAAGAATTATGATGATTTTTACACCCAAATGATCTTTAGAGTTATCCAGGTAGGTATTTGGCAGCAGCAAAGGCTTGCTTCCCCACCTTTTGAGATAAGGAATAGTCTTTGCTACCTGGAAGTGATGTTTGGAATTGGGTGTTGGTTGCAAGAATATCAAGGAAGGCCTGCAGAAAGAAATGACATAAGATCCACAAGCTTGCAATCTAGCTTAGATATCCCTTAAGCGCACATTAAATTTAAATCGTTAGAGATGGCCACAATACATTGCAGCTCCTCTCATAAAAGGTAGAGGGTGGAGTTGATTTTGATACATCTTGAATGTGTGCTGCTTTTAAGAATTGCTTTTACCAAGTAGCTGCTGACGTGAATTATTTTAGTGGAAATAAGGAATATGAGAACTGTGACATGGTTGTTTGTTTCTAAGTGAGCTGGAGAACTTGGAGAAGAAAAAATTATTGGCTCAGGATATTAAATTCTCAGCTCCAAGTAAGAGAAACAAATCAGAAAACCATGAGCTCCTTGAAAGAAACCCTTATCTCCTGTGGTTGCAGCTTTGAAACTGTTAGAAACCAACCTAGGTATAATTTTGTGAATGAGTTAATTTCAATACAAACTGAATTCACAACCTCCAGGGTGACTTATCTTAAAGTTATAACACTGATTGAGAATTAATGAGATCCAGAAATTGGGAGGGCACATACGGGTATATTCCTCTGAAGCTCCATATTCTGACCATCTCCCTTTGCCAGAAAAGCAGGCATTTATATCCTGCCTCAAGAGTTTATCTCCTTTTGCCTGAAAAAACTGCAATGACCCCTTTTGAGGTAGTTTTTTTTTTTTGCAGGAGAATACTGGATTTGTGTAAGACTCATTCCCACTTTATCTTATTGCTTAGAGCCCCATAACCAGACTCATGTCCCAACATATTCCAGAGCACTGAGTACACAGGGCAACCTGGGAGGAGATACCATAATACTCCAACAGAATTTCCAAGATTTCGATAATTTATATCAACAGAAGCTTGAGAAATATCTGTGTGAATGGATTATAAACTATTTGGGTCAGGAAAGATGAAAATTAATAGTGGATTGGGCTGAATTTACTGATATGAATGCTATACCCAGGGAATCTGTATTTCAACGAGTTATCTCAAATGTGAGGGAGTGGCTCTACTTGGACCCAAATGTGCCCTACACTGAATGAAATTGAGATTCCAGAACTTCCTTGTTATGCTGTAGAGGAAAGCATCCATGGATTTGGGAGATTGGGATATCTGAGTGGATTTATTATGTAAAACCTACTTACCTACTCTCTAACTATAGTCCCAGGAGAGTCCGGAGGACATTCCCTTCAACAGCCTTTGAAAAACAACTTGTTAAAGGAGGTCCCTGGCCTTTTGAAGTGTTCTTTGGCTATTCTATGAAGTCCAGGATAAAAATGGGAAATGATGCTATTAAAAGGGCTACCTGATTTCAGTGGGATAAAAGGGTCATGTAGTACAGGGGCCATGTAATAGTTAAACCTGAGAGATAGGTAAATTTGGTTAATATAATGGGCAGTAAAGCCAAGGTGATAATCAGGAAGGTTTGACCCACAGAGATCTCTGATGTTGATCAAATAATCAGATATCCCTGGATTTAAATAGGTGGACAGCCTACTAAAATGTTATCCTATTTGTGTAAGTTGAAAAGCTTTAGGTCTGATGGATTGAAGTCTGACTTGAATCATCCCAAACTGTCTTTAAACAATGCCTGAATTTTCTATTTATTAGTTAAATGGTCATAGGAATTAATCCACGATTCTAGAGGAATAGGTAGAAAGACAGAAGACAATATAGCAAGAGTAGGAGAAATGGGAATTTGAGCCACCTACTTGTTGTGCCTTAAAAACTATCTCAAAACAAGGCCAGAAAAGTCTGGCATGTAGGTATTGATCTATCAATTGCTTATTTTTTTTTTATACCTGCTAGTAAAGGCCACCAGAAAAACTGTGCTTTTAGCTGGCATGATCAGAAACATATCTTCACTATCTTATTTTGTTTTTATTGCTAGTTGCAGTTGAGTTGATTCTGACTCATGGTGTAAAGTAAAACTGGTCCATAGATTTGTCAAAGCTACGAGCTTTTAGAAGCAGATCACCAGGTCTTTCTTTTGGGGTGCCTCCAGTTGGGTCTGAACCACCAAACTTTTGTCTAGTAGTTGAGTGTTCAACCATTTGTGCCATCCAGGAACTCCTACATTAGGGGTATATTAAGTCTCCAGACTTGTAGCCTGCAGGGACCTTGTTTCTCTATCCTATAGGACATCATTCTGTTCTAATGCTTTGATGCTATAATGCTCTTTTGACCTGATAAGCAAGACATAGTGACTACCATAAAATTATAGGCATGTTAATGAGTTGAAAATAAAATCCTACCAAAATTTAAGGGCCTCCTCTCTCAATGAGATTTCTAGGGGTCCAGTGGTCTAGGATATGTCAAGATATTTCTTCCATGGTGCCAGGCAAATTGGTGTAGTGTGGCCAATGGGTCTCTTTTGATTTTGGAGGCAACATATGCCTTGCCTGAGTGTGGCATTCTCACCCATTTCCTGAATAACCCAAAGAGATGTCAGTTTTGAGTGCTGCCCAGAGCAGCAGAAGGGCTTTGCACTAGCTCCAGGTTGCCCTGCTGCTCTACCAATTAGACAGTATGTCTCTGCAGATCTTGTGTTGCTTGAAGTATCTTGTGATCTAGAGATGCTGTATGGATGCTTTGGTGGGGCCCTGTAGCTGAATCATAGTGTGAACCTTTAGGATTTTGGAACAAAGCTGTGCCATTATCTGCAGTTAATGATTCTTTTGAGAAACAGCTTCTTGTTTGCTACAGGGTCCTGACAGAAGCTAAATGGTTTACCATGAAACACCAAGTTACCATGCAACCTGACCTTATTAGTAATTACGTGTTTTTGACCCACTGAGCCATAAGGTTGGGTGTTCACACCGGTACTCCATCATCAAGAAACAGTGGTATATATGGGATTGGCCTTGTTTTGAGATTGTTCTTAAGGCACAAATAAGCTGCACAAGTAAGGGGCTCAGATTCCCATTTCTCCCACTCCTGGTCATTGCCTTCTGTCTTTCAAACTGTACTCTTAGGATCATGGATTAATTCCTATGATAAGCTGACTAATTAATAGAAATTTCAGGCATTATTTAAAGATGGTTTTGGATGAAACACTGAAATTACCTGAGCGTAAGCAGCTATAGTGTTGGCACGGAAGGGATGCGGTGAAAGGAAATCTTTGAGCCATGTACTCGGTTGGCCATTTTGCCTGGAAGGAGAGATGGTCGGATGTGTGCATCTATACTAATTCTTGGTTGGTGGCTAATTCATTGATTGTATATTGAGAGTTTTGGAAGAAAAAGAATTGATAACCGAGGAGACTAAGGTGAAGAGGTACGTGGTTTGACCTCTCAAACTTGACATAGAGTTGTGAATATATCTGCACCCCATGAAAATGCTTGCCAGAGAGGAAGTTCAGTAGAAAAAGAAATTGATAATTGTCAAGGCCAAAAGATTGAATTGTGTCCCCTCAAAATATCTGTCAATTTAGCTGGGCCATGAGTCCCAGTATTATGTGATTGTCCAGCATTTTATGTGATTTCCCTGTGTGTTGTAAATCCTATCACTATGACGAAATGCGATGGATTAGTGGCAGTTATACTGATGACATATGCAAGATAACATAGTGTCTTAAGCCAATCTCTTTGAGACATAAACGAGAAAAGTGAGCAGAGAGACAGGGGGACCTCATACCACCAAGAAAGCAGCACGGGAATAGGACAAGTCCTTTGGACCTGAGGTTCCTGCACTGAGATGCTCCCAGACCAAGGGAAGACTGATGACAAAGACCTTCCTCCAGAGCCATCAGAGAGCTAAAGCCTTCCCCTGGAGCTGGCACCCTGAATTCGGACTTCCAGCCTACTGGACTCTGAGAGAATAAACTTCTCTCTCTTAAAGTCAAATAATTATGGTATTTCTGTTATAGCAGCGCTAGATGACTAAGACAATAATCAAGGGGACCAGATTACTCATTTTGTGGGTAATTAGTTAGACTATTTCTCTTGCTACTCCTGTCTTCGCCCAAAGGGATTATAAAAAAAATAGGCATAGTGGCAGGGATGTGGCCAGTGCTTGAAATGGGCTCGTTAGAATCTCTCTCTGATTCTCTTACTCTGTCCCTATCCAGACTTCCACTTCCCCAGATTCTCCCCCCTTTTTTAAGCTCTAATTCTTCAATAAGTATTTTCTAAATGAATTGATGAAAGCATGATTGAGTATAGTTGATATTAATGAGTTAGCCTTCATTTATCAGCAATAAACAAACTGAAAATGCATCTGTGGATTTTTTCCCCCATATGAAACTTTTTAATGATTTATTAAACTATGTTTCCAAACCCAAAACTTCTTGTTCATCAGGAAATATGAGAGTTGTTAGAGGATTTATTTGAAATAATATTCTGGTATAACCCGAAAATTGCTAGTATTTTTTCTTTGTATTTCTAGAGCTTTGTCTATTGATCTTCAATTTAGAAAATGTCTATGGTGGTTTCTAGCACTCTTTAGTATGTTTCTTCTTCTTCTTTTTGCTGTGTTTGACTAAAAATTAATTTGAGCATGTTTAAAGGTCACTCCTCACCACCCATGGTCACAAATGCACACCCAAATTAGAGTAGAAAAGTGATTTCCGTTATTGCAGACACAATTTTAGAACATTGAGATTCTAAATGGGCTGGTTAGTGTCTCTTTTTCTGCTTCTCTTACCCTGTCCCTATCAGATTTCCACTTCTGCAGATCTTTCCACCTTTTTGTAAGCTCTCATTGTTCAATAAATATTTTAGTAGATAAATACTATAAATATTATCTACTCTATTACATTATGTTACTCTACTAAATTCTATTATTTACTCTAATAAATATCAGAGAACAAAGGTGATTTGAGTTGCTGCAGACAGCCAGTTTAGATCCCAAAGGGGAGTCTCAATGATCTAAATTGGCTGTCTGATGTAAAACAAATCACTTTTCTACTCTAATTTGGGTGTGCATTCATCAGGATGGTCAGGAATGAATTGTAAACATGCCCAAATTAAATCAAGTGCTGTAAAAAAAAAAAAAAAAACAGTATTTTATAATGACAAAATCATTTCATATACTACATTCACTAGTATCTAGACCAGAGCGTTACAGGGCAGGCATTCCTTAGAAGTTTCTAATTAAGGGAGAGGAGTGGTGGCTGAATGTGTTTGGGAATGCTGAGGTAAAGTTGCTCTCTAGAGCTCTGGATTTGGACATGGTAATGAAGAGGAGTTTTTTTTTTTTTTTTTTTCAAATTGGGAAAATATAATGGGTAAAAATTTGTACAGAGGATGCAAGTATGTAAAATGACTTTGGATAGGTGGTAGTTTTTGAGGGGAATCTCATTTCCCAGAATTTCAGTGCAGGCTATAAAACTTGTGTATTTCTACCCTAGATAATTAATACCTATTAGAAGGAGCTAAGCAGAGAAAGGAATTCTTGAGATGGTTTGTGGAATTATTAGAATAAGAGATGAGGTTTAAGGAGACGAGCAAGGACATTTTACAAAGATACTAGTGTTGAGATGTCAGAATTTAGATGGGAGTGGTGATACAAGGGAAAGAAACAAGGAATAAATGCAGAGACAATTTTGATAGATTTAGAAGTCTGAGATAATTATATACAGGGCATTTATATGTCAGAAATTATTTAGAGAATCCCAAACTATTGCTCTTTTGGAGATACAAGTAGAAGTGTTTTGTCAGTACATCCCCTTAGCTTAGTACATGAAAGGTATAATTTTTTTATAGCTGTTGGTAAAGTTAATGCTTATCCGTTAAAGATATTGTGAAAATTAGAACTAAAATGTGCACAACTCTCATCATCTTTGATGCCAAATAGATGTATATTGGGGTTCTATAGCTCTGTATTTTATCTCTTAGTAAGTTTTACTCCCCCTGAGTGATATGACACAGGGAAAGCAAAAAGAAATTCAAGTTACTGTAGAAAACTGTTGTCGATGTCCAGGCTAGGTGGCTAACTTTCATGAAGCTTCTACATTTGTAAGTTTGTTCCAAGGCATTCCTAGATGCAAGCACCATCACCTAACATGGAGACAAGAACTGGTTATTCGAATACCTAAATAGACCTGACATTACCTGTCATCATCTTAAAGTCTTGCTACTCAAATTGTGGCCATCAGACTGGTTGCAACAGCATCACGTGGGAGCTTAACAGAAATGCAAAGTCTCAAGTTCTACCTCAGGCAAACTGAATAAGAATCTGCATTTTAAGAAGGTTTTCAGGTGATTCTCAAAGAAAATATTTGAAGCACTGACCTAAAGTTTTTGTGAAATGTCTGTGGCACTGGGCTGGGACCATGAGGTGCTGGGTGCAGCAAATATTGAAATTCACAGGAATGGACCTTTACTCCAGGGGTTCAAATTTGTGGTGCACGGATATGGCATATTAGAATAGTATTTAAATTATACAGATGTATTAACATCTATCAGATTTGAGGAGAGAGATTGGGAAAGTTTGGAAGAAAAAGAATCTTTTTCCTTTGATTTATTCTGTTTCTTAAGGAAAAATATCCAGTCCCAGAACACTATCTTGGGAATGTGGGAGCTAACATTCTATTCCAATACTACGGCTTATTAACTTCAGTTTTGACTGTATGCATAATTAACACTAAAAAAAAAACTGTGTAGAGTTTGACGAGCTCTTTCACCTTGTTCTCAACCTTAATGTCCTTCATTCATAATAGAGGAAATGCCCTCATTCACCGGGGCTGTTAGGAGATCTATTCTGTACCACAGTCTAGACCTTTGAGCCCAGAGTTTGATATGTTAGACCGCAAATCCCAAGACTCTGGTGAGGATTTCAGAAATGATTATTCAAGCACTCAATGGATTATTTTTTCTTTTGGTGATGAAGACATTTCATTTGTCAAATGCACTGATATCTAGAAGATAGTCAAATAAGATCAACAACACTATTTGCTGTAAGTTACTTACTTAAAAAGGCCAAGAATATAAATTTAGGTCTTTATTGGCTTTTAGGCTTCTTCAATTATTCCTTTGCTTTCATTTTTCTGCTTTATGAATATTCTGAATTAAAAAGGAGATGTTTACGAAGGCCTTTCCTTGTTTTTTATCCTTTATAGAAAAGTTTTGATTTCCACTTTAGTAGAACAAAATAAGTGTGATGAAATATTTCCATCTTTATTCTTCTCTCTTGCTGACTATGGAGAAACCTAAAGCTTTGAGCTGTTTTACAGGGTCCCTGTAGCAGGATAGTTTGCATATAAAAAATAAGGAATAAATTAATTAACTCACCGATTTTTCTTTGGCAGTGCACTCTAGACCAGGAAAGAATCCTGAGATAATTTTTGTCCTGAAAAAGAAATGAATGGGCAGAAATAGAACTCAAATTTTTGGTGCTGTCTTTTTTGTGTTTCAGCTATAACGATGACAAGATCTCATGTGGACTTTGGAAATCTATTTTCCTGTCCGCTTATGACAATGAGTCATTATGAATGGTCTGTTTGAAATAAGACTGTAAAGCTTACGCCAGTCTGGGGTTCTATGAGTAATTAAAAAAAAAACAAAAAGCTTTAGTGGTTAATGAAACTGTACATTAGATTTGAATTAGAACACACAGTGAAAGAAGAAACAATTATATGTAAATATTATTGAAAACTTAAAATCTCCTAATGCTCTGAAAGAAATGCAATCTTTTTTAATGAGTCCTTGAAGGCTTGTTTGACTTGCTTGTTTCATAGAGTGTAAATGAAAAGGTTCATCAAAGGGATAAATGAGGTGTTGAGCAGTGATACCACCTTATTAAGGGCCACTCCTTCCTTTGCTGGTTTGATATAGATGAAGATGCAACTTCCATAGGTGAGGGAAACTACAATCACATGGGAAGAACAAGTAGAGAAAGCCTTTTTTCTTTGCTGAGTAGAAGGCAGTCTTAAGATGGTCTTGATTATGTATGTATAGGATACAATTACACACACTAGTGTGAATATGAGGGTTAGCACAGCCATGGTTAAAACAATATGTTCTACAAATTGTGTGTCTGAGCATACAATCTTCAGAAGAGGGGATGCATCACAGCCAAAATGGTCAATGAGATTGGAGTTACAGAAATCTAGCTGAACTCCCAGGCTAAGCGGTGGGAGTATGACAAGTAACCCAGTCAGCCAACAGCCAAGGACAAATATGGTGCACACCCTGTCATTCATGATGGTGGTGTAGTGCAGAGGCTTGCAGATGGCCACGTAGCGGTCATAGGACATGGTAGTTAGAAGAAAGAATTCTGCTGCCCCGACGAGGATGACAAAAAATAATTGGACTACACAAGCATTGTAGGTGACACTTTTGTCTCCAGTTGTCATGCTGTACAGGAATCTAGGAACACAGACAGTTGTAAATATTATTTCTAAGATGGAGAAATTGCAAAGGAAAAAGTACATGGGTGTTTTGAGGTGAACGTCCACCAGTGTGAGGAGGATAATGATTAGATTTCCAGCAACGGTGAAAATGTAGGTAAGAAACAGAAATACTGTTAGAAAAACTTGTAGTTGTGGGTCATCTGTTAGTCCTAGCAGGATGAATTTTGTTATTGCAGAACGATTTCTCATCAGTGATTTTAGTTATGTAATGAGCTTGTGTCTTAAATCACAAGCTTTGAATCTGGGGAATAGACTATAAAAACACTATTTCAATATGCTAGACGTAGAAAATTCAATCAAGACAGTAAAAGCACGTTTTTTTTTTCCTTTTACTTGATCATCAGCAATGTTGATGTAGAAGTGGCTGCACCCTGCTTCATTTCCCTGGACTCTGCTTTACCCAGGGCTTCAGAATGAGGTTCATGAAAAATATCCATCTGATTTCCCGTAGGATTTCACAGTCCACTGAGAGGAAGGCAGGCATCATGGTATCCCCAGTGGGGGCTGCATAAATATTGGCTAAATGGAAAAAAAATGATCTGTGTAAAAATTTCATTTCCCCATTTGTCAGGGCAGTGCATCAAGTTGTTCTCATACACTATGGTAATGTGTTCCCACCAGTGGCTTATCTGTACTATTTTTCATGCTTTGCGACCCTTGTTCTCTTCAAATAATGCCTGCTTAATCTTACTCACATCATACTAGACTTCACCGTTTGTCTGAACTGTGGCAGTGTCCCAGGGTTGTCACGAAATCCCGAGTCACATACTCCTAAAGAATTTCTTCTTCATGCTTCCTTCATGATAGCATGCTGAAATATTCCACTCTGTTTCTCTCCTATGCCTCTGCTTTGCCTCCTCTTCTGAATTTGCATTGTGTATAGGCTTCCTGATAAGAGATTTGTTGGAACTTAAAGGATTTAAGCAATAAGGTGATCTCCATGTGATGCCTAATATCCCACCCATCCCATACCATGCCTTCCGAACAAATAGGATGTTCTATGGTCTTTCCCAGAAAACACAGTCCTGTCTTAGACTTCCATAATCCTCACTGGGGACTTGCATTTTATGCATAGCTCTTTATGTACACAGTGCCTTCTGAGTCTGCCATCTGCATCCAAGATGGAAAGAGGTGGTAGAATCCACTTGGGAAAAAAGCTGACCTCTTTGCCATGATTCCTTTCTTCAAAGGCTCACCTTGCCCTTGGGAATATTACTAATCATGGTTGCCCCTATTACACTGCACATTTCTGCCCTTCAGCACTCTGGCCCAAGGATGGACTCTGACTCTGTGTTTAGTCCCCCAAAGAACAATTATCACCAGGCATTAATATTTAACAAGGATTATGTATGACATAAGGCTCCTGAGTGATGCATACGAAGCCAACTGAATGGAGCCATTCTACTCTGTAACACATGGGGTTGCCATTGAATTGACTTGATGGCTATGAACTTTTTCTTTCTTTTTTTGTGTATGACATGGAGAATATAATTTTACAATTAGGTATGGATATTCTTAAACCCAACCAAACCACTTGCCCTGGAGTTGATTCTGACTTGTGGTGACCCCATGTGTATTAGAATGACACTGTGCTTCACAGGGCTATCAGTGGCTGGTTTTCTGAAAGTAGATAGCCAGGACTTTCTTTTAAGGTGCTTCTAGATGGACTGAAACACAAGGTTTTCAATGAGCAGTTGAGTGCATTAACCATTTGCCCCAGTCAGGGGCTCCATAGATATTCTTAAAAGCCAACATATCCCCTTACGAGTTTTCCTAAAAGACTGCTTCCTTCTGAGGATTGTGAAAAAGAAGCCATCTTTTCTCTACCTCCCAGGAAGCTCTTGAGTAATTTTTCATTCCTTGTATTTACCTATTCACTCATCCATTCCAGTAATGGAGGCAATATCACACCTCTAAGAAGTGTCAGGGCTGAGTTTTATCCCAGGTCAAACTAGATCCACAGCTATGACATTTCCAGGAAAGCTCTAATTTTAGAATTTTAGCCAATTTCTCACTTTAAGCTATTTCTAACAATCGTTAATTAATTAAAATGTTGTCTTTTCAAATGTTTCCTATCCACTCAGAATATCACCAGGGTATCTGGGTTTCTTCAATAAATCCTCCCTTGAGACACTATTTTGTAATAGGTATGGTTTTTATATGACATTTGAAGATATTACCACCCAAAATACCATAAGTGTTGTTTTTTCTGAGTTTAGGGAAGGCATAATTTTGTTTATTATTTCTATTGAGGGGAGCTGCCCCAGTGTGACAGAGTTAAAGACATCTTTGTAGAAAAAGGCTGGTGACCAAGACTAGTGGGATAAACAGTTTGCCTGAGTGTTGGCAACCTTTAAGTAATGCACGTTCATACAGAGATTGCTCTACTAAACTAGGAAGTGGTGCTTTCCCAGGAACCACACATTTTCCCGGTTAGTGCCCCTGATGTTCTTCTCTTCCTCTTTCCTTGCCTGTATAATGCAGTGCCTTCATGATGGCCTCCAGTGACCTCCAAATAATCACTGGGTGGCATCTCTTTCTCTTAAATTATTCTGTCTCCCTTACAAATCTTAAAAAAATAAAACATTTGAGGTGGGGCCAAGATGGTGGAGTAGTCAGATGCTTCTGGTGATCCCTCTTACAAAAAAGACCCCCCAAGACAAGCGAAACATTTATATATATGACAAGCTAGGAGCCCTGGACATCAAAGTCAAAGTTAGGAAATCAGGCTGAGTGGCAGGGGGAGGCAAAGATGGTTCAGAAGCAGCAAGGAGTTGGGGGACCTGACTCAGCAGGAATCAGCACCCCTCAGGCACGATCCCGTTGAGCAACCGCCCCGGGGCTGGATGTAGGATTGGGGATGCAGTTTCATCAGGGAGAGAGTGAGCCACACAGTCTGCTCACGCCTCCAGAACCAGAGAAGAACAGTGCTCTTGGCAAAAGCTAAGTACTTGTGTCTATTTTACTGCCCCCCCCCCAGCACCCCAGCCAGCTTCAGTGGCTGTTGATTTCCCTGGGCCGGAGATAAGTCCTACTGCGTACCCTGAGCCATTCTCCTGGCCTTGGGGAAGGAATAAATTAACTATTGGGGAAAAGATAATCTGCCACCTCCACTAAGCTGGGGGGCTCAGGGCAGAAGTGGCTCCTGTCCAGCCACAAATGGTCTGCAGGCTTTGAATGCCTTTAACCCTGCATGGATCTGTGTGGGCCCATTTCAGGAGATTAGGCCCTTGTGACTGCAATGGTATATATGCTTGAGATCTGACTTCACCTGTCTCAGCTGTGTGGTGGTGAGGTGGGTTTTTGATGTTTGATACCACTTTGCCTATTAAACAGGGTCCTCAGTTTCCCACATCAGGGGGCTTAGGACTGGTCTCTCCACAGATGTCACCTAGCCACCCGCAAGGGGGGTCCAAGGATAAGTGGTGCCTCCTAGTCTTTACAATCATAAGCACTGGGTGCCCATGGTTTGGCTGCAGGACCCACCCACCTGTGCACTCTGGGGAACAGGGACATGCTTTCCTCACAGACAATCAGGGGGACAGTTGTCAGCCCCTTGCCTTGTTCAGATTGTGACCCCCTGCTACAACTGGATACCTGTGCCTACAGCAATCACCCTTGCCCCTCTAAGACTGTAGGACAGAGTCTCTACCACACACTTGATGAACTACCTGGATTCCTGAGCTGAATCCATACAAGAAAAAAGAATGGACTCCTAGGCTCATATATCTGGTAACAGCTCTAGCCATCTGGTGATAGGATGTTAGAACTTCAAAGGTTGAAAGGATTAAACTAGCTTACTCAAGCAGCCTCTTTAGGCATATCAAAACAAAACAAAGCAAGAAGCTAGGATACAGTAAGCAAACATAAAATAAATTAATACAATAACTTATAGATGGCTTGGAGACAACAGTCAATATCAAATTCACATGAAGAAGCAGCACATGATCGCTTCAACAAGCTCTCAAAACAAAGAATCAAGGAATCTTCTGGATGAAGATATATTCCTGGAATTACAAGGTGTAGAACACAAAAGATTAATATACAGAACTCTTCAAGAGATCAAGAAGGAGATCATGCAAAACACAGATCAAGCCAAGGAACACACAGATAACATGGTTGAAGAACTTCAAAAAGGTTATTCAAGAACATAATGAAAAATTTAATAGGCTACAAGAGTCCATAGAAAGATAGCAATCAGAAATTCAGAAGATTAACAATAAAATTTCAGAATTAGACAACTCATAGAAAGACAGGGGAGCAGGACTGAGGAAATGGAAGTGAGATTTAGTAAGATTGATGATAAAACACTTGTCTGCAATACATTCCAAGAAAAATCAGATAAAAGAATTGAAAAAAATGAAGAAACCCTAAGAATCATGTGGGACCCTATCAAGAGAAATAACCTATGAGTGATTGGAGTGCCAGAACAGAGAGGGATAACACTAAAGACAGAGAGAATTGTTGAAGATTTGTTGGCAGAAAACTTCCCTGATATTGTGAAAGATAAGACGATATCTATCCAAGAGGCTCATCAAATCCTGCAGATATATGCATACCCATGTTCATTGTAGGACTGTTTACAGTAGCAAAAAGATGGAAGCAACCAAGGTGCCCATAAATGGAGGAAGGGGTATATAAATTAGGGTATATTCACACAATGGAATACCACACATTGATAAAGACAATGACAAATGTGTGAAACATTTCATAACATGGAGGAACCTGGAAGGCATTATGCTGAGTGAAACCAGTCAGTTGCAAAAGGACAAATATTGTATGAGACTACAATTATAAGAACTCAAGAAATACTTTACACACAAAAGAAAATGTTCTTTGATGGTTACAAGAGTGCGGAGGGAGGGAGGGAGAGAGGGGTATTCACTAATTAGATAGTGGACAAGAAGTATTTTAGGTGAAGGGAAAGACAATACAGAACTGGACTAAATCAAAAGCAAAGGAATTTCCTGAGTAAACTGAATGCTTCGAAGGCCAGAGTAGCAGGGGCGGAGGTCTGGGGACCATGGTTTCAGAGGACATCTAGGTCAACTGGCATAGTAAAATCTATTAAGTAGGCATTCTTCATCCAGCTTTGGTGACTGGTGTCTGAGGCATTATACACTAGCAAGTGGTCATCCAAGATGCGACAATTTGGCCTCAACTCATCTGGAGCAAAGGAGAATGAAGAACACCAAAGATACAAGGTAATTATGAGCCCAAGAGACAGAAAGGGCCACATAAATCAGAGACTCCATCAGCTGGAGATCAGAAGAACTAGATGGTGCTAAGCTACAACCAATCACTGCCCTGACAGAGAGCAAAACAGAGAATCCCTGATGGAGCAGGAGAGCAGTGGGATGTAGACCTCAAATTCTCATAAACAGAGCAGACTTAATGGTCTGACTGAGACTAGAAGGACTCTGGAGTTCATGGTCCCCAGACCGTCTGTTATCCCAAGAATGGAACCTTTCCCAAAATCAACTCTTCAGACAGGGATTGGACTGGAATATAAGTTAGAAAATGTTACTGGTGGGGAGTGAGCTTCTTGGCTCAAGTAGACACATGAGACTATGTGGGCAGCTCCTGTCTGGAGGGAATATGAGGAGGCAGAGGGGACAGAAGCTGGCTGAATGGACATGGTTAATAGAGGGTGGAGAGGAGTGTACTGTCTCATTACGGGGCGAACAACTAGGGGTATATAGCAAAGTGTATATACATTTTTGTATGAGAGACTAACTTGATTTGTAAACTTTCACTTAAAGCATGACTAAAAAAAAAAAAAAACTCAAGTCCTCCATTTTGAGGAAACAGCTAGAATAAAATTTGTGAATTTCACAGGATTGTTTGAATCAGTGCTTTAAGAGGGAAACTATTAGTGCAAAGAAATTATATTTAAAACTGGAGTTTTAGAGTATGTGACATAAGTGTTTTACTTCCCGCTATCAACAACAGACAGTTTTAAATTACGGAAAGCTACTATTCATCATTTTTTTTGGTTCAAGGAGAAGAACATTACTTTCATCCTCCATAATAAAATTAGTACATATTCATTTACTATATATATTTAGAAACAACAGAAAAACATAGTAAAAGAAAATCTATAATCACATAACAAGGAGTCCACCACAACTTAAAAACACAATTTGACTTGCTCTTCATTTCTCTATCATATATAGAAGAAAATTGTAAAACTTATAGTTCTAATATTGAACATTTAGGTTGCTTCCATTTGTTACATAATAATTTTGTCATAACGGGCCTAGTATATAAATCTTTTCATCTGTCTGATTAATTCTGCATTTGAGACCTAGTCAAAATGGAAATATTGAGTTAAAGCACTTTTGATTCTTATTGTCAAACTAATCAGTTAGGAAATGTGTACCAGTGTATACTTCCAACATTAGTATCTGATAATCTTGTTTCCCTAAAGCCTTGAGGATTTCAGTATTATTCTTTCGGGAATTACTTTAAGTATTTTTTTACTAAAAGGTAGTCCTAACTAATATTGTTTCTGTTGGGGTTTTCTCTTAAGTGAGCTAAAATACTTTAACGCTTATTGGCTAGTTTTAAATAGTATATTTCACTAAAAAAAGAATCATCATCATCCTATTTCCCTGGCTATATAATGTTTTAAATTCATAGCAAGCATGTATTTATTGAACATGTGAGTTATTTGTCTGAATACACTAGTAAAAAGACAATTCTCTTCAGAAGCTCCAGGTCCTAGCATCTAACCTAATTAATATGTCTTTAATTATTATGGATTCCTTTAGGGCTGAGGAAGCCCAGGAATGGGCTGGAAAAGAACTGGAAAGTTTCAATATAAGTTAGATAACCATTCATCAGGGTGCTTAAAACTATCAAATACCACTTTAAGGTGATATCTAATTCTCATGTTTTAGCATTTTATTGTGTACCTAGCTGGCCTTACCCTTAATCTTGATCCTTTCTAAGAACACTAGTCAAGAGTCACGTTCAGATTCAAATACCGTGTTATAAAAAACAGAGTGAAACTTCAGGAATTACTTTTCAAATCTTCCCTGAGCATGAAGGTACTTTTTGGGTTCAGACTTTTTAGCAGAAAGATCTAAGCTTGCTGCCTTTACCTAGGGACTATTTTACGTAACCTCTGCGATTCCAGCTTCCAAACGTTAGGCACAGATATGACAAGCATTTCATACTTACTTTCTGGTGGTTCCCCATCACTTTTTAGGCAATTTAACCCAAAGTCCCTCCTTGGGTCTGAGAAACACCAGGTACCAGTAGGTATCTTTGAGTAAACTTTGGCATACTTTTTAAGCCTCTCATGCTCTTTCTGGTAAAAGTGCCTGCAAATGAAAGATGATACACAAGGTTTCCATGGGCCACAACGGCGCAGAGAACAGCACCACTCTGCTCTTATTCTCACAAAGTCTAAAAAAGAGCCTGATTCCTATCTCATCAAACTAAGAAATACTATTTCCCTATATTCTGTGGCTGAAAGAATGGACAAACAAGGCCAATGAGTGTTGGCAACTCTCCGTGGCTTCAGAAATGAAGATAGTCTGATATCTCTGAGCAAAAAAATGTATTGCCATAAATTTTAATTAGTAGAAATGGTTTCTGTTTTATTGGTTTAATCTGCTCAACTATACAGGGAACATCTGAATGAAAAACAAAGATGTCCTTGGTGGCCCTATTCAAGCCATTAATAAACCTACAGGGAAATTAACTTTGTCAAAAAAAAAGAAGAAAATAAAAATGTAAGCAGCACCTGTGGGGGGTAGTGTCCACAGAGACAAGAAATGCAAAAATAATAGCCTCAATTGCACCACAGAAAAAGGCAGAAGATAAAGTCACAATCTGGTCCTCATCGTGTTCTCTTTACATTGTCTATTGCCTTCTTCATTTGAATTCAGGAGAAAACTAGTTGAGGATATGCTGGGAATCATCTGATGATTTCTGTGTTACAGGACATACTCATATGTCCCAATCAAGGCAGCTCTTCTCAGATATCTGATTGTTAGTCTTAATTTAATTAGTCTAAATGTCTTATTTCAATGATTGGGAGAACTAATGTTCATCTCTTTTGTCCTACTGATCATATAGTTCATTCTACTCAGGTAGAAGAAATAAGTATTCATGTGTTAATTCATCACTGTTATTTCAAGCTCAAAACATACAGGGATTTTACTACACTGAAAGACGTGTTTCTGCCCACCAAGAATGCAGCATATGGGTGGATAAAACACGAGACTCAAGTATATTCTAGATATAACCCATCGTCTTCAAATATAAACACATAGATATTTTTAGAAGAGGAATAATAAAAAATAGAGAAATGTACAGTTACAGTGGGAAATTTCATTCCCACTCTCAGGAAATGATATAACTTTAGACAGAAAATTAGAAAGGGCATAGAAGCCTGGAATAACATTATCATCCACTTGGTCCCAATTGACATTTATTGGTCACACCACCAAAAAACAGCAGGACACATATTCCTAGTAAATTTGCATGGGAAATTCACCAACATAGACCCTATTCTGGACCCTAACACTAACTCAACAAATTTGAAAAAATTGATATACATGAATGTTTATTGACCAAAAAAAGCATTAAACTAGAAATACAAAGAACTAATTGATTATTTATTGGTTACTTTCATTTTGGTAATTTCATTATTATAATTTTGTTCAACAATAAAGTGTTCATCAAGTCGAGATCACAACTTCAGTATCTACCGACGTTACTGGTTCTTTCTTCCTATCAGCTGACGTTTTGTGGCTAAGGGATATGCACTGGGGAAGAGGACGTATCTATCGATCTGTTATTTTTTTTTCATTCCTTGTCATTTCATCTCACTTCCTCTATACATGGTCATCTACTATTCCATCAAGCCTGTACCTGCTGGGATCCTTGCCCTGGTAAGTACCACATGGGGTAACT
Organism: Loxodonta africana; assembly: GCF_030014295.1. Taxonomy (NCBI): domain Eukaryota; kingdom Metazoa; phylum Chordata; class Mammalia; order Proboscidea; family Elephantidae; genus Loxodonta; species Loxodonta africana. The sequence goes on from NC_087345.1 coordinate 84,107,036, forward strand.
TTCAAGAGCTCTCTTACAGTAACCTGTCACATTTGGGGTGAATTTCCTCTTCTCAACATGTCTTCAGGTAAGTAGTAATATCTCAGCGTTTCCTTTTTGCAGTTAACCTCATTTCTCTGAGTGGTTCATTGGAGTACCTACCATTTCTTGACATTTTACTTGAGGCAAATCCCATTATCTTCTTCCCAGGGAAGGAGGAAAATGCTACTCTACTTCCAAGTAATCTGACAATTTCTACTCAGGAGAATTTCATCTTCAATAATCTTACCTATGTAATCTGAAAAGCATGGTGGGGGTGTTACCCAAAGCATGTCCTCCTCTGTGTGGCTTCTTGTCAATAAAGACATGCTGAGTTGAGGAGGGAGGAAAAGCCTTTATTAAAACCTCACATGCAAGGAACAAGGAGGTGTACACCTCATATAAAGGTCTCCGATCAAAGGGAGGCAGAACCTTTTAGATGGTCTTGTACAGGGAAGTGCAAATATTACGGGAACTATGTAGGTTATCATGACATGCAGGCACAGTAAGACAAATTGTTTTTTTTTTCCCTTTGGCATGTAGGCTACTAAACTGGGTTTGACTGGCTTGAGCCACACCCAGTGCTTTGAGGACAATCACAGGAGGGGGCAGGTTCCCCTTGGTCTAGGGGCTCCCTATTGAGCCACACCCCTTGCCATCACCTAAGGTTTTGTTTGCTAATGGACAGGAAGGGCAGGTAAGCAGCTCCTCCCTGCTTGGCTATCAGGGGTAAGGGCTGAAGGACCCATTTTCCCACAACATGGCAAGTCCTGGGAAGGTGTCTCTAAGAATTCCTTAGATAGTCTTTTCATTTTTTGTTGTTTTTGGAAGAGAGCCTAAAATCTGAGGTGGTTGGTGTGTGTAGATAGAGCAAATTGAAAGCAGAACCTTAACTCCACCTTAAGTCTTTCCATGAGTCTGGAATCCATCTTGAATCTTAAAGTTGCCCTTTTCTAACAGCATTTTTTCTGTCCTGTGTTTAACATTTGGTCATTCTTAAAAATACACCCTAAAGAATGTATTTCCTCTGTGGTCAAGCAATGCAGGATATCCCAGCCTGTTCCAGAAGGGCCTTAACACACAGTATTATCAAAAAATCTCCTTTACCATAGACTCCCAGGAAAAGACATGCTTGAGAAAGCAGTTTAGTAGCATGTGCCCAGAAAAGCTTGTCCCACAATTGTCTTGTGACTCCTTATATACCCTGCTGCCTGCACAGACCTCTGCAATCCAAGTCAAGAATCACTGGGGTCCACCTATATTTTACTCCTCTCTAACTCCCCTGATTGCCTGAAAATCAATCAGAATATTGCAGTCCCTGCCCTCCCATCCTCATTCTTTGTTTAGACCCTATAAAAATGTTTGTGCGATTATCATTGTTGCCGGATTAAGGCCCATGGCCTGGAGCAGTCGAGCCAATGAAACATACTCCAAGTCAGAAAGACAGAGAAAATTTATTTAGGAAGTGGCACCAAAGAAAAGTCGAATAGCAACACAGCCTGTCTCTATGGATTCCCGAAAGCCAGTTTCACATTAGAGCTTATATGTGACTGTTAGAAGAGTTGAAAGTGTCTTTTGCCATGTAGCCCACAGATGACCAAATGAGTTACACATTGCAAGATACCTACAAACGACTGCTTATCAGGCTAAAGAGGTACATGCTGAAAACCTCCTTATCAGGCTAAAGATTTACAGGCCAGACATCTGGGCTCTAATGTTTGTGTGGGGGCTCATAAGTCACAGACAGTGGAACAGATAAAAACAAAGTCATTAAGGAAGGTATGCAGAATCATGAACAAAAGTATGCAGAAAGGAGAAGGCAGGAAGAGGAAACAAAGACTTAAAGGTTCATCATGGCGTTAGTTATGTCAAGCTCTTAATCACCCGTCCTGAATAGGAGAAAACATGTTGTGGAGTACTGGGGTCACACTGTGCCTTGAACTCCGCAGTTTCGTATTCATGGGCCAAGTAATTCCTGGCTCAAGCTTATCTTGAACCCTTAATAAACCTCTCTGTTTTACTCAGAAACAGCCTTGGAGTTTTCTCTACTATGTATTTTGTTGTCCTGGAGTTGGCTTCAGCTCATGGTGACCTTATATATAACAGAACAAAACACTGTCCTCTAGTAGGCCACCTCCATGATCTTTGCTCATGAAGCTATTGTGTCAATTCATCTCATTGAGGGTTTCCTTCATTTTTGCTGATCCTCTAGTAAACATGGTGTCCTTTTCTAGTGATTGGTCTTTCCTGATGGTGTGTCAAAAGTAAGCAAGATGAAGTCTGGCCCTCCTTTCTTCTAAGGAACATTCAGGTTATATTTCTTGTAAGACTGGGTTGTTCACTCTTCTGGCAGTCCACGTTATATTCAATATTCTTTGCCAGCGCCACTTTTCTTAATCGGTTGACTGTTAACGGGAAGGTTGGCAGTTTGAATCCACCAGTTCCTCTGTGGGAGAAAGATGTAAGAGTCTACTTTGGTAAAGACTAAAAACCAAACTAAACCTGTTGCTTTAAGTCAATTCCGACTCCTAGCAATCCTATGGTAAAGATTATAGCCTAGGAAACCCTATGGGGCAGTTCCTCTCTGTCCTATAGAGTCCTTATTAGTAGGAATGACTCTATGGCAATGGGTTAACACCACCATTCAAATGCATCAACTGTACTCCTGTCTTCCTTTTCAGTGGTCCATCTTTCATATGCATATGAGGTGATTGAAAAGACCATGGCTTGACTCAGGCACACCTTAGTCATCCAAGTGATACCTTTGCTTTTTAACACTTTAAAGAGGTTTTCTGCAGCAGAGGAGCCCTGACCCTGCAGTAGTTAGACATTCAACTTCTAATCAAAAGGCTGGAGCAGTTCAAATCCACCAGCCACTCCTTGGAAACCTTAGGGGCAATTCTAAGCTGTCCTATAGGGTCTCTCACCAAATTGATTTGCATGGAGCATATCATGATAAAATGACTTCATTTTGAGTAACCTGAAGGTTTTGTTTAATGAAAAAAAATTTTATAATAAATTTTTTTGTGTGCTTTAAGTGAAAGTTTACAAATCAAGTCAGTCTCCCACATAAAAATTTATATACACCTTGCTACATACTCTCCCCCTAATGAGACAACCTGCTCCCTCCCTCCCTCCACTCTCTCTTTTCGTGTCCATTTTGCCAGCTTCTAACCCCCTCTACCTTCTCATCCCCCCTCCAGGCAAGAGATGCCAACATAGTCTCAAGTGTCCACCTGATCCAAGAAGCTCACTCTTCACCAGCATCCCTCCCCAACCCATTGTCCAGTCCATCCATGTCTGAAAGTTGTCTTCTGGAATGGTTCCTGACCTGGGCCAACAGAAAGTCTGGGGACCATGGCCACCGGGGTCCTTCTAGTCTCAGTCAGACCATTAAGTCTGGTCTTTTTATGAGAATTTGGGGTCTGCATCCTACTGTTCTTCTGCTCCCTCAGGGGTTCTCTGTTGTGTTCCCTGTCAGGGCGGTCATTGATTGTGGCCTGAAAAATTTCTTTAAGTGTGGTAAATCTAATGTCATCTTATACCAGTAAATAAAAATATTGCTGTTAATTCTTTAATAGCAAAATGAATGTAATGATAGCCCACAATTTGTTCTTGTTTGCTCTTTTACAGTTTTGTTTTTTTTAAATAATCCTTCATTCTTTTTAGGTTTCTTGACCCTTCAACTTTCATTAAACTATGTCATAGAAGTTGGTTTCACTGAACATAATTAGTTTCTCTGGATCATTAATCTCAGGGAAAATTTTTCTTTTGGGTTGCTTTGTTTTTTTTTTTCCTGAGTCAATGGAACCCCTTGAGTATGTATTTAATAAAATGATAACAATCTTTTTCATTTTAAAAGTGTAAAATTAGCAATGCCATATCTCTTAGCTTGGAGTGTACATATACATCTTCATATAAGATATTCCTAAAATATTTCTATTCCAATTCTCAGTTATGAAGAGTGTAAGCAAGTATTTCATTGGTGTTTATAATTGATATGATACCAACTGGGCATAAAGGGAGAAAATACTAGAGAATTTACCTTATCTAGGATGTAAACCAAATATATTGTAGCTTATGTCACCCTTGTCCTGAGCATTGGTGTAAGTTCATATGTGTATGTGGGGGAAGAAAGAATGTTGGAGAATTTATAGAACAGAGTACCTATTCTACCTTTTTTACATTGAGTCAGAAATAAGTGTGGTGTGTGTTAAAATTGCAGATTGAGGCAATTATTGTGGACATCAAAGGCAAATATTTATCAGTGGCTTGTTTTGGTTAATTTTGATTAATAATTCTTTGTAATTTTATAGTTTAAAAATGTAAATGATAAGGGCACAGAATTCATTAAATGCACCTGAAATCCTTGCCTTAATCCCCCCTCCCCCCCATTATTTATATAAACTCTGTGGCAACTGATAAGGTGTGAAGAACAAATAATAAGGAGCTGGCTTCTCAAAGGAGAACATTTCACTCCAAGGCTATCATTTAGCCGCATTATGTCTGGATGATTTTTGTCTGATTACAGCTTTCTATGGGGATGTTTTTCCATTTTTCTAATGAAGAAAGCTCTGGTAAAGTCTTAAAATTGAAGAACTTTTGACTTTAATCTGTCCTCAATATGGAGCCATTGAAGACATCTAGAAAAAAAACCTCATATTCAGTTTTGGGTGATTATATAAGGAATATGACTGGTGGATTTAAGAAATAAGAGTCTAGAGGGAGGCAGACAGACCAATTTGGAGAAAGGTTGAAAAACTACAATATTAATTCTCCATCCAAAGAGATATTTTTTCCTATAACCCAGTCAACCTGCAACAGGCAAACAGCCAAGACTTATCTTTTGGATACCTTCTAGGCAATCAACTTTCTCAGAGAAATGATACGATTGCCTATTTTTGTCAAGAGTAGTATATGACCAGTCATTCACACTCAAACTCCTTGAGTCCCTTATTTTCTGCTTTCGCTTATCTCTCTTACAAATCAGTTATTAAGTGTTATTGGTGATGTATAGAGCCCTGGTGACTCTGTGATTCAGAGTTAGGCTGTTAACCAAAAGTTGAGCAGTTTGAATCCACCAGCCGTTCCTTTGAAACCCTATGGGGCAGTTCTACTCTGTCCTATGGGGTTGCTATGAGTCAGAACTGGTTCAAAGGCGACAGATTTGGTCATTTATAACTTTCGTACCTTTTTCAGATGAACATTTTGCTTTGATGTAAGGATCCTTGTGTTTGATTGACCCACTGCTTTCTCACAAATGCTCTGTGTTTGCTTTTACACCTTTATAAATCTCTTCCAGGTGTAAGTGAAATTCTGCCTCTACACAGGAACTGCCAGGTTACAAGCAATGTGGCATTCTAGTTACATGCATGAGTTCTGGATCCGGATTACCTGGGTTCAAGTCTTAGTGTTCCAAAGTATTAGGTGTGTGACTTTGATTCTGTGACTCAGTTACCTTATTTGAATATGGGAAAATCATCATAAAAAATAGCATATTATAATTATTAATAATAGTATATTGATGTTGATAGTAATAATAGCAATATACAATTCATACGATTTTTAATTCATTTTATTGTTGTCCTACATGTTACTTGGAACAGTGTCTGGCACATAGTAAATAATATAAATCATTATTTTCCTTGGTCACAGGGCATTTTCTTCTGTATTGTAAGCGCTCATGATCTGTGCCACATATGTGGCACTTCAATCTATGTTGCCTTGTGAAATTCCATGTATTATTACCATTTCAAGGTGTATGCTTTCCATATTGAATTGTTGTCCCGAGGAAGATTTGCTTCCTTGTATTTTCTATACTGCCTAGCAAAATACTGGACATAACATTCAATAGAAATGTATAAAATTATAAACAAAACATAATCTGAATTCCAGAGAATTTCTGAAGCTCTTCTAGTTTCAGGAAAATAATGCTGATTACTCACAAGAGGCATGTTACCTTTTCTGCAGGGATTTAAATATCCAAAGCCCATTGTCTTCTAGTCCATAAATATCCAAAGTAACAGAGATTAGGTTTGTCTTCAGAGCAACCACATAGGGATTAATTTTGCTGACAAACAATGTGTTCCCTGGTGTCCTGAATCTCAAGGGATTAATGTTGCCTTTGCTGTCATCCTTAGGAACAAAAGTTAAAAAGATGTTTGAGAAAAGCAGTCCCTGAGAAACTGGGTGAGGAAGTTGCAAGGGGAACTTCAAACAAAGGTCATCAGCATGCTAAGGAGATAAGGAAAAATAGGGTTGAATTGCATGTTTTTAACTGAGTAGACTGTAAAAGTGAACTCCAAGCTTTCTCCCAAATCCTCATTAAAGTAACCTTGGATTTATAGTAGCATGATGAAATAGTCGTCGTTTAATTTGAAGATTGTATTTAATTTCCTAAGAAATGCCATAATCAAAGAAGGGCTATAAAGCCCAAGGGAAGGGGTGAACTTGAGAGGTCCTGCTTGCGTTCTCAGCATCTTCTTTTTCTCTTTTGAGAATAAAACAAAAGCTCCATGACACCAGGAATCTTGCCCTATCCGTTCAATGCTGTACTCCAGTGAATTTTGCCCTAGCTGTTCAGTGCTGTATTCTGGCACAAAGTAATCACTTAGCAAAGAATTCTTGAGTGGATAAATAAAAGAAAGATGACAGATCTTGGATGGAAATGAGAGAAATATTTTCCGTGTTTCCCTTAACTGTATGTTCTCTCACTTCCTCTCTCACCATGTTCCTTAGAAGTCTTCATGCCCATACTGTCATTTCCCTAATCATCCAGGTAGCAATCACAAGTGTGCAGTAAGCTCTATGACACCAAATTTGATTTCATGTAATTTTAAAGGGAGAAGGTGATTTCACAAGAATTGCTGGAGAATATGTTCTGGGATACAACGAGGAAATAATTTATAAATATTAAAAGCATGCACAATTTTATATTATTGATCTTTTTAAGCCTTTTTATAAAGAGTACAGGTCATACAATCAAAGCTGATATACAACGAGAAGTAGTGGAGAGATGATGAATAAGTATCCCTTCTTCAAGAAGGAATTCTTTAAAGTTTCTTCATCTAAGGTATTTTCCCCTTCTTTAGAAACTTCTTCAATCTATATGTACAATTAAGTGTCATAGTTGTTACAATTTTCTTGATCAGTCTGGGCAAAGCTGTGATCAATTTCAGTACAACTTCAGGTGATTTTTAGGCACCACGGGTGCATCCTAGAGTGACCTCAGTTATCTCCTGTGCTACTTCCAACTCCAGGCTGAGGCTTCAAAGACCTGCAAAATGCTACCTTCTGGTGTTCCCTCTTAGTGAGGTGAATGGATGAAGAAGAGGAGAACGCCTCTTTATTTGGAACAGAAGCTGAATGAGTATCTCTCACGGACCTCCTGCATTTGCATATTGGCGCTATCCAATGGCACTCAGGTCCAGCAAGGTCAGTGGGGCTGGTTTATCGTCGTTTGATTCTCCACAATATACTTAACTTTGTTCATTATCATCCAAAGTTGTTAGAACTGGATACAGCTGGGCATTGCAAAAAATGAGATTTATGTACATAGGTTGTACTTGCTAAAGAGAGGCAGCTCAGGCAAAGTGATCAATCCTACTACAAAATAAATATGCATATATTATAGATGCGTGATAGGTTAGTTACCAAAAAAAAAAAAAAAATCACATTTAGTGGAATTTTGTTGGTTGTTAAATGGTTTTAACTGAGAAAAGGAGAAAGGCTTTGGATTATAGGGCTGCCTCTCCCCCCACCCCAAGAGTTTTGAAGTATTCAGAGCATACGCACTTTCTGTGAACACAAGTTTGAATGAATTTTTGGAAACACAATGAAACTTTAAAGTATAACTGCACAAGAAGGTACTGTTCATTAAACATAAATAACATTCATACATGCATGTGAAAGTATAAACATGTATTTCAGAAAGATAGAACATGGGTAGATGCTTTCAGCATCTTATAAAAAAAATTCACAATTATTGTTCTATTCTGTTCTATAGAGTTGCTAAGGCCAATGCACTTGGTTTTTGGTTTAGGTCCAGTTCAACCTTATTACTGCCCCTCCTAAACTTTTCATTGCCTTCATCATTAGGTTCATTCTATTTTTTCACACCATGCCTGGATTTGATCTCCAAAAGTCAGCCTATTCTAAGCAACCAAATGCCCATCAACATGCTCTTCCCAAATTATGAACTATATGTATTGTTTTTGTTGTTCTTCTTAACTCTTAACATTTTCATTAACACAAGGTATAATGGAAGCCTTGATCGTTGGAGAAGTTTTAATATCTGGAATACAGCTTTGAAGTAAACACTATCAAAGCCAAAGTCAGTAGAAGATACCTAACACTTGAAAGCCTGGTTCTTTTCCTTCTCTAGTTATATCATATGGAAGAATGAACTAGACCCACATAATCTCAATGAAAGCCAGTAGAAACATTTTTGTTAATAAAGCAATTTAAAAGACAGAAGAAAGCTATCTCCAACATCTTTGTGATTGACCCATTAATTCTTTTTATTTAGTTCTGAAAGTGGAACACTGAACGATCTAGGAATATCCTAAAAATTTTAAAATGAGGAGAGCTCTAGAGTACACAATTTTCTTTTATATCACATGTTAAACTGCAGTTGTTGTTGTTGTTATTGTTGTTGTTAGGTGCTGTCTAGTCGGTTCCGACTCAGAGTGACCCTATGCACAACAGGACGAAACACTGCCCGGTCCTGAGCCATCCTTACAATTGTTGCTATGCTTGAGCTGGTTGTTGCAGCCACTGTGTGAATCCACCTCGTTGAGGGTCTTCCTCTTTTCTGCTGACCCTGTACTCTGCCAAGCGTGATGTCCTCTCCAGGGACTAATCCTTCCTGACAACACGTCCAAAATATGTAAGATGCAGTCTTGCCATCCTCGCCTCTAAGGAGCATTCTGGCTGTACTTCTTCCAAGACAGATTTGTTCGTTCTTTTGGCAGTCCATGGTATATTCAATATTCTTTGCCAACACCGCAATTGAAAGGCATCAATTCTTCTTCGTTCTTCCTTATTCATTGTCCAGCTTTCGCATGCATATGATACAATTGAAAATACCATGGCTTGGGTCAGGTGCACCTCATTCTTCAAGGTGACGTCTTGCTCTTCAACACTTTCAAGAGGTCCTTTGCAGCAGATTTACCCAACGCAATGTGTGTTTTGATTTCTTGACTAGTGCTTCCATGGCTGTTGATTGTGGATCAAAGTAAAATGAAATCCTTGACAGCTTCAACCTTTTCTCCTTTTGTCATGATGTTGCTCATTGGTCCAGTTGTGAGGATTTTTGTTTTCTTTATGTTGAGGTGCAATCCATACCGAAGGCTGTGGTCTTTGATCTTCAGTAGTAAGTGCTTTAAGTCCTCTTCACTTTGAGCAAGCAAAATTACGTCATCTGCATAAAGCAGGTTGTTAATGAGTCTTCCTCATATAGTCCAGCTTCTCGGAGTATTTGCTCAGCATACAGATTGAATAGGTATGGTGAAAGAATAAAACCTTGACCCACACCTTTCCTGACTTTAAACCATTCAGTATCCCCTTGTTCTGTCCGAACAGCTGCCTCTTGATCTATGTAAAGGTTCCTCATGAACACAATTAAGTGTTCTGGAATTCCCATTCTTCACAATGTTATCCATAATTTGTTATGATCCACACAGTCGAATGCCTTTGCTTAGTCAATAAAACAGAGGTGATCATCCTTCCGGTATTCTCTGCTTTCAGCCAGGATCCATCTGACATCAGCAATGATAACCCTGGTTGCACGTCTTCTTCGGAAACAGGCCTGAATTTCTGGCAGTTCTGTGTCAATAAGGAGCTGTAGCCATTTCTGAATGATCTTCTGCAAAATTTTGCTTGGGTGTGAGATTAATGATATTGTTCTATAATTTCCACATTCGGTTGGATCACCTTTCTTGAGAATAGGCATAAATATGGATCTCTTCCAGTCAGTTGTCCAGGAAGCTGTCTTCCATATTTCTTGGCATAGACAAGTGAGCACCTCCAGCTCTGCATCTATTTCTTGAAACATCTCAATTGATATAGTCCATCAATTCCTGGAGTCTTGTTTTTTGCCAATGCCTTCAGAGCTGCTTGGACTTCTTCCTTCGGTACCATCGGCTCCTGATCATATGTCATTCCTTGAAATGGTTGAATGACTAATTCTTTTTGGTATAATGACTCTGTGTATTCCTTCCATCTTCTTTTGATGCTTCCTGCGTCATTCGATATTTTCCCCACAGAATCCTTCACTATTGCAACTCAAGGCTTGAATTTTTTCTTCAGTTCTTTCAGTTTGAGAAACGCTGAGCGCATTCTTCCCTTTTGGTTTTCCATCTCCAGCTCTTTGCACGTGTCATTATAATACTTTACTTTGTCTTCTCGAGAGGCCCTTTGAAATCTTCTGTTCAGTTCTTTTACTTCATGAATTCTTCCTTTTGCTTTAGCTGCTTGACCTTCTAGAGCAAGATTCAGAGTCTCCTGTGACATCCATCTTGGTATTTTCTTTCTTTCTTGTCTTTTCAATGACCTCTTGCTTTCTTCATGGATGATGTCCTCGATGTCATTCCACAACTCGTCTGGTCTTCCGTCACTAGTGTTCAGTGTGTCAAATCTGTTCTTTGGATGGTCTCTAAATTCAGGTGGGATGCACTCAAGGTCACATTTTGGCTCTCGTGGACTTGTTCTGATTTTCTTCAGTTTCAGCTTGAACTTGCATATGAGCAATTCATGGTCTGTTCCACAGTTGGATCCTGGCCTTGCTCTGACTGATGATATTGAGCTTTTCCATCATCTCTTTCCACAGAGGTAGTTGATTTGATTTCTGTGTGTTCCATCTGGCAAGGTCCATGTGTATAGTCACCATTTATGTTAGTAAAAGAAGGTATTTGCAATGAAGAAGTCATTGGTCTTGCAAAATTCGATCATTCGATCTCTGGCATTATTTCTATTACCAAGGCCATATTTTCCATCTAATGATCCTTCTTCTTTGTTTCCAACTTTTGCATTCCAATCGCCAGTAATTATCAATGCATCTTGATTGCATGTTCGATCAATTTCAGACTGGAGCAGCTGATAAAAATCTTCTATTTCTTCATCTTTGGCTCTAGTGGTTGGTGAGTAAATTTGAACAATAGTCATATTAACTGCTCTTCCTTCTAGGCGTATTGGTATTATCCTATCACTGACAGCGTTTTACTTCAGGATAGATCTTGAAACGTTCTTTTTAATGATGAATGCAACACCATTCCTTTTCAAGTTGTCATTCCCAGTATAGTAGACTATATGATTGTCTGATTCAAAATGGCCAATACCAGTCCATTTCAGCTCACTAATGCCTCCTAGGATATCAATGTTTATGTGTTCCATCTCATTTTTGACGATTTCGAATTTTCCTAGATTCATACTTTGTACATTCCCGGTTCTGATTTTTAATGGTTGTTTGCAGCTGTTTCTTCTCATTTTGTTTCGCTCCACATCAGCAAATGAAGGTCTCCAAAGCTTTACTCCATGCACGTCATTAAGGTCGACTGTAGTTTGAGGAGGCAGCTCTTGCCCAGTCATCTTTTGAGTGCCGTCCAACCTGGGGGCCTCATCTTCCAGCACTACATCAGACAATGTTCCGCTGCTATTCATAAGTTTTTCACTGGCTAGTGCTTTTCAGAAGTGGACTGCCGGGTCCTTCTTCCTAGTCTGTGTTAATCTGGATGCTGAGCTGAAACCTGTCCTCCATGGGTGACCCTACTGGTATCTGAATACCGGTGGCATAGCTTCCAGCATCACAGTAACACGCAAGCCCCCACAGTACGACAAACTGACAGACATACTGGGATGAACTGCAGTACATAATATTAAGTAGCTCTTGAAAAATTAGAGGTAAGATATTGATATTTTCCAATAATTGAGAAATGGTCTCTGGGCTTTTAGAATCAACAGTGTGAGTTGGCCATATGGCTAAAGAAGCAGATTTATTTATTTGCATTTGTGCCCCAGTAGAATTGTGCTCCATAGGGTTTTCAATGGCTGATCTTTTTGGCATAGATTTCTGGGCATTTCTTCTGAGGAAAATCTGGGTAGACTGAAACTGCCAAACCTTTCGTTGGCAGCTGAGCGTATTAACTGTTGCGCACACACACACACACACACACACACACACACCCTGTCCAAAGCATGTTTTACAACAGACAATATTCACCTAGGTTTTCATTGTTTCTAATATATTGAGACCAGTTTCAGCTTTCTCTTCCCTTTCCAAATTAAAACGGCAACCGATCTTAGATTTCCTGAAAAGAAGAAAAGTGTAGTGCAGAGAAAAAGGAACTTTTCTCCCTGAGTTTGGTAGAGGAGCACAGATGATCTTCCTGTGCAGGGAGACAGATTTACCTATACATTCTGTAATAGCAACATTTTTATGTTTGTTTGCTACCAGTTCAGAGGGAACACCTGAGTGAACAACAAAATAGTCCTACGTGTCCCAGTTTAAAAAGTTACTAAGGGATCAGCAGTGGAGTCAACAGTACAAAAACACTTGTAGCAGTGGGAACAGTGTCCTCAAGGACGTTGAAGGTGGTCTGATGTCATGTGAATTCCGTTGTCTTCTTTGTTGAATCTTTATATTTCCTCTAGAATTAGATGCTGTGCTTGTCACTTAATACATTTTGTCTCTGTTTGACATAACTCTCTTATAATATAAAAAATAATCATTTTAGTTTTACAGAGGAGGAAACTGGGAAGCAGAGAAGTAGCTAGTTGGATGTCACGTGGTAGGGTTGCAGGATTTGAAGAAAAGATCATTCGAATATAAAAATCCTCCTTCTTCCCTCACACTAAACTTGTTTCTTTTCTCCAGTGTTTAAGAAAATTACCAACATTTAAATTCTGGACTTGGTCTGTGTTTTCATCCCTTCCCTTTTCAGTTATCTGTTTTTCAGGTATGCTGTGAACTACTGTTGGTAATATGAATAAATGGAAAGTTTTGGATCTCAAGAACTGGAAAAAAATTGCCTGATTCCAGGACATGTTTGACATTTTTCTAAAGCTTATCACTACCTTGTTAACTTCAATAAAATTATTTTTTTACTATCTCTGCTGTCATTCCTGGACATTCTCCTTCTTGCTGTTCATATGTGGTCAGGTGTAAGATTGGCCTGATTTATTTCTTGCTTTCATTGTCCTTGACAGATTTTGGTATCAAGGCGAAACACTTTTATAACATTAGCTGAAAAGTGTATAAGTTATTTTACTCTTTATTAGCTTGGAGAATCTATGTAAGACTGGTGTTTTCCCACCTTTAAATGTTTGGTAAAATCATTTGGTAAAACCCACTTCTCTGTGTTACATTTGAGAAAAGGCCATTATTATAATTTTTTGAATAAATTTTTAATTAATGTGTATCATCTGTAATGAAAAGTGCATGATCGTAAATATATAGCTTAGTGAGTTTTTGCACAGTGAATACATCCATGTATCCAGAAGAACTGGAAAATTGACAGAATATTTTCAAAAGATCTCCCTTAATACCCAGAAATTCTTGTCTAAAGGTGGCAGTAACCTTGTCTTTTCTGTAACTGATTTTAAAAGTTTTTGAAGTTTGTATACGTGGAAGGATACCATGTTTTTGCTTCTATTCTATATTTTATTGGTAAGATCCATGTTGTTACATATAGTTATAGTTTACTTATTCTCATTGTGTGAATATATATCTACATATTCTTTTTATTATTATTTATGGATTTAAAATTTTTCCTGTTGAGGGCTATGATAGGCAAAGCTGTTATGAATTTTTTTTTTTTACAAGTCACTTGGTGGACATATGAACTGCCTTCACTTTGGTATATGACTAGGTGTAAGGATGCTGGATCTTAGCTGTATGTTTAGCGTTAGTAGGTACTTTAAATAGTTGTCTAAAGTCATTGTACTAATCAACTCTCCCACTGGTAGTGTAGAGAATTCTAGTTGCTCCAAATCCTCAGCAAGACTTATTTTCTCTGTCTTTTACATTTAGATACTCTAGGGTGTGTGAATTGATGGGACAAATAGGAAACCACTAGGAAGATGGTAAAGTTGAATCCACTCATGTGGAGATTGTCATATTGGATGAAATAGAAGGTCTTATAAAATACTGTACCAGGCATCTTGTTAGATATGAATAGATAGCTGTGTTCAAAGTAGAGGATTGGAAAACAAATACATAATCATATTGAGAAATTTCAATACTCTTGTCTCATTGATAGAAAATGTAAACAGAAAATTAAAAAGGACATAAAAGATTAGAGTAACACAATGAATACATTGTCTGAATTGACATTTATAGATAGATCACACCACTGAACAAGAGCAGGCCATACATTTTTAAGTGCACATGAATAATTCACCAGTACAGGCCATATTTTGGACCATAATTGTATCTCAACAAATTAAAAAAAAAATTGAAATACAAGAATGTTCACTCACCAAAAGGCTTTGGAATAGAAATAGAATTGCTTGAGTATTTTTACAATTTCATCTTATCTCCATTTTTGGATTATTAGCTTTACCTTTATAAGAACAATCTTTCAGTGGTGGTATTATGGGTTAATATATACAGCTTTAATTAATTACTGTCTACTTTCAAATAATATTGTACAACTTCACATATTGTATAAGAACCATACAACACTATACTTCTAATTTCTTCCTCCCATTCTTTGTACTCTTGTTGTACATTTTAGTTTTGCTCATGTTATAAATAGCGAGTACCTTTAAAAATTTAAACAGTCAGTTATCTTTTAGGATGATTAAACCATAAAAAACCAAACCCATTGCCTTCGAGTTGATTCCGACTCATATCCACCTTCCAAGTCCCTAAGTGGTGCAAATGGGTAAGCATTGGACTATTAACTGAAAGGTTGGTGGTTCAAACCCACCCAGAGGCAACTTGGAAGTGAGGCCTGGCAATCTGCTTCTGAAAGATCACAGCATTAGAATGATTAAGTAGTTCTAAAATTGACTTTTATATTTCATTTAATTTTACCACTGCTGGGATTTTCATCTCCTTGTATCTGAGGTTCTGTCTGGTATTATCACATCTGCATGTCTAAAGAACTTCTTATAATAATGCTTGTATTACAGTCCTATTGTAATTCTTAATATTTCATCTTCATTTTTTTAAAAATAATTTTTATTGTGCTTTAAGTGAAAGTTTACAAATCAAGTCAGTCTGTCACATATAAGCTTATATACACCTTACTATACACTCCCACTTTTTTTTTTTTTTTTATACACTCCCACTTACTCTTTTTTTTTTTTTTCCCGAGTTTTTTTTGTTTGTGTCTCTAAGTCTAAGGCGTGTCTCTTGTAGGCAGCATATAGACAGATCATGTTTCTTTATCCAGTCGTTGACTCTCTGTCTCTTTATTGGTGCATTTAGTCCATTTACATTCAGCTTAATTATAGATAAGTATGTGTTTAGTGCTATCATTGTGATGCCTTTTTGTGTGTGTTGTTGACAATTATATTTTTCCACTTACTGTTTTGTGCTGAGATGTTTTTCTTTGTAAATTGTGTATTCCTCATTTTCATAGTAGTTGACTTTATGTTTGCTGAGTCGTTACGTTTTTCTTGGTTTTTATTTTGAGTTATGGAGTTGTTATACCTCTTTGTGGTTACCTTAATATTTACCCCTATTTTTCTGAGTAAAAACCTAACTTGTATTGTCCTATATCGCCTTGTTTCCCTCTCCATATGGCAGTTCTATACCTCCTGTATGTAGTCCCTCTTTTTGATTATTGTGATCTTTTACATATTGACTTCAATGATTCCCTGTTTTGAGCATTTTTTTCTTTTTAAAATTAATCTTAATTTGTTTTTGTGATTTCCCTATTTGAGTTGATATCAGGATGTTCTGTTCTGTGACCTTGTGTTGTGCTGGTATCTGATATTATTGATTTTCTGACCAAACAATTTCCTTTAGTATTTCTTATAGCTTTGGTTTGGTTTTTGCAAATTCTCTAAGCTTGTGTTTATTTGTAAGTGTTTTAATTTCACCTTCATATTTGAGAGAGACTTTTGCTGGATATATGATCCTTGGCTGGCAGTTTTTCTCCATCAGTGCTCTATATATGTCATCCCATTGCCTTCTTGACTGCATGGTTTCTGCTGAGTAGTCTGAACTTATTCTTATTGATTCTCCTTTGTAGGAGACCTTTCTTTTATCCCCGGCTTCTTTTAAAATTTTCTCTTTATCTTTGGTTTTGGCAAGTTTGATGATAATATGTCTTGGTGATTTTCTTTTTGGATCAATCTTAAATGGGGTTCTATGAGCATCTTGGATAGATATCCTTTCATCTTTCATGATGTCAGGGAAGTTTTGTGCCAACAGATCTTCAACTATTCTCTCTGTGTTTTCTGTTATCCTTCCCTGTTCTGGGACTCCAATCACATGCAAGTTATTCTTCTTGACAGAGTCCCACATGACTCTTAGGGTTTCTTCCTTTTTTTAAATTCTTTTACCTGATTTTTTTTTTCATCTATATTGGTGTCAATTCCCTTGTCCTCCAGGTCCCCCACTCTGCATTCCAGTTGCTCGAGTCTGCTCCTCTGACTTCCTATTGAGTTGTCTAATTCTGTAATTTTACTGTTAATCTTTTGGATTTCTGAATGCTGTCTCTCTATGGATTCTTGCAGCTTATTAATTTTTTCCACTATGTTCTTGAATAATCTTTTTGAGTTCTTCCACTGCTTTATCAGTGTGTTCCTTGGTTTTTTCTGCAGATTGCCTTATTTCATTTCTGAGGTTGTCCCTGATGTCTTGAAGCATTCTATAAATTAGTTTTTTAAATTCTGCATCTGGCAATTCCAGGATTGTATCTTCATTTGGGAAAGATTTTGATTCTTTAGTTTGGGGATTTGTAGAAGCAATCGTGATCTTCTTCTTTATGTGGTTTAATATCGACTGCTGTCTCTGAGCCATCTCTAAGATATTGTAGTGATTTATTCTATATTTGCTCACTGAGTTTTATCTTGTTTTGTTTTCTTTCAATATATGTAGATAGGCTTACTAGATTGCACTGTCTTGATTGTTGTAGCCCTTGAATCACTTATGTGCTATTACCAGCTGGTTTGGGCTGTTGCCAGATATATAAGCCTAATAGTCTGTTCACCTTTCTTGAGTAGAATCTGATTTTGGGTCATCCAGTGTGTGGTGCAGACTGTCACCTATCCACCTAGAGGAGTAGTGGTGATAGTTGTGTGCCCCAGATTCTAGTAGCAGCAGGGGGTCACACTCCAGGGGGGGCAGGATGCTGACAGGCTTCCCCCAAATGCCAGTGAGGTAGGTGTGTCTCTATTCCTAAAGCACTTTTGTGGGCGGGCTCTACAGCTGTACCTTAGGCCCCCAATGCAAGTACCTCTACAGATTGGTAGGTGTCACCCTCCTTAGACCCCTAATGCAGGAGGCTAGGTGGTCTGGGGGGAGCTTCAGCCCTCAGTTCCCTGTTGTGGGTCAGTGAGGGCTCTGTTGAATACACAGAGGTATCAGACCTGGGAAACTTGTCTTTCTAGTAATCAGCTAAAAGCATTACAGTCAGATCCCTATCAGAATTGCTTTTGCATTATAGTAGCCACCTTGTTCCCTGTGGGGATGAAAGCCCAAGACTGTGGATCACATATGCTTGGCTGAAGCTGATTCTGTATTTTTAGTCTGATTAGGGAAGGATTTTCGGTCCCTGGGTTTTTTGTAGCTGCTTCTCTCAGGCCAGGAGAATGGGTTAGGAAATGACCAAAAAAAAAAAAGAAAGAAAAACCGCAGTGCACTTCACTTTCCGGCTCAGGAAATTCCAATGTTAATGATGTCACCTGGGAAGGGGAGGGGAGGGAACAGATATATAGGAGAGAGTAAAAAAGAGTAGCACCCCGGAATATAGACAAAGTTACTTATCTTGTTTGATGACTGTTTTATCTGAGATTCCCGAGAAGTGTGTAGCTTGTGTGCGTTGGCTGGGTCGAGATTGCCCCCGAGGGTCAGGCCCGCGTCCTGTGCTTGTGCTGTCTCAGAAGCCTTGGTCAGTTCCTCTGCTCCCAGTCCAAAGGCCAGCGCCAAGGTTCCCCGGCTGGGACAGTGCACTCCAGGCTCCAAAATCAGTCGCTGCCTCCCAGTGACTTCTCCTCCTGTCAGCCGCGTCGCTGCGCTGCCTACTTGCACTGGCTGATCTTCCCCCGAGGTCACTTCTGGGGGCTAGGGCTGCGTCCCGTGTTTGCGCCATCTCAGGATGCTGTGCTCAGCTCCCCTGCACACAGTCCAAAGCCCGGCGCCAAGTTTTCCTGTCTGGGGCGCTGTTTCCAGGCTCCAAAAGCAGTCGTTGGTTCCCCATGGTTGTTTGTTCTCAGTCTCTGTCACTCAGGTCAACTCTTTAGATCTGTGTTTGATGGTCAGGGTTTGTCGATTGTCATGTATGTGATCGATTCACTTGTTTTTCCAAGTCTTTGTTGCACGAGGGATCCGAGGTAGATTCTACCTAGTCAGCCATCTTGGCCCCGCCTCTCTCATCTTCATTTTTGAAAAATATTTTATTGAATGTAGAACTCTGCGTTGACAACTTTTTTTTGAGTTGTTTGAAGATGTCTTTGCTTTCATAATTTCTGACAAGAAGTTGGCTTTGATGCTTATCTTTGTTGCTGTGTATGTAATGTTCCCCACCTCCCTTTTGGCTGTCTTTAGGATTTACTCTTTGGTTATCAGCCTTTTTAATAGGCTCTGTTTTGGTGTCTCTTTCACCGCTTCTTCCTGGGACTCCAACTACACATATGTTAGAGACTTTACTACATAGCCTGGATATTCTGGTTTTATTTTGTTTTTATTTATTTATTTTTGGTTGGTTGAGTTTTTCTCTTTTTGTTTCAGTTTGAATAATCTCAATTCGCTTACCTTCCAGTTAAAACACAGATAAATATCTTTCTGGTATTCTCTGCTTTCAGCCAAGATCCATCTTACATCAACCATCATAGATCTTGTTTCATGTCCTCTTCTGAATCTGGTTTGAATTTCCGGCAGTTCTCTGTCAATATACTGCTGCAGCCACTTTTGAATGATCTGTGCCAAAATTTTACTTGTGTGTGATATTAATGATATTGTTTGATATTTTCCACATTCTGTTGGATCATCTTTCTTTGCAATGGGCAAAAATATAGATCTCTTCCAGTAGGTTTGCCAAGGAGCTGTCTTCCAAATTTCTGGCCTTAGGTGAGTGAATACTCCCAGTGTTGCATCAGTTTGTTGAAACATCTCAACTGGTATTCCCTCAATTCCCAGAGCCTTGTTTTTTGCCAATGGCTTCAGTGCAGCTTGCACTTCTTCCTTCAGTACCATTGGTTCTTGATCATATGCTAACTCTAGAAATGGTTGAACGTTCACCGATTTTTTTTGGTACAGTGACTCTGTGTATTCCTTCCATCTTCTTTTGATGCTTCCTGGTCCTTCAGTGTTTTGACAATAAACCCAGAACCCAGTCCCCTCAAATTGATTCTGACTCATAGTGACTCTATAGGATGGAGTTTTTTTTTGACAATGGAAGCCTTTAATATTGCATCTCAAGGTCTGATTCTTTTCTTGAGTTCTTTCAGCTTGAGAAATGCTGAGCATATCTTCCCTTTTGGTATATTGTCCAGGTAGGATATGCTCAAAGTTTTACATGGGCTTTCATGGTCTTGTTTTAATATTCTTCGGATTCAGCTTGAATTTGCATATGAGCAACTGATGATCTGTTCTGCACTGACTGGTTTGAAATCAGAAAAAGTGTGCGTCAGTCAGGGTTATATCCTTTCATCATACTTTTTCAATCTTTAAGCGGTGCAAATAATCCAAGAAGTCAGAGTATATGAAGAAGAATGTGGCATCAGGAATGGAGGAAGACTCATTATTAAACTGTGATGTCCAGATGATACAAGCTTGTCTCCTGGAAGTAAGAGGAATTGGGCATTTACTGCTCAAATTCTACAGCCTTCAGTATGGATTCCACCTCAACATAAAGAAAACAAAAACCCTTACAACTGAACCAATAAGCAACATCATGATAAGTGGAGAAAATATTGAAGTTGCCAAGGATTTCATTTTACTTGGATTCATACCCAAAGCACGTAGAAATACCAGTCAAAAAATCAAATGTAGTGCACTGGGCAAATCTGCTGCAAAAGACCTCTTTGAAGTGCAAAAAAGCAAAGATGTCCCTTTTAGGAGTAAGTTGAGCCTGACTCAAGTTATGGTATTTTCAATTACCTTAAACGCATCTGAAAGGTGGGTAATGAATAAGGAAGACAGGAGAAGAATTGATGCTTTTGAATTATGGTGTTGGGGAGGAATATTGAATATACCATGGACTGCCAGAAGAGTGAACAAATCTGTCTTTGAAGGAGTATAGCCAGAGTGCTCGTTATAAGCATGGATGACAAGACTTCATCTCATGTGCTTTGGATGTGTTATCAGGAGGGGAAGTCCCCAGAGAAGGATATCATGCTTGGTAAAACTGAGGGTCAGCAAAAAAGAGGAAGACCCTCAATAAGATAGATTGACACAGTGGCTGCACCAATGGGCTGAAACATAGCAAGGATTGTGAGGATGGCACAGGACCAGCCAGCGTTTCGTTCTCTTGTATGTGTGGTTACTATGAGTCGAAATGGACTCAGTGACAGCGAAAAACAACAAACCTTCCTGTTCCCTAGTCATTTTATTAGCTTTGTCCAATTGGTTAATGAAACATTTGAAAGAATCCTACAACTCTGGTATTTTTCTTTTTCATTTCTAACATTTATCATTTATTTTTTGTTATCGTTTCCATTTTACCGCTGAGGTTTCCATTCTTCTCATACATTTTGTCTGTATTTTCCACCAGATCCTTTAACATATTAAACAGTTATTTTAAAGGTTCTGTTTGAGAGTTGCAACATTTGACTCATCATCCATTGTGACTTTGATAATTACTTTATATCTTGCCATTTGTTCTCTTTTGTTATCCTTCTTTCTCTCTCTCATCCCCCATCTCTTTTTTTGTTTTCTTTCTTTCTTTTTAGATTGTTAGACATTGTGCATAGAAGATTTGATACTGAGGTACATAACATTTAATAGTGGAAATACATATGCTCTTATTTTATCAGGCAGGTGGTGTTGAGGGTTGAGTCAGTTTAGCCAGGGGTTGAGCATGGTTTAATTTTCTTGTTGCTATCATCTTCAGTGAACCACAGGTTTGAATTTTTTTATTATTATTTTTTAGTGATGGGGTGCTGTTGCCATTTTCTAGGTGTGGGCTAGTAAGCAAGAGAATTTCTTTTGGTGTTATGCTCTTGGTTCCGTTTTCAGGTATCCTTGCACACCTGCGACACAGAGAGTTTCTCTCTCTAAAGCTCTTGCACTCTCCTCCAGCAGTTTGCTGTTAATCATACTCAACTTGTGATAGGGGAAGGGATATCTCTGAGATTCTGGTTTAATCTTAGTCGGATCTCTGTGCCTGGGAGCAGGACTTGGTCAGCATCTTTGCCCTTCCTCGTCACGGCATCTAAACTCTGCCTTGAATTTGTGGTTGGTGAAAGTTTCCTTCCCTTTCTCCACTGATAGCTGTTGGTAGGGCATAGGAAGTAAATTGTTAAACAGCTGCCCAAGATTGTTAACATGTACACCAAATTTGGAAAAACTCATGTATAGGCAAATTTTCCACTGACTTTTATATATATGGCTCTTAAACCTACAGGTTGTAACATGGTTTATTTTTCTTCCATAAGCCCATGATCTCCCTTATATTTTCGTATAGCCTGAAAGGGCCATAAAATAATGTTTGTTTTTTAGAGTACGTTTTTAAAATTTGTGTTTGTTATATTGTTGTTGTTATTTCTAACTCCAAGTCTTTGCACATTTTGTTATAATACTTTACTTCGTCTTCTCGAGCTGCCTTTTGAAATCTTTTTTTAGCTCTTCTATTTCATCGGTCTTTGGTTTGCTTTAGCTACTCTACATTCAAGAGCAAGTTTCAGAGTTTCTTCTGACATCTATTTTGGTCTTTTCTTTCTTTTCTTCCTTTTCAATGACTTTTGCTTTCCTCATATATGATGTCCTTGATGTGATTGCATAGCTTATCTGTTCTTTGGTCATTAGTGTTCAGTGCGTCAAATTTATTATTGAAATTACTCAGGTGGGATATACTGAAGTTCGTATTTTGGCTGTCAAGGTCTTGTTTTAATATTCTTTAGCTTCAACATGAAGTTGCATATAAGCAATTGATGGTCTATTCAACAGTCAGCCCCTGGCCTCGTTCTGACTCCATTATCTTTTTCCAAAGATGTAGCCAATTTGTGTCCATTCTATCTGGTGGGGTCCCCATGTATAGTTGCCTTTTATGTTGTTGAAAAAGGCATTTGCAAAGAAGAAGTTGTTGGTCTTGCAAAATTTTATCATGTGATCTCCAGCTTCAGTTCTATCATCAAGGCCATATTTTCTAGTTCCTGATCCTTCTTCTTTGTTTCCAATTGCCAGTAATTTTCAGTTAATTTTGATTGTATATTTGATCAATTTCAGACTGTAGATACTAGTAAAAATCTTCAATTTCTTCATCATAGTTATTAGTGGTTGGTGCATAAATTCGAATAATTGTCTTACTAACTGGTCTTCCTTATAGGTGTATGAATATTATCCTTTCAGTGGCTGAGGTGTACTTCAGGATAGTCCTTGAAATCTTCTTTTTGACAATGAATGTGACACCGTTCCTCTTCAATTTGTCTTTCCAGGCATAGCAGACAGTATGATTTATTCAAAATGGTGAATACCAGTCCATTTCAGTTCACTAATGCCTAGGATATTGATGTTTATGTGTTCCATTTCATTTTTGATGACTTCCAATTTTTCTAGGTCCATACTTCATACATTCTACATTCCAATTTTTAATAGATGTTTGCAGCTGTTTCTTCTCATTTTATTCATGTCACATCAGCAAATGAAGGTCCTGAGCTTAACTCAGTCTACGTCATTAAATTTGACTCTAATTTGAGGAGGCATCTCTTCCCTAGTTGCATTTCCAGTATTGGTGAAGGGAACACCATTATTATTATTTATAAGTAACAGACAGTAAACAACAATAGATTATCAAAGAGAAACTGCTTATCTTTCCTCAAATTATCCTCATCCATTCTCATGTATCTAGACAGGCACATGGTGGTTCAGGTCAGATGCAGTGTTCATATCACCACTGCCTCTGGTTACCACTATGTATTTAGGGGCCTTCAACGGCTCTAGAAGCTTCTACTCTACTTCTAAACCTTACTGGGCCTTGTTGCCAGCTGGAAAAGCCCTGCACGGGATCTCCTAAATCTCTGCTGCTGGGCCCCCTAAACCTCTGCTGCTGGATCCCACCATGCTACCTGGGCCTGCGGGGCTATCTTGCCATCATGTTATCCCAGACCCTGATACCCAGGAGTGGATGTATGCTACCTCTGTACAGGGCACACGTAGGCCTCTCTTGCCCTGCACAAACAAGTGTTACAAATGTTTTAGGTCCACCAGCAAGCCTCTTGCCTAAAGGTGCTCAATTCTCTCTCCTTGGGCAAGTCAGACTCATAGCTGCTGTCTCTCACGGTCTTCAGCATTCCCTCTCTCTTCTAGGTGTAGGAGATTCTCAGGGCTGGGATCCTAGCTCCTTGGTCCAAAGTACATGCTCTGCTCCAAACTTCTATATGGTAGTGAGGTTCCCTGAATCTCTGTGGGGTTAGCCTTTTTAAGCCTAGCTGAATGGCAAAACCAACCCTCTTGGTAGGGAACAGTCACCTCATTTGTATAGTCCTGCAAGAGTTTTACACACCTTGTTTGCATTATCCCAGTCAATTAATTTGTGGAAGTTAGAAGACCATGGCTGGAAAGGCCATATAAAATCAATTCACTGTACTGTACTCAGGTAATGAAGAAAATATCCTTCCATCCACCAATGGTTAGAAACCAGTTGGCCTCAAATTGACTCTGACCCTTGGTGACCACATGTGTGTCAGCGTAGAACTATGCTCCTTAGGGTTTCAGTGGCTACATTTTTGGAAGTAGATTGTGAAGCCTTTCTTCCAAGGTGCATATGGGTGGACCCAAACCTCCAACCTTTCAGTTAGCAGCCACGACTCAAATGTCTCATACGTTAAACAGGATTTTGGAGCACTATTCTTCTCAGGACTTCAATAGATCTATTCATCCAATAAGCTAAGACAATCCTTGACCGTAACAACTAACATTGCAAAAATAGCTACTGCAGTTGCTCAAGGGTCGTGTTTTTCCTCTACAATTCTTTATTTAGAAACACTGTATTAATCACCATATATATATTTGTTCGTAGTCCCCAAACAATGCCAGTTTGTTTGGAATTCGTATGTTGGTACATTTCAGCCTTACCAATCAGTACCAAAAGGAAGGCCCAGTGATCTCCTTCAAAAATCTGTAAAAAAAAAAACATAATGGATCTCAGGAGTCAGATTTCTTTGCGTATGGGGTTTCTATGAGTCAGGGTCTGACTTGGCAATACCAACAAGAACAACAATGTCAATCACCCCGATCTACGGGAAACTACACACATATTTACCATTTATGGCACTCTTCGTCCTTTTGTATAATTCTAGTTTTTCACGTGGTGGAATTTGTCTTCCTCAAGCGGAGATTCTTTAACATGTCTTTTACTACAGGCTTGCTAGCCATACACGTTCTCTGCCTTTTTTTTTCTTTTTTTTTGGTCTGAAAATGTTTTATTTTCATATTTGAAAGATATTTTCCCTGGCTATAAAATTCCACATTGTACAATCGCAGCATTTAAAAAATGTTAATGTGTTACGTTCTGATGGCATACTTTTAGGCAATACAGGGAGTATAGATAACTGTTTACAGAAATATTGCTGAAAAACCCCACAGAGAAACAGGAGAGTAGGTGAAGTATTGGTGAAGATAAGAGAGCAATTTTAGAATAAATTACATGCATGTTTGTAAGGGCACGGGAAGGGCCTATTAGACAGGCATAAGGTGCAGAAGAGATGGGGAAAATAATGGGTGCATTGTCTTTGTGAGTGGATGTGGGTTCTATTGCACAGGGGGTGGAGGGAATGGTCTTAGATCCAAAAGCAAACCAAACCAGTTGCCATCCATTTGATAGGAGCATAGATAGTTCATCTAGTGTATCAAAGAACAACTTTGTGAAAGTTCTCTTTTAAGTGTTTTGCCTTAAAGGTTGGACAATAGGGGGAAGGATCTTCCAGGCTAGGAAGAAGATATTGCAGAGAGCTGGTTTCATGTGGCTCAAAAAAAGATATCAGGGGTTATTAGAGGAGGTTAGTGTGTTGAATGTTTTAGGTCAGATTACAAAAGTCCTGGAATGCTATTTTAAGGAAATTTGACTCTAACCTCTCCTCAATAGACAGACTTTGAAGAGGTCCACAAAGAAAAACAAACAAACATGCTTAAAGGCATTTTTGGATGATCATGCAAGAATATGAATAGTGAATTTAAGAAATGTGTCCGTAGGAAGGGACAGAGACCAATTTTGAGAAATGATCAAAATCTACAATACTAATTCTCCATCTGGAGAGCTGTTTTTCCTATAACCTAGTCAACCTGTTCCAAACTGCCAAGCCTTGCCTCTTTGATATCTTCTAGGCAACGAAATTTCTCAGAGTAATGACACAATTACATATTTCTGTCAATGGTAGCATATTTTCAGTTGTCCACACTCAAATTCTATGAGTTAGGCTCAGGTTTCATTCATTTCTCTTACTAATCAGTTATTGTATGTCATCAGTCATTTCTATCTTGTATGTCTTTTTCAGATGAACATTTTTCTCTGATGTAAGGATTTATGTGTTTCCTTGACTCACTTCTTTCTGGAGAATGTTCTGTGCTTGCTTTTACATCTCTATAAATCTCTCCCAGGTGTAAATAGAACTCCACCTGTCCCTTCACAGCACATGGCAAACTAGCAAGCAGTATGGTATTCTGGTTTTGTGCATGGATTCTGGATCCAGATTACCTGGGTTCGACACTTATCGTTTCCCTCTATTAGATGTCTGACCTTGATTCTGTGCCTCAGTTTCCTTGTTTGTAATATGGGGGTAATTGTTATAGCATATCAGTATAAGTATTAATAATGACATATTGATATTGATAATAATAATATATAATGCATAGGATTTTTAATTGTTTCTATTATCATGTTCTATTACTGTCTTGCCTGCTGGAACAGCGTATGGCACATAATAAATAACGTAAAAGCTATCATTATTTCCCTCGGCCATAGTGGCCTTTTTTCTCTATTGAAAACACTCATGATCTGTGTCATATATGTGACCCTTCGATCTCTGTTGCTTTGTGAAATTTCTCGTATTGTTAACTTTCCATGGTGTACGTCATGTATATTAAGTTCTTATCATGAGGCAGATTTACTTCTTTTAATTTTCTATACTACTAAGCATAGTACTACCCATACTTTGAATAGATGTTTATGAAATTATACACAAAAAATAATTTGAATGTCAGAGAGTTTCTAGGGCTTCTTCTATTTTCAGGAAAATGATGCTGATTACTCAGTATGTGATACATTCTCTTTTTTGCAGAGTTTTAAATATCCAAATAATAAAGTTTATGTCTCTCTGCAGAGCAGCTACTTTAGGGCTTATTGTGCTGACAAACAGTATGTTCCCTGGGGGTTTTGAATCTGAAGGGATAATGTTGCTTTTGTTGCCATCTTTAGGGACAAAAGGTAAATAGATTTTTGAGAAAAGCAGTCACAGAGAGAGTGGTGAGGATGGGGCAATGGTAGCATCTAACTCAGGACAACAGCAGGCAGAGTCAATCAGGAGACGTGGAACATAGAGTTGAATGGAATCAGTGTATGGACTGGACTGCAAAAGTGATCTCCAAGCTTCCATTCAAATCAATCATTCAAGTAGCCCTGAATTTAGTCAGCATGATAAAATCATTGTCATTTAACTTGAGGATTGCATTTATTTTCATTTCCCAAGGCCCATAATCAAAGAAGGGTTTAGGGCCCAAGGGAAAGTGGTGAACCAGGGAGGTCTTGCTTGCATTCTCAGTATCCACTTTTTCTCTTCTGAGAGTGAAACATACCCTCCATGACATCAGGAATTTTGTCCTATATGTTCAGTGCTATATTCCAGTGCTAAAACCACACTGGCACATAGTAATCACTCAGCAAATAATTCTTGAATGAACAAATGAAAGAATGTGACAGGTCTAGTATGGAAGCAGAAGAAATATTTTTCCTCCTTCCCTTAACTATATATTTTCTCTTCTCACTTCTTCTCTCACCATGTACCTTAAGGATCTTCATGGCCACACTGTCATTTTCTTAATAGTTCAGATAACAATCACAAGTGAGCAGTGAGGTCTATGACACCAAACTGGGTTATATCTCATTATAAAGGAGGTAGGTGACTTCACAAGAATTGCTGGAGAAAATGTTCTGGGGTACAATGAGGATATAATTTATAAATATTAAAAGCATGCACAGTTTTATGTTGCTGATCTTTTGGAGACTTCTTACAAATAGAGTACAGGTCACACAGTGAAATCTGATTGTACAATGACAGCTAGTGTAGAGGTGATGAATAGGCATCCCTTCTTCAAGAAGGAATTCTTTAATATTGTCTATGTCTAAGGTATTTTCCCCTCTTTGAGAAATTTCTCCACCCTACACATACCATTAAATGACAGAATTCTTACTATATTCTGATGAACCTGTGGAGGGTGAAAAGCCACGATCAATTCCAGTACAACCTGAGGTAATTTTTAGGAAGCACAGATGTATCCAGGAGTGACCCCATTTATTTTTGTGCTTCCAACTCCTGCTGAAACTTGAAAGACCTGTAAAATGCCACCCCCTGGTGTTCCCTCTTAGTGAGGTGACCAGAAGAATGAGAGGTGAGAAGCTCATTGTCCAGAATAGATGCCGAGTGGTTATCTTTCATGAAGCTCCCGCATGTGCAGTATTGGTTCTATCCAACTGCACTCAGGCCCAGCAAGGTCAATGGGGCAGGCTTATCTCTTTGAAAGTCCAGAAGGTATTCAACCTTGTCTACCTTCATCCAAAGCTTTTACAAATTGGACACAGCTAGATATTGCAGAGAATGAGATTTATGTATATAGAGAGTTTTTTCTATGGAGTTATAACTCAGGCAAAGTAATTAACCCAACTGCTAAGTGAATATACACATATTAGTGATGCATTTTTAGTTAATTATCAAAAAGGAAATTAGCACATTTGGGGAAGTTTTCATGGTTCTAAGATGACAAAATGAGAAGCTTTCTGGACAGTAAAGCCCTTTGCCCCCAGAGTTTTGAAGTGCACAGAGCATATGCACATTCCGTGCACATGACTTAAAATGAATTTTTGAAAGTCTTATGACGTTATAAAGTATATCTGAGCATGAGATGATATTCATTAAATAAAAATAACATTTGTATATGTGTTTAAAAGTATAAACAATATTTGCAGAAAGATAGAATGTGAGTACAGGCTTTTAGTATCTTGTAGAAGGAATTAGTAGTCGCTAGATCCAAGTCAGGGCGCTGGTGGTGCAGTGGTTAAGGATTTGGCTGCTCACCAAAAGGTCGGCAGTGCAAATCCACCAGCAGCTCCTTGGAAACCCTATGGGGCAGTTCTACTGTGTCTTATAGAATCATTATGAGTCAGAATCGACTCCAGGGCATTGGGTAGGTCCAGGTTACTTACATTGTTCTCCCTCCTTATCTTTTCTTCTCCTTCATCTTTAGGTCCATTCAGTTTTTTCATGCTATGCTTCTAATTGATTTCCAGAAGTCAGGCTACTCTAGCCAACCAAATGCCCATTAACATGTTCTTCTCAAATTAGGAACAATATCTATTATTTTTATTAATCTTCTTAACTCTGAACATTTTCATTACACAAGGTATAATGGAATTCTGGATAGTTGAAGAAATTATTCAGCCAAGGTCTAGATATCTTGTCTCCAAATTCAGGGCTTTTTCTCCTTGAGACTTGGGGTTCCTTCTCTTCTCTACTTATATGTCAGGAAGAACTAGATCCAAATAATTTTCACATAAGCCAGTAGAAAGTTTTTTTTGTGTGAATAAATTAGTTTAAAAGAAAGATGAAAGCTCTCTGCACAATTTTTATGATTGTCCCATTAACTCCTTTTATTTAATCCTGAAAATGGACCAGAAAATAATCCAGAAATATCTTGAAACTTTTAAAATGAAAGGGGAGCTCTGGAGTACAAAATTTTGTCCTGTACCACATTTTAAGCTTCAGTAAATAATTTTTAATTACTCCTGAAAAATCGGATGTTAGACATAGAAGTGTTCTCAGACGGAAAATGTTCCTTGGGCTTCAGAATTCACATCACAAGTAGGCCATATGGCCACAGAATTGGATTTTATTTGTTTGATTTCCGTTTTACAACACTGGGTACCTTGTGAATCTAGTCTCAGATGAATGCATTAATGGTAAAACGAAAGCGAATAGATTTGAAAGAGAACTGAGTGCCTTGATTTTTTTTTCCTAATTATGAGAGAAAAACGTTCACAGGGATAGGTAGTTTGACAAATCTACAGAATAGAAATTTTATCTTTGGCAAATTCATGTAAAATTTTTATGGGTTATTCAGATTTAAGCATAACTTGGCCTCAAAACATCCACAATCTCTTACTTCTTTATGAGAAATGCAATCCTTTTTACTTTGTCTTTGAAGGCTTCCTTTACCGCTTGTTTTGTAGTGTATAAACGAAAGGGCTAAGCATGGGGCAACTGAGGTTAAGAGCAGCCCCACCACCTTATTAAGGGCTACTCCTTTCTTTCCTGAAGGTTTAATGTAGGTGAAGATGGAACTGCCATAGCTCATGGAAACCACAATCATGTGAGAAGAACAGGTGGAAAAGGCCTTTTTCCTTTGTTGGGCAGAAGGGAATTTTAGAATGGTGCTGATGATGTATGTGTAGAAGAGAAGCACACCCAGTAGGGTAGTAATCAGTGTTAGCACAGCAAAAGCCAAAACAACCTTTTCTATAAGCTCTGTGTCTGAACAGGCGATCTGTAGGATAGGATAGGCATCACAAGCAAAACTATCAACGAGATTTGAGTCACAGAATTCCAGCTGGAGACCCATGCCAAGAGGGAAGGCAATAATCAACAAGCCAGCACCCCAACAGCAGAGAACGAGTGTAGTGCAGAGCTTGTTTTTCATGATGGTTGTGTAATGTAGGGGCTTACAGATGGCCACGTAGCGATCATAGGACATGGCAGCAAAGAGAAAAAACTCAGTTGCTCCAAAGAGGATAACAAAAAACAATTGCGTGGCACAAGCATTATAGGTACAAGTTTTATCTCCAGTTGTCAGGCTGTACAGGAATCTGGGAATACAGACAGAGGTGAATGAGACTCCTAAGAAAGAGAAATTTCGGAGGAAAAAATACATGGGAGTTTGAAGATGGGAATCCAAAAGTGTGAGAGTGATAATTGCCATGTTCCCAGCCACACACAAAAGGTAGGTGAGAAATAAAAATACCAAAAGTAGGATTTGTAATTTTGGGTCCTCCGTCATCCCCAGCAGGATGAATGTTGTTATCACTGTGTGATTTGTCATGACCTCCTGTGTCAAGTCAAAAACGATTGGACTTGAAGACACAAGCAACATAAGACGTCAGCATGGAGCATGAAGTAAAGATGCAATCAGTATTAATGTAATGCATTTGTCAATTGGTTGTAGAATTTCACTGGAAATATTTAAATATGAACCAAAGGCCTATAATTCCCTTATTAGAAATGATATTTATACAGATGTCAAATGAAAACACGCAGCAGCAATCGTGCATCTCATTTCATATGGTGTTTCTCATTATCATTGTCTCGGGACATAGGTCTGATCAATGTTACAGGTTATTCCATTATTCTTGTTATTTTTTTCTTCTGCCTCCTTTTTCTTTGCTTTTCCCGGCCTCCTTTTCAGCTCCACTTTTGTAAGAGAGAAGAATTTGTCAAGGAGTATTTTATTCTGGTCTCTGGCTGTATTTTGAAATAAAATAACTGCAAAGGGCTGGATAATAGCTTTGCTCTTACAATGATCCCGAATTAGGAACAAAAAGTTTAAAATACAAAGGTGTATCTTTGTTGTGTATTTTTGCTTTTAAGTACATGAAAGCACTTTTAAACCAGTAAAAGTGATTTTTAGGTAGAGGGCTCCCTGAAGAGTTACAAGAACCATCTTCCTGGGACCTGAGAATAAACCTGAGGAAGCCTGTCATGGCATTTGGGGGTGTGGCCAGATCCCAGAGGGAATGGTCTGTGGTCCTTGGGCTCCCTGCCGGTGAGATCCACCTCCCTGCTCTTCTGAGCAGCAGTCTTCAGAATCTGTCTCTGAATATCTTAGTGACCTCTCCTTTCAACCATTGCTGCTGTTCCTACTTTCAGATTGCCTCTCCCAACTAATTTCCCACCAGCCCTCTAACCTCGCTGCTTATATTCTCTGAGTTCTTCAGAAATGTAACTTGCTCAAGCATTATCCATTAATAAACTGGCTAAATGGACTAATTTTTATAAAGAAATTTTGTAAAACTCACATTTTCCTTGAAGGTTACCATTTTCAAGTCCTCCCAGGAGTTTCATGCCTCCCTGCACATGTTTTTTTCAGGAATTCCATTAGTTGTGGGGGAGGATGGCTCAGGGAGATCTCTTCTCCTTCAAATCAAAACTTGCCTTTGGTGCGATTCAAGTTGGAAACAGGTGCTTCGAGTATCCATTCTGCAAAAGAAGAGCTGGTAAATGCATTCTCTCTCGGGTTATATTTACTTGAAAATGATATATTGGTTCTTAAGATGTCTTCGTGTTTTATTTGTGGAATTAATTATAAATTGAGCAATTTTGTAGGGAAACCCTATGTGCCCAATACTACCCAATGTATGTGCTCCCAATTGAGAATTAAAAATGCATTAAGTAGTTTTGTCTTCTTTTCTGCTGCTCAAGTAAATTATAAAAATTCACTTATTCAGATAAATATTTAATATCAGAGTCTGAAGAACTAACCATGAATAAGTGTGTCTCCCAAGGAGCTTTCCGTCTTTTGATGGGAGACAATATTTCATTTTAGTGCATGCTTAGGGATATAGTAAGATGAGATAACGGTGAAAATGCAACTTTGGTTTTAGGGCAATAACTACTCCATGCCTTTTCCTTGGCAATCTCTCTTAGTGGTGATTTGTATTTTACTATCTTCACTCAGTTGTTGTAGGCTATTATGTGGGAGCCCTGGTGGCACAGTGGATAAAGCACTTGGCTGCTAACCAAAAGTTCATCGGTTCAAAGCTACCAGCCACTCGGTGGAAGAAAGTTGTGGCAGTCTGCTTGCGTAAATATTTCCAGCCTTGGAAACCCTAAGGAGCAGGTCTACTCTGTCCCACGGGGTGGCTATGTGTCGGATTTGATGCAATGACAGTGTGTTTTTTTTTTTTTTTTGGGTGGGGGGAGGATTTAGAGTTGGTAACATCAGCACTCACTTACAGCTGAGTTAGCAAGTTGTATTCTTCAGGGTTCCTAGACATGTTTATGTCCAGGAAACCCACTTCAGATCATGGTAGAAATGGTTTAGTGGAGAGGTGGTATCTTGCCAAGCACTAGGAAGCTGCAGAACGAGGATTTTCATAGGCAGGACTGAGTGATAGGTCAGGGTCATTTCACACACCGAGTTCTCTTTCCTTTCTTCTTTCCCTCCTATCATGTTACCAATACCAATTGCTATTGAGTCAATTCTGACACATTATGACTACATTTGTGTCTAATTTGAATTGTGCTCCATAGAGTTTTCAATGGTTGAATTTTTGGAAGTAGATTGCTAGGCTTTTCTTCTAAGGAGCCTCTTGGAGGAATCAAACTGCCAGCCTTTTGTTTAGCAGCTGATTGTGTTAACATTTGTACATTATATCCTTATACTGGGTATTCATGTTCTTACTTCAACCTTCCTTCTGCTATAAAGTTCTTAGGATTTAATGTTATTGCCTGTTACGAGTTTAAAACTCCTCTCATTTAATTTGGGAAACCCCGGTGGTATAGTGGTTAAGTGCTACAGCTGGCAACCAAAAGGTCGGCAGTTCAAATCTACCAGGTGCTCCTTGGAAACTCGATGGGGCAGTTCTACTCTGTCCTATAGGGTCACTATGAGTCGGAATCGACTTAATAGCAATAGGTTTGATTTGGTTTTATTCTCTAATTTTGAGGGAAATGACTTGTGAAATAAACGAGGTGAGCATTTGTGGGTCCTTTAATTTAATGTGTTAAAGAACTAATACAGTTTTCTCTTAATTACTGAAGTTTTTCAGTCCACTTTACTTCTAAGAACAAGCTAAGCTTGTAGTGGCAGAGCATTTGGGTCTAAGGCTGCTTTGTCCACCTACATCCATATCATCGTCTCCTTTGGTTTAAATAGCAGAGATTGCTGTGAGCATAGAAAGTCACATTTTTTTTTTTTTAATTTGTGTCATATTTGAAACATTAAAGTAAGCAATGCATTTTACCACCTTCCCATAGGTAGTGTTTCTCGTTAAGCAGCCCTTGAAGACTTAACTTATGCAAAGCTACCTCCTGTCCCTTTCACTTTGGGAACTGTAAGGGTGATTGAGTTCAGTTTTTCTCTTGTATTGATTTCCTATTTAATGAGTTCTTTTATTTATTTCAGGCACCTTGATCTTACGTGTCTGGGACAAGCCTCATTCAGTCTTCATCTGGATGAAGGCATGCTATGGTCTGGAACATTTGAAATTCTAGAAATGAATGCCACCACCCTCCATTCCCGAAGTGGCCAAATCAAACCCCTTGCCATGGAGGTGGATTCTGATTCGAACTCACAACAATTCTATAGGACAGAGTAGAACCACCCCATTGGGTTTCCTAGGAGCAGCTGGTAAATTTAAACTGCTGACCTATTGGTTAGCTACCCAAAGTGGCAGAAGGTATTGAAATAACAGGTCCATAATAAGGCCAGATTCTCCGTAATGTAATTTGTATTATTTGATTTCTGTAACACTAGAAGATATCTTTAATGGAGCCCTGGCGGTGCAATGGTGAAGCACTTGGGTGCTAACTGAAATGTTGATGACTGGAACCCGGTCAGCAGCATCATGGAAAAAACCCTGGTGATCGGCATCTATAAAGATTACTGCCCAGGAAACCTCATTAGGCAGCTATGTTCCATCATATGGTATTGCTATGAGTTGGAAATCAGATCGCAGACACCTAAACAAAACAACAGCAGAGGATATTATTGGGGGGAAGTGTCTTTGCCTCTTTCATATTTTGCCTCTTAAATATTAAAATCTCCTCAACTGATGTTTATGGGTGGCCCTTTCAAAGGATAAAGTGATGATGGCAGGAAAATTCTAATATCAGGTTTATTCAGAATAACAACAATTTGAAAATAACTGTTGATTCTGTTTTTGCAGTAACAATTGCAATTAACTGAATTCCACATTTCTTACCCTCCCTGTTTAGAGAATGTGGAAAAGTCTGTCACGAGAATTGCATACTTACTTTTCCGGCAGTGCTTCATCAGGGGTCCTTGATGGAACCAAAATTTGAAGAGTATGATGCTGGTGAGGAGCTTTGAGTTTCTTCAGTCCCCAACTCACATTTCACCTTTCTTCATTGCTGCCTTGACCTTTTTCAATACATGTGACACATGTACACACACACACACACACACACACACATACACTTTCTCTCTCTCAGGTAAGTCTTACATCAGACAGTGTTCACCTAGATTTCATTGCTCCTAATACATTGTGACCAGTTTCAGCCTCCTCTTCCCTTGCCACAGCTCAAATGGCACCTGATTCCTGATTTCCCAGTAGTCTGTTAGCTCAAAAGGAACAAAAGAGTGGTGCAGAGTAAAAGGAACTTTTCTCCCTGGGTTTGGCAGAGAGGTACATCTGATCTCCTGGGGCAGGGAGACAGGTTTACCTGTATATTCTACAGTAGCAACATTTATATGTTTCGTTTCCTACCGGTTCACAGGGAACATCTGAGCTGAACAACAAAATAGTCCCTGGTGACCCAATTGAAAATGTTACTAATGAATCAACAGTGGAATCAACAATGCAACAGCATAGGTAGCAGTGGGAACCGTGTCCTCACAGACACTGCAGGTGGTCTGATGCCATGTGAATTCCATTTTGTCTTCTTTGTTGAATCCTTATATTTTCCTGAATTAGATGCTGTGCTTGGCACTTTACACAGTTTATCTAGCTTTGACATAAATCTCATACAGTGTAAAAAGTAATCATCCTAATTTTACAGAGGAGGAAAGTGGGAAGCAGAGAATTGGCCAGTCAGATGTCATATGGTGGGGTTGTAGGTTTTGAAGAAAAATTTATTTGAATACAAAAATCCTGCTTTTCCCCTCACACTAAACTTGTTCCTTTCCCCAATATTTAAGAGAACTATCAGTATTTAAATTCTGGACTTGTTGTTCTCCTAATGACTTGGTCTGTGTTTCTGTCCTTTCTCTTTCTAGTTATCTTTTTTCAGGTATGCTATGAATTACTCTTGGAAATATGAATTAATGGAAAGTTATGGATCCCAAGAACTGGGAAAAAAACTGCCTGATTTCAGAACATGTTTGACATTTTGATAAAGCTCATTACTGCCCAGCTAACTGCAATAAAATTATTTTTTTAATTTTCTATGCTGCCATTTCTGGACCGTCTGCTTTCTCCTGCTCATAGGTGGTAAAGTGCAAGATTGCCTTCGATACTTTCTTCTTTGTATTGCCCTTCATAGCTTTTGGTGCTAAGTTAAAACAAATTTTCTAATATTAGCTGAGAAGTGTGTAAATTATTTTATTTTACTTTTCATTGTTTTGAAGAATCCATGTAAGATTAGTATTTTTTCACCCTGAAACTTTTGGTAAAATCTATTGTTACAACCCTCTTCACTGTGTGTTTCATTTGAAGAAAGGCCGTATTATTGTGTTTTAATAAACTTTTTCTTGATGTATATCATATTTAGTTAGAAAACACATGATCAGAAATGTACTATTTCATGCATACAGTGTCTTAGTTATCTAGTGCTGCTATAAGAGAAATAACACAAGTGGATGGCTTTAATGAACGGAAATTCATTCTCTTACCATGTAAGGTAAAATTCCGAATTCAGGGTTCCAGGTCCAGGGGAAGCCTTTCTCTCTATGTCCGCTCTCGGGGAAGGTCTTGGTCATCAATCTTCCCTGCTCTAGGGCCTCTCAGACCAGAAACCCTGGGTCCAAAGAATGTACTCTGCTCCTGGCTCTTCTTCCTTGGTGTTAATGAGGCCCCCCTCCTCTCTTCTATATCTCAAAAAAGATTGACTCAAAATACGACATAATCCTGTATATTATGTCCTCCCTCATTAGCGTAGTTGCTTCTAATCCTTCCTCGTTAACGTAACAGACAGTTCACTTCCAAAAAGGATCACAATCATAGGCATAAAAAAAAAAAAACAGAGGCTAGGATTTAGAACACTTAGGATAATTACATCATCACAAAATGGATGACAAGCACTCAATACTGGGAATCGTGGCCTAGCCAAGTTGACATACATTTTGGGGAGACAAGTTTCAATCTATAACATCCCACCCTTTAAGCCCCCCGGAATTCATGTCCTTCCCACGTGTAAAACACATTCACTCCATCATGTATCCCAAAATTCCTCTTCATCTCTGAAACCTGGAATACAAGTTATTTGTTTCCAAGGTACAAAGGTGGAACAGGCACAAGGTAGACATCTCCAATACAAAGGGAAG
This sequence comes from Loxodonta africana, assembly GCF_030014295.1. Classification (NCBI taxonomy): domain Eukaryota; kingdom Metazoa; phylum Chordata; class Mammalia; order Proboscidea; family Elephantidae; genus Loxodonta; species Loxodonta africana. The sequence continues at coordinate 84,143,868 of NC_087345.1, forward strand.
AAATTGACAGTAAAGTGGGTACAACAGGCACCAGGCAAGCCAGCAGAACACGGTATGTTAGCTCTCAAATCTTGAAAAGTGTCCTCTGTTATCTAAGACTGTTAAACAAAGGCCCTGCCCTCCAGATTCTGGGTGCTGGTCACACGCTGTAGATTCTGGGTGGAGGTCCCTTAGCCCTGGGCTTCGGTTCTTCCTTCCAGGCCCACCGGGATGGCACCTCTGCTCTCTTGTCTTAGAAGAAGTACAGCCAGAACGCTCATTAGAAGAGAGGATGGCAAGACTTCTTTTCACATACTTTGGACATTATCAGGAGGGACCAGTCCCTGGAGAAGTCATCATGCTTGGTAGTATAGAGAAAAAAAAAAAGAGGGTCAGTGAAAAAGAGGAAGACTCTCAATGAGATAGATTGACACTGTGACTGCAACAATGGACACAATCACAACAACAATTGTGAGGGTGGTGCAAGACTGGGCAGTGTTTCGTTCTGTTGTACGTAGGGTCGCTATGAGTCAGACCGACTCAAAGACACCTAACAGCAACAACAGCATGCTGTTTGCTCAGTTTTCAGCTTTCCTTTCATACCTGGATTACAGAGAAGTTCTCACTCTGAAGGTGTTGCACACTCCTCCAGCAATAGACTGCTGTTTATTGTTCATCACACTTAGCTTGTGGTGGGCACAGGGATTGTCTCTAAGGCCCTTGTCTGGGTTTAATCTTAGGCAACCCTCTGTGCCTGGGCCTTGGGAATAAGGCTTTCTCAGCATCTTTGCCCTTCCCCACCCCCATATGGAATACAAACTCTGCCTTGAATCTGCGGTTGGTGTTTGGTGGGAGTTTCCTTTTCTTTTCTAAGTGGTAACAGGTGGTAGAGCATGACTAACTTTTTAAATTTGTGTCTCTTATAGTGGCTTTGAACTGTTTGAACCACATCCCAACATGAGAGTACATTCTCTTCCATGTATTGTATATGCTTCTTTTTCTTACATGATTATTGATTGAGTTTTTTTGTGTTTTTAAATATGTCTTTATGTTTATTCACCTACTGTCACAAATGGACTTTATTTCCTAATGTTGACTAATGACTTTTAAGCAGATCCCACAGTCCTGGTTAGTTCATTTTGGCACTTGTATCTCATTATCAGATATAAAAATTCATGAAATGAAAATCATACTTTAATGCCATAATCCTGTCAACACTTCTTAGTAGGTTGTTTTGTGGTTTAGAGAGCTGCTGTGGGAAAGAGGGACATATTTATCTTCCTGCTGTTTCTTTCTTTTTCATTCCCCTCCATTACTTTTCCTTCTCACCTTGGTCAGTTCCTACTTCCCACATAAACCTCTTACTTTCCCAGCCCTGGAAAGTTACCATCTTGAGTAAGGTACTTTCAAGTGCTCTTTCACATTAATCCACTGCATTTGAGCCTGATTTTCTCCTAATAGGCAAGCCTTCAACTAGTTAATAAAACTTCATTGTCCCCTTTTTGCAAATATCTCCAGTATCTCCAAACAGTTATCTTGGCATACCTTCCATGGCTTGACTTTTATCGGAGATAAGCAGTCTTTTCCTGTTTCACAATGAGACATAGAAGGAAATGTTACTGTAATCCCAAGAAAGCTGAAAACGTGCTACTCAGGAAAACTTTCTCTTCAACCATGCTGCCTTTAAGTCTGAGAAACATGGTGGGATTAAGGGCTGATGTACTCTTTTTCTAAGATTTTGCAGTACCTGGAAATGTGTCTCTGGGATTTACTTAGATGATCTGTTTAAAATTTTATGATATTTATCTGTTGTTCCTTGTAGTCTGTGATACGTTATTCAATTTCTCACACTGTTGCAACAGTTCCATTTCCTATGTTCTAACATTAACCCACAGTTATATCTATTACCCATTAATCCACAGTTCAGAGCAAACGAGGACAGATGTAGTCGATTTGATTTCTGTGTTTTCCCTCCAGGGAGGTCCTTGAGGTCCAAGAGGAGACTGTTTATGTTGAGGAAAAAAGGTATTTGCAATGAAAATTCTATCATGCAATCTCTGGCGCCTTTTCTATGAGCAAGGCCATACTTTCCAACTACGAATCTTTGCATTCCAATCACCAGTAATTATCAGTGCATCTTGATTGTATATTTCATCAATTTCAGACTATAGCAGTTTGCACAAATCTTCAATTTCTCCATCATAGGCATCAACGGGTGTGGAATAAATTTGAATAATAGTCTTACTAATTGGTTTTCCCTGTAGGCATATGGATATTAGCCTATTGCTGACAGCGTTGCGCTTCAGGGTAGACCTCGAAATCTTCTTTTTGACAGTGACTGCGATGCCGTTTCTCTTTAACTTGTCATTCCAGGCATAGCAGACTATGATTGTCTGTTTCAAAATGGTCAATACCAGTCCATTTCAGCTCACTAATGCCTAGGTTATTGATGTTTATGCGTTCCATTTCATTTTTGATGACTTCCAATTTTCCTAGATTCATACTTTGCAAATTGCACTTTCTAATTATCAACGGATGTTTGCAGCTTTTCTTCTTATTTTGAGTCATGGCACATGAGCAAATGTAGGTGCCAAAAACTTTACCCCGTCCATGTCATTAAGGTCAACTCTACTTTGAGGAGGCATGTGTTTCTCAGTTTTATTTCGAGTGCCTTTCAACCTGAAGGCCTCATCTTCCAGCACCGTACCACTAAATGTTCTGCTGCTATTCACATTTTGAAGAATAGGAAATCCAGAACACTTAATTGTGCTCATACTGAACCTGTACCTAGGCTAAGAGGCGGTTGTTAGAACAACACAAGGGGACACCGACTGGTTTAAAATCAGAAAAGGTGTATGTCAGGGTTATATCCTTTCATCATACTTTTTCAATCTTTATGCTGAGCAAATAATCCAAGAAGCCAGACTATATGAAGGAGAATGTGGTATCAGAATTGGAGGAAGACTCATTATCAATCTGTGATGTACAGATGATGTTGTTGTTGTTGTTATGTGTCGTCGAGTCAGTTCTGACTCATAGCGACCGTATGCACAATAGAACAAAACACTACCTGGTCTGGAGCCATCCTTACAATCGTTATGCTTGAGCTCATTGTTGCAGCCACTGTGTCAATCCACCTCATTGAGGGTCTTCTTCTTTTCAGCTGACCCTGTACTCTGCCAAGCGTGATGCCCTTCTCCGGGGACTGATCCCTCCTGACAACATGTCCAAAGTATGTAAGATGCAGTCTCACCATCCTTGCCATTAAGGAGCACTCTGGCTGCACTTCTTTCAAGACAGATTTGTTCATTCTTTTGGCAGCCCATGGTATATTCAATATTCTTAGCCAACACCACAATTCAAAAGTGCCAACTCTTCTTCGGTCTTCCTTATTCATTGTCCAGCTTTCACATGCATATGATGTGATTGAAAATACCATGGCTTGGGTCAGGCACACCTTAGTCTTCAGGGTGACATCTTTGCTCTTCAACACTTTGAAGAGGTCCTTTGCAGCAGATTTTCACAATGCAATGTGTCTTTTGATTCCTTGACTGCTGCTTCCATGGCTGTTGATTGTGGATCCAAGTAAAATGAAATCCTTGACAACTTCAGTCTTTTCTCCATGTATCATGATGTTGCTCATTGGTCTAGTTGTGAGGATTTTTGTTTCTTTATGTTGAGGTGCAATCCATACTGAAGGCTGTGGTCTTTGATCTTCATTAGTAAGTGCTTCAAGTCCTCTTCACTTTCAGCAAGCTAGGTTGTGTCATCTGCCTAACGCAGGTGGTTAATGAGTCTTCCTCGAATCCTGTTGCTCCGTTCTTCTTCATATAGTCCAGCTTCTCGTATTATTTGCTCAGCATACAGATTAAATAGGTATGGTGAAAGAATACAACCCTGACGCACACCCTTCCTGACTTTAAGCCAATCAGTATCCCCTTGTTCTGCCTGAACAAACACCCCTTCAAATATGTAAAGGTTCCTCATGAGCACCATTAAGTGTTCTGGAATTCCCATTCTTTGCAGCATTATCCATAGTTTGTTATGATCCACACAGTCGAACATCTTTGCATAGTTGATAAAACACAGGTAAACATCCTTCTGGTATTCTCTGTTTTCAGCCAGGATCCACCTGACATCAGCAATGATATACCTAGTTCTATGTCCTCTTCTGAAACCGGTGTGAATTTCTGGCAGTTCCCTGTTGATATACTGCTGCAGCCATTTTTGAATGATCTTCAGCAAAATTTTGCTTGTGTGTGATATTAATGATATTGTTGTATAATTTCCATGCTTGGTTGGATCACCTTCTTTGGGACTGGGCATAAATATGGTTCTGTTCCAGTCAGTTGGCCAGGAAGCTGTCTTCCATATTTCTTGGCTTAGATGAGTGAGCACCTCCAGCACTGCATGTGTTTGTTGAAACATCTCAAATGATATTCCATCAATTCCTGCAACCTCCTTTTTTGCCAATGCCTTCCTTCAATACCGTCGGTTCCTAATCATACACCAAATCTTGAAATGGTTGAACATCGGCCTTACAACCTTTTTTACTGAAAGTGAAGAGGAGTGAGCAATTACTGCTCAAACACTACAGCCTTCAGTATGGATTACACTTCAACGTGAAGAAAACAAAAATCCTCACACCTGAACCAATGAGCAACACCACGATAAATGGAGAAAATATTGAAGTTTTCAAGGATTTCATTTTACTTGGATTCATAATCAATGCACATAGAAGCAGCAGTCAAGAAATCAAATGTTGTAGTGCATTGGGCAAATCTGCTGCAAAAGACCTCTCTGAAGTGCTAAGAAGCAAAGATGTCCCTTTTAGGAGTAAGTTGAGCCTGACCCAAGTTATGGTATTTTCAATTACCTTATTTGCATTTGAAATCTGGGCAATGAATAAGGAAAAGAAAAAAGAATTGATGCCTTTGAATATGGTGTTGGGGAAGAATATTGAATATACCATGGAGTACCAGAAGAATGAAGAACTCTGTCTTAGAGGAAGTACAGGCAGTGTGCTCCTTTTAAGCTAGGATGACAAGAATTCATCTCCTGTGCTTTGGGTGTGTTATCAGGAGGGGCAATCTCTAGATAAGGACATTATGCTTGGTATAATAGAGGGTCAGCAAAAAAGAGGAAGACCCTCAATTAGCTAGATTGACACAGTGGCTGCACCAATTGCCTGAACCACAGCAAGGATTGTGAGGATGGCACAGAACCAGGCAGCATTTTGTTCTCTTGAACATGGGGTTGGTATGAGTCGAAATGGACTCAGTGACATGCAAGAACAACAAGCCTTCCAGTTCCTTAGCTATTTCATGAGCCGTGTCCAATTGGTTAAGAACAGATTTGAAAGAATTCTACAACTGTGGTATTTTTTTTTTTATTTCTAACATTGTACTTTATTTTTTGTTATCATCTGCATTTTACCGCTGAAGTTTCCATTCTTCTCATACATTTTGTCCGTATTTTCCACCAGTTCCTTTAACATGTTAAACATAAGTTATTTTAAAGCTTCTGTGAGAGTTCCAAAATTTGACTGATCATCAATTGTGCCTTTGATAATTACTTCAGTTCTTGCCGTTTGTTCTCTTTTGCTATCCGTTTCTCTCTCATATCCTCTGTCTTTTTTTTTTTTTTTTCTTTTTAGATTGTTAGACGTTGTGCTTAGAAGATTCGCTACTGAGGTACATAGTATTTAACTGTGGAAATCCACATGCTCTTATTTTATCAGGCAGTTAGTGCAGAGGGCTGAGTGAGTTTAGTCAGGAGTTGAGCATGGTTTTTGTTTTCTTGTTGCTATTATCTTCAGTGAACCACAGGCTTAAAATTGTTTTTTTTTTTTTTTTTTTTTAGTAGTGCGGTGCTGTAGCTATTTTCTTATTCGTGAGCTGGTGTGCAAGAGAATTTGTTTCAGTGTTATGCTCTTGGTTCCATTTTCAGGTATCCTTGCACACCTGTGACACAGAGAGTTTGTCTCTCTAAAGCTCTTGCACTCTCCTCCAGCAATTCAATGTTAATCGTACTCAATTTGTGATGGGGGCAGGGATTTCTCTGAGGTCCTGGTTTAATCTTAGTCAGAAATCTGTGCCCGGGAATAGGACTTGCTCAGCATCTTTACCTTTCCTCCTCATGGCATCCAAACTCTGCCTTGAATTCATGGCTGGTGGGATTTCCTTTCTTTTCTCCACTGATAACAGTTGGTAGAGCATAAGAAGTAAATTGTTAAACAGCTACCCAAGATTGTTAACATGTACACCAAATCTGGAAAAACTCATGTACACACAAATTTTCCACTCACTTTTATATGTATGGCTCTTAAATCCACAGGTTGTAACATGGTTTATTTTTCCTCCATAAGCCCATGATCTCCCTTATATTTTCTTATATACCACAAAGGGCCATAAAATAATATTTGTTTTTTAGACTACCTTTTTAAAATTTGTGTTTGTTATGTTGTTGCTGTTATTTCTAACTCCAGGTCTTTGCACATTTCATTATAATACTTTGTCTTCTCAAGGTGCCCTTTGAAATCTTCTGTTTAGCTCTTTTATTTCATCCTTTCTTTTGTTTACTTTAGCTACTCTACTTTCAAGAGCAAGTTTCAGAGTCTCTTCTGACATCTCTTTTGGTGTTTTCTTTCTTCCCTGTCTTTTCAATGACTTTTCCTTCCTCATGTATCATGTCCTTGATGTTATTCCATAGCTCGTCTGTTCTTTGGTCATTAGTGTTCAATGCGGCAAATTTATTATTGAAATTACTCAAGTGGGATATACTTAAGGTTGTATTTTGGCTGCCGTGGTCTTGTTTTAAGAGTCTTTAGCTTCAACTTGATCTTGCATATGAGCAGTTGGTGGTATAATCCACATTCGGCCCCTGGCCATGTTCTGACTCCATCACCTTTTTCCATACATGTAGCCAGTTTGATCCCTGTGCATTCTATCTGGTGGGGTCCACATGTATAGTCGCCTTTTATGTTGTTGAAAAAGTTAATTGCAGTGAAGAAGTTGTTGGTCTTGCAGAATTCTATCATGTGATCTCCAGCTTCAGTTGTATCATCAAGGCTGTCTTTCTAGCTACTGATCCTTCTTCTTTGCCAGTAATTATCAGTGCATCCTGATTGTGTATTTGATGAATTTCAGACAGTAGATATTTGTAAAAATCTTCAATTTCTTCATCATAGTTGTTAGCAGTTGGTGCATAAATTTGAATAATGGTCTTCTTAACTGGTCTTCCTTATAGGTGAATGAATATTATACTTTCAGTGACAGAGCTGTACTTCAGGATAGTTCTTGAAACCTTCCTTTGAGAATGAATGGGACTCTATTCCTCTTCAATGTGTCTTTCCAGGCTTAGCAGACCAGGCATAGCAGACCATGTGATTGATTCAAAATGCTCAGTAGCAGTCCATTTCGGGTCAGTAATGCCTAGGATATTGATGTTTGTGTGTTTTTTTCATTTTTGATGACTTCCAATTTTTCTAGATTCATAATTCATACATTTTACGTTGCAGTTATGAATGGATGTTTGCAGCTGTTCCTTCTCCTTTTATTCATGTCACATCAGCAAATGAAGGTCCTGAAAGCTTGACTCAATCTATGGCATTAAATTCGATTCTGATTTGAGGAGGCATCTCTTCCCCAGTTGCGTTTCCAGTGCCTTCCGGCACTATATCAGACAATTTCCCACTGTTATTCACGAGGTGTTCCTTGGCCAATCTTTTCAGGAGTAGTCTGACAGGTCATTCTTCGTAGCCTGTCTTCGTCTGGACGCTCCACTGAAACTGTCCACCATGGCTGACCCTGCTGGTTTTAGAAATGCTGGTGGCATAGCTTCTAGCATCATAGCAACACAAAGCCACAACAGTAGGACAAACTGACAGATGACGGGTAACTGTTTCATTTAATATCATTTAAAAATTTGAACCACATCCCAATGTATGAGTATTTTCCATATCATTCTTTTATCTCATCTGATTATTGATTGAATTTTTTAAAGATTTCAAAAATGTTTCTTTTTTCCTACCAACTCCAAACCTACTTTGTGCCATAAAGTTGACTGCTGAATTCTGAAGCAGATACCATATCTCTTGTTATTTTCATTTTGTAACCGTATCTCATTATCAGATACTAAAAGATCATCAAATCAAGATCAAAACTTCAGTGTCATGTCTATATCAATACTTCTTACTAGGCCAGGTTTTGTTGCTTAGAGTCGTGCTGTGGGGAAGAAGGACATGTCTGTCCATCTGCTGTTGTCTCCTCTTTCATTCTTCTCAATTTCTTTTCCTTCTTAACTCACGTAATACATGCTCAGTTCCTGCTTCATCAAAAACCTCTGACAGAGTCCTTGCCCTAGTAAGTTACTACCTTGGGTAAGTTCCTTTCAAGCAGTCTCTCACTTTAGTCTATAGCATTAGGGCTTAAGTTTCTGCTGACGAGGAAGCATTCAGCTAGTTAGTAATACTTCATTTTCCCCTTTTGAAAATATCCCCAGTTTCCCCAAATGATTCTATTGACAAACCTTCTATCATATGACTTTTTTTTATTAACATTTATTGAGCTTCAAGTGAACGTTTACAAATCAAGTCAGACTGTCACATGTAAGCTTATATACACCTTACTCCGTACTCACACTTGCTATCCCCCTAATGAGTCAGCCTTTCCAGTCTCTCCTTTCGTGACAATTTTGCCAGCTTCCAACTCTATCCTCGCATCCCCCCTCCAGACAGGAGATGCCAACACAGTCTCAAGTGACCACTTGATATAATTAGCTCACTCTTCATCAGTATCTCTCACCTACCCACTGTCCAGTCCCTTTCATGTCTGATGAGTTGTCTTCAGGGATGGTTCCTGTCCTGGTCCAACAGAAGGTTTGGGGACCATGACCGCTGGGATTCCTCTAGTCTCGGTCAGACCATTAAGTATGGTCTTTTCATGTGAATTTGGGGTCTGCATCCCACTTATCTCCTGCTCCCTCAGGGGTTCTCTGTTGTGCTCCCTGTCAGGGCAGTCCTCGATTGTGGCCGGGCACCAACTAGTTCTTCTGGTCTCAGGATGATATAGGTCTCTGGTTCATGTGGCCCTTTCTGTCTCTTGGGCTCTTAGTTATCATGTGACCTTGGTGTTCTTCATTCTCCTTTGCCCCAGGTTGGTTGAGACCAATTGATGCATCTTAGATGGCCACTTGTTAGCATTTAAGACCCCAGACTCCACATTTCAAAGTGGGATGCAGAATGATTTCATAATAGAATTATTTTGCCAATTGACTTAGAAGTCCCCTTAAACCACGGTCCCCAAACCCCCGCCCTTGCTCCGCTGACCTTTGAAGCATTCATTTTATCCCGGAAACTTCTTTGCTTTTGGTCCAGTCCAGTTTAGCTGACCTTTCATGTATTGAGTATTGTCCTTCCCTTCACCTAAAGCAGTTCTTATCTACTAATTAATCAGTAAAAAACCCTCTCCCACCCTCCCTCCCTCCCCCCCTCGTAACCACAAAAGTATGTGTTCTTCTCAGTTTATACTATTTCTCAAGATCTTATAATAGTGGTCTTATACAGTATTTGTCCTTTTGCCTCTAATTTCACTCAGCATAATGGCTTCCAGGTTCCTCCATGTTATGAAATGTTTCAGAGATTATTCACTGTTCTTTATCGATGTGTAGTATTCCATTGTGTGAATATACCACAATTTATTTACCCATTCATCCATTGATGGACACCTTGGTTGCTTCCAGCTTTTTGCTATTGTAAACAGAGCTGCAATAAACATGGGTGTGCATACATCTGTTCGTGTGAAGGCTCTTATTTCTCTAGGGTATATTCCGAGGAGTGGGATTTCTGGGTTGTATGGGAGTTCTATTTCTAACTGTTTAAGATAACGCCAGATAGATTTCCAAAGTGGTTGTACCATTTTACATTCCCACCAGCAGTGTATAAGAGTTCCAATCTCTCTGCAGCCTCTCCAACATTTACTATTTTCTGTTTTTGGATTAATGCCAGCCTTGTTGGAGTGAGATGGAATCTCATCCTAGTTTTAATTTGCATTTCTCTAATGGCTAATGATCGAGAGCATTTTCTCATGTATCTGTTAGCTGCCTGAATATCTTCTTTAGTGAAGTGCGTGTTCATATCCTTTGCCCACTTCTTGATTGGGTTGTTTGTGTTTTTGTGGTTGAGTTTTGACAGAATCATATAGATTTTAGAGATCAGGCGCTGCTCTGAGATGTCATAGCTGAAAATTCTTTCCCAGTCTGTAGGTGGTCTTTTTACTCTTTTGGTGAAGTCTTTAGATGAGCATAGGTGTTTGATTTTTAGGAGCTCCCAGTTATCAGGTTTCTCTTCGTCATTTTTGGTAATGTTTTGTATTCTGTTTATGCCTTGTATTAGGGCTCCTAAGGTTGTCTCTATTTTTTCTTCTATGATCTTTATCGTTTTAGTCTTTACATTTAGGTCTTTGATCCACTTGGAGTTAGTTTTTGCGCTTGGTGTGAGGTATGGGTCCTGTTTCATTTTTTTGCAAATGGATATCCAGTTATGCCAGCACCATTTGTTAAAAAGACTATCTTTTCCCCAATTAACTGACTCTGAGCCTTTGTCAAATATCAGCTGCTCTTATGTGGATGGATTTATATCTGGGTTCTCAATTCTGTTCCACTGGTCTATGTGCCTGTTGTTGTTCCAATACCAGGCTGTTTTGACTACTGTGGCTGTATAATAGGTTCTGAAATCAGGTAGAGTGAGGCCTCCCACTTTCTTTTTCTTTTTCAGTAATGCTTTGCTTATCCGAGGCTTCTTTCCCTTCCATATGAAGTTGGTGATTTGTTTCTCTATCACCTTAAAAAATGACAGTGGAATTTGGATCGGAAGTGCATTGTATGTATAGATGGCTTTTGGTAGAATAGACATTTTTACTATGTTAAGTCTTCCTATCCATGAGCAAGGTATGTTTTTCCACTGAAGTATGTCCTTTTTACTTTCTTGTAGTAGAGCTTTGTAGTTTTCTTTGTACAGGTCTTTTACATCCTTGGTAAGATTTATTCCTAAGTATTTTATCTTAAGGGGGCTACTGTGAATGGTATTCATTTGGTGATTTCCTCTTCGATGTTCTTTTTGTTGATGTAGAGGAATCCAAGTGATTTTTGTATGTTTATCTTATAACCTGAGACTCTGCCAAACTCTTCTATTAGTTTCAGGAGTTTTCTGGTGGATTCGTTGGGCTTTTCTGTGTATAGGATCATGTCATCTGCAAATAGAGATAATTTTACTTCCTCTTTGCCAATCTGGATGCCCTTTATTTCTTTGTCTAGCCTAATTGCTTTGGCTAGGACTTCTAGCACAATGTTGAATAAGAGCAGTGATAAAGGGCATTCTTGTCTGGTTCCCGTTCTCAAGGGAAATGCTTTCAGGTTCTCTCCATTTAGAGTGGTATTGGCTGTTGGCTTTGCATAGATGCCCTTTATTATGTTGCGGAATTTTCCTTCAATTCCTGTTTTGGTGAGAGTTTTTATCATAAACGGGTGTTGGACTTTGTCAAATGCCTTTTCTGCATCAATTGATAAGATCATGTGGTTTTTGTCTCTTGGTTTATTTATTTGGTGGATTACATTAGTGGTTTTTCTAGTATTAAACCGGCCTTGCATACCTGGTATAAATCCCACTTGGTCGTGGTGAATTATTTTTTTGATATGTTGTTGAATTCTATTGGCTAGAATTTTGTTGAGGATTTTTGCATCTATGTTCATGAGGGATATAGGTGTGTAATTTTCTTTTTTTGTAATGTCTTTACCTGGTTTTTGTATCAGGGAGATGGTGGCTTCATAGAATGAGTTGGGTAGTATTCCGTCATTTTCTATGCTTTGAAGTACCTTTAGTAGTAGTGGTGTTAACTCTTCTCTGAAAGTTTGGTAGAACTCTGCAGTGAAGCCGTCCTGGCCAGGGCTTTTTTTTGTTGGGAGTTTTTTGATTACCGTTTCAATCTCTTTTTTTGTTATGGGTCTATTTAGTTGTTCTACTTCTGAATGTGTTAGTTTAGGTAGGTAGTGTTTTACAGGAATTCATCCATTTCTTCTAAAAAAAAAGGTTTGCAAATTTGTTAGAGTACAATTTTTCGTAATAATCTGATATGATTCTTTTAATTTCAGTTGGGTCTGTTGTGATGTGGGCCTTCTCGTTTCTTATTCGGGTTATTTGTTTCCTTTCCTGTATTTCTTTAGTCAGTCTGGCCAATGGTTTATCAATTTTGTTAATTTTTTCAAAGAACCAGCTTTTGGCTTTGTTAATTCTTTCAATTGTTTTTCTGTTCACTAATTTATTTAGTTCAGCTCTACTTTTTATTATTTGTTTTCTTTTGGTGCCTGATGGATTCTTTTGTTGCTCACTTTCTATCTGTTCAAGTTATAGGGACAGTTCTCTGATTTTGGCTCTTCTTTTTGTATGTGTGCATTTATCGATATAAATTGGCCTCCGAGCACTGCTTTTGCTGTGTCCCAGAGGTTTTGATAGGAAGTATATTCCTTCTCGTTGCATTGTATGAATTTCCTTATTCGCTCCTTGATGTCTTCTATAACCCAGTCTTTTTTCAGGAAGGTATTGTTCAGTTTCCAAGTATTTGATTTCTTTTCCCTAGTTTTTCTGTTATTGATTTCTAGTTTTATTGCCTTGTGTTCTGAGAAGATGCTTTGTAATATTTCGATGTTTTGGATTCTGCAAAGGTTTGTTTTATGACCTAATATGTGGCCTATTCTAGAGAATGTTCCATGTGCACTAGAAAAAAAAGTATACTTTGCCGCCGTTGGGTGGAGAGTTCTGTATAAGTCAATGAGGTCAAGTTGGTTGATTGTTGTAATTAGGTCTTCCGTGTCTCTATTGAGCTTCTTACTGGATGTCCTGTCCTTCTCCAAAAGTGGTGTGTTGAAGTCTCCTACTATAGTTGTGGCGGTGTCTATCTCACTTTTCAATTCTGTTAAAATTTGATTTATGTATCTTGTAGCCCTGTCATTGGGTGCATAAATATTTAATACGGTTATATCTTCCTGATCAATTGTCCCTTTTATCATTATGTAGTGTCCTTCTTCATCCTTTGTGGTGGATTTAAGTCTAAAGTCTATTTTGTCAGAAATTAATATTGCTACTCCTCTTCTTTTTTGCTTATTGTTTGCTTGATATATTTTTTCCATCCTTTGAGTTTTAGTTTGTTTGTGTCTCTAAGTCTAAGGTGTGTCTCTTGTAGGCAGCATGTAGACGGATCGTGTTTCTTTATCCAGTCCGAGACAGTCTCTTTATTGGTGCATTTAGTCCATTTACATTCAGCGTAATTACAGATAAATAAGTGTTTAGTGTTGTCATTTTGCTGCCTTTTTATGTGTGTTGTTGACAATTTCATTTTTCCACTTACTTTTTTGTGCTGAGACGTTTTTCTTAGTAAATTGTGAGATCCTCATTTTCATAGTGTTTGACTTTACGTTTGTTGAGTCGTTACGTTTTTCTTGGCTTTTATCTTGAGTTATGGAGTTGTTATACCTTTTTGTGGTTACCTTAATATTTACCCCTATTTTTCTAAGTAAAAACCTAACTTGTATTGTCCTATATCACCTTGTATCACTCTCCATATGGCAGTTCTATGCCACCTATATTTAGTCCCTCTTTTGGATTATTGTGATCTTTTACGTATTGACTTCAATGATTCCCTGTTTTGAGCATTTTTTTTTTATTAATCTTAATTTGTTTTTGTGATTTCCCTATTTGAGTTGATATCAGGATGTTCTGTTCTGTGACCTTGTGTTGTGCTGGTTTTCTGACCAGACAATAATATCCTCTAGTATTTCTTGTAGCTTTGGTTTGTTTTTTGCAAATTCTCTAAGCTTGTGTTTATCTGTAAATATCTTAATTTCACCTTCATATTTCAGAGAGAGTTTTGCTGGATATATGATCCTTGGCTGGCAGTTTTTCTCCTTCAGTGGTCTGTATATGTCATCCCATTGCTTTCTTGCCTGCATGGTTTCTGCTGAGTAGTCTGAACTTATTCTTATTGATTCTCCCTTGAAGGAGACCTTTCTTTTCTCCCTGGCTGCTTTTAAGATTTTCTCTTTATCTTTGGTTTTGGCAAGTTTGATGATAATATGTCTTGGTGTTTTTCTTTTTGGATCAATCTTAAATGGGGTTCAATGAGCATGTTGGATAGATATCCTTTCGTCTTTCATGATGTCAGGGAAGTTTTCTGTCAGAAGATCTTCAACTATTTTCTCTGTGTTTTCTGTCCTCCCTCCCTGTTCTGGGACTCCAATCGCACGCAAGTTATCTTTCTTGATAGAGTCCCACATGATTCTTATGGTTTCTTCATTTTTTAATTCTTTTATCTGATTTTTTTTCAGCTATGTTGTTGTTAATTCCCTGGAGCTCCAGATTTCCCAGTCTGCATTCTAATTGCTCGAGTCTGCACCTCTCACTTCCTATTGTGTTGTCTAATTCTGTAATTTTATTGTTAATCTTTTGGATTTCTATATGCTGTCTCTCTATGGATTCTTGCAACTTGTTAATTTTTCCACTATGTTCTTGAATAATCTTTTTGAGTTCTTCAACTGTTTCATCAGTGTGTTCCTTGGCTTTTTCTGCAGTTTGCCTTATTTCGTTTCTGAGCTCATCCCTGATGTCTTGAAGCATTCTGTAAATTAATTTTTTATATTCTGTATCTGATAATTCCCGGATTGTATCTTCATTTGGGAAAGATTTTGATTCTTTTGTTTGGGGGGTTGTAGAAGCTGTCATGGTCTGCTTCTTTATGTGGTTTGTTATCGACTGGTGTCTCCAAGCCATCACTAAGATATAGTAGTGGTTTTTTCTGTAATTGCTCACTGAGTCTTATCTTGTTTTGTTTTCTTTCAATATATGTGGACGGGCTACTAGATTGTGCTGTCTTGTTTGTTGTAGCCCTTGACTTACTTATGACCTATTACCAGCTGGTTTGGGCTGTTGCCAGATATATATGCCTGAGTCTATTCACTATTCTTGAGTAGAATCTGATTTTGGGTCATCAAGTGTATGCTGCACCCTAACACCTATCCACCTCGAGAAGTAGTGGTGATAGTTGTGTGCACCAGATTCTATTAGCAGCTGGGGTTCACCCTCTGGGGAGTCAGGATGCTGACAGGCTTCCCCCAAGTGTCAGTGAGGTAGGTGTGTCTCTATTCCTGTAGCACCTTGGTGGGAGGGCTCTGCAGCTGTACCTTAGGCTCCCAGTGCAAGTACTTCTGCTGATTGGTAGGTGTCACCCTCCTTAGACCCCTAAGGCAAGAGGCTAGGTGGTCTGGGGGGAGCTTCAGCCCTCAGTTCCCTGTTGTGGGTCAGTTAGGGCTCTGTTGAATAAGCAGAGATATCAGACCTGGGAAACTTGTTTTTCCAGAAAATCCGCTAAAAAAAAATGCAGTCAGATCTCTATCAGAACTGCCTTTGGATTATAACCGCCACCTTGTTCCCTGTAAGGATGAACGTCCGAGATTTGGATCATATATGCTTGGCTGTAGCTGTTTCTGTGTTTTTAGTCCAATTAGGGATGGATTTTTGTTCTCTGGGTTTTTTGTGGTTCCTTCTCTCAGGCCGGAAGAATAGGTTAGGAAAAGACCAGAAAAAAAAAAAAAAAAGGGAAAAGCAAAGCCGCCGCGGAGCCAGAGACTTTCTCCCTCTGGCTCAGGAAATTCCAATGTTAATGAAGCCGCCTGGGAAGGGTGGGGGAGGGTTCAGAGAAACAGGAGAGTAGCACCCCAGAATATAGCCAAAGCTGCTTATCTTGCTTGGAATGACCATTTTATCTGAGATTCCCAAGGGGCGTGTCACCTATGTGTGCTGGCTGTGTGGAGATTGCCCCCGAGGGTCTGGCCCGCTGAAGCCGTGGTCAGATCCTCCATTGCCAGTCCAAAGCCCAGCGTCCAGGTTCCCCTGCTAGGACGCGGCATTCCCGGCTCCAAAATCAGTCGCTGCCTCCCGGGGTCTTCTCGTCCTGCCAGCCACTTTGCCGCGCCGCCCCCGCGGACCGTCTGGGTCCCCTCCCGGGGTTAGTTCAGGGGATTAGGGCTATGCCCCATGCTTGCACCATGGCAGCGCTCAGTCAAAAGTCTGGCGCCAAGGTTCCCCGGCTGGGACGCTGCACTCCCGGCTCCAAAACCGGTCACTGCCTCCCGGGGACTTCTCCCACCAGCCGCGTTGCCACGCCGCCTGCGCGGACCAGCTGGGCCCCCTCCCGGGATCAGTTCAGGGGGGAAGGGCTGTGCTCCTTGTTTGCGCGTGAGATTTTGAGTTCAACTCCCCTGGGCCCAGATCTAAGCCTGGCGCCAAGATTACCTGACTGGGACGCTGGCTCCAGGCTCTGAAAACAGTCGCTGCTTCCCCGTATTTGTTTGTTCTCCGTCTCTAAATCTGTGTTTGTTGTTCAGGGTTCGTAGATTGTTATGTATGTGATCGATTCACTTGTTTTTCCGAGTCTTTGTTGCAAGAGGGATCCGAGGTAGCGTCTACCTAGTCGGCCATCTTGGCCCCGCCTCCTATCATATGACTTTTATGGGAGACAAGCACCTTCTTTCTATTTCACAATGGGATATAGAGGCAGATGTTGCTGTGCTCCAAAATCAATGGGAAAGTTACTGCTCAGGAAAATTCCTTCTTTGATAGTGCTGCATTTACATAAACATAGTGGAGGGTAAGGCCTGAAGGACTCATGTTTCCAGATATTGCCATCCCTGGGTATATGTCTTTGGAATTTACTTAGATATTCTGGTTCAAACATGATAGTATTTATATAGTTCTTGTTTATAGTCTTGTCATCTTTACCAATTTCTCACACTTCAGCAACAGCTTCATTTCCCATGCTCCATCATTAATTCATAGCTGTATTCATAAGCTATTAATTCACAATTCAGAGAAAACAAGGAACTGGTGATGTGAAGTGTTAGGGTCATGAATTCAGGAGGTTTTTAATACTATACGAACCTGAGAGTTTTTTTTTTTTCATGTTTTTA
The DNA here is from genome assembly GCF_030014295.1 of Loxodonta africana. Lineage (NCBI taxonomy): Eukaryota > Metazoa > Chordata > Mammalia > Proboscidea > Elephantidae > Loxodonta > Loxodonta africana. Next base: position 84,160,860 of record NC_087345.1, read on the forward strand.
ATCTCTGAATAATATTTCAAAAGAAAAAGAAAGCAGCAATAGAATTGAGTGCTGCCTCTTTGTGTCTAGCATTAATAATCCATACATCGAAAAATATCACAGAGCTATGCTCTGTATCCCAAATGAAATCTAACTACACTTCAGCATATGAGATAAAATAAAGGGAAAATAACACGGTCAGTGTATGTACATGTTTGTCTGTGTGCATCGCACATGCAGACAAGCTATGCCTCAAGCTTCTAGGCAGTCATTAGACTGCTAGAAATGAGGCACATACACCCAGTGGCATCAAACATTCTGTGGGTGCGACATTCATCTGTGATCGAGTCAGGCATTATGAGAGGGTTTCACAGTGTTGGTGAACTGAACGGCATTATTATTATTTATAGAAAACAGACAGTAAACAATAACAGATTTTCAAAGAGGAAACTCTTACCCTTCCTCAAATTACCCACGTCCATTCTTACATAGCTGGACAGGCACACGGTTGTTCAGGTGCAGTATTCACATCACCACTGCCACTAGAGGCTTCTACTCTAATTCTAAGTTATGGAGCCTTGCTGCCAGCTGGAAAACCCCTGCACAGGATCTCATGAACCTCTGCTGCTGGGTGCCACCACGCTATCCCGGGCCTGTGGGGCTATCTTGCCACCATGCTATCCTGGACACTGCTGCCCAGGGGTAGGTGCATGCCACCCCTATACAGGACACACTTAGGCTCCTCTTGCCCTGCACAAGTAAGTGTTAGAAATTTTTGGTTCCACCAGCAAGCCTCTTGCCTGAATGTGCTCAATTCTTTCTCCAGGTGTGAAGAAGGCTCACTGCTGCTGTCTCTCACTGTCTTCAGCATTCCCTCTTTCTTCTGGGTCTAGGAGGTTCTCAGTGCAGGCACCCTGGCTCCTTGGTCCAGACTACATGCTCTGCTCCAGGCTTCTTGATGGTAGTGAGGTTCCCCTGAATCTCTGTGGGATTAGCCCTTTTTAGCCTAGCTGAATGGCAAAAGCAATCCTCTTGGTAGGAAACAGTCACCTCATTTGCACAGTTCTGCAAGTGTTTTACACACCTCATTTGCATTATCCCAGTCAATTATTTTGTGGAAGTTACAAGACCATGGCTGGAATGGCCATATAAAAGCAATTCACTCTACTGTACTCAGGTAATGAAAAAACATTCTTCCACCCACCAGTGGTTAGAAAGCAGTTGCCCTCAAGTTGACTCTGACACATGGTGACCACATGTGTGTCAGAGTAAAACTGTGCTCCATAGGGTTTCAGTGCCTACATTTTTGGAAGTAGATTGCCAAGCCTTTCTTCCAAGGTACATATAGGTGGACCTGAACCCCCAACTCTTCAGTTAACAGCCACCACCCAAAAGTCTTATACATTAAACAGGATTTTTGATCACTTTCATGTTAGGACTTCACTAGATCTATTCATTCAATAATGTGAGAGAATTCTTGACCATAACAATTAACATTGCAAAAATAGCTACTATAATTGTTCAAGGATCATGTTTTTCCTCTGCGATTCTTTATTTAAAACCATTGCACTAATCACTGCATATATATTTGTTCAAAGTCCCCAAACAATGCCAGTTTGTTTGGAGTAGTTATGTTGGTACATTTCAGCCTTACCAATCATCCCCAAAAGGAAGGCCCAGTGATATCCTTCAAAAATCTATAAAAAAAACTCTAATGGATCCCAAGAGTCAGATCCCTTTGTGTATGTGGTCTCTATGAGTCAGGGTCTGACTTGATGGCAGCTACCAACAAGACAACATCAATTTTCCCGACCTGTGGGAAACTACACACATATTTACCATTTATGGCACTCTTCGTCCTTTTGTGTAATTCCAGTTTTTCATGTGGTGTAATTTGTCTTCCTCATGTAGAGCTTCCTTAAACATGTCTTTTACTACAGGTTTGCTAGCCATACTTTGTTTTCCTTTTTTTGGTTTGAAAATGTCTTAAGTTTATTTTCATATTTGAAAGATATTTTCCCTGGTTATGAAATTCTGTGTTGTACAACTGTAGCATTTAAAAAATGTTAATGTTTTATCTTCTGATGGCATACTTTTAGGCAATACAGGGAATATAGATAACTATTAATAGAAATATTGGTGAAAAATCCCACAGAAAAATGGGAGGGTAGGTGAAGTATTGGTGAAGATAAGAGAGCAATTTTAGAGTAAATTACATGCATGTTTGTACGGTCATGGGAATAGCCTAGTAGACAGGTATAAGGTGCAGAAGAGATGGGGAAATAAATGGGTGCACTGCCTTTGTGAGTGGATGTGGGGTATATTGCACAGGGGGTGGAGGGAATGGTCTTAGATCCAAAAGCAAACCAAACCAGTTGCCATCCTTTTGATAGGAGCACAGATAGTTTATCTAGTGTATCAAAGAAAAACTTTGGCCTACTTAGTTACATCCACAGAAATGTATTTGAATACATGGGAATAAAGACAAAAAGGAAAAAAGGCAGAAATAAAAACAAAAACCAAAAATTACCCAAGTACGTACAGAGAGTCAGGGAGGAGTGGATTTCACTTCTCCTTGAAGTTATCCCACTGCCAGGAAGCTACCAAAGAGGCCAGTTTGAGCAGTTTGCCTGAAGCAGATTGAGTAGAAGGTAATAGGGAAAACCATTTTAGATGGAGAAGTAGTGCTACAGTTAGTATTTCTTGAAATTGGCTCCTCTGCCTCCCTAAACACTCTTACTCTATAAATCCTCCATTCATATTTCTTGCCACCTGGCAGGTTGGCTCAGTTATTGGGGAAAACATTTTCAGATATTTTCTCATTATCTAAAAACCTTAAAAAATACATTATCTAAAAAGCCTTGAAAAAAAAATCTGTTGTTATATAATGCCTGTCACTGTTTTTTTGTTGGCAATTCTACCTCATTTATTGCAAATTTATATATCAGATTCCCTGTGTAGCAACAGGAAGGAAAGTGAATGTGCATAGATGTCAACTTGATTGGAAGGGGTGGTGGTGGGTTTTGTGGAAGTTCTCTTTGAAGTGTTTTGCCTTAAAGGATGGACAATAGGGGGAAGGATCCTCCAGGCTAAGAAGAATGCATTGCAGCAAGCTGGTTTCATGTGGCTTAAAAAAAGATATGAGGGGGTATTAAAGGAGATTAGAGTGATGAAATTTTCAGGCCAGATTACAAAAGTCCTGGAATGCTATGTTAAGGAACTTTGACTTTAACCTCTCCTCAATAGACAGCCTTTGAAAAGGTGTATAAAGAAAAATGAACAAACGAAAATGCTTAATGGCTTCTTTGGATGATCATGCAAAAATATGAATAGTGAATTTAAGAAACGAGACCGTAGGAAGGGAGAGAGACCAATTTGAGAAGTGATCAAAAGCTACAATACTAATTCTGCATCTGGAGAGCTGTTTTTCCCATAACCTTGTCAACCTGTTTGAAACTGCCAAGCCTTGCCTCTTTGATATCTTCTAGGCAACGAAATTATTCAGAGTAATGACACAATTACATATTTCTGTCAATGGTAGTATATTTTCATTTGTCCGTGCTCAAATTCTGTGAGTTAGGCTCAGGTTTCATTTATTTCCCTTACTAATCAGTTATTGTATGTTATCAGTCATTTATATCTTGTATATCTTTTTCAGATGAACATTCTTCTTTGATGTAAGGATTTATGTTTCCTTGACTCACTTCTTTCTCGAGAATGCTCTGTGCTTGCTTTTACGTCTCTATAAATCTCTCCCAGGTGAAAATGGAATTCCACCTGTCTCCTCATAGGTCATGGAAATCTAGCAAGCAGTATGGTATTCTGCTTAGGTGCATGGATTCTGGATACAGATTACCTGGGTTCAACACTTATCTTTCCCTTCTATTAGGTGTCTGACTTTGATTCTGTGCCTCAGTTTCCTTGTTTGTAATATGGGGATAATTGTTATAGCATGGTATGTGGTCTTCTCCTTGTTTTTTTATGCTACCCTCAAAATGCTGGACTAAAACGTGCTGAACTCAACGTGTTATAACATGAATGGGTGTGGTCTGCCAGCCCATTTTATGCTTCTGAACAGCATCTGATATTTCAGGCTTCAGGGCATTAACAAGAAAGGGCAGATTGCAGTAGAGGTGTCAGCATTAATGCCCAGCCTTGTATATTCCTTAAAACTGATTTTTAATTGGTCCCTGAAATTAAAGACAGATTCACCGTGCATTTGATGACAGGATTGGATTATTTCCCAGTCAGCACAAAGGGGGAAACCTTCAGGGATTGCCTTTAAAAGACTCTTTCTATGACTTTTGCATATCCAGAAAAGTTCCAGGTCTAAAGATTAGAGGGAACTGGGAAAGGAAGGAGGAAGAAAAAGAAGGCAGAATAGAGCACAGGGAGCAGGAGAGGAGGAAGGTTAGGAGGGAGTGAGGTTATAAGGGACAGGAACTGAGTTAGACAGACAGAAGAGGTCTTTGGGTAGGGAGAAGGCTAAAGTTATTTTAAAGGGGCCTCAATAGAAAAAAAAAATTTTTTTTTCAATAGATTGGAATCTTTCTCAATTGTTTCTCTTGCGAAACTTCTTAGTACCAGTTAAAGAAGCTACCCTTTGTAAGTTAACTATCTTATTTCCTTTTTGTACTAAACCAAACAAAAACCAAACCCAGTGCCGTCGGGTCGATTCTGACTCTTTGCGACCCCATAGGACAGAGTAGAACTGCCCCATAGAGTTTCCAAGGAGTTCCTGGCATATTCGAACTGCTGACCCTTTGGTTTGCAGCCGTAGCACTTAACCACTATGCCACCAGGGTTTCCTTTTTGTACTAAGGTGCTATGCAAATGCATGAGTTCCAAGAAACCCACATCGACCACTGCAATTCAAAATTGTCTTCTTTGAAGTCACTCCACCTAGCCCATAATAAAAGAGGTCTGAGGTAGAAGAAGGGGAAAAGACCTTGTTCTGCCTTAGGAGCATCATCTAATTCTCTGCTCCCAGAAAGCCCTGAAAAGCCATAGAACCCTGCGAGACAAAGGGAAAATAGAGGCAGTGTCTTCAGTCAGATAATAGGTTAACACTTTCAAAGAATCAAAGCCTGCAACTTCTGCTCTCCAAAAAGCTGGTGCACAGGAAAGAGAATAGGACTTACGTTTGACCTGACAAGGGCTTCCAAGAAGGGAGGAAGCCAGGATTCCTAGGCTTACTCTGTCTCTGTTTGAAACCTTACCAAGTGTGAGGATTCATCCAGACCTGATCCGAGTCATAACACCATGCCAATAACAAAAATAGTTAAGGTGATTCAAATAGAGGTTATAGGCTTTATTAAGTTGATGTTCTTCAGCGAGCACCTCAACATTAGGTAACTTCCTGAGTTGAAGTAGGATTGGGTTTTTTTTTTTTTTAATCAGTATAATTATTAATAATGACATATTGATTTTGATGATAATAATATACAATGCATAGGATTTTAATTGTTTCTATTATTGTATTCTATTATTGTCTTGCATATTGGAATAGTGTCCAGCATGTAATAAATACCATAAAAAATATCATTATTTCCCTCGACCATAGAGACCTTTTTTCTCTATTGAAAACACTCATGATCTGTGTCATACATGTGGCCCTTCAATATCTGTTGCCTTGTGAAATTTCTTGTATTGTTAACTTTCCATGGTGTACTTCTTGTATATTAAGTTGTTATCATGAGGCAGATTTACATCTTTGAATTTTCTATACTACTAAGCATAATACTAGCCATACTTTGAATAGTTATATCTGAGCATGAGATGATATTCATTAAACATAAATAACATTTGTATACATATTTAAAATATACACAATATTTTCGGAAAGAAAGCACGTGGACAGAGGCTTTTAGTATCTTATAGAAAGAATTAATAGTCATTAGGTCTAAGTTGGGTGCTGGTGGTTCAGTGGTTAAGGGTTTGGCTGCTAACCAAAATGTCAGCAGTTCAAATCCACCAGCAGCTCCTTGGAAACCCTATGGGGTAGTTCTACCATGTCCTATAGGAACATTATGAGTCAGAATCAACTCCACGGCAATGGGTAGGTCCAGGTTGCTTGTAGTGTTCTCCCTCATTATTTATTCCTCTCCTTCGTCTTTAGGTCCATTCAGTTTTTTCACACTTTGCTTGGAATTGGTTTCCAGAAGTCAGCCTACTCTAGCCAACCAAATGCCCATTAACATGTTCTTCTCAAATTAGGAACAATACCTATTATTTTTATTAATCTTTTTGACTCTGAACATTTTCATTACACGAGGTATAATGGAATTCTGGGTAGTTGAAGAAGTTATTCAACCAAGGTGCAGATATCTTGTCTCCAAATTCAGGGCTTTTTCTCCTTGAGACTTGTAAACACTGTCAGTGTAAGAAGAAGACACACAACGCTTGAAAGGGGTTCCTTCTTTTCTCTACTTTTATTATATGTCAGGAAGAACTAAATCCAAAAAATTTTCACATAAGCCAGTAGAAACTATTTTTGTGAACAACTTAGTTTAAAAGAAAGATGAAAGTTCTCTGCACAATCTTTATGATTGTCCCATTAACTCCTTCTAATTAATCCTGATAATGGACCAGAAAATAATCCAGAAATACCTTGAAAAATTCAAAATGAAAGAAGAGCTTTGGAGTACAAAATTTTGTCCTGTATCATATTTTAAGCTTCAGTAAATAATTTTTAATTACTCTTGAAAAATTGGAAGTTGGACATTGAAGTGTTCTCAAATGGAAAACGTTCCCTGGGCTTTTAAAATCCACATCACAAGCAGGCCATATGGCCACAGAATTGGATTTTATTTATTTGATTTCCGTTTTACAATATTGGGTACCTTGCGAATCTAGTCTTAGATGAATGCATTAATGGTAAAACAAAAGCGAATAGATATGAAAGAGAACTGAGTATCTTGTTTTTTTTTTTTCCTACTTATGAGACAAAAATGTTCACAGGGATAGGTAGTTTGACTAATTTACAGAATAGAAAGTTTATCTTTGGCAAATTCGTGTAAAAGGTTCATGGGATATCTAGATTTAAACAAAACTTACCCTGAAAACATCCACAATCTCTTACTTCTTTATGAGAAATGCAATCCTTTTTACGGTGTCTTTGAAGGCTTCCTTTACCTGCTTGTTTCGTAGTGTATAAATGAAAGGGTTAAGCATAGGGGCAACTGAAGTAAAGAGCAGTGCCACCACCTTATTAAGGGCTACTCCTTCCTTTCCTGAAGGTTTAATGTAGGCGAAGATGGAACTGCCATAGCTCATGGAAACCACAATCATGTGAGAAGAACAGGTGGAAAAGGCCTTTATCCTTTGTTGGGTAGAAGGGAATTTTAGAATGGTGCTGATGATGTATGTGTAGGAGAGAAGCACACCCAGTAGGGTAGTAATCAGTGTTAGCACAGCAAAAGCCAAAACAACCTTTTCTATAAGTTCTGTGTCTGAACAGGTGATCTGTAGGATAGGATATGCGTCACAAGCAAAACTATCAATGAGATTTGAGTCACAGAATTCCAGCTGGAGACCCATGCAAAGAGGGGGGACAATAATCAACAGGCCAGCACCCCAACAGCAGAGAAGGAGTGTAGTGCAGAACTTGTTGTTCAAGATGGTTGTGTAATGTAAGGGCTTACAGATGGCCAAGTAGCGATCATAGGACATGGCAGCAAGGAGAAAAAATTCAGTTGCTCCAAAGAGGATACCAAAAAACAATTGTGTGAAACAAGCATGATAGGTACAAGTTTTATCTCCAGTTGTCAGGCTGTACAGGAATCTGGGAATACAGACGGAGGTGAATGAGACTTCCAAGAAAGAGAAATTTCGGAGAAAAAAATACATGGGAGTTTGAAGATGGGAATCCAAAAGTGTGAGAGTGATAATTGTCATGTTCCCAGCCACACACAAAAAGTAGGTGAGAAATAAAAATACCAAAAGTAGGATTTGTAATTTTGGGTCCTCCGTCATCCCCAGCAGGATGAATGTTGTTATCACTGTGTGATTTGTCATTACCTCCTGTGTCTAGTCAAAAGTGATTGGACTTGAAGGCACAAGCAACATAAGACGTCAGCGTGGAGCATGAAGTAAAGATGCAATCAGTATTAATGTAATGCATTTGGCATCTGGTTGCAGAATTTTACTGGAAATATTTAAATATGGATCAAAGACCTATAACCCCCTTATTAGAAATGATATTTATACAGATGTCAAATGAAAACACGCAGCAGCAATCATGTATCTCATTTCATACGGTGTTTCTCATTATCATTGTCTCGAGACATAGGTCTGATCAATGTTACAGGTTATTCCATTATTCCAGACGTTTTTTTCTTCTGCCTCCTTTTTCTTTGCTTTTCCCGGCCTTCTTTTCAGCTCCGCTTTTGTAACAGAGAAGAATTTGTCAAGGAGTATTTCATTCTGGTCTCTGGCTGTATTTTGAAATAAAATAAATGCAAAGGGCTGGATAATAGCTTTGCACTTACAATGATCCCGAATTAGGAACAAAAAGTTTAAAATACAAACGTGTATCTTTATTGTGTATTTTCTGCTTTTAAGTACATGAAAGCACTTTTAAACCAGTATAAGTGTTTTTTAGGTAGAGGGTTTCCTGAAGAGTTACAAGAACCATCTTCCTGGGTCCTGAGAACAAACCTGAGGAAGCCTGTCATGACGTTTGGGGGCGTGGCCAGATCCCAGAAGGAATGGTCTGTGGTACTTGCTCTCCCTGCCAGTGAGATCGACCTCCCTGCTCTTCTGAGCAGCGCTCAGTCTTCAGAATCTGTCTCTGAATATCTTAGTGACCTCTCCTTTCAACAATTGCTGCTGGTCCTCCCTTCAAATTGCCTCTTCCCACTAATTTCCCACCAGCCCTCAACCTCGCTGCTTATATTCTCTACGTTCTTCAGAAATGTAACTTGCTCAAGCATCATCCATTAATAAATTGGCTAAATGGACTAATTTTTATAAAGAAATTTTGTAAAACTCACATTTTCCTTGAATGTTACCATTTTCAAGTCCTCCCAGGAGTTTCATGCCTCCCTGCACACGTTTTTTTCAGGAATCCCATTAGTTGTGGGGGAGGATGGCTCAGGGAGATCTCTTCTCCTTCAAATTAAAACTCGCCTTTGGTGCGATTCAAGTTGGAAACAGGTGCTTCGAGTATCCATTCTGCAAAAGAAGAGCTGGTAAATGCATTGTCTCTCGGGTTACAGTTACCTGAAAATAATATATTGGTTCTTAAGATGTCTTTGTGTTTTATTTGTGGAATTGATTATAAATTGAGCAATTTTGTAGGGAAACCATATGTGCCCAATACTACCCAATGTGTGTGCTCCCAATTGAGAATTAAAAATGCATTAAGTAGTTTTGTCTTCTTTTCCGCTGCTCAAGTAAATTGTAAAAATTCACTTATTCAGGTAAATATTTAATATCAGAGTCTGAAGAACTAACCATGAATAAGTGTGTCTCCAAAGGAGCTTTCCGTCTTTTGATGGGAGATAATATTTCATTTTAGTGCATGCTTAGGGATATAGTAAGATGCGATAACGGTGAAAATGCAACTTTGGTTTTAGGGCAATAACTACTCCATGCCTTTTCCTTGGCAATCTCTCTTAGTGGTGATTTGTATTTTACTATCTTCACTCAGTTGTTGTAGCCTATTATGTGGGAGCCCTGGTGGCACAGTGGATAAAGCACTTGGCTGCTAACCAAAAGTTCATCGGTTCAAAGCTACCAGCCACTCGGTGGAAGAAAGTTGTGGCAGTCTGCTTGCGTAGATATTTCCAGCCTTGGAAACCCTAAGGAGTAGGTCTACTCTGTCCCACGGGGTGGCTATGTGTCGGATTTGATGCAATGACAGTGAGTTTTTTATTTTTTGGGGGTAGGGGGAGGATTGAGAGTTGGTAACATCAGCACTCACTAACAGCTGAGTTAGCAAGTTGTATTCTTCAGGGTTCCTAGACATGTTTATGTCCAGGAAACCCACTTCAGATCATGGTAGAAATGGTTTAGTGGAGAGTGGTATCTTGCCAAGCACTAGGAAGCTGCAGAGCAAAGATTTTCATAGGCAGGACTGAGTGATAGGTCAGGTTCATTTCACACACCGAATTCTCTTTCCTTTCTTCTTTCCCTCCTATCGTGTTACCAGTACCCATTGCTATTGAGTCAATTTTGACACATTGTGACTGCATTTGTGTCTAATTTGAATTGTGCTCCATAGAGTTTTCAATGGTTGAATTTTTGGAAGTAGATTTCTAGGCTTTTCTTCTAAGGAGCCTCTTGGAGGAATCAAACTGCCAGCCTTTTGTTTAGCAGCTGATTGTGTTAACAGTTGTACATTATATCCTTATATTGGGTATTCATGTTCTTACTTCAACCTTCCCTCTGCTGTAAAGTTCTTAGGCTTTAATGTTATTGCCTGTTACCAGTTTTAAAACTCCTCTCATCTAATTTGGGAAACCCCGGTGGTATAGTGGTTAAGTGCTACAGCTGGCAACCAAAAGGTCGGCAGTTCAAATCCACCAGGTGCTCCTTGGAAACTCTATGGGGCAGTTCTACTCTGTCCTACAGCATCACTTTGAGTCGGAATCGACTTAATGGCAATAGGTTTGATCTGGTTTTATTCTCTAATTTTGAGGGAAATGACTTGTGAAATAAACGAGGTGAGCATTTGAGGGTCCTTTAATTTAATGTGTTAAACAACTAACAATATAGTCTTCTCTTAATTACAGAAGTTTTTCAGTCCACTTTACTTCTAAAAACAAGCTAAACTTGTAGTGGCAGAGCATTTAGGTCTAAGGCTGCTTTGTGTACCTACATCCATATCATGGTCTCCTTTGGTTTAAATAGCAGAAGTTGCTGTGAGCATAGAAAGTCACATTTTTTTCTTTTTTAAAACTGGGTCAGATTTGAAACAACAATTTCATTAAGTAAGCAATGCATTTTACCACCTTCCCATAGGTAGTGTTTCTCGTTAAGCAGCCCTTGAAGCCTTAACTTATGCAAAGCTACCTCCTGTCCCTTTCACTTTGGGAACTGTAAGGGTGATTGAGTTCACTTTTTCTCTTGTACTGATTTCCTATTTAATGAGTTCTTTTATTTATTTCAGGCTCCTTGATCTTAACGTGTGTCTGGGACAAGCCTCATTCAGTCTTCATTTGGAAGACGGCATGCTATGGTCTGGAACATTTGAAATTCTAGAAATGAATGCTACCACCCTCCATTCCCAAAGTGGCCAAATCAAACCCCTTGCCATGGAGTCGATTCTGATTCGAACTCACAGCAATTCTATAGGACAGAGTAGAACCACCCCATTGGATTTCCTAGGAGCAGATGGTGAATTTAAACTGCTGACCTATTGGTTAGCTACCCAAAGTGGAAGAAGGTATTAAAATAACAGGTCCATAATAAGGCCAGATTCTCCGTAATGTAATTTGTATTATTTGATTTCTGTAACACTAGAAGATATTTTTAATGGAGCCCTGGTGGTGCAATGGTTAAGCAGTTGGGTGCTAACTGAAATGATGATGACTGGAACCCGGTCAGCAGCATCATGGGAAAAACCCTGGTGATCAGCATCCATAAAGATTACTGCCTAAGAAACCTCATTAGGCAGCTCTGCTCCTTCACATGGTATTGCTATGAGTTGGAAATCAGATGGTAGACACCTAACCAAAACAACAATAGAGAATATTATTGGGAAGAAGTGTCTTTGCCTCTGTCTTTCATATTTTGCCTCTTAAATATTAAATTCTCCTCAACTGATATTTATGTGTGGCCCTTTCAAAGGATAAAGTGATGATGGCAGGAAAATTCTAATATCAGGTTTATTCAGAAAAACAAGAAGTTGAAAATAACTGTTGACTCCATTTTTGCAGTAACAATTGTAATTAACTAAATTCCACATTTCTTACCCTCCCTGTTTAAAGAACATGGAAAAACATGTCATGAGAATTGCATACTTACTTTTCTGACAGTGCTTCATCAGGGGTCCTTGATGGAACCAAAATTTGAAGAGTATGATGCTGGTGAGGAGCTTTGAGTTTGTTCAGTCCCCAACTCACATTTCACCTCGCTTCACTGCTGCCTTGACCTCTTTCAATACATGTGACACATGTACACACACACACACATACACTCTCTCTCTCTCAAGTAAGTCTTACATCAGACAGTGTTTACCTAGATTTCATTGTCCTAATACATTGTGACCAGTTTCAGGCTCCTCTTCCCTCGTCACATCTAAAATGGCACCTGATTCCTGATTTCCCAGTACTCAGTTCAAAAGGAACAAAAGAGTGGTGCAGAGTAAAAAGACCTTTTCTTCCTGGGTTTGGCAGAGAGGTACATTTGATCTCCTGGGGCAGGGAGACAGGTTTACCTGTATATTCTACAGTAGCAACTTTTATGTGTTTCGTTTGCTACCAGTTCACGGGGAACATCTGAGTTGAACAACAAAATAGTCCTTGGTGACCCAATTGAAAATGTTACTAATGAATCAACAGTGGAATCAACAATGCAACAGCATAGGTAGCAGTGGGAACCGTGTCCTCACAGACACTGCAGGTGGTCTGATGCCATGTGAATTCCATTTCGTCTTCTTTGTCGAATCTTTATATTTCCCTGAATTAGATGCTGTGCTTGGCACTTAACACATTTTATCTATCTTTGACGTAAATCTCATATAGTGTAAAAAATAATCATCCTAACTTTACAGAGGAGCAAAGTGGGAAGCAGAAAGTTGGTCAGTCAGATGTCTCATGGTGGGGTTGTAGGTTCTGAACAAAAATTTATTTAAGTACAGAAATCCTGTCTTTTCCTTCACACTAAACTTGTTCCTTTCCCCAATATTTAAGAGAACTATCAGTATTTAAATTCTAGACTTGATGTTCTCCTAATGCAACTTGGTCTGTGTTTCCATTCTTTCTCTTTCTAGTTTTCTTTTCTCAGGTATTCTATGAACTACTCTTGGAAATATGAACCAATGGAAAGTTTTGGGTCCCATGAACTGGAAAAAAAATTGCCTGATTTCAGGACATGTTTGACATTTTCTTAAAGCTTATTACTGCCCACCTAGCTGAAATAAAATTATTTTTTTTTAATCTATGCTGCCATTTCTGGACAGCCTCCTTTCTTCTGCTCATATGTGCTAAAGTGCAAGATTGCCTTCAATACTTTCTTCTTTGTACGGTCCTTCACAGCTTTTGGTGTTAAGGCGAAACGAATTTTCTAGTATTAGCCGAGAAGTGTGTAAATTATTTTACTTTTTATTATTTTGAAGAATCCATGTAAGATCAGTATTTTTTCACCCTTAAACTTTCTGTAATATCTATTGCTACAACCCTTTTCACTGTGTTTCATTTGAAGAAAGGCCATATTCTTGTTTTTTAATATACTTTTTCTTGATGAGCTGCTAATCAAAGGGTCAGCAGTTTGAATTCCACCAGGTGCTCCTTGCAAACTCTATGTGGCAGTTCTACTCTGTCCTATACGGTCGCTATGAGTCAAAATTGACTCGACAGCACTAGGTTTTTTTTGGTGATATCATATTCGGTTAGAAAACACATGATCATAAATGTACTATTTCATGAATAGAGTGCCTTAGTTATCCAGTGCCTCTATTACAGAAATACCACAATTGGATGGCTTTAACAAACAGAAATTCATTCTCTCACCATGTAGGCTAGAATTCTGAATTCAGGTGCCAGCTCTAGGGGAAGTCTTTCTCTCTATGTCCACTCCAGGGGAAGGTCCTTGTCATCAATCTTCCCCTGCTCTAGGACCTCTCAGAGCAGACACCCTGGGTCCAAAGCATGAGCTCAGCTCCTGGCTCTTCTTCCTTGGTGTTAATGAGGCCCCCCTCCTCTCTTCTATATCACAAAAGAGATTGACTCAAAATACAACGTAGTCCTGTAGATTATGCCCTGCCTCATTAACAAGTGCTCTTTCACATTAATCTACTGCATTTAAGCCTGATTTTCTGTTAATGAGCAAGCCTTCAGCTGGTTAATAATACTTCATTGTCCCCTTTTTGCAAATATCCCCAGTATCTCCAAACGGGTATCTTGGCATGCCTTCCATGGCTTGACTTTTATTGGAGATAAGCACCCTTTTCCTATTTCACAATGAGACATAGAAGGAAATGTTACTATAATCCCAAGAAGTTGAATACTTACTACTCAGGAAAATTTTCTCTTCTACCTTGCTGCCTTTAAGTCTCAAAAACATAGTGAGATTAAGGGCTGATGCACTCTTTTTCTAACATTTTGCAGTGCCTGGAAATGTGTCTCTGGGATTTACTTAGATGATCTGCTTAAAGTTTTATGATATTTATCAGTTGTTTTTGTAGTCTGGGTAATTTTATTCAATTTATCACACTTTAGCAACAGTTCCGTTTCCTATGTTCTCTCATTAACCTGCAGGTATACCTATTACCCATTAATGCACAATACAGAGCAAACAAGGAGCCGATGATGTGAGGTTTCAGGGTCATGAATTCAAGAGGTTTTTAAAACTATATGAACCTGAGAGAATAGTTCCTTTCATGGCTTTTTTTTTTTTTATAACTCTGAGTACATTTCAAGAGAAAAAAAGGGGAAATAGAATTTAGTACTGCCTATTTGGTGCAGCTGCAGTTTGAAATTGATCGAACATGCAATCAAGATGCATTGATAATTACTGGTGATTGGAATGCGAAAGTTGGAAACAAAGAAGAAGGCTCAGTATTTGGAAAATATGGTCTTGGTGATAGAAACAATGCCGGAGATTGAAGGATAGAATTTTGCAAGACCAATGACTTCTACGTTGCAAATGCCTTCTTTCACCAACATAAACGGCGACTGCACACATGGCCCTCGCCAAATGGAACACACAGAAATGAAATTGACTATATCTGTGGGAAGAGAGGATGGAAAAGCTCAATATCATCAGTCAGAACAAGGCCAGGGGCCAACTGTGGAACAGACCATCAATTGCTCATATGCAAGTTCAAGCTGAAACTGAGGAAAATCAGAGCAAGTCCACGAGAGCCAAAATATAACCTTGAGTATATTCCACCTGAATTTAGACACCATCTCAAGAACAGATTTGACGCATTGAACACTAGTGACCACAGACCAGACAAGTTGTAGAATGACATCAAGGACATCATCCATGAAGAAAGCAAGGGGTCACTGAAAAGACAGGAAAGAAAGAAAAGACCAAGATGGATGTCAGAGGAGACTCTGAAACTTGCTCTTGAGGGTCAAGCAGCTAAAGCAAAAGGAAGAATTCGTGAAGTAAAAGAACTGAACAGAAGATTTCAAAGGGCCTCTCGAGAAGACAAAGTATTATAATGACATGTACAAAGAGCTGGAGATGGAAAACCAAAAGGGAAGAACACATTTGGCGTTTCTCAAACTGAAAGAACTGAAGAAAAAATTCAAGCCTCGAGTTGCAATAGTGAAGGATTCCATGGGGGAAAATATTAAACGATTCAGGAAGCATCAAAAGAAGATGGAATGAATACACAGAGTCATTATACCAAAAAGAATTGGTCGATATTCAACCATTTCAAGAGGTGACATATGGTCAGGAACTGATGGTACTGAAGGAAAAAGTCCAAGCTGCTCTGAAGGCATTGGTGAAAAACAAGGCTCCAGGAATTAATGGAACATCAATTGAGATGTTTCAACAAACAGATGCATCGCTGGAGGTGCTCACTTGTCTATGCCAAGAAATATGGAAGACAGCTTCCTGGCCAACTGACTGGAAGAGATCCATATTTATGCCTATTCCCAAGAAAGGTGATCCAACTGAATGTGGAAATTATAGAACAATATCATTAATATCACGCGCAAGCCATATTTTGCTGAAGATCATTCAAAAAGGGCTGCAGCAGTATATCCACAGGGAACTGTCAGAAATTCAGGCCAGTTTCAAAAGAGGACGTGGAACCAGGTATATCATCGCTGAAGTCAGATGGATCCTGGATGATAGCCGAGAATACCAGAAGGATGTTTCCTTGTGTTTCATTGACTGGGCAAAGGCATTCAACTGTGTAGGTCATAACAAATTATGGATAACACTGTGAAGAATGGGAGTTCCAGAACTCTTAATTGTGCTCATGAGGAACCTTTACATAGATCAAGAGGCAGTTGTTCGGAGAGAACAAGGGAATACTGATTGGTTTACAGTCAGGAAAGGTGTGCGTCTGGGTTTTATTCTTTCACCATACCTATTTAATCTGTATGCTGAGCAAATAATCCAAGAAGCTGGACTATATGAAGAAGTATGGGGTATTAGGATTGGAGGAAGACTCATTAACAACCTGCGTTATGCAGATGACACAACCTTGCTTGCTGAAAGTGAAGAGGACTTGAAGCACTTACTAATGAAGATCAAAGCCCACAGCCTTCAGTATGGATTACACCTCAACATAAAGAAAACAAAAATCGGACCAGTGAGCAACATCATGATAAGTGGAGAAAAGATAGAAGTTGTGAAGGATTTCGTTTTACTTGGATCCACTATCAACAGCCATGGAAGCAACAGTCAAGATATCAAAAGACACATTGCATTGGGCAAATCTGCTGCAAAGGACCTCTTCAAAGTGTTGAAGAGCAAAGATGTCACCCTGAAGACTAAGGTGTGCCTGACCCAAGCACATCGTATGCATGTGAAAGCTGGACAATGAATAAGGAAGACCAAAGAAGAGTTGACGCCTTTAAACTGTGGTGTTGGTGAAGAACATTGAATATACCATGGACTGCCAAAAGAACAAACAAATCTGTCTTCAAGAAGTGCGGCCAGAATACTCCTTAGAGGCAGGAATGGCGAGACTGCATCTTACATACTTTGGACATGTTGTCAGGAGGGATCTGTCCTTGGAGAAGGACATTATGCTTGGCAGAGTACATGGTTAGCAGAAAAGAGGAGGATTGACACAGTGGCTGCAACAATGACCTCAAGCATAACAACGATTGTAAGGATGGCACAGGATCGGGGAGTGTTTCGTTCTGTTGTGCATAGGGTTGCTATGAGTCGGAACTGACTCAATAGCACCAAACAACAACAACAACAACATTTGGAGCCCTGTAGTTCAGGGTATAAGAGTTCAGCTGCTAACCAAAAGGTCACCAGTTGGAATCCACCAGCTGCTCCTTGGAAACTGTATCCTGTCCTATATGGTCGCTCTTTGTTTTAATCAACTCAATAGCGGTTGGTTTGGTTTAGATTTATTTATGCCATGCACTAATAATGTCTAAATAAAAAACCTCACTGAGTTACATCCTGTCTGAAATCTAACCAGAGTTTGGTATTTGAGTCAAAAGAGAGGGAACATATATGCTTAGGTAGCAAAACAAATTCTTCTATCCATCACTTTGACTTTTGGTGACCACATGTGTGTCAGAGCAGAACTAGGGTTTTCAGTGTTTGATTTTTTGAAAGTAGATTTCCAGGCCTTTCTTCCCATGTGACTCTGCATGGACTTGAATCTCCAATCTTGCAGTTAATAGCTTAGCATATTAACTATTTGCACTGACCAGAAGTCTTATATATTAAAGAGAATTTTTGAGCACTATTCTTTAAACTTCGGCAGATGTATTCATCCAATACTGTAAAACAATCCTTGAAAGTAACAATTAAACATGCAAAAATAGCTATTTCAGTTTCTCAGGAGTCATGTTTTCCCTCTATGATTATTTAAAAACACTGTATTAATCAACATACATATTTGTTTATGGTGCCCAAACAACACCAGTTTGTTTGGAATGGTATGTTGATATATTTCAGCCTTGTCAATCATCCTCAGAAGAAAGACCTGGTGATC
Organism: Loxodonta africana; assembly: GCF_030014295.1. Classification (NCBI taxonomy): domain Eukaryota; kingdom Metazoa; phylum Chordata; class Mammalia; order Proboscidea; family Elephantidae; genus Loxodonta; species Loxodonta africana. The sequence continues at coordinate 84,178,651 of NC_087345.1, forward strand.
TTCTGGAAAAAAATCTGCCAAGGAAACCTGAATGGATCACAATGGTCTGATCCCTTTGTGCAGTGGTCTCCACGAGTCAAGGTCCAACCTGATGGCAATTAACACCACCACCAACAGCAATCACCCCTAGTTATTGGCATGTATGTATATATTAACATTTGCGGCACTCTTCACTCTTTAAGTAAATCAAGGTTTTCATATGGTGTAAGTTTTTTTTGTTGTTGTTGTTTTGATGGAACATTTAAAAAAATAATTTTCTTTTTTTTTTTTTGAAAATATACACAGTGGAGAGGCAGGGCCAAGAGGATGGAATAGGCAGACACTTCCGGAGAGCGCTTTTACAACAAACACCTGAAAAAAGAAGTGAAACAAGTATATTTATTACTAGCTAGGATCCCTGAACATCAAAGGCAAGCTTAGAAAACAAACTGAGGGGCAGGGGGAGAAAGAGATGGTTCAGAATTAGAGAGGAATTACTGGACCTGAATCGCTGGGAGCCCTCTGGTACCATTCCTTGGGGTGGCTGTGGTGGGCTGATACTAGCTTTCGGCCACAGTTTCCTCAGGGAGAAGCAGCCAGCCACGGAGCCTACTCACACCCCTGGAACCAGAGGAGAATGGTGCTCTTGGCAAAAGCTAAGTACTTCTGTATATTTTACCACGCAGTCCACTCCCAAGCTGGCTTCAGTGACTGTTAATTTCTCTGGGCCTAAGATAGACCCTGTTGAGCACCTAGAGCCATTCTTCAGGCCCTGGAGAAGAAAATATTCTCATTTGGGGGAAAAGATAATTTGCCAGCTCCACTAATGGGGGGAGCTCAGGACAGAAGCGGCTCCTGTCCAGGCATAAATGGCCCGTGGATTTTGAGTAACTTTCCCCTTTGCATGGACCTGTGTAGGCCTATTTCAGGAGAATAGGCCCTTGTTGGCAGACTACAACTGTTTCAGTTGCGCGGTGGAGAGGTGGGTGCTTGATGTTTGACATTGCTTTGCCTATTAAACAGGGTTCTCACCTACTCACATCAGGGGCTTAAGGACTGGTGGGTCCAGTGAGGTCACCCAGCCACCCACAACAGGGGTCCAAGGATAAATGGTATCCTTACAACCAAAAACATTGGCTGCCCATGGTCCATCTCCAGAATCCACCCACATGTATACTCTAGGGAATAGGGACACTCTTTCCTCAGACACATTTGCGGGATGAATCTCAGCCCCCTGCTTTGTTCAGAGTGTGACCCTGTGCTGTATCCAGATACAGATACCTACACCAATCACTCCTGATCCTCTAAGACTGCCGTACAGAGCCTGTACCACACACTTGATGATCAGCTACCTGGACACCTGAGCTGAATTCATACCAGAAAAGTGAATGGACTCCTAGACTGATATACCTGATAAAGCTCTAGCCATCTGGGGGCTGGACGTCAGAGCTCCAAAGACAAAAATAATCAAGCTAGCTCACTCAAGCAACCCATTTCGGCATATCAAAACAAAATAAAGCAAGAAGCTATGACACAGTAAGCAAACGTAAAATAAACTAATACAATAACTTAAAGATGGCTTGGAGACAACAGTCAGTATCAACACAAATAATGAAACAGACCATGATCGCCTGAACAAACTCTCAGAACAAAGAATCAAGGGGTCTTTCAGATGAAAGTGCCTCCCTGGAATTACCAGAGGCAGAATACAAAAGATTAATATACAGAACCCTTCAAGACATCAGGAAGGAAATCAGAAAATATGCAGAACAAGCCAAGGAACACACAGATAAAGCAGTTGAAATTAAAAAGATTATTCAGGAACATAATGAAAAATTTAATAAGCTCGAAAAATCCATAGACAGCAATCAGAAATTCAGAAGATTAACAATAAAATTACAGAAGTAGACAACTCAATAGAAAGGCAGAGGAGTAGAATTGAGCAAGTAGAAGGCAGAATATCTGAACTTGAAGATAAAACACTTGGCACTAATCTATTTGAAGAAAATCAGATAAAAGAATTAAACGAATGACAAAAACTTAAGAATCATTTGGGACTCTATCATGAGAAATAACCTACAAGTGATCGGAGTGCCAGAACAGGGACAGATAACAGAAAATACAGAGAGAATTGTTGCAAATTTGTTGGCAGAAAACTTCCCTGATATCGTGAAACATGAGAAAATACTTATCAAAGATGCTTATAGCACTCCACATAAGGTAGATTTTAAAAGAAAGTCACCAGGACATATTATAATCAAACTTGCCAAAAATAACCATAAACAGAGAGTTTTAAGAGCAGCTAGGGATAAACGAAAAGTCACCTACAGAGGAGAGTCAATAAGAATAAGCTCAGGCTACTTGGCAGAAACCATGCAAGCAAGAAGGCAAAGGGATGACTTACATAAAAAATTGAAGGAAAAAAATTGCCAGCCAAAAATCACATATCCAGCAAAACTGCCTCTCAAATCTGAAGGTGAAATTAGGACATTTCCAGATAAACAGAAGTTTAGGGAATTCATAAAAACCAAACCAAAACTACAAGAAATTCTAAAGGGAGTTCTTTGGTTAGAAGCTCAATAATATCAGGTATTAACCCAAGACTAGGACATCAGACAGAGCAATCAGATGTCAACTCAGACAGGGAAATCACAAAAATAAATCAGGTAAAAAAACACAACAGGGAAACAGCGATGTTCTTATGTAAAAAGAAGACAACATTAAAACAATAAAGAGGGCTTTTAAGAAATGCAGTCATAGGTCCTAAATATGCAGAGGAAGACAAGGGGTACAAAGAAATAAAAGTTAGGTTTAAATTTAGGAAAATACGGGTAAATAATAAGGTAACCACAAAAGAGACAAACTATCCTACACATGAAAATAAAATACAAGGAAAAAAAAATAGAGGCTCAGTGGAAACAAAATCAACAACAAGGAATATGAGAAAAAGATAGTATATAAAGATAATCTACTCAGCACAAAAAATTAACTGGGAAAAGGAAACTGTCAACAACACACAAAAAAAAGAAACAAAAATGATAGCACTAAATTCATACCTACCCATAATTACACTGAATGTAAAAGGAGTAAATGCACCAATAAATAGACAGAGAGTGGCAGAATGGATGAAAAATATGATCCATCTATATGCTGCCCTTAAGAGATGTACCTTAGACTTAGAGACACAAACTAAACCTCAAAGGATGGAAAAAATATATATATCAAGCAAACAAACAAAAAAGAGCAGGAGTGGCAATAATAATTTCTGACAAAATAGACTTTAAAGTCTATTATGATTAAAGGGACAATACACCAAGAAGATACAACCATATTAAATGTTTATGCACCCAATCACAGGGCTGCAAGATACATAAAACAAACTCTATCAGCATTGAAAAGTGAGATAGACAGCTCCACAATAATAGTAGGAGACTTCAACACACCACTTTCAGTGGATAGGACATCCAGAAAGAAGCTTAATAAAGACACAGAAGATCTAAATGTCACAATCAACCAACTTGACCTCATAGACATATACAGAACACTCCACCCAACAGCAACCAAGTATACTTTCTTTTCTAGTGCACATGGAACATTCTCTAGAATAGACCAGATATTAGGTCATAAAGCAAGCCTTAGCAGAATCCAAAACACTGAAATATCACAAAGCATCTTCTCTAACCATAAGGCCATAGAAGTAGAAATCAATAACAGAAAAAGCAGGGAAAAGAAATCAAGCACTTGGAAACTGAACAATACCCTGCTCAAAAAAGACTGGACTATAGAAGACATTCAGGATGGAATAGAGAAATTCATAGAATCCATTGAGAATGAAAACACTTCCTATCAGAAATTTCGGGACACAGTAAAAAGCCCTGGTCAGAGCGCAGTTTATATCAATAAATGCACACATCCAAAAAGAAGAAAGGGCCAAAATCAAAGAATTATCCCTACAACTTGAACAAATAGGAAGAGAGCAACAAAAGAAACTCGCAGGCACCAGAAGAAAGCAAATTATAAAAACTAAAGCAGAATTAAATGAAATAGACAACAGAAAAACAATTGAAAGAATTAACAAGACCAAAAGCTGGTTCTTTGAGAAAATCAACAAAATTGATAAACCATTGGGGAAACTGACAAAAGAAAACCAGGATAGGAAGCAAATAACCTAATAAGAAATGAGACGGGCGATATTACAACAGACCCAACTGAAATTAAAAGAATCATATCAGATTACTATGAAAAATTGTACTCTAACAAATTTGAAAACCTAGAAGAAATGGATGAATTCCTAGAAACACACTACCTACCTAAACTAACACAAACAGAGGTAGAACAACTAAATAGAGCCATAACAGAAGAAGAGATCGAAAGGTAATCAAAAAACTCCCAACAAAAAAAGCCCTGGCCCAGACGGCTTCACTGTAGAGTTCTATAAAACCTTCATTGAAGAGTTAACACCACTACTACTAAAGGTATTTCAGAGCATAGAAAATGACAGGATACTCCCAAACTCATTCTATGAAGTTAGCCTCTCCCTGATTCCAAAACCAGGTAAAGACACCACAAGAAAAGAAAATTACAGACCTATATCCCTCATAAACTTAGATGCAAAAATCCTCAACAGAATTCTAGCAAATAGAATTCAATAACATATCAAAAAAATAATTCACCATGACCAAGTGGGATTCATAGCAGGTATGCAGGGATGGTTCAGAAAAACAATTAATGCAATCCATCGTATAAATAAAAGACAAGAATCACATGATTTTATCAATTGATGCAGAAAAGGCATTTGACAAAGTTCAACACCGATTCATTGTAAAAACTCTCAGTAAAGTAGGAATGGAAGGAAATTCTTCAACATAATATAGGGCATTTATACAAAGCCAATAGCCAACATCATCCTAAATGGAGAGAGCCTGAAAGCATTCACCTTGAGATTGGGAACCAGAAAAGGATTCTCTTTATCACCACTCTAATTCAACATTGGGCTGGAGGTCTTAGCCAGAGCATTTAGGGTAGATAAAGAAATAAAGGGCATCCAGATTGTCAAGGAAGAAGTAAAAGTATCTCTATTTGCAGATGACATGATCTTATACACAGAAAACCCTAAGGAACCCTCAAGAAAACTACTGAAACTAATTGAAGACTTCAGCAGAGTATCAGGGTAGAAGATAAACGTAGAAAAATCAGTTGGAATCCTCTACACCAACAAAAGGAATATAGAAGAGGAAATCACCAAATCAATATCATTTACAATAGCCCCCAAGATGAAAAAATACATAGGAGTATATCTTACCAGAGCTGAAAGGATTTATACAAAGAAAACTACAAAACATTTCTGCAACATACCAAAAGAGACCTATGTAAGTTGAAAAACATACCTTGCTTATGGATAGGGAGACTTAACCTTGTAAAAATGTCTATTCTACCGAAAGCTATCTATAGATTTAATACAATTGTGATCCAAATTCCAATGACATTTTTTAATGAGATGGAGAAACAAATCACCAACTTCATATGAAAGAGAAAGAGGCCCTAGATAAGTAAAGCATTACTGAAAAAGAAGAACAAAGTGGGAGGCCTCACACTACCTGATTTTTGGACCTATTATACTGCTACAGTAGTCAAAACAGCCTGGTACTGGTGAAACAACAGATACATAGAACAATGGAACAGAATTGAGAATCCAGACATAAATCCATCCACATATATGAGCAAATGATATTAGACAAAGGCCTCAAATCAGTTAAATGAGGAAAAGACAGTCTTTTTAAAAAATGGTGCTGGCATAACTGGATATCCATTAGCAAAAAAATGAAACAGGACCCATACCTCAAGCCATGCACAAAAACTAACTCCAAGTGAATCAAAGACCTAAATATAAAATCTAAAAGGATAAAGATCATGGAAGAAAAAATAGGGACAACATTAGAAGCCCTAATACATGGCATAAACAATATACAAAACATTACTAAAAATGCAGAAGAAAAACTAGATAACAGGGAGCTCCCAAAAATCAAACACCTATGCTCATCCAAAGACTTCACCAAAAGAGCAAAAAGATTACCTACAGACTGGGAAAAAGTTTTTAGCTATGACATTTCCAATCAGCACCTGGTCTCTAAAATATGCATGATAGTGCAAAAACTCAACTACAAAAAGATGACAGATACATGAGGAAATGCTCACTATCATTAGCCATTAGAGAAATACAAATCAAAACTACAATGAGATTCCATCTCACTCCAACAAGGCTGGTATTAATTCAAAAAACACAAAATAATAAATATTGGAGAGGTTGTGGAGAGACTGGAACACTTATACATTGCTGGTGGGAATGTAAAATGGTCCAACCACTTTGGAAATCAATTTGGCCCTTCCTTAAAAAGCTAGGAATAGAACTATAATATGACCCAGCAATCCCACTCCTTGGAATATACCCTAGAGAAATAAGAGTCTTTACACGAACAGATATATGCACACCCATGTTCACTGCAGCACTGTTTACAATAGCAAAAAGATGGAAGCAACCAAGATGCCCATCAAAAGATGAATGGATAAATAAATTATGGTATATTCACACAATGGAATGCTGCACATCGATGAAGAACAGTGATGAATCTGTGAAAAATTTCCTAATGTGGAGGAATCTGGAAGGCATTATGCTGAGTGAAATTAGTCAGTTGCAAAAGGACAAATTTTGTATAAGACCACTATTTTAAGAACTGGAGAAACACTTTAAACAGAGAAGAAAATATTCTTTGATGGTTAAGAGAGGGGGAGGGAGAGAGGGATGAAGAGGGCTGTTCCCTAATTAGATAGTAGATAAGAACTACGTCAAGTGAAGGGAAAGACAACACACAATACAGGAGAGGTTAGCACAACTGGACTAAACCAAAAGCAAAGAAGTTTCCTCAATGAAATGAATGCTTTGAAGACCAGTGTAGCACGGGCAGGGGTTTGGGGACCATGGCTACAGGGGACATCTCAAGTCAATGGGCATAATAAAATCTATGAAGAAAACATTCTGCATCCCGCTTTAGAAAGCGGTGTCTGGGATTTTGAAGTCTAGCAAGTGGCAATCTAAGATGCATCAATTGGTCTCAACCCACCTGGGTCAAAGGAGAATGAAGAACACCAAGGACACAAGGTAATTATGAGCCCAAGAGACAGAAAGGGCCACATAAACCAGAGACTACATCGGCCTGAGACCAGAAGAACTAGATGGTGCCTATCTACAACCGGTGACTGCTCTGACACGGAACACAAAAGAAAACCTCTAAGGGAGCAGGAGAGCAGTGGGATGCAGACCCCAAATTCTCATAAAAGGACCAGACTTAATGGTCTAACTGAGACTAGAAGGACTGCGGACCTTCTGTTAGCCTATGACAGGGACCATTCCCAAAGTCAACTCTTCAGAGAGGGATTGGACTGGATAATGGGACAGAAAAAGATACTGGTGAAGAATGAGATCCTTGGATCAAGTAGACGCTTGAGACTATGTTGGCATCTCCTATCTGGAGGGGAGATGAGAGAGCAGAGGGCTTTAGAAGCTGGCAGAATGGACATGAAAAGAGAGAGTGGCGGGAAGGAGTGGGCTGTCTCATTAGGGGAAGAGCAATTAGGAGTATATAGCAAGGTGTATATAAATTTTTGCATGAGAGACTGACTTGATTTGTAATTTTCACTTAAAGCACAATAAAAATTAAAAAAAATAAGCAGAGTAGAACATACAACAATTTAACACTTTCTATATGTACAATTCAGTGACATTGATTATATTCTTCAAGTTGTGCAACCATTTTCACCCTGCTTTTCCAAATTGTTGCTCCCCAATTAATATAAACTCACGGCCCCCTAAGCTTCCTATCTATCTTTTGAAGTTACTGTTGTCAATTCAATCCCATATAGATTGTTCTTAAAAGAACACAACTCTCAGGGCAGACATTCTTTACTAATTAAGCTAAACAATTGTTTGGTTTAAAGAAGACTTTGGGAGTGTCTGATGCTGGGTTCTAAAGAGGAGCAAAATCAGGGAAGTGTATATATAAATATTTCTAGAGAAATTTATTTAAAGGAAATGGCTCATGCACTTGCGGAGGCTAGCAAGTTCCAAATCCATGGGTCAGGCGTCAGGGTGCAAGCTTCTCCTGACTCATGTTGTTGCAGGGGCTGACAAACCCCAAACTGGCAAGTCAGGCAGAAGGCTGCTGGCTCATGGGGTTGTGGAAGCTGGAAAATCCCAAAATCTATAAGTCAGGAGGCAGGCTGCTGGTTCACGTCCCAAGAACCGAAAGAGCCAAAGGTCAAAGAATGATGAGTCAGATGCAGGATCAAGAGAAGGGGAACTTTACCAGAACATCCATATATACTGAATGGAGGGCACAACCTCAAGTAAACTCCCTTTTCAACTGATCGGCTGTTCACATAAGATCAAAAAATGGAGTATAATTACATAATATCTGCCAAACCATGGAGAACCATGGCCTAACCAAGCTGACACATAACCTGAAACATCAGAGTCTACCCATTGTCAAATTGGCACCTATACACATCTCCTTAAATCATACACACTCTCTAAAAAGAAAATTATAGTCATTCTTGTGTCTAACACGGCACAATTGTGTAGAATTGGAAACCCACTAGCCGTGTTTATATCTTATATATCTTATATTAAGTAATTGAATAAGGGTGGGAAGAAAACACAGATATTTTATATATATATATATATATATATTTTATATATATATATGTATCCCCCATGTGTCTGTGAGTTTGTCGTACTGCGGGGGGTAAGTGTTGCTGTGATGCTGGAAGCTGTGGCACTGGTATTCAAATACCAGCAAGGTCACCCGTGGCAAACAGGTTTCAGGTGAGCTTCCAGACTTAGACAGACTAGGAAATAGGACCTGGCAGTCTACTGCTGAAAAGAATTAGCCAGTGAAAACCTTATGAATAGCTGCATAACATTGTCTGATATAGTGTCAGAAGATGAGCCCCTTAGGTTGGAAGACACTTGAAAGACGACTGGGGAAGAGCTGCCTCCTCAAAGTAGAGTTAATCTTAATGATGTGGATGGAGTCAAACTTTCAGGACCTTCATTTGCTGTTGTGGCAAAACTCAAAACGAGAGGAAACAGCTGCAAACATCCATTAATAATCAGAATGTGGAATGCAGAAGTATGAATCTAGGAAAATTGGAAGTTGTCAAAAAAGAAATGGAATTCACAAACATTGATATCCTAGGCATTACTGAACTGAAATGGACTGGTATTGGCCATTCTGAATCAGACAGTCATATGGTCTGCTATGCCAGCAATGACAACTTGAAGAGGAATGGTGGTGCATTCATTGTCAAAAAGAACATTTCAAGATCTATCCTGAAGTAGAACTCTGTCAATGATAGGATAGTATTCGTATGCCTACAAGAACAACCCGTTAATACAACTGTTATTTAAATTTACACACCAACAACTAAAGCCAAAGATGCAAAAACTGAAGAGTTTTACCAGCTTCTGCAGTCTGAAATTGATCGAATGTGCAGTGAGGATGCATTGGTAATTACTGCTGATTAAAATGTGAAAGCTGGAAACAGAAGAAGGATCAACATTTCGCAAATACCACCTTGGTGACAGAAATGATGCTGGAAATCACATGATAGAATTTCGCAAGACCAATGACTTCTTCATGCAAATACCTTTTTTCACCAATGTAAATGGCGACTATACACATGGATTTTGCCAGACAGAAAATACAGGAATCAAATCAACTACATCTATGGAAAAAGATGATGGAAAAGCATGATATTATCAGTCAGAACAAGGCCAGGGGCCAATTGCAGAACAGACCATCAATTGCTCAGATGGAAGTTCAGGTCGAAGCTGAAGAAAATTAGAACCAATCCCCAAGAGCCAAAGTATGACCTTGAGTGTATCCCACCTGAATTTAGAGACCATCTCAGGAACTGATTTGATGCATTGAACACTAAAGACCGAAGACCAGACAAGTTGTGGAATAACATCAAGGACATCATACATGAGGAAAGCAAGAGGTCATTAAAAAGACAGGAAAGAAGGAAAAGATCAAAATGGATGTCAGAAGAGGCATCGAAACTTGCTCTTGAACATCAAGTAGTTAAAGCAAAAGGAAGAAATGCTAAATAAAAGAGCTGAAGAACAGAAAATTTCAAAGGATGGCTCAAGAAGACAAAGTAAAGTCTTATAATGACATGTGCAAAGACCTGGAGTTAGAAAACCAAAAGGGAAGAACATGCTCGGCAATTCTCAAGCCGAAAGAACTGAAGAAAAAATTCTAGCCTTGAGTTGCAATTTTGAAGAATTCAGTGGGGAAAATATGAGATGATGCAGGAAGTATCAAAAGAAGATGGAAGGAATACACAGAGTCACTATACCAAAAAGAATTGGTCGATGTTCAACCATTTGAGGTGGTAGTACCTGATCAGGAACTGATGGTACTGAAGGAAGAGGTCCAAGGTGCACTGAAGGCATTGGTGAAAAACGTGGCTCTAGGAATTGACAGAATAGCATTTGAGATGTTTCAGCAAATGGATGGAGTGCTGGGAGTGTTCACTCGTCTATGCCAAGAAATTTGCAAGACAACTACTTGACCAAATGTGAAGAGATTCACATCTATGCCTATTCCAAAGAAAGGTGATCCAACTGAAAATGTAAATTATTAAACAATATCATTAAGATCATAAAAAAATAATATCATAGACAAGTAAAATTATGCTGAAGATCATCCAAAAGCAGCTGCAGCAGTATGTAGACAGGGAGCTGCCAGAAATTCAAGCCAGATTCAGAAGAGGACGTGGAACAAGGGACATCATTGATGATGTCAGATGGATCCTGGATGAAAGTAGAGAATATCAGAAAGACGTTTACTTCCATTTTATTGACTACGCAAAGCCATTCGACTGTGTGGATCACAAAAAATTGGGGAGAACATTGAGAAAAATGGGAATTCCAGAACACTTAATTGTGCTCATGAGGAACCTGTATATAGATCAAGAGGAAGCCATTTGAACAGAACAAGGGGATACTGCGTGGTTTAAAGTAAGAAAGGCGTGCATTAAGATTGTATCTTTTCACCATACCTATTCAATTTGCATGCTGAGCAAATAATCTGAGAAGCTGGACTATAGGAAGAAAAATGGGCCATCAGGTTTGCCGAAAGATTCATTAGCAACCTGTGTTATGTAGATGACACAACCTTGCTTGCTGAAAGTGAAGAATACTTGAAGCACTTATTGTTGAAGATCAAAGACCAGAACCTTCAGTATGGATTACACCTCAACATATGGAAACAAAAATCCTCACAACTGGGCCAATAAGGAACATCATGAAAAACTGAGGAATGATTGAAGTCAAGGATTTCATTTTACTTAGCACCACAATCAACACCCATGGAAGCAGCAGTCAAGAAATCAAACGGCGCGTTGCACTGGGCAAATGTGCTGCAAAAGACCTCTTTAAAGTGTTAAAAAGCAAAGATATCACCTTGAAGACTGAAAAGGTGCACCTGACCCAAGCCATGGTGTTTCCTATCACCTCATATGCCTGTGAACTTTGGACAATGAATAAGGAAGTCTAAAGAAGAATTGACACTTTTGAGCCATGGTGTTGTTGAAAAATAATACTGTATATACCATGGACTGCCAGAACAAATCTGTCTCGGAATAAGTACAGCCAGAATGCTCCTTAGAAGCAAGGATGGTGAGACTATGTCTCACATACTTTGTACATGTTATCATGAGGGATCGGTCCCTGGAGAAGGACGTCATGCTTGGTAAAGTAGGGTGTCTGTGAAAAAGAGGACTCCCCTCACAGAGATGGATTGACACAGTGCCTACAACAATGGGCTCAAGCATAACAATAATTGTGAGGATGGTGTAGTACCAGGCAGTGGTTCATTCTGTTGTACATGGAGTCTCTATGAGTCGGAAATGACTGGACAACACATAACAACAACTATACATATATACATTTTTATATATATGTACTCACACATACACACACATAGACACACACACACATATGCACACATACACTTAAAACAAGGAGGAAATACTCAGAACAATTATAGACTGCATTTCTGCAACTGGTTACATGGTCATTGCTGGTATTCAGAACTACCTTCTTCCAAAACCCATTCCGTATACCGTTTGCCCTCAGCAAGCACCTCAGCTGGTTGTGCTTCTTTGCCTGATTGGGTGGCCCAAACCTCCATTCCTGAAGGATATGGGTCATTAGTAGTCATGTTGGAATTAGTTTGCTGTAGTTTTCCATTGACTTTAATCCCAGGGCATTGTACTACTAAGAGATGCCTTAAGGGTTCTCCTGTATTCCAGACATCCTCTTCTTCACCTCCATTGTGTAATACCAATCTGATTTCCCCTGAATGTTAGTACCAATCACACCAGCCAATACAGTGGATTGTCTGTGGATCCAGAGGCATGAGGAGCCCAAAGTGGCCAGGTGTCATTCTTAACTTCCAGTTCAATGCAGTCAGTGTTGTATCTCCTGGTGGGAGCATTCCTCCCTTTGGAACTAAGACTTCTAGACCCACAGAGCATAGGGTCTCAAGGACAATAGGCAAAAACTATGTGAGTGGGTCACTAGGGGTAATAGTGATTAGTTACATTAATCAATTACTTTCATTGCTGTGTGACCGTCACCCTTAATGAATGAGAATTTTTCAAAACCACAAGCGGAAACTCTGGCCTCCATAAGTAATGAGCCCTTTTCCCCTTCACTCCTTTCCCCCTATACATTTGCTTGTTTTTTATGTAAACGAGGTCATACAATATTTGTCCTTTTTTGATTGACTTATTTCCCTCAGCATAATGTCTTCAAGCTCCTTCCCTGCTATAGCATATATATATAAATATATGTATATATATATATACCACATTTTGTCCATATATTGGTTGTTTCCACCTTTTGACTCTGGTGAAAATTGCTCTAATGATCACTGGTGTACATATATCTGTTCCTGTCACTGCTTTAAAGTCCCGTGGGTATATTCCTAACAGTGGAATTGCTGGGTCATATAGTAGTTCTACTTTTAGTTTTTTGAAGAACAGTCTCTGAAAACGCCTTTTACTACAGGTTTCCTGGTCACACATATACTCTGCTTTATTTTTGTTTATTTATTTCTTTAGGCCTGAAAAAGTCTGAACCTTACTTTTATATTTTTAAAGATATTTTTCTGGGCTACAAAATTCTACATGAACAAATCCAGCATTTAAAAATGTTATTCTATTCCGATTTTCATAGTTTTAGTCAAGCCAAGGAATGTAGACAACTGTTTATGGAAATATTGCTGACAAAGTCCACAGATAAATGTGATAGTAGATGAAGTGGTTGATGGGGATAAAAGAGGGAGTTTTAGAATGGAATATATTATATGCATGTTTGTAAAGGAGTAGGAACGACCCATTAGAGAGGTAAGGAAAGATGGGGAGGATTACAGGAACATTGTCTTTGTGACCTGTTGTGGGGTATGTTACAAGGTGGAGAAAAGGAATGGTCTTAGATCCCAAACCAAACTAAACCAGTTGCCATACAGTTGATAGGAGCATAGACAGTTCATCTAATATATCAAAGAATGACTTTGAACTACTTAGTTATGTGCACAAAAATTTGACTGCCTGGAAGCTACTAAAGAGGCCAGCCTTGGCGGTTTGCCTAGAGCAGGTTGACTAGGTAGTAGGAAAAAACATCTTTTCAAATGGAAAATTAGTATGATAGTTTTGATCATTTCTCAAAATTGCACTCTCGGCCTCCATGTAGACTCATTTCTTAAAATCCACCATTCAGATTCCGTGCTTCCTAGATCTGAGGCAGGTTGCCTCAGTTAACAGAGAAAATACTTTCAGTTGTTTTCTGCTTACCTGAAAAATACATGACAGGTCCTCTGTTGTATAATGCTTGTTATCGTCCTTTTGTTGGCACTTATATTTCAGTTTGAGCAAATTTATTTAACAGAATCCATCAGTAGTAAAAGACTGGAAAGTAGGGTACATGTGCACAAAAGCCATATGGATGGGTAGAGGCGATGGTGGGCATTTGTGGAAATTCTCTTTTGATTGTATCTAGAAGGGTGAAAGGTATATTTGATGGGTAAATAAAAGGAAGCAGGATCTTCCAGGCTGATTAGATCGCATTACAAACATCTAGTTTCATGTGGCAGAAAAGAAAGTATGGATAAGTATCATAAGAAGATGGTGGAATGTAAATTTGAGGCCAGATTACTAAAGCCCTGAAATGGTATGTTAAGGAACTTTGACTTTAATCTATCCTCACTAGACAGCCGTTGAAGAGGTCTGGAAAGAAAAAAAAAAAAATCCTCAGAGTCGTTTTTGGAGGATTATGCAAGGATTATGAATCATAGATTTAAGAAATAAAAACCTGTAGGGAGGCAGAGAGACCATTTTGAAGAAATAATCAAAAAGTAGATACTAATTTCCATTCGAAGAGCTGTTTTTCCATATAACCCAGTCAACTTGCTTTAGGCAAACTGCCAACAGTTGTGTTTTTCACATCTTCTAGGCAATCAGCTTCCTCAGAATAAAGACACAGTTATCTGTTTCTGCCATGAGTGGTATATTCCTAGTCATCTACACACAAACTCTGTGAGTCATTTAGACTCTGTTTTCTCTTATTAATCTGCTATTATGTGTAATTAACAATTTCTAATTTTTATATGTATTATGAACATTTTGATTTGAAGTAAGGATTTATGTGTTTGCTTGATCCATTTCTTTCTCAAGAATGTCTATGCTTGCTTTTTCACATTCATAAAACTTTTCCAGGTGTAACTGAAATTCTGTCTCCTCAAAGAACCTGTCAGATTATGAAGCAGTATGACATTCTGGTTATAGGAATGGATTCTGGATCCAGATTGCCTGGGTTCAAATATTAGCTGTCCCAATTATTAGGTGCATGACCTTGATAATGTGCCTCAGTTCCCTTATTTGTAACACGGGAGTGATAATCATAGCATATCATTATTAATAGTTATAATACTATATAGGTGAAGATAATGATAGTATTATATAATTAATAAGATTTTAATTGATTCTGTTATTATTCTGGTTGTTACTTAGCATAGTGCCTTGCACCAAATAAATAAGTGCTGTAATTGTTTCTCTTGACCACAGGGATCTCTCTTCTATATTGAAAGCACTCATAAACTGTGCCCCATGTTGGGCACTTTAATCTACGTTGCCTTGCAAAATTTCTTGTATTGTTAACTTTTCATGGTGTGCATCTTATATATTAAATTGTTGTCCTGGGGCAGATTTACTTCTTTGCATTTTCCATACTACCTAGCAAAATACCAGACATACCTGCCATAGAAATTTATAAAATGATACACAAAACATAACTTGAATGTCGGAGAATTTCTAGGGTTCTTTCTATCTCTGGGAAAATTATGCTGATGACTCAGCTAGACATACATTATCTTCTGTGCAGGGTTTTAATTATCCAGAGGAACAAAGATTATGTCTCCTTTCAGAGCAGCAGTTTTGGGATCAATTGTGCTGACAAACAATGCATTCCCTGGGGGTCCTGATTCTGGAGAGATTAATATTGCCTTTGTTGACACCTTTTAAGAACAAAAGTTAAATAGATGTCTGAAAATCAGTCCCAGAAGACTGCTAAAGTGGCAATGTGAGCATCAAACACAGGTCATCAGCAGGCTAAGGAGAAGAGCAGAAGAAATGGAACAACAGGAATGAATGGCATCATTGTATTGAATGTACTACAAAAGTGATCTCCAAGCTTTCTTTCGAATCCATCACTCAAATATCCATGTACTTAATCAGCATGATAAAATCATTGTCATTTAATCTGAGGTTGCCATCTCTTTTGATTTGCCAAAGAAGGCCATAATTGAAGAAGCATTCTAATGCCTGAGGGAAGGAGTGAACTTGAGAGCTCCTGCTCGCATTCTCAGCATCCTCTTTTCTCTTCTGAGAGGGAAATACAAGTTCTGCAAGATCTGAAATCTTGTCCCATCTGTTTAGTGCTATATTCAGGTGCTAAAACTAAACTCTGGCACGTTGCAATCACTCAGTAAATATTTCTTGAATAAATAATGATGACAAGACTTGAATGGAAGCAAGGGAAATACGTTAAGGATGTATTTTACCTTCTTACTTCCTCTTTCACCTTGTACCTGAGGGCTCTTCATGCCCCCTTTTATTTCCTTAATCATTCAGATAGCAATCCCAGGTGTGCTGTGAGTTCTGTGACACCAAACTGGATTATATCTAATTAAAAGGGAGAAGGCGTTTTCATAAGAATTTCTGCAGAAAATGTTATGGAGTACAATGAGGAAATGACTTATAAATATTAAAAGCATACAAAGTCTTATATTATTGACCTTTCTGAGACATCTTATAAAAGGAATGCAGGTCATGCAATGAAATCTGATTGTACAATGACAACTAGTGTAGAGATGATGAATAGGCATCTCTTCTTCAAGCAGGAATTCTGTAATATTTTCTACATCTAAGGTATTTCCCCTCATTGAGAAATTTCCCCAACCTACACATACCATTAAGTGACATAAAGTTCTTAGTCTTTTTTTGATTAGCCTGGGCAAAGCCGTGATTTTTTTTTTTTGAGGTAATTTTTAGGAATCACATTTGTACCCGAGAGTGACCTCAGTTATTTTATGTGCTTCTTCCAACTCCAGTCTGAGGCTTCAAAACATGCCACAATGCCATCCTCTATGTTCCCTCTTAGAGAGGAGAATGGATGAAGGAGAGAGAGCTTCATTCTCCAGAAAAGAAGCTCGATGTTTATTTTTCATGAATCTAGTGCATTTTAAAATATTGGTTCTATCTAGCTGTACTAAGGTCCAGCCAGGTAAAAGGAGATGGCTAATCTCTTTTTGAATCTCAAAAATGTACTTAACTTTGCCCATCATCATCCAAAGCTTTTACAAACTGGCTGGACACAACCAGCTATTTTGAGGAAGGAGATATATGGATATAGACTCTGCTTGCTAATGAGCTACGACTCAGGCAAATTGATCAACCCAATTACTAATACATGCATATTATAGATGCATGCTCAATTAATTATCAAAAAAGAAATTAGCCATTTAGTGGAATTCTGTTGGCTTCTAAATGGTATTAAATGAGAAAAAGAGGAAGGCTTTGGATAATAAATCTCTTTTTTTTCTCGAAGTGTTTTGAAATGTTCAGAACATATGCACATTCTATGGACATGACTTCATATGAATATTTGGAAGCATTATGAAGCTATAAAGTATATCTGAGAAACTAGATGATATTCATAAAATGTAAGAACATTTGTATATGAATGGCAAAGTATAAATGTATATTTTCACCCAGATACAACTTGGATAAATGCTTTCATCATCTTATAGAAAGAATTAATAGCTTCTAGGTCCAAGTTGGAAACCCTGGTAGTGTAGTGGTTAAGTGCTACAGCTGGTAACCAAACAGTTGGCAGTTCAAATCCGCCAAGCACTCCTTGGAAACTCTATGGGGCAGTTCTACTCTGTCCTATAGGGTAGCTTTGAGTCAGAATCGACTCGATGGCACTGGGTTAGGTTTTTTGTGGTTTGGTTAGGTCCAAGTTAATCTTAATTACTGTCCTCCCATACATTTTCTCTCCCCCAACTATAGGTCCATTCAATTTTTTCACACTATGCTTGGATTTGATCTCCAGAAGTCAGCTTATGCTAACCAACCGAATGCCCATCAAATGCCCAAATTATTAATTATAGCTATTGTTTTTTTCCAACCTTCTCAATTCTTAATATTTTAATTTGTTACATGTCCTGAGATAATGGATGCCTGGACAGTTGCAGATATCACTCAACTGAAGGCTAATTATCTTGCCCCTAAATTCAAGGCTTGTTCTCCTTGAATCAAGCCGTTAACACTATGAATGTCAATGTCAGTAGAAGACATCCAGCGCTTGAAAGTCTGGCTGTTTTTCTTCTCTACTTATATCACATGTCAGGATGAACTCTTTGTTGTTAGTTGCCGCTTAGTAGATTCTGTTCATGGTGATCCCATGTATTCAGAGTAGAACTACTCTATAGGGTTTTCAAGGCTGTTACCTTTTTGAACCAGATATCCAGGCTTGTATTCTGAGGTGCCTTTGGGTGAGTTCAAACCACCAACCTTGCAGCTAGTAGTTTAATACTTAACTGTTTGCACCATTCAGGGGTTCCACAAGATAAACTAAACCCAAATAATGTCCCAAAAGTGAGTAAGTTAATTTAAAAGAAAGAAGAATCTATCTCCATTGTCTTTGTGATTTTCCCATTAAACCTTTTTACTTAATCCTAAAAATGAACTAGGAAATAATGCAGAAATATCCTGAAACTTTTACATTGAAAAGGAGAGCTCTGGAGTGCCCAATTTTGTTTCATACCATGGTTTAAGCTGCAGTAAAGAATTTCCAGTTACTCTTAAAAAACTGGAGCCTGAACATTGAATATTCCCAACAAGTGAGAAATATTCTCTGGCCTTTTAGAATCCACATCATGAGTACTTCATATGGCCAGAAGCAGATTTTATTTAATTGCATTTCCTTTTTATATCACTGAGAATTTTCAGAATCCAGCCTGAGATAAATGCATTACTTGATAAATGCATAAATTTATTATTCTTAATAAAGTAAGATTAAAAGAAGGTAAACTAAATAGCTTGATTTTTTTCTTTTTTCTGATCATAATAGAAAAATATTTGAGGGGAAAGTCTAGCTTGATGACTATACAGAATAGGAAGAAACAATGTGTGTGGTAATGTCATGAAAGATGATTATGGGTTATTCAGATTTAAGCTCAGCCACAAAGCATTAATTGTCTCTTACTTCTTTGTGAGAAATGCAATTTTTTTAACAGTGTCTTTGAAGGCTTCTTTCACTTGTTTGTTTCAAAGTGTATAAATGAATGGGTTAAGCAAAGGGGCAACAGAAGTGGCTAGCATTGACACCATCTTATTAAGGGCCACTCCTTCCTTTGCTGAAGGCTTGATGTAGATGAAGATGCAGCTGCCATAGGTCATGGAAACCACAATCATGTGAGAAGAATGTGTAGAAAAGGCCTTTTTTCTTTGTTGGGCAGAAAGGAATTTTAGAATGGTCTTGACAATGTATGTGTATGAAAGAACCACACCAATTAGGGTAATAATTAGTGTTACCACGGCAAAACCCAAGGCATTTTTTTCTATAAGCGTTGTGTCTGAGCAGGATATCTGTAAAACAGGATACGTATCACAGCCAAAACTATCAATGAGATTTGAGTCACAGAATTCCAGCTGGAGACCCATACTAAAAGGTAGGAGGATGATCAACAGGCCAGCAAACCAGGAGCAGAGAAGAAGGGTAGTGCAGACCTTACTGTTCATGATGGTTGTGTAATGCAGGGGCTTACAGATGGCCACATAGCGATCATAGGACATGGCAGCAAGGAGAAAAAATTCGGTGGCTCCAAAGAGGACAACAAAAAACATCTGTGTGGCACAAGCATTATAGGTAATCGTTTTATCTCCAGTTGCCAGGGTGTACAGAAATCTGGGCACACAGACAGTGGTGAATGACACTTCCAAGAAAGAGAAATTTCGGAGGAAAAAATACATGGGAGTCTTAAGGTGAGAATCTAAAAGTGTGAGGGTGATAATTGTCAGGTTCCCAGTTACACTCAAAATGTAGGTGAGAAATAAAAATATCAAAAGCACAATCTGTAGAATTGGGTCATCTGTCAGCCCCAGCAGGATGAATGTTGTTATGGCGGTATGATTTCTCATCACTACCTGTGTCAGGTCAAGAGCGATTGGCTCTGAAGAGAGAAGGGCTGTAAGAAGGAAGCTAGCGTGGAACCTGAATGAAGGATGTAAGCAGTATTATTGTAGTGCATTTTACATTTGGATAATGGAAGTTCACTGGAAATATTTAAATATGAATCTTAGGTTTATAATTCCCTGATTAGAAACTCTTTATAAAGCTGGCAACTAAAACAAAAAACAAGTCACTCATCATGTACCTTGTTTCATACACTATTTCTCAATATTATTGCCTTGTGGCACAGCTATTAAAACAAACAAACAACAACAACAAAAAAAAGACACAACTCATAGCACAGCTATTAGCACCCCCTATTTTACAGATTATTATATTTTTTAAAACGTTTTTGTTTTGTTTTGTTTCCAGTCACCTTTTTCTTTGCTTTTCCCATCTTACTGAACTGCTCACTTTTCATAACAGGGTAGGATTTGTCCAGTAGTATTTTATGCTGGTCTCTGATTATATTTAACCTAAGCAAAATATCTTCAAAGGGTTAGATCATGTCTTTGTACTTTAAATTATCTCAGATTAGGAAGAAAAATGTTTAAAATACAAGGTTATATCTTTGTTTTGTCTTTCCTGTATTTAATCAAACAAAAGCATTTCTAACCCAGTAAAGCGGTTGCTTGTTGTGGCTGTTGTTAGGTGCCATTGAGTTGGTTTCAACTCATAGCGACCCTACGTGCAACAGGATGAAAAACTGCTCTGTCCTCACAATCTGGTCCTGCGCTATCCTCGCAATCGTTGTTTTGCTTGAGCCCATTTTTGCAGCCACTGTGTCAACCCACTTAATTGGGGGTCTTCTTTTTTTTGCTGACCCTGTACTTTACCAAACACGTTGTCCTTCTCCAGGGATTGGACCCTCCTGATAACATGGTTGCATAGGCGGAGGGTTTCCCGAAGAGATGTGAGGAGCCTTTTTGCTGGAATATGCCTGGTTTGTGCTGTCCTGGTGCTTTGAGCCATGGCACCAACCCAGAAGGAATGGTCTTTGGTACTTGCTTTTTCTGCCAGCCTGCTCATCTTGGGTGTTCTCCTCAGCAGTACCCAGATCTTCAGAATCTGTCTCAGACACATTTCAGTGACCCTTCCTTTTGACATTTTTTTCTGCCCTCCTCCTCAAATCACCTTTTCCTATTAATATACCTGCCAACTCACTAACTCTACAGTTCTTTGAATTCTTAATACATGCAATCTTTCTAAACAATACCCATGAACAAACTGATCCATATGATCCAAGTTTTATACACAAATTTTAATAAACCCAGTTTTTCCTTGGCATTTGCCATTGTCAGGACCTCCTACCAGTTTTCCGCCTCCTTGGATTCTAATATTTACATTTTCCCAGTTATTATTCCATTTGCTGGGGGCTCAGGAAGATCTCCAGCCTTCCTGCCAAAACTTTCTTTCAGTTTGATTTACATTGTGAGGAGCCATTCTCAAACATCCGTCCTGTAAAAGAAGATCTGGTAAATACATTCTCACTGGGGGTGCCATTAATGAAAAATAACTTAATATATTGACTCATAATATGTCTTCGTGTTTTATTAGTGGGAATTGATTTTGAAATGAGCAATTTTCAGTGTAACTCAGGGGTTTTCAGGGAAACCCTATCTACCCAATTCTTCCCAATGTGTGTGAGAATCAAAAATACATTAGATTTCCTTACTTCTCTTCTTTACTATTGCTCAAGTAAATAATCAACATTCATTCATTCAGATAAATATTTAATGATCACCTATTATTTACAGAGCATAACATCAAAGACTGGAGATCTAACCATGAACAAGTCTCTCTCCAAAGGAGACTTCAGTCTTCCGATGGGAGATAATATTTCATTTCAGTGTATGATCAGAGACATAGTAAGATAACAACGAAAATGAAATTTTGTGTTTGGGGTAATAACTAGCCCATTGTGGTCGAGTTGATTCTGACTCATAGTGACCATTCAGGACAGAGTAGAACTGTCCCATAGGGTTTCCAAGGCTGTAAATCTTTACAGAAGTGGGTTGCTGCATCTTTCTCCCATGGAGTATTTGGTGGGTTGGAATCAATGATTTTTTGATTAGCAGTAGAGTACTTAACCACTGTACCACCAGGACTCCTCTGGGGTGAAAACTATTATTATTATTATTCCTTGACAATCACTCTTCATTATACTGGTGTCGCTATGAGTCGGAGTTGACTCGACGGCAGTGGGTTATTCCTATTTTACTGTCTTACTCAGTTCCTCTAGGCTTTTTTTCTATTAAAGTTGGCAGTGTCAGTTGTCACCTTAACCTGAGTTAGCAAGATGCGTTGCTCAGCGTTCACATAGATTTTATGGAATCAAGAAACCTAACTCACCTCATGGGAGAAATGGTTCACTGGAGAGATGGTATCTTGTGAAGTACTGTGAAGCCACACAGAGAAGATTTTGATAGGCCTACTGAGTGATGGAAACCCTGGTGGCTTAGTGGTTAAGAGCTATGGTTGCTTAACCCAAAGGTCAGCAGTTTGAATCCATCGGGAGCTCCCTAGAAACCATATGGGGGAGTTCTACTCTGTCCTCTCGGGCTGCTATAAGTCGGAATCAACTGGACTTCAACAGGTACTGATTTCTACATTTCTAATTCTTGTTTCCTTTCAGCCTTCTTTCTTTCCTTTCTTTCTTCCTACCATGTTACCATTCCAATTGCTGTCGAGTCAGTTCTGACTCATGGTCATCTCGTGTGTGTCATAGTAGAACGGTTTTCCATAGTGTTTTGAACGACATATTTTAAGGAAGTAAATCACCAGTCCTTCCCTCTGAGGTGCCTCTGGGTGGACCAAACTACCAATCTTGGACCAAACTACCAATCTTTCAGTTGGCATCCAAGTGTGTTAACCTTTTATCTTTGTACCGGTCATTGACATTTTTTCTCTATTCTTCCTTTTTCTACAAATTTCCTAGGCTCTGAAATTATTGTCTGTTTCCACTTTTGAAAATTCTTAATCTCCAATTTTGATAGGAATGACTTGAGAAAAAAATCACTTTAGAATTTTAATGCCCGTTAGTTTAATGTGTTAGATAAATAATATAATCTTGTTTTAATACATGAAACTTGTTAAATCAAAATCAGTTCTAGCGGCCGGAGCTAGCCTTCGGAGCCAGAAAAGGCGCTGCCGCGGCTGTGGCCATCCGTCATGCCGAAGCACGAGTTCTCCGTGGACATGACCTGTGAGGGCTGCTCTAATGCGGTCAGTCGGGTCCTCAGCAAGCTGGAAGGAGTTCAGTTTGACGTTGACCTGCCGAACAAGAAGGTTTGCATCAACTCCTCTGAGCACAGCGTGGACACTCTGCTGGAGACCTTGAAGAGAACAGGAAGAGCCGTTTCCTATCTCGGCCCCAAGTAGCAGGGTCCTGGCCCCCGGCCCGGAGGATGGACCAAAGTGGGCAGACAGACCTGGGACCTGGCAGTTCTGCTCAGTGATGGGAGTTCCTGGGGAGACCCTCACTCGCCCTGCTTGCTCCTCACTAGCTTCCCTGCAATAAAGACAAGCTGCTTTGTTGAAGATGTCAAAAAAAAAAAAAAAAAAAAATTAGTTCTAGCAATGAAGCTAATGTTGTGGTGAGAGACCATTTGAATATAAGGCTGCTTATTTTGCTTTTTGTCCACCTGAAGCCACATCACATTCTCATTTTAGTTAATCTACAGGTGGTTTCCTTGAAAATTGAAAGCTACTTTTTTTTTTTTTTTAATATAATTTGGATCATTTTAACGTCTGAAAAAACAATTTTGTTAAATAAACAATACATTTTGCCACCTCCCCCCCAAGGTAGTGTTTTCATTGACATCAACAGGTAGATCTTGAGGAGCTAACCTATACAAAGCTACCTCTTCTCACTGCCACTTCGGGAGCTACAAGTGTGATTGAGGTTCAGCTTTTCTCTTTTATTGAATCCCTATTTAATAAATTCTTTTATATATTTCAGACACCATGACCTCACTTATGTTTGGAACAATCCTCAATCAGTCTTCATTTGGGAATAGGATTCCTATAGACTGGAATATTTGAAGTCCAAGAAGGAGTTGAACAGCACTTCCCAGGTTCCCTGTAAGGCCATTTCTAATCCTCATGTTCTTTGATTCTTATGACACTGTGGAATATTTTGGGAGGAGAATGTCTTTTCTTTTGCCCTTCATATTTTGCCTCTTAAGTAATAACAGTCTCTTCAACGGATATTTACAGCAGTTTTTTTTTTCTAAAGGTAGGTTGATCATGGCAGGAAAATTCTAACATGAGATTTGTTCAGAATAAGAGCATATTAGCAATAACCGTTGACTCCTTTTTTTTTGCAGTCTCAATTGCAGTGAACTGAAATCAGATTTTTTAGCCTCTGTCTATGTTTAGAGAGTATGGAAAAATATGACAATTGCATACTTACTTTTCTGACAGTGCTTCATCGGAAGCCCTTGATGGAACCACAATTTGAAGGGCAGCAGGCTGGTGGGGAGGCTTGTGTATGCTCCTGTCCACACCTCGCATCATCTGTCTCCATTCAGCTCCATTCTGTCCAGAAGCTTGTGCACACACACACGGACAGACAGACAGACACACACACAGTCACAAAAACACACCCTCTAGCGGGCAAGTCTTCCAATAAACAGTCCTCGCTTAGATTTTTATTGTCCTGATATATTGAGACCCATGTCAACCTCCTGTTCTCTCAGCAAGTCTAAATGGCACCTGATCCTAGATTTCCCAGTACTCTCTTTGTTCAAAAGGAAGAAAAGGGTAGTGCAGAGAGAAAGCAACCCCTCTCCCTGGTTTTGGAAGAGGGGCACATCTGATCTTCCTGCCGAGGAGGCAGCTTGACCTGCAAATTCTTTAATAGCAGCATATCTTTTATATGTTTAGTTTGCCACCAGTGCACAGAGAACATCTGAGTGAATAAGAAAATATTCCTTGGTGACCCAATTTCAAAAGTTACTAATGAGTTGGCAGTGGAATCAATGACGCCAAAGTCACAGGTAGCAGTGGGAACAGTGTTCTCCTCAGAGACATGGAGAGTGGTCTGATGTAGTGTGAATTCCATTATCTCTTTTGTGTTGACTCTTTATATTTCCTTAAGGTTTTGATCCTGGTCTTCAATCTTAATTTATATTATCTATCTTTGACTTGAATCTTGTGTAAAGTCAGAGTAATTATTCTAACTTTAAAGGCAAGGAAATTGAGAAGTAGAGAAATGAGTAGTCAGATGATACACAGCGGTTGCAGGTTTTGGACAAAAGTTTATCTGAATACAAAGATTCTGCTTCTCCTTCCCCTCCGCCCCCTCCACTAAACTCATTTCTTTTTCCAACATTTAAGAGGACTACAAGCTTTTAAAGTGCAGACTTGATGTTCTGATATTACATTCCAAGCTACTTTTGGTAATATGAATCAATGGAAAGAAAGTCTTGCATCCTAAGTACTGGTAAAAAATTGCCTGGTTCCAGGACTTGTTTCCTATTTTGCTAAAATTTATTACTGCCCAGTTAACTTGAATAAAACTATTTTTTTTATTTTCTCTGCTGCCATTTCTAGAAACTCTCCTTCCTGCTGTTCATTTGTGATGATGTACTACATTTTCCTGAGTGATGACTGCCTTGTATTGTCCTTGACAGCATTTGTTTTTATTTAGCTGATAAATTTTTGCCTATCATTTTGTAATAAACTAAACCATACATATGTGAATGGTCTCTCTGATTTTTTGATTCATTTGCTTTTAAGTGGGGGTAAAATCTAGTCACTATTATTACTATAAGTGAATTTGTCTTAGTGTCTAGAGAAACAGCACAGTGAGATACATATTCTTCAAGGAATTGGCTCAGGAGATTGTGGGGGCCTGGCAAGCCTAAAATCTGTGAGTCAGGGAATAGGCTGGAGACTCTTGCTGGCTCATACATTTGTGGAAGGATGGCAAGTTTGAAATCTGTAGGTCACGTGATAAGCTAGAAATTCCTTGTGTCCCAACCTGTGTAGGTCAGGAGATGGGAAGAGTGATGGGATAGGCCTACCAAAATATCTGTTTATAGTCTTGAGGCAAACACACCTTTGGGAAACTTTGTTTTCCCTGTTTGATTGATTGATTTGATTATTACGGGAGATAATTATATTACATTCTATTGGATGTGAAGTAATTATATTACATTATGTTAGATTACTTTATGGAAGGCAATCTGTTTTACTTAAGGTCAACTGATTAAATCATCTATAACTACTCCATAAAAGCTCAGGTAATTACTCCATAATAACAAGCATACTAGTGTTCGGTGAAGCAACTGGGAATCATAGTCTACCCAAGTAACACATAAAATTAAACATCACAGAATGTTTGTCCTTACTTTCATGTTTTTCTTTTTAATATCTCTGGCTGTTTGCTGTGTTTTCATTTCTCTGTTCTCCTTTCGAATATGGAAGTTATACCTAGTGTTCTATGTTTTTTTTAACCTTTCAGATTATTAATATTAATTTATAATTACACTAACTTCTAAAAATAATTTTTTACCTTTTCATTAAATTTTATATTAATAATGAAAACATTTGTAGTATATTTAATACTGTTTTGTGCCTTATTGTCAGTCTGTTAATTATGTCACGGCTTTTTCATTCTTCAATCTTTATTTTGATTTGTGTCTTACTGAGTTTGTCTTGATTTCAAAATTATTTCATTTGTACATAAAAGTTGTATGTATGCCAAGTCCTTGCTTGCCCATTGATTTATATCTATTTTTTTAATTTTTTTTTGTGCTTTCAGTGAAAGTTTGCAAATCAAGTCAGTCCCTCATATAAAAATTTATACACACCTTGCTATATACTCCTATTTGCTCTCCCCCTAAGGAGACAGCACACTCCTTCTCTCCACTCTCTATTTTGGTGTCCATTCGGCCAGTTTCTGTCCCCCTCTGCCTTCTCATCTCCCCTCCAGACAGGAGCTGCACACATAGTCTCATGTGTCTACTTGATCCAAGAAGCTCATTCCTCACCAGTATCATTTTCTATCCTAGTCCAGTCAATCCATATCCGAAGTGTTGCCTTTGGGAATGGTTCCTGTCTTGGGCTAACAGAAGGTCTGGGGATCATGACATCTGGGGTCCTTCTAGTCTCAGTCAGGTCATTAAGTCTGGTCTTTTTGAGAATTTGAGGTCTGTAGCCTACTGCTCTCCTGCTCCCTCAGGGCTTCTCTGTTGTGTTCCCTGTCAGGGCGGGCAGTCATCAGTTGTAGCCAGGCACCGTCTAGTTCTTCTGGTCTCAGGCTGATGTAGTCTCTGATTTATGTGGCCCTTTCTGTCTCTTGAGTATCGTAATTACCTTGTGTCTTTGGTGTTCTTCATTCTCCTTTACTCCAGGTGGGTTGAGACCAGTTGATGATCATAGGTGGCCGCTTGCTAGCATTTAAGACCCCAGATGCCACTTTCCAAAGTGAGATGCAGAATGTTTTCTTCATAGATTTTATTATGCCATTTGACCTAGATGTTCCCTGAAACCATGGTCCCCAAGTGCCCTCCCCTGCTACTCTGGCCTTTGAAGCATTTGGTTTATTCAGGAAACTTCTTTCCTTTTGGTTCCATCCAGTTGTGCTGACCTCTCCTGTGTTGTGTGTTGTCTTTCCCTTCACCTAAAATGGTTCTTGTCTAGTATCTAATTAGTGAATACATCTCTCCCTCCCTCCCTCCCTATTCTAGTAACCATTAAAGAATTTTTTCTTTTGTGTTTAAACTATTTCTTGAGTTCTTATAATAGTGGTCTCATACAACATTTGTCCTTTTGCAACTGACTAATTTCATTCAGCATAATGCCTTCCAGATTCCTCTGTGTTATGAAATATTTCACGGATTCATCACTGTTCTTTATGAATGCGTAGTATTCCATTGTGTGGATATACCGTAATTTATTTTCCATTCGTCTGTCAATGGGCACCTTGGTTACTTCCATCTTTTTGCTATTGTAAACAGTGCTGCAATGAACATTGGTGTGAATATATCTGTTCATGTAAAGGCTCTTATTTTTCTAGGATATATTCCAAGGAGTGGGATTGTGGGATCATATCGGAGTTCTATTTCTAGCTTTTTAAGGAAGCAACAAATCAATTTCCAAGGTGGCTGTACCATTTTACATTCTCACCAGCAGTGTATAATTGTTGCAGTCTCTCGACAGCCTCTCCAACATTTGTTGTTTTGTGTTTTTTGGATTAATGCCAGCCTTGTTGGAGTGAGATGAAATCTCATTGTAGTTTTGATTTGCATTTCTCTAATGGCTAATGATCATGAGCATTTCCTCTGTATCTGTCAGCTACCTGAATGTCTTCTTTAGTAAAGTGTCTGTTCATATATTTTGCCCATGTTTTGATTGGATTGTTCATTTTTTTGTAGTTAAGTTTTTGCAGTGTCATGAAGATTTTAGAGATCAGGCTGTGACTGGAAATGTCACAGCTAAAAACTTTTTCCCAGTCTGTAGGTAATCTTTTTACTCTTTCGGTGCAGTCTTTGGATGAGCACAGCTGTTTGATTTTTGGGAGCTCCCAGTTTTCCAGTTTTTCTTCTGCGTTTTTAGTAATGTTTTGTATGTTGTTTATGCCATGTATTAGGGTTCCTAATGTTGTCCCTATTTTTTCTTTCATGATCTTTATCATTTTAGATTTTATATTTAGGTCTTTGATCCATTTTGAGCTCGTTTTTGTGCCTGGCGTGAGGTATGGGTCTTGTTTCATTTTTTTGCAGATGGATATCCAGTTATGCCAGCACTGTTTGTTAAAGACACTCTCTTTTCCCCATTGAACTGTTTTGGGGCCTTTGTCAAATATCAGTTGCTCATATGTGGATGGATTTATGTCTGGATTCTCTTGTGTTTTCTTTTATATGCAGTTGAACCTAATGCTAACTGATTCTTCTGCCTACCAGCCCTGTTTCTGGAATCAGTCCATAATGGAAATGGTTGTTTCTGTGGAAGCTATGTCCTGCATGTACTGCTGAAGTTTTTAGCTTCATTTGTTTGTATCCAAATGTTTCCTTTACCTCTGAGTCCTATTTCCTCTCTAGCAGTTTCCTTATTGTTGCATAAGAGGCCTGCCTGGTGTGTGAATTTAAGTAGCGCTGAAACTGCAACCTTTTGGAAGATTTTTTCACAACTGCTTGAAACGATTACTGATATCCACCTATGCTTTAAAATCAGTGCTTTTAATTTGCCCTTTTCTTTGAGCATACTCAAGGCCCTTCATACAGCCATCCATCTCATAATTATTTTAATCACTATTATTGTTATAGAGGCGTACATTAACCTGTGTACACTGCTTTAGCTGGGCCCTGCCAATTTTGATATTTGTCTTCCAATGATTGGTGTTGCCCAGAATCTTTATGCTACTGATTTCATTTGGTCAGATGACATGTTTTGTATAATCTGAATTCTTTTAAATTATCGAGACTTGTTTTATAGCCCTGAATATTAACTGTCTTAATAAATATTCTGTGAAAGTTTAGAAAAACTCTTTACTTTTTGGTTGAAATAAATGTCATTTTGATCATATATGAGGTTAGTGTTGTTGAAGTCTTTTATACACTTAGCAAATTTCTGGGTACTGGTTTAATCAGAAAGGAGCCCTAGTGCCACAGGGGTTAAGCGCTTGGTTCTAATCAAAATGTTGACAGCTGGAACCCACCAGCTACTTCACTGGAGAAAGATGTGGCAGTCTGCTTCCATAAAGATTACAGCTTTGGAAACCCTATGGAGCAGTTCTACTGTGTTGTATATGGTATCTATGAGTTGGAACCCACTCAACAGCATTGGGTTGGTTTGTTTATTTGTTTTTGGTTCAATCAATTATTGAGACAGGAATGTGGAAATTTTTGTGAATGGTTTTGGATTTTTTCTCTTTGAAGGTTTATCAATTTTTGCTTCACATATTTTGAAGCGTTATATATACATAAGCATTTAGGTTATTTATGCTCTCTTGAAGAATAAACCTCTTTTTCAGTAAGAAATGACAGTCTTACAAAAATTATTTTATTTTTGTTGTTGAGAATATACACATCAAAACACTCCAATTCAGCAGTTTCTACATGTACGATTCAGTGACATTGATTACACTCGTCGAGTTGCACAAGCGTTCTTCTCACCCTTCTTTTCTGAGTTGATCCTTCCCCATTAACATTAACTCACTGCCCCCTAAGTTCTTGTCTCATCTTTCGAGTTGCTGTTGTCAGTCTTTATCCCATTAACATTCATTGCTCTAAATCTGTTTTGTCTGGTATTAACATGGCCATTCAAATTAAAAAAAAAAATTGTAATTATATATTTTTTATTCTTTTGCTCTTAACCTATTTCTGTGTTTATATTAAAAGCTGCTTTCTCAAGGGCAGAAAAGAATTGCCTCTTTTTTTCCCCCCCAATCTATCTTTACCTTTGCTGTGAGGCATTGAGATTGCTTGCGTTAGAAGTGATTATTAATTTGGTTGGGTTTGAATCTACTGTCTTACTGATTGTTTTCTAGTATTGCCATTTGTTCTTGGTTTCCTTTTTCTTCTTTCTTTTGGGTTAATTCCATTTGTTCCCTTTGTTGGCTGATTAGCTATATAACTCTGTGTTATGTTATTTTTGTGATTCTTTCAGATTTATAGTATACATATTACACTTATTGCAATCTACCGTCAGCTAATGAGAGGCCACTTTATATATAGTCAAGAACCTTGCAAAGGTGACTTCTCTCTCTTCCTTCCTTTCCTTTGTGCTATTGTTCTCATATGCTTTAAACTCACAATATTTTATGTATTTGTGTGTGTGTGTGTAGGATTTAAACTCTCAATTATCATTTTAGGTAATTTAAATATTAAGAAAATAATTCTTTTATATTTGTTCAGGTTGTTACCTTTTCTGGTGTTGTTCATTCCTTTGGTAAGTGCGTATTACTATCTGGTTGCAATTTACTTCTGAGGGACTTAACATTTTTTGTAGAGCGTATTTGCTGGTGATGAATTATTTTAGCTTTTTCTATTTCTGCAATGTCTCTATTTCACCTTGAATTTCGAAAATCTTTTTTGTTGGGTATAGAATTCTAAGTTGCCATTCCCCTGTCTCCCCCTACTTTAAAGATGTTGCTTGGCAGCCTTCTGACTTACACTGTTTCTGTCAGGAAGCATGCTGTCATTCCGTTTTTATGTAATAAGATTTTACTCTTTGTCATCTTGTGAGATCTTCTCATTTTATCGAGTTTTAAGTAACTTTATGATGCTTCATCTTCTTTTTTGTGCGTGTGAGCTCAGGATTTGTTGTGCTTTATGTGAAAGTTTGCAAATCGAGTCAGTCTCTCATATAAAAATTTATATATATCTTGCTATATACTTCTAGTTGCTCTTCCCTGATCAGTAGATGTACATTTTCCACTGAATTTAAAACATTTTCCCTCGTTTCTTTTTTTATTTCTTCTGTTCCTCCTGTCTTTCTTTTTTTAGGGGATCCCACTTATACAATGTATTGGGCCACTTGAATTTGTCTCATACTTCCATAATATTCTGTTCACTCTTTCTTTTTCATGTTTTTTCCTTGTATGTTTCACTTCGGATGGTTTCTAATGCTATTTCTCCCATTTCACTAATTTTTATTTCTGCAGCACCTTACTGATGTTAAACTCATCTGGTGTTTCTTTTTTTTCTCAGACAGTTTAGTTTTCATTTCTAGAAGTTTGGATGTTTTTAATAGTTTCCATGTTTTTACTTAACTTGCTTAACACTTCTTTTAGCTTCTTCAACATAATCACTCTTTTAATGTCCTTTTCTTTTAATTATTTCATCTGTCATTTTTGGGTCTATTTGTATTGATTGATCTCCTCATTTTAGGTTGAATTTTCTACTTCTTTTCATGCCTCGTAATTTTTCACTATACATTAGACATTATGTATTTTACCTTTTTGAAGTCTGGATGAATTTACATTCCTGTAAAGATTCTTTTCTTTGTTATTTATGTCACTTGGAATTAGTTTGGTCCTTTCAGATTTTATGTTAATCTGTGTGACACTGGACCAGACCAGTGCTTAGTCTAATGTTACTCTCTCCCCCAATATCAAAATAAAATCCTTCTGAATATTCTGTCTAATGCCACGTAAATTAGGAGATTTTTCTATCATGTTTGAGTGTGAATAAGAACTACTTCCATTCCAGTGTGAACTCAGAATATTGTTCATTGCAGTCTTTGGGTGGTTCTCTCTTCAATCTGATATAATTTTCTCCCATACATAAGCTAATTGGTATTTATGAGGGACCCTCAGTAGATCACTGGATATCTCCCTCTATACTTTTCTCACTTCTTGGTACCATTTCCTGTGACCTCCAGTCTCTAGCCTTCCTTGGACTCCCACCTCCATCTCAACTCTAGTTGATGTGGATGGTGAGGTCCACATGAGTTCCCCTTTCTTGCACAGTCTCCAGGCAGTGAGCTGGAGAAATGTCTCTCAGGGATCACTGTCCTTCATTTCCTGGTGTTTAATATCTGGAAAACTATGGTTTTATATATTTTGTTTGGTTTTTAGTGGTTTAAGCTGAAAGGGCACGTATGGTCCCTGTTATGCCATCTCAGTTTGCACCCATTCTCTTCTTATCCTGTTTTTCCTGATATTAAAACATTTTGTAAAGCTCTTCACCTTTGAAAATCATCATGATAACTTGCTACTCTGCTTTTTATAAATATTTCTGTAACCACTTCTTTTCTTTCATTACTTATGATTTTTTCTCAGATATTATCTCCTCTTAAAACTCTTTTCAATACTGTTTTTAAAAGCTCATATCCAGTTTAAAAGTATTATAAGAATTATAATGGTGTTTACACCCAAATAATCTTTAGAGTTATCCAGGTATGTATTTGGCAGCAGCAAAGGCTTGCTCCCTCACCTTATGAGATAAATACTCTTTGCTACCTAGGAGAAGTGATATTTGGGATTGGGTGTTGGTGTCAAGAATATCAAGGAAGGCCTGCAGAAGGGAATGACATAAGATCCATGAGCTTGCAATCTGGCTTAGATATGACTTAAGCACACATTTAATTAAAATTTCAGAAATGGCCACAGTACATTGCAGCTCCTCTCATAAAAGGCAGAGGATGGAGTTGATTTTGATACCCCTTGAACGTGTGCTGCCCTTAAGAATTGTTTTTGGCAAGTAGCTGCTGACATAAATTATTTTAGTGGAAATAAGGAATATAAATGTGACATGGTTATTTGTTTCTAAGTAAGCTAGAGAACTTGGAAAAGAAAAAAAACGATTGGCTTAAGATATTAATTTCTCAGCTCCAACTATGAGCAATGAATCAGAAATCTATGACTTCCTTGAAAGAAGCCCCTATCTCCTGTGGCTGCAGGATTGAAACTCCTGGAAACCAACCCAGGTCGAATTTTGTGAAAGAATTAATTTCAATACAATTGAATTCGCAACCCCCAGGGTGAGTGATCTTAAAGTTATAACACTAATTGAGAATTAATGAGATCCTATATTGGGAGGGCACATAATGGTAGATTCCTCTGAAGCGCCATATTCTGACCATCTTCCTTTGCCAGAAAAGCAGGCATTTATATCCTGCCTCAAGAGTTTATCTCCTTTTGCCTGAAGAAACTGCAATGACCTCTTTTAAGGTAATTTTCTTTCAGAAGAATACTGGACTTGTGTAAGACTCATTCTAACTTTATCTTGTTACTTAGAGCCTGATAACCAGGTTCAAGTTCCAACATACTCCAGAGCATTGAATACACAAGGCAACCTGGGAGGAGATACCATAATACACTGACAGAATTTCAAGATTTTGATAATTTCTATCAACAGAAAACTGAGAAATACCTGTGGGAATGGATCATAAACTATTTGGATCAGGGAAGAAGAAAATTAGCAGTGGATTGGCCTGAATTTACTGATATGAATGCTATAACCAGGGAATCTGTATTCAAGGAGCTATCTCAAATGTTTGGGAGTGGCTCTACTTGGACCCAAATGTATCCTATACTGAATGAAATTGAGATTCCAGAACTTCCTTGTTATGCTGTAGAGGCAAGCATCCCTGGATTTAGGGAGATTGGGATACTGGATCGGATTTATTATGTAGAACCTACTCACCTACTGTCTAACAAGATTCCCAGGGGAGTCTAGAGAACATTTCCTTCAACAGCCTTTAAGAAACACCTTGTTTAAGGAGGCCCTGGCCTCTTGAAGTCCTCTTTGGCTATTCTATGAAGTCCAAGATCAAAATAGGAAAAGGTGTTATTAAAAAAGTGATCCCTGAATTCAGTGAGATAAAAGGGTCCATTTACGCAGGGGCCACATAATACTTACACCTGAGAGACAGGTATATGTGGTTAATATAATGGGCAGCAAAGCCAAGGTGATAATCAAGAAGGTTTGACCCACAGAGATCTCTGATGTTGATGAAATAATCATGATATCCCTGGATTTAAATAGTTGGACCGCCTACTAAAATGTTATCTTATTTGTGTAGGTTGAAAAGCTTTAGGTGTGGTGGACTGAAGTCTGACTTGAATCATCCAAAACCATCTTTAAACAATGCCTCAATTTCCTATTTATTAGTCAGCTGGTCATAGGAATTAATCCATGATACTAGGGGAACAGGTTGAAAGACAGAAGGCAATGTAGCAGGTGTAGGAGAAATGGGAATCCGAGCCACTCACTTGTGCAACTTATTTGTGCCTTAAGAACTATCTCAGAACAAGGCTAGAAAAGTCTGGCATGCAGGTATTGATCTATCATTTGCTTATTTTTTTATACCTGCTAGTAAAGGCCAACAGGAAAATTATGTTTTTAGCTGGCATGATCAGAGACATATCTTCACTATCCCACTTTGTTGTTATTGTTAGTTGCAGGTGAGTTGATTCCAGGTCATGACAACCCCATGTGTGCAAAGTAGAGCTTCTCCATAGAGTTTTCAAGGGTGTGACCTTTTAGAAGCAGATCACCAAGCCTTTCTTTTGAGGTGCCTCTGGGTGAGTTTGACCCACCAACCTTTTGTCTAGTAGTTGAGTGTTTAACCACTTCTGCCACCCAGGGACTCCCCTACATTAGAGGTATAATAGGTCTCCAGACTTCTAGCCTGCAGGGACCTTGTTTATCCATTCTGTATGACACCATTCTATTCTAATACTTTGATGCTATAATGCTCTTTGGACCTTATAAGCAGGACATAGTGAGTACCACAAAAGCATATGCATGTTAATGAGTTGGAAATAAAATGCTACCTAATTTTAATAGCCTTCTCTCTAAATGAGATTTCTAGGGGTCCAGTGGTCTAGGATATTTTTTTTTTTTAGTGGTCTAGGATATGTCGAGATATTCCTTCCAAGGTGTCAAGCAAATTGTTGTAGCATGGCCATTGGGCCTCTTTTGATTCTGAAGGCAACATATGCCTCACTTGAATGTGGTATTCTCACCCATAACCTGAATAACCAAAAAAGATGTCAGTTTTGAGTGCTGCTCAGAGCCATACAAAGGCTTTGCACCAGCTCCAGGCACCCTTGCTTCTCTATCACTTAGACTGTATGTTCCTGCAGATATTACATTGCTTGAAGTATCTTATGGTATAGAGATGCTGTATGAAAACATTGGTTGGGGCCTGTAGCTGAATCATAGCGTGAGCCTTTAGGATTTTGGGGCAAAGTTGTATCATTATTTGCAGTTAATGATTCTTTTGAGAAAGAGCTTCTTGTTTGCTACAGGGTCCTGACAGAGACTTGCTTTACCATGAATCGCCAAGTTACCATGCAACCTGACCGAACTATTAGTAACTGCTGGTTTCTGACAAACCGAGCCATAAGGTTGGGTGTTCATACAGTATTCCATCATCAAGAGATAGCGGTATACATGCGTTTGGCTTTATTTTGAGATAGTTCTTAAGTCACAAATAAGTTGCACAAGTAAGTGGCTCAGATTCCCATTCCACCCACTCCTGGTACATTGCCTTCTGTCTTTCAACTTATATCCTTAGTAAAAAAAAAAAAAAAAAAGGATTAATTCCTATGACCAGTTAACTGAAAAATAGAAAAGTCAAGCATTATTTAAAGATGGTTTTGGATGAAACACTGAAACTTCCTGAGTGTAAGCAGCTATAGTGTTGGCACTGAAGAGATGCAGTGAAAAGAAATCTTACCAGCAAAAACTTTGAGCCATGTACATGGTTGTTCATTTTGCCTGGAAGAAGAGATGGTCAAATGTATGGATCTACACTGTATGGTAATAGCTATTCAGCTATATGCATCCCCTCCTAATGGAAGCAACTTTGCTCTTCCCTGAAGCTTGCTGGGGATGAATTTGGGATGGACTCAGGCAAAGGTACAACACTGGGAGTGGCATGACTGGGCCAGAGGCCAAGGCTGAGGAATGACTTAGCGACAGGAAGGAAAACATCTGGGCCTTGATGTGAAGTCTCTGGGAACACTGACTCCCAAGGACGTGGGAGAAAAACAATGAACCTTGGTCCCAGCTCGAGTGGTACATAAGCTTGGATCCCTTGCTAGGTAGCTGTAGAAAATACTCCAGCCAACCACCACTGGAGAGCAGCTGCTTGCCCACGTCAGTAAGTTTCCCTGAATAAACTCATGAATCTGGAAAGGGGTATGTGCCAGTTCTTCGGATTATCTGCCAGGATACACAGCGACGGTCTTCCTTGCTGGGGCTGTCCCCAGGCAACGCGAATTCATGGTTTGTGGCTAATGGATTGATTGTATATTGAGAGCTTTGAAAGAAAAGCAATTGATAACTGAGAGGACTAAGGGGAAGGGGTATGTGGTTTGACCTCTCAAACTTGACATAGAGCTGTGAATATATTTGCCTCCCATGAAAACGATCACTAGAGAGCAATCTCAGTGGAAAAACAAGTTGATAATCAAGTGGACCAGATTACCCACTCCTTGGGTAATCAGTCAGCCTATTTTTCTTGCTACCCATGTCTTTGCCCAATGAGAGTATGAACAAAAAGGACATGGTGGCAGGGATGAGGTCAGTGCTTGAAATGGGCTCATTAGAGTCTCTCTCTGATTCTCTCACTCTGCCGTTATCCAGACTTCCACTTCCCCAGATCCTCCCACCCTGTTTTAAGCTCTAATTCTTCAATAAGTATTTTCTAAATGAATTGATGAAAGCATGACTGAGTATAGTTGATACTAAGGAATTAGCCTTCATTTATCAGCAATAATCAAACTGAAAATGCATCTGTAGGTTTTTTTTTTCTCCCATATGAAACTTTTTAATGATTTATTTCACTTTGCTTTCAAACCTGAAACTTGTTATTTATCGGGAAATATGAGAGCTTTTAGAGGATTTATTTCAAATAATATTCTGGTATAAGCAGAAAATTGCCAGTATTTGTACTTGGTACTTCTAGAGCTTTGTCTACTGATCTCCACTTTTAGAAAATGCCTATGGTGATTTCTAGCAGGCCTTAGTCTGTTTCTTCTTTTTCTTTTTGCTGTGCTTGGTTTAGAAAAAATGAAGGAGAGGAAAAAGATTAGGTAGTGCTGGAAACCACCACAGTAGGCATTTTCTAAATGTGGAGATCAATAGACAAAGCTCTAGAATTAATTTAAGCATCTTCAAAGTTCACTCCTCACCACCCATGCCCACAAATGCACACCCAAATTAGAGCAGAAAGGTGATTTTGATTATTGCAGTCAGACAATTTAGATCATTAAGACTCTAAATGGGCTTGTTAGTGTCTCTTTTTCTGATTCTCTTACCCTGTCCCTATCAGATCTCCACTTCCCCAGATCCTTCCACCTTTTTGTAAGCTCTAGTTGGTCAATAAATATTTTAGCAGATAAATATTATCTACTGTATTACATTATATTACTCTACTAAATTATATTATTCACCCTAATACCTATCGGAGTACAAAGGTGATTTGAGTTACGGCAAACAGCCAATTTAGATTCCAAGGGGAAGTCTCAATGATCTAAAGTGGCTGTCTGAAGTAAATCACTTTTCTAGTCTACCTTGGATGTGCATTTGTCAGGATGGTCAGGAATGAATTGCAAACATGCCCAAATTAAATCAAGTGCAGGAGAAAAAAAAAAGAAGAACAGTATTTTGTAATGACAAAATCATTTCGTGTACTAAATTCCCTGGTATCCAGACTGGAGTTCTACAGGGCAGACATTCCTTAGAAGTTTCTAACTAAGGGAGAGGCGTGGTGGCTGAATGTACTTGGGAATGCTGAGGTAAAGTTGCTCTCTAGAGCTCTGGATTTGGACATGGTAATGAAGAGGGTTTTTTTTTTTTTTTAATTTGGAAAATATAATGATAACAGTTTATACAGAGGATGCAAGGATATAAAATAACTTTGGATAGGTGGTAGTTTTTGAGGGGCATCTCATTTCCCAGAATTTTAATGCAGGCTATAAAACTTGTGTATTTTCCCCCTAGATAATTAAGACCTATTAGAAGGATCTAAGCAGAGAAAGGAAATCTTGAGATGGTTTGTGGGATTATTAGAAGAAAAGGTGAGATATAAGGAGATCGACGAGGACATTTTATAACAATACTAGTGTTGAGATGGTAAGACTTTAGATGAGAGTGGTGATAGAAAGGAAAGAAACAAGGTATAAATGCAGAGACAATTTTGATAGATTTAGAAGTCTGAGATAATTATATACAGGGGATTTATATGTCAGAAATTATTCAGAGAATCCCAAACTATTGCTCTTTTGGAGATACAAGTAGAAGTGTTTTGTCAGTATATTGCCCAACCCTGCCCATACTACATCCCCTTAGCTTAGTACATGAAAGGTATAATTTTTTTTACAGCTGTTGGTAAAGTTGATGGCTATCAGTTAAAGATATTGTGAAAATCAGAACTAAAATGTGCACAACTCTCATCATCTTTGATGCCAAATAGGCATATATTGGGGTTTCATGGCTCTGTATTTTACCTCTTAGTAAGCTTTCCTCCCTGTGAGTGATATGACACAGGGAAAGGAAAAAGAAGTTCAAGTTACTGTAGAAAACTGTGTTGTCGATGTCCAGACTAGGTGGCTAACTTTCACGAAGCTACTACATTTGTAAGTTTGCTCCAAGGTATTCCTAGATGCAGGCACCATCACCTAACAAGGAGACAAGAGCTGGTTATTTGAATATCTCAGTAGACCTGACATTACCTGTCATCATCTTAAAGTCTTGCTACTCAAATTCTGGTCATCAGATTTGTTGCAACAGTATCACCTGGGAGCTAATTAGAAATGCAAAGTCTCAAGTTCTACCTCAGGCAAACTGAATAAGAATCTGTATTTTAAGAAGGTTTTCAGGTGATTCTCAAAGAAAATATTCAAAGCACTGACTTAAAGTTTTTGTGAAATGTCTGTGGCACTGGGCTGGGACCATGAGGTGCTGGGTGCAGCAAATATTGAAATTCACAGGAATAGACCCTGACTCCAGGGGTTCAAATTTGAGACAAATGAGATCTTAGAAAAATATTTACACAGATGTATTATCATCTATTGGATTTGAGGACAGACGTTGGGAGAAAAAGAATCTTTTCCTTTGATTTACTGTTTCATAAGGAAAAATATCCAATCCTAGAACACTAACTTGGGAATACTGGTATTAACATTCTATTAGAATACTATGACTTATTAATTTTTGTTTCAGCTGTATGTGTAAATTGACACTAAAAGAACTGTGTAGAGTTTGATGAGCTCTTCACCTTGTTCTCAACTTTAGCGTCCTTCGTTCATAATAGAAGAAATGCCCTCATTCACCTGGCCTGTTAAAAACCTGTTAGGAGATTTATTTTATGTTATAGTCTTGTGAAAAAATACAAGTGCTAGGATTCTAGACCTGTGAGCCCAGGGTGTGATATTTTGGACTGCAAATGCCAAGATATTTGTTAGGATTTCAGAAATGGTCATTTAAGTACTCACTGGGTTATTTTTTCTTTTGGTGATGAAGACGTTTCATTTGCCAAATGCACTGATATCTAGAAGATACCTCAGTAAGATCAACAGTACTGTTTGCTGTGAATTATTTACATAAGGCAGAAATATAAATTTAGGTGCTTGTTGGCTTTTAGGCTTCTTCAATTATTCCTTTGCTCTCATTTTTTCTTTATGAATATCTTGTGTTAGAAAGGAGATGTTAAGAAGGGGCTCCCCTTGCTTTTATCCTTTACAAAAAACTTTAAGTTCCACTTTAATAGAACAAATTTAGTGTGATGAAATATTTCCATCTTTATTCTTCTCTCTTGCTGGCTATGGAGAAACCTAAAGCTTTGAGCTCTTTTACAGGGTTCCTGTAGCAGGATAGTTTGCATACAAAAAGTAAGGAATAAATTAATTAACTCACCCATTTTTCTCTGGCAGTGCACTTTAGACCAGGAAAGAATCCTGAGATAATTGTTGTCCTGAAAAAGAAATGAATAGGGAGAAATAGATCTCAAATTTTTGTTGCTGTCTTTTTTGTGTTTCCGCTGTAACGATGATGAGACCTCATGTGGAATTTGGAAATCTATTTTCCTGTCTGCTTATGACAATGAGTCATTATGAATGGTCTGTTTGAAATAAGACTGTAAAGCTTATGCTAGTCTGGGGTTCTAAGAGTAACTAAAAAAAAAAAAAACTTTAGTGGTTAATGAAACCCTAGTGTAGATTTGAATTAGAACACACAGTGAAAGAAGAAACAATTATATGTAAATATTATTGAAAACTTAAAATCTCCTAAT